>NC_035448.2:75512179-76140728 GCF_002127325.2 Helianthus annuus
ATGTTTTCTAAAACCGGGTTTTACATGAACAAGAGTGATTTTTGTAAACACACAAGTGTGTAAACAAATGTGTAACACAAAGTTTTGACAAAAGAACTATTTTTGTAAATGTTGACAAGAAGTTGTAAAGATGTAACTTCTTTAAAAACGAGGCTTTCAAGAAACCGGATTAATTTATACAAAGATCCACCAAAAGTAATGAAAGTTACTACATATTTTAGACAAACCACAAGTTCATGTATTTTTGCGATTTATATCTATTTTGACTAGTTTGATGGTTTGAATATTGTTTGTTAATGTTGGGAACATTGTTGATTTGAATTTTTAAAAGAAAATGATACGCTTGAAAGCGTGGCCACCTCCCGTTACAGGGGAAACTCTGGTGAAATTTTTCCAAAAACCTGACACTTGGCAATATTTTCACCACAAGTGTTTTAAATGTATTTTTAACTTGTTTCCAAAAATATAAATTTCGCCACGAATTTTTATTACAAAATAAGTAAGTATCGGAGGTGGGATTTTCACAAAATAAAACTTACTAAAATATATATTTAGAATATATATTTTCATAACAACACTTGCGTAAATTTTTGTGATTATTTTGCAAACTATCTAAATATTATTTTTAGAGTAAAAATAATATCACAGAATGTTAACGACTCCAAAATAATGCAAACGCCTTCACAATAATTATTTAAGTTACAACGGTATTATTAATACCACCCGATCTTTAAACGTAACTTACGTATTTTCGGAAAAATACTAGTGAATGTGTATTTTGACAAGGATATTATTTTGGAAAATTATGAGGATTAAAATATAATATTTTTGGGAAAAATATTCATATTTTGGAGTAAGAATTAGAATATATTTTAAGTGAGAATTAATAATATATTTCGAAGATGATACGAACGCACATGTATTAAAACCCCCATCCTTGGGAAGGAAAATATTTACCAAATATTTACTAAGTGTAAACACGAAATAGTTGTCTAACTATTTCCCCAAAAACTTAAACCTTAAGCTAAGGCACGGCCGTCCGTCTAATAGAAGTTAGTACGTGTAGGTCGTCGCACAGCAGATTGATCAGGAGATTTTCTTGATAGAGACGCACCACGGTGAGTTCATGTCCCCCTTTTCTCTTAATTGTTTTCAGTTTCCTAAACTGCAGGGGTGAAATACATGTTACTATGATTACGAATACTTTTTACATGGTATGGTTAGCGTAAGGAGGGTTACTACTTAGATCATGTGAGTGGGTAGGCGCAACTTGAGGCCATTAATCCTCATTGTAGGACTGAGGGACAGTAGCGGTAGATCTATCTGGGTGTAGCGAGCCCAGCCCCAGGCCCAGCATAACGGACCTCGGGGTGACTTTGTGCCCAACACCAAATCCGCTAGGTTTGAGTCTTCCTACTTGCACTTCACACATATCAATGGCATTGCAAACCATTGGTGATCTCTTTTTCCTTATTTGCTACATACCAGGATTTTGTACATACAAAGGTTTTATTACTCACTTACACATGAACTCGCTCAACAATTTTTGTTGATTTTTCCAACTTACATGTATTTCAGGGAACTAAAGATCTGGCGCGGTATGCTACGTTTTCCCGCTGCATAAGAGTTTCGAGGTCATCCAAGTTTAGGGGATGTGACTTTTACCTGGACGAGTCACAGTCCTTAAACTGCGTTTTTATCATGTTGATGTTTGTGTCTTCTGAACAATGTTTTTATGTTATCAGGTGGTAGTTCCGTTGCATGAGTCAACGCCTTAAGACAATGTTGTGTTACTTATGTTTTAAAACTTAAATCAATGGATGATCTTGCATGGTTTTATTTTCATATAGCTTTGTTATGATTAAGCTATGGTATTAAGAAGTCACACCAAATTAACCACGCTTCCGCAAAGCTAGGGTGTGACACCAAACCCCTCAAAAATTATTTCTAAGCTATGTAAAGGATATTTACGGTATTTTTAGCTTATGATCATGTTACGGAGTGTACGTTTCTATACGAATTGGCAGACTTTTGCAGTTTGACGCAAATAGTCTCTGCGATCGAATAAACATGTTTTTGACAAACCAAAACCTTCAAAACTTATTTCTAAGTTATGTAAAGGTTATTTAAGGTATGTTAAACATATGTCACTATTCCGGAGTGTTTCTCGCGTTAAACTGACTACGTTTACGTAATAGTTTGCGTATAACTTTCTAGAAAGCGATTAAAATCTTGAAATCGAACTAGAATCAAAACGTGAAATTGTCAAACACAAATACACAAACATTGAGACCAAAACACATCGTTTTATTGATATTTGATATTGTTCTACATCGTTCAGTGTTAACAGAGCACAACTGTCACAAAAAGCAACTGCTTTAAGAAAGCTCGGATGTTTTCTGACATGGTGGGACCGAGTGTCACTGTTTATTCTGGATATTTTCGATTCAAGACCTGTTTCTCCGGCTCGGTGCGTGAAGTGCTTTTACCAACCTTTGTTGGGTGTACCTCATCTGCCGCCATCACTTCTTTTTTTAATAGATGATTGCCACTCTGGTTTCTGTTGGAAAACTGACCACAGAGTGCGGAGTGGAAGTCACCATGCTCAGATAGCCTTGTGTTTCTCTACCAATCAAGAAGTCATGCCTTGAGTTGGCTGGCATAACCATAAATTTTACCGCGGTTGTTCTTGAATGTTTCTCATGTGCCAGCGTGACTGGGAAGGAAATTTGACCAAGAAGGAAGACCGTCTCATTGTAGAATCCTGTTAAAGGATAATCGACTGCTTCCAGGAGAGCCTTATCCTCCGGGTCAAATTGGTTGTAGCATTGCTCGTAGATCATATCAGTTTTGCTTCCTGGGTCTATGAAGATGTAATATGTTTCGTAATGACCTAGGATTTCGGTAATTACGAGGGGACGTGTGGCACATCCCCCCCTCCCGCAAACTACCGGAAAAATGACTTGTTGCTCGCGCCATGATTCTTCCATTAGGCGTTTTCCTTGGATCTTTGCAAATCTTCTTGGTCCCCCACTAACTATGTGCGTTTCCAGCCTATGAATCTTTTTATTAGACCCTTTGTCTGTTCTCTGGATTTGCCTTGTTTCTTTGCGCACGTTTTTCACCAGGTGTCCCAACTTTCTGCTTTTTAAGGCCTTCTCGATATCTTGGTGCAAGTTGATACAATCATTTGTCAAATGTCTAGTGTCTTTGTGGAAGTCACAATATAGTTAGGATCTTGGCCTTTCTTGTTTCTCATAGGCTGCGGAGCCTTGAATTCATGATTCTTCGTGGTAAGAACCTCTAAGGGTGTCTTAGTCAGCGGATTCCAATGCTTCTCGCAATTCTCGTTCTTTATCTCCTTCTTATAACCAATCTTGTCGATTGTTGCGCGAGCATCCCCACTATAGTGAGGCGTTTAATCATAACTATTGTGCCGGTTTGACTTCCAGCTAGAGTTTTTGTTTTCTTGTTACGCCTACTGTGGTCTTGCACGTGGCTATTCGAATGATGCTCGCTGGGATAACGACTTGCTTTTTCTCCTGTCAACGTCTTTTCTGTATGCGTGACACTTTTATTGGCGCCATCAACTTGTCCCATTCTTTGGGCATACCGTTTTTTCCTGTGATAGTTCTGTCACACCCCTTTCTAAGGCGGAAGCACGAGGTATGATCATGAAAGGTTCTCATTGCATACAAATGGTAAACATACTACATGCTTGTAAAAATAACTTCAAATACCATTAACATTACGTAGCTGAAAACATAGGTTAAGTTTGGAGTTTACATCATATCATAAAACGTTATCTAAAAAATTTACATCATTATTCAAAGACTAACATAAACAACATCCACGAGCAAGAGCATGACCGTGCGCACATCCACTTTAGTTACCTGAAATACATGTGAGTTTTTGGAAAATCGTCAACATAATGTTGGTGTGAATTCATGCAGTTTTTGTATTGAACGTTTGTATACTTTGTATGAAAACATGGTATGTAATTTGTATAAATCAAGTATTTCTGTAAGTATCGAGTTTGTTAATGGGTTGCAAGGCCATTAACATGTGACACGACATAAGAAGCATCTAAACCATAGGCATTTTTCTAGTTGTCGATTCACGACTGAGACACAAAGCACTTCTTGGTACTAGTTTTCACCAAGAGTGTGGCTGCCCGAAAACCCATTAGATCTAACCTTTTGTTCTGCGGTCTTAGTATGTACACGATTAATGGTGCTTCTGGTACCCTATTCGTGACACGATTTCAAGTATCATTCCTTAGTTCTTGTATCCATCATACCATAACACATGTATTTTCCCCAAGTTTAAAAAGTATGTAAAAGATTAAAAGTGGGGACATGAACTCACAACTTTGCGTTCTTGCGCCGTAAACTTCACCGGGTTTGCTTGTATAGCTGTAGGATCGTGTTGTGACCCGAACGAGTCGTTCAGAGGAGTTTTAATCTGTTTCAGAGGCGGAAACTAAGAAACATACGTCGAAACAGCTTGCAAATCCTTTTAAACTTCTTTCTGATTGAAATAACACTGATTACACGTAGAAAACAAACCGGTAGCACCTCGGTATCAAAATCCAGAATTGTTACATGATTTCGCTTGAACTAACCTATTTATAGTGCATGAGGTTCCACTTGAAAGAGACAAGAATATTTCAAGCGGAATCATATAGATGTGATTTCGCTTGAAAGTGACAACATTCATTTTCTCATACAACGTGCCCTGATCTATCAGCGACAAGACTCGATACAAGATGAAGACGACAGATGTATGCACCAACAGACTCCCCCTCAGATGTTGACGAGTCTTAAGTGTCGAGTCTTCGCATCTTCAATCTTTATCAGTCTTTGGGCTTTCGGAAACTCTTCTCTTCCAGGATCTTGACCTGGCTCTTCCCTATTCAGCTCCAGCAGATTCCTCCTCTTGAATACTAATAACTTCTAGGATCTGAGTCTAGCTCTTGAGCTTTCTAATTCTCTTGATCAGATCTCTTGATTCCTTAAGTTCATCAGCATCATCTGTTTCAGAATTGTTACCTGGCTCAAACTTTATTCACCAAGTCCTCAGGTATTGGAAACCTGGCTCTGCTCAAATTTCAAACCTGTACATTCTCTCCCACAAAATAAATTCCATAACAATTTAATATTAAGATGTATGCACCAACTCAGACTCTCCTCTTCAAAACAATCAGAAAATTTGTGATCACTTGCAGAAGAATATTCAATCATTTTTTGATTTAATAAACTCCCCCTCAAAATGATCATCATGTTCAGCACTTGGAATTTTGAAGATCAGCTATTCAACATCAGTTGTCGAAAATCTTTTTGAATTTTTGAGTTTTAAAAAAAATGCAGTAAAGAAATATATACAGACAATATTTTTGTGAGTTAATGTACGAGGATCATATCAGTTTATGAGACAAATCACTAACACCGTTAAGCTTTATTTCATTTTAAGTTCTAAACAATTCACTTAGATTGTCAGTATATAGATCCACTTAAATTTTCACACAAAGTTCAACTTTTTCGAGATACGATATTAATGTCTTAAGCACTTAAACTTATTCGCGTATCCCACTACTTGAATATACTCCCGTATCCAGATCCCAATATTCAGTCTTACAGGTGAGTATACCACAAATGATATCTGTAAAGGGTTAGATGCGAGACGGTGAGAGCTCAGGTCAGAACTTCCGTTCAGCAGAGAGATGACGGCTCGACTTTTACTGTGTCCCCTTTAGAGGATCTTTTCTTCAACAGCACATGATTAGCATTTTTCAATGTTTCATCATTTTTTATGCTGAGGGTGATGCTCTATCAAGCATTTGTAGAAAGTATTATACAGGGACTAGGTCAGAATTTCCATTCAGCAGAAGTCCCGGGATAATACCCCAGATATCACTTAGTATAAAGACCTAGTATCTCAGAAAGAGGGACCTTTCAAACAAGATTTCGGGGGTTACCTATATATCCAAGAAATGTTACCCACGACATAAGCAAGTTTGAATTTAGGTTTATATCTCGTCACAATTTACTAAATGTGTATAAACCTACTGGCATATCCGCAGTGAGATTGTTTATCACATATTTGACTTTCCATTTCTTTAGCATGTTGTAACAGTCCACTGATGTACTATCATTTCCTCTTTTTTACAACAAAACTCATTTTTGATTTTATAATGTTTTTGACTTTTTCAAATTTTCTAATGTTTTTGAATTTTCTGAAATTTCTTACTCCCCCTAAAATGTAAACACATTTAAAGAAATTTGAAAACAAACTGTACAAGAAAAATTGACAAACTGATATCGAATCGCTTCAATTCACCATCCACTCAGCATAAACAATCAGAACTCCCACTTTCAACAAACTATTTTCCCATTTAGATTTCAAAACACTCAAGTTTATTTTAATCAAAATGGTTTTTCCGGAAAACAAGTTTTGTTTTAACCACTTGTAGGTTCGGGGATCAATTCATCACATTATTTTCAACCACTTATATGAAGATTACATCAAGTTCAAATTAATGACCTTGACTAATCACTTTTTAAGATTCAACCTCTTACCACTTGTAAGTGAACACTTGTAAGAAAATCAAGTACAACTTAATGTCCCTGATTTACCACTTGTAGGAATATCACATCTACACAAAATCATTTTACCAGTAAAGATGCCGATTCCTGCTTCACACTTACCAACCTGGAAGCTCCGGTAAGTCACAACCTGTAAAATTCATCAATTTTAAGATTCATTCACAAAAACAATTATCAAGAAAGATGCCGATTCCTGATCCGCGATTACAAACTTGGGATCTCCGGCAAGTCAGATTTCTAAGGGAAAAGAATTTCCACCCAAGTCTGACCAACCTTGGGTGATTTTAACTCTTGTTCAGTAGGGTTATAAGTTGCCTTCTTTGTTGCATAGAAATCTTTAACCCCTTTGGCCTTTCCCTCGACCATTTTCCCAAAAATTTTCTTAACATTCCCATTGAATGCTTTCTCAACATCAAATTCCTTTTCTTCAGAGTAGAATTGATTTGAGATCTCAACCTTACCAACTTTTTGTTTAACACTTTCAACCTTCAAAGATGGAAAATCAACATCATCTACTGAAGGTACTGATTTCTCTTCTTTAATCTCAACTTGTGGCTCTTCTGGCTTTGTGGAACCAGGATTATCGCCGACTCTCTCATCAGACTTTTTAACAACCCACATTTGGTTGTCCTTAGCTCTCTTTTTGTAAAATTTTTTCTTTGAACACTCACCAACTTCATAAGTTGAATTTTCAAAAACTTTGAATTTCTCAGTTGGTGGTTCAACATCGACAACTTTTTCTTTAAGTTTTTCAGAGACTCCCTGTTTTGTCTTAGTAGCCGATGGACAATTCCATGCAATGTGACCAGCTTCATTGCATTTAAAACAGGTTCTAGTCTCCTTTCAATGAAAAACTCCAGTTCCTTTTCTTTCAGCAAAAACTCCTGGTTTGATTGTCTCCAAAAAGGTTTCTTCTGTTCTTCTTCAGCACTTCCTCCTGAAACAAATTTTGTATTTGTTTTAGAAATTTTGTCATTTTTATAATTTTCAGGTGGAATAAAACCAAGACCTTTCTTTTTGAAATTACCATTATGGTTTGGTTTCTTTTGAAAACCAGAACCAGAATTGTAACCTTTTTTTCTTGTTTAATCGCTGTTGAACTCTTGAAGTGTATTTTTTAGGTTTTCCAGTAAGATTTAAATCTTTTATTTTAGAAATATTAATTTCTGTCATTTTGAAAACCTTTTTGATCATTTCAATTTTAACACTTCTTATTGGAAACTCTTTGTCAGAATATGATTTGTCAGAATCATTCAAAGTATATGCTACTTCGAATGTTTCATCATTCAAATTCGATTTTGATAACAAAAACTCTTTACTGTAAACCCGTTTAACCGACGGTTTTGGACTGTTGACTGACGAACTTGAACCTCCAGATTCAGACTTTGACTCAGACTCCTCATCTGTATCCAACACCTGATCGACCACCTTTTTAATTAACTCAGACTCATGATCAGTGTCAGACGATGTGAAAATGACGTCAATGTTTTCTGGTAATTCATCGGTTATATCAGACTTCAGTTTTATATTGACTGTCTTTTGGACTTGCTCCTCATTTGGTTTTCTGGGAGAATAACCTTCCCAGATCGGAGGCGGACACTTGTTATAGCTAACACTCGGTTTCTTACCAGTATCCTTCTTCTTTGGCTTCTCACCCTGAAAAGCTTCGAAACCTGCAACAGTTGGATAAATTCGATCAATAAGATAATCAGAACTAGAATAACTCTGTAATAAGCGTCTGATTCTCTCATTCTTAATTTTCTCAGTCTCCAACTCTTGTTTCAGTTTGGCACATTCTTCAAGGTAATAGTTTATAGCTTTTTGCTTTATCATCATCGTTGCATTCATCATCGTTAAAGCATCTTGTTGGTGCACTTGTGTCTGTACTTTGTCTGTATTTTGTAATGATATAAAACGATGTCTTTGTTAGTCTTGTTTACGTCTTTTGTTGGTTTGTATATGTGTTTGAATGTAAGTTTGACCAAGTCAACCATCCTCCTGGTTTGACTTGGCCAAACAGTCAACACTTAGGTTGTAACATATGTTGTGTCGAAGGATGTCATCGAAGGATTGTTTATATCCTTCGATGACCTCGAAGGATAACCTTCGATGGATACAAATGGACCTCGAAGGATATACCATCCTTCGAGGTATATGTTGATCCTTCGGTGGGTTTCTGGTCGATAGATGATCTTTTGACCAGGCATTCTGATCCTTCGACATATCAATCTGTTATGGGTATATATACCCATGTAATGGTTCACTTCACAGTAAGACATTTTAGACATCCGATAGAGTTGATTGTGAGTGAACCAAGTCTTGTAGAGAGCATTTTCAGTTTGGTCAAGGGCTGTAACCGTGTCCACTGAAATACAAGAGAAAACTTTGATATCTTATGTGTCTACTCTTTCTCTTTGTTGCTTGTGCTCTAATATAAACTATCGGTTTGCATTCTAGCTTGGATTCCGCACTTGCTAGAGTGTTAAACATAACAAGGATAAGGTTTAACCTCAACCTCCGAGGGACCTACAAGTGGTATCAGAGCCGTGGCTCTTTTCCTTGTTAAAAACCGAGTTTATACAAGACTTTGGAGTGTTTGGACAAAACTCACTTGGTTTAGCACCCGTTTTTAGTGTTTTTCTTGGATTTCTTGACGTAAAAACGTGTTCTAAACTAACCGGGTGTGTTAAAGGAAGGTTTGGGTAACTTAAAATCTTGTTTTAAAAGGTTTGGTAATTTCCGGCCAAAATTCCGGCTTACTCCGGTGACCGGTTTCTGGATAAGAACCTTCTATTTTAGGCATTTTTTTATTAGTCAAATCTGAGTTGGTGAAAAGGTAAGGTCTGAACATACCTTCTGCCGAAAGTTGTCTACCAACCAATCATCTTTTTCACCAACCTGTCACCTTTTGTCAACGGTGTCAGATCTGTTCGAAAGATATCCTTCGAAGTCGAAAGACTATCTTTCGATCAAAGGAGGTTCGACAGATATTCATCCTTCGAACATCCTTCGAAGTCTGTGAGTTATCTTTCGAGCCAAGGAATCTTTTCGAAGGATATATTGTTCGAGCTACTGTTACTATTCGAAAGATAAGGATCCTTCGTCTTGGAGAATCTTTCGAAATTATTGTTCGAAATTCAACAGTGATCTTTCGAACACTGTTGATCCTTCGAACAAGTATTATCTTTCGATCCTTATCTGTTTAAGTTTAACAGTTGTGTTTTTCAGGTCTTTCGATCCAGGATCTTTCGGCTGTTTGTTTCTTTTCAACATATTAACATAGTTTGTGAACATTGAATTTTCAAAAAGAAAAACTTGTTTTTCAAATTTTAAATCAATTTTCACTTAATATATTAATTTTTTTTTTAAAATGGGAACAAACGGTCAGTGGGATCCAACCGCGTGGACTACAACAACTTTGACTCCACAATCATCAGCTACGCAATCATCAGCCACGCAATCTGCGTCAGATTTCAACAAAACTGCATGGATGCAGGCTATTGCGCCACCTCAAGCTGCAATGATAACTGCAAATCAATGGGCATTGGTCACAAATCAAAGCAGCAGCATTCAAGCAATGATGCAGAACGACAGTGAAACTGGTACAAGCACAAAACCGCCAAAGCTAAATCACATCAATGATTGGGGATGGTGGAAAGAAAGGCTGAGAACTTATGTTCAGGGGCAAGGTCAAGATCTATGGATGTGTTTCTTCACCCCATTTGAAAATGAGTTGGAAGTTGCAGGATCTAATCCAGAAACTTACAGCACTATGTCTGATGATGATAAGAAGAAATTTGAGTTAGAAAAGAAAGCATTCATGATTCTCACACAAGCTCTTCACAGAGACATTTACCACCAGTTTGTTTACTGCACGACTACTAAAAGCTTGTGGGATATGCTCACGTTACGATGTGAAGGAAATGCTCAATCTAGAAAGATCAAGCAAGAATTACTGAAGAAAGAGTTTGAAGGATTCACGTGTATGGAGAATGAGACTTTGGCAGAGTTATCTACAAGGTTCCATCACTTGTTGAGTGAGATGTTTGCTTTTAGAGTCACTGCCACTCCACAAGAAATGGTGAAGAGATTTGCTGATAGCTTACCATCAAAGTGGAGCAGTTTTCTTGAAATTCTCAAAGAAAATGGTGTTCTAGACACAATCACCGTTTATGAGTTAATTCAAAGATTGGAGAACAAGGATGTAGAAGAAAAGCTTAAAGCAAAAAGAACACTAACTCCTCAAAATCCAGAGATGTACTATGGGATTGCAGGAGGTATCAGTGGAGAAAAACCAGCCTCTCAACACGCGCAGCTTCAAACAGCTTTCATCTCAAACACCGGACCTTCCACAACAAATCAGTTTGATCCTTCAGCATATACGATGATGTATTCAAGACCAGATTCTTCTTCTCAACAACAACAGACAGCTCAACAATTCACACCACCGCCTTTCTTAGACCCAAACAGAGCTCAGCAGCAACAACCGCAACAGCAAGGGTTTTATGGAAGCTCTTCAAACTTTCAAGCCACTTCCAATCCGAACACAGTCAGATTAGACACTTCCAACTTTTCCAAAGTCACTGTTGAAATAGCCAAGGAGCATATGGAGATGTTGAATACCTTGGTTAGTGCTTATTGTGGATTAGTTGCAGGTCAGATTGGGAATATCAATCTAACCAATGAAGATTATCAGCAAGTGGATAAAGAAGAGTTCGAAATGATGGATATCAAATGGGCTCTTGCTAGTGTAATTCGAAGAGCAAAGGAGTTTATGGAAAGGACGGGGAGAACCAACTTGGAAAGCAACAACAACACCAAGTATGGTTTTGATAAGAATGTTGTCACTTGCTTTAATTGTGGTGAAAAGGGTCACTTCAAGCGGGAGTGTCAGAAGCCACCTAAGCAAGGAAATCAGAATCCCTTCAGGAATCAAGGACAGCCACAACAGCAACAGAACAACAATACTGTCAGATCAATAGTTCATGTTGGAGGAAATGCATCTGGATCCACAAACACTAATCCCCACAGAGGATTGGTTGTTCAAGCTGATGAAATCTGTAACTGGAACCTTCAGCTTGGAGAAGGAGGAAATGGTGGAACAGCATGCTATGCTAAAGTGATTGAGAAGGTAGTGGAACCCGTGTCTGCTGGTGAATCTTCAGAAGATGAAGATAGTTTGGGTTATAGTGGGAGCATGGATGGGGAATCACTTGATGCTGGTGATTTATCAAGTGATGCTTTAGATTTGGAGGTTGATGAGCTTTTGGCTGAAGCTGAAGCATTATGCAAGAGGAGATCTATTCTCTGCCAGAAATCTGCTGGAACTTCCGAGAAGCTTGCTCAGTTTTTCTCTGAAGATGGATCTTTTTCTTTTCATACAGCCTTTATGGCTCACGTAGAAGGTCAAACTTCTCAGGTATGTGATACTAATTCTGACTCTATTTCTGTTCCTATTGAATGTGCAAAGTGTTTAAAATATGCAGAAAAGGAAAGTCAGTTTGAAATCACACACAAACACAATCAAGAATTGATTGTAGATCTTTCTAAAGCAACCGAAGCTAACTTGTTTTTAACCAGAAATGAAAAGGAATTTAAAGCAACAATTGCGTCATTAAGACATGATGTTTCAGAATTACAAAAGGCTGTTTTGCGAAAACAACATGCTAACAATAATCTTATTGACACAATTGAAAAGCAAATGGTAGAGTTAGCAACAGCTCGATGTGAATGTGAGACAATTAAGCAGAAATTGGAAAGCTACTCCAATTCCCGCTATGTATTGGATCACATCATTGACGTTCAAAGGAAAAAGGGGGATGCAAAATGTATTGGTTTCAAATCATGTCCTCCCCCAGTGAATCACAATTACTCCAAATTGCCTGATGACGAGGATATGCCCTGTTTTGAACCTTCTGTACCACTCGGTCTAGATGACTTTGCAGCAGGCCTCGGGTTCACAACTGGTACATCATCCTCGGGTCAATCAGAATCTGAGAATGTGACAGATTCATCGTGTGTTAAGGAACAGAGTCCTCCCATTATTGAGGATGCTGATTCTTCGGACGATGAATCTGAAGAAATTGTGAAACAACAGTCTAACTCGGTTACAATAGATATTCCTATCGAGAATCACATTCTGTGTGATCCACCAGTGAAACCGAGTAAGACTGAAATGTCAAAAGCAATGGAATCCCTTGTAGTTAGCTCTGAAGGGAATAACTTGTTGTATACGCTCAAAGGAGATAGCAAAATCTACTCTAACAAAGATTTTCCAATTAAAAATGTAAATCAAGATTTAATTGAGCAAATTTTTGAAGGATGCACTGATAAGTTTTTGGGGAACAAAAGTGGCAAAGTTACAGTCACTCAATGTGATCCAATTCCGTGTGAACAAATTAGAAAACAATACGGAAACCAAAAACTATCAATTGAGCGAAAACAACAAGTCAACTCCGGAAAGGGTAAGGTACAGGGAAAGAAGGCTCAGAACAAGAATGTTCAAGCACCTAAAGTTCAGCAGCCTAAGACTGAACAACCAAAGGTTCAACAACCTAAAGTTGAACAGTCTAAGGCTACTCAACCTAAGGCTGCACAACCTAAAATTCAACAATCAAGGGTTGAGCAACCTAAGGTTCAACAACAAAAGGTGCAAAACAAAAGAGCTCCTGTTAAGAAACAAGAACCAAAAATGAACTTTGTTGGATCCACTGGTTCAGACAAACTTGAAACATTTCAGGATAAATCTAACGTTGATTTTGTAAAACAAGTTAGAATTTTAAAACGAAATGATCAAAATAATTACACCCAACACACCAACGGATGTGATTTAGGTCCTAGTACATCTAGATCACAAAGTTCATTGTCTGGTTCTTCGTCTGGTCATCAACATGTTTCTCCGAGGTTTGTAGAGCGGAGAACATGTTTTGAATGTGGCACAGTTGGGCATATTGTAAGATGCTGCCCATACCTGCAAAAGCTGAAGTCAAAAACGAGTGCTCCCCAAGAAATCAATTACCAAAAACGACCAGTTTCCCCGAAACAGGACCCACGTGTCTTGAAAGAAAGGGAAAAGAAGCTAAAGCAAAAGAATCAAAAGGTAATTGAAAAGGCCTTAAAATCAGAGGTAAAAGAAGAAAAACCTGTACAAGCAAAACCTGAAACTGTAAAACCAGTAAATGCTAAAACAATAAATTCAAATACTGGTAAACGACAAACAGCCTGGAAGCAAAAGCAGGTAATTCAATCAGGGGGAGCACCACAAGTTCTTTTTCCTAATCATCAAGTGATTGAGATCACCTTCCTTGATGATCAAGGACGACCCAAGTCCACAAAGGCTTGGGTCCCCCTCTCAAACTGATAAGTTAGTTGCATGTGCAGGCGGCTCCAGGAGGAACTATTAATAGTCATTGGATTGTTGATAGTGGGGCTTCCAGGCACATGACGGGCGACTATCGTCTTCTTTTCGATGTGCGAAGTATAAGAGGAGGATATGTTGCGTTTGCTGGAGACAAAGGAGGGTATATCACCGGCGAGGGAATGATCTCAAATGGAATTGTGAGTTTCGACAAAATCAATTATGTGCAACAGTTGGATCACAATCTCCTGAGTGTTTCTCAGATTTGCGACAAGAAGTTCACCGTGCATTTTGATGATGCCGGTTGTTATGTGCTGAAGCCAGGATTCAAGATTCCCGCAGAATGGATTCTCTTATCAGCACCAAGAGTTAATGATTTGTATGTCCTTGATATGAGCCAAGCAATAACTAAGTCCAAACAAGTTACTTGCTTTATTTCAAAAGCCACTGAAAAGGAGACGATCTCTTGGCACAGACGGATGGGTCATATTCACCTCAGAAAAATGAATCGACTTGTCAAAAATAATCTGGTGAGAGGTGTCAATGTGAAGAATTTTCAACTTCAAGATGTCTGTGTGCCGTGTCAGAAAGGGAAGCAGATCAAGAAATCACATCCATTGAAAAAGGTTAACACTGTAAACATGCCACTCGAACGTCTGCATATGGACCTTTTCGGCCCAGTCAAACACAAGAGTGTGCACGGGGAGGCTTTCTGCTTGGTAGTTACTGATGACTATTCAAGATTTTAATGGGTTGACTTCATGGTTCACAAGAGTGAGACTCCAGAAATTCTAAAGAATTTGATCACCTTGTTGGAAAATCTTTATAATCTAAAGGTGAGGCGAATTCGAAGCGACAACGGAACCGAGTTCAAAAACAGGGTTATGGATGAATTTTGCACTGCAAAAGGAATCCTTCATGAATACAGCTCTCGGTACACACCACAACAAAATGGAGTCGCTGAAAGAAAGAACAGAACCTTAATTGAGACTGCAAGAACCATGTTGGTTGAGTCTCAGCTTCCAGTTCGATTCTGGACTGAAGCTGTTGCCTCGGCTTGCTACACGTTAAACAGGGTTCTCACAGTGAAAAGACATGGCAAAACGTGCTTCGAACTCCTACACAAGAAGACTCCTGACTTGGAATATCTAGAACCTTTTGGTGCACCATGTACCATGATTGAGCCTGACGGGAAGTTTGGTGCCAAAGCTATCGAAGGTTACTTCCTTGGGTATGCTACTCCTAATCTGCGAGTATGGAACCTGACTACCAAGAAGATTGAAGAATGGGGTGAAGTAAGAGTTCAAAGATATTCTAATCCACCGAAGCCTTCTGGAGATCCATGGATGTTTGATTATGATGGTCCTTTCGACTCATTTAATCTGCCGACATTTGATGATGACAATGCAATTGCTCAAATGTTGTCTGAAAGCGAGAATGCGACTGGCTCTCAGTTAGCTCGCCCAATCATTGTTGACTCACAAGCATCTTCTTCTGTCAACACCCCAAATCATTGTTGAATCATTGTTGTCACACCCCCAAAATCCCACACGCGGAGTAACACCGCCTGGAGGCGTGACGTGACCAGGATCAAGCCACCAATCATATTGAACATGAAATTAAGTAGTAATAGTTATCCATCAATACGAAAGGTGTTTATCAAAACCAACATAGTTAAGTATAGCGGAAGCATAATGTAAACCCACACATAAGTGTTAATGTATGAAAAGTAATAAGTGTTTGTTCACGATCCAAATCCCACAACGACCTGCTCCTCCTTGTGCAAGCCCCTTTAGTACCTAAGGTCCTGCAAGGCATGCAGCAGATAATCAACAACTAGTTGAGCGAGTTCACAGAAAGTAAGTTCGTATTAATAATGCGTATGTTTATCTAGTGGGGGTTTCCCATACAAGTATTTTCTACTGGTGGGGGATTCCCACATTTATCCTTAGTAATGGGGGCTTCCCACTATGGTACTTACTAGACTATTTGCAACCATGTGTTCTTCTTAATCCGAGAACAGGAATACGTACAAGGTCACGTAGGATTTACGTGAGTGCCCTTCCCCGAGGACAGTGGTACGCGTGGGGTTTACGTAGGATTTACGTAAGTGTCCTTCCGACCCGGAAGACAGTAGTGGGTATTAGGTTACGTAGGATTTACGTAAGTGTCCTCCCGACCCGGGAGACAATGGTAGATACTAGTTTACGTAGGTTTTACGTAAGTGTCCTGACTATCCTGAGGACGATGGTCTATAGTCTAGTGATTGCGTAAGTACGAGTAATCATTCCATTTCAAACATTCCAACCCAATTCCCAACCTGGGAATCCCATGCCTTGACTGTGTGAACTCACCTTGGTTTGCTCGGCAGATACACAAAAAGGGTTTCTTGAACTATGAGTGGTCAACCACGTCCTAACAGGGTTACCACACAAGTCAGGTTTTGACTTCAAGTAATGCACGTATTAAATCATAGCAAACACGTATTGCACGTTAACAGTCAAGAGCACAACATAATCATATTTGTGCGTTCTAAAATCTAAGCCCATATGTACCCGGCCCAACATGTTGTGCGATCCGACAACATGTTGTGCGATCTAACACCCCGGCCCAATCAACATAATCAATCCAATATTCTTCTCGGCCCAATAAGATTAAACAGTCCAAAAATAAGGTGCCCGTGCTCACAGTCTCGAGTCGAGACCAGGCGGTCTCGAGTTGGGCTGGTTCCGAAATCTCGAGTCGCAACAAGGATGATCTCGAGTTGTCATGGTCTGGTCGAGACTACACGGTCTCGAGTCGCAACAGAACTCGCAACCGTGGTCTCGGCTCGTGCGGTTTGTGCCGGGAATGTGCGGTCTCGAGTCGAGACAGGGAGTTCTCGACTCGCAACCGTGTCGAGACTAGCAATTGTAACAACTTTTCCTGATTTCCTTAATTCAATCTCAATCAATTCCGTGATTTCAGCTAACACATTGGGCAGTTTCACAATTCTGATCAATCAACAGTTAATTCGGATTTCATGCATATTCATATCAATTCAAGAACATCGAATCAGCAATTAATCAATAACCATGCATATGAACGATATCCAATCAAACCATCTAAATCAAGCATGGGCAATAGTTTATCAAAACATATAATCATACAGCCGGTTTATCCAGCACCATCAATTACCCTTTGATTAATAACATACATCCGACTTGTGTGAATTATTAACTAGTACATACGTGTGAGCCGATTAACAAAACACTATCAATTAACATCATAATCAACCATGCTCTCAAAAAAACTTAGATTATCATACAAGGTTGTAAACACACGTTCAAGCATCATTAACATACAATCGGTACATATAACACTAACCGATCAAGAGAGTGTGATGGGGATTGATCCGAACCGAGCCGAGATGGAGAGGGAATGATTGCCGCCTGCTTCGAGCGAGAGGGAGAGAGAGAAGAGTAGGGTTTTTGTGTGTGAAGTGTTTTGCCAAAACAATTGAGGAGTCTACCCCCCTTTCCCTAATGTTATTCGTGCAAAACGAGTGGGCCGGCCCTTCACGGGCTGCCCTTGGTCCGTGTGCAAACCATACGGCCCAATGGCCTTGTGTGATTGATCCATGTTGTGCGGTTTTAGTTCGAGTAACATGCATACAAGCATTTAATTCGTAACATACAATAGAAACACATATCACTAAACATGCATTCATTCAATTAAAGTAGCTCACATAACGTTACGAAATAGGTCTAAAGTACGAGTTGTCACATTATCCCCAACTTAAAAGAAATTTCGTCCCGAAATTTGGTATGCACTCACTGAGGAAGCTAGGTAAGTTGTATCGTTCACTGGTTTTCCTGGGGTGTCACATCCTCCCCCCGTTGATCTGGAATTTCGTCCCGAAATTCCGCAGTAGTAGCTTCAGCCTCAGTAGTGGTTGCATTGGTTCCGAATAACTGGGGGTACTTTTCTGTCATCCTGTCTTCGCGTTCCCAGGTGTACTCTGGGCCACGTTTGGAGTTCCAACGAACTCGAACAAGAGGGATTCTCTTGTTTTTGAGGACCTTCACATCCCGGTCCGTGATTTCAACTGGCTCCTCGACGAACTGCAACCGCTCGTCGATAGTGAGTTCCTTAAAAGGAACTATGAGGGTCTCATCTGACAGGCACTTCTTCAGGTTCGACACGTGAAATACGTTGTGGACTGCACCGAGTTCAGCTGGTAGGTTTAGCTTGTAGGCCACTTTGCCTATTTTCTCAATAATCTCGAACGGTCCGACATACCGCGGATTTAGTTTGCCCCTTTTGCCAAAACGAACCACACCCTTCCAGGGTGAGACTTTAAGTAAAACCCGGTCCCCGACCTGAAATTCCAATGGCTTCCTACGCTTATCCGCGTATGCTTTCTGACGGTCGCGTGCTGCCGCCATGCGTTGTCGTATTTGTGCAATCTTTTCTGTGGCGTCCACTACAATCTCTGGACCCGTAATCTGACTATCCCCCACCTCTGCCCAACAGAGAGGTGACTGGCATTTACGTCCGTACAATGCCTCGAATGGAGCGGCTTGTATGCTGGTGTGATAACTGTTATTATACGAGAACTCCACCAAAGGGAGGTGCTTTTCCCAGCCGTTGCCGAAATCAATAACGCATGCTCGAAGCATGTCTTCAAGTGTTTGAATCGTTCGCTCAGACTGCCCATCCGTCTGAGGGTGATACACTGTGCTCATGTCTAATCGTGAGCCGAAAGATTTGTGCATTGCTTGCCATAGCTCTGACGTGAATCGTGCATCCCGATCCGAAATGATGGAGGTGGGCACCCCGTGCCTCGAAACAACTTCTTTGAGATAGATGTCTGCGAGAGTGGAGAACTTATCCGTTTCCTTTATAGCCAGGAAGTGTGCAAACTTGGTGAGTCGATCCACGATCACCCATATGGTATCATTCCCCCGCTGGGATCTAGGTAGGCCTGTAACGAAATCCATGGAAATTTCTTCCCATTTCCATTGCGGTATCTTAGGTTGTTGAAGTAGACCCGTTGGTTTCTGGTATTCGACCTTGACTCTCGCACAGGTCAAGCATTTGCTGACATAACTGGCAATGTGGGCCTTCATGCTAGGCCACCAATAAGTAGTTCTGATGTCGTGGTACATTTTATCCGATCCTGGATGTACCGAATAGCGAGACTTGTGCGCTTCGTCCATCACAAGTTCGCGTAGACTGCCATAAAGTGGGACCCAAATACGCCCCGTTACATAGTAGGCGCCGTCTGCCTTCTGCTCTAATCGTTGTCGTGAGCCGCGTAGGGCTTCAACCCTGATGTTTTCTGGTTTCAATGCTTCTGCCTGATTATCTCGTATCTGTGTAGGAAGGCTAGACTGAATCGTAAGCTGCAGCGCTCGCACGCGCCAAGGTAAAGTGTCTTTCCGACTGAGAGCGTCAGCCACAACATTGGCTTTGCCTGGATGGTACTTGATGGCGCATTCGTAATCGTTCAGTAGTTCGACCCATCATCGTTGACGCATGTTCAATTCCTTCTGCTTAAAGATATGCTCGAGACTCCTGTGATCGGTGTAAATTGTGCACTTGGTACCGTACAGGTAGTGTCGCCATATCTTGAGTGCGAAAACAACAGCTCCCAGCTCTAAATCGTGCGTCGTGTAATTTCGTTCATGTATCTTAAGTTGGCGCGAAGCGTAAGCAATGACCTTGTCGCGCTGCATTAACACGCATCGAAGACCCTGGATGGATGCATCACAATAGACCACAAAATTGTCCGTGCCCTCTGGCAATGAGAGGATAGGTGCACTGCAAAGTCTATCCTTTAAGTGCTGAAAAGCAGTTTCCTGCGTGTTGCCCCAACGGTAGGTGACACCCTTCTGTGTCAGTAGTGTAAGCGGCTGAGAAATCTTTGAAAAGTCTTTAATAAACCGTCTGTAGTAACCCGCCAAACCCAAAAATTGGCGTATTTCCGTTGGCGTACGTGGTGCAGGCGAGTTTCTGATCTAGTCTACCTTGGATGGATCGACATGGATCCCATCCTTGTTCACTACGTGGCCTAGAAAGTGGACTTCACGAAGCCAGAAGTCGCATTTCGAAAACTTAGCGTACAGCTGTTCCTTCCGTAGGAGTTCCAAAATAAGGCGTAGATGCTGCTCGTGTTCCTCCTGACTCTTGGAGTAGATCAGGATGTCGTCGATGAAAACAATGACGAACTTGTCAAGATAGGGTTTGCACACCCTGTTCATAAGGTCCATAAATACGGCAGGCGCATTCGTTAACCCGAATGGCATGACAAGAAACTCGTAGTGGCCGTAGCGAGTTCTAAATGCTGTCTTGGAGACGTCCTCCTCTCGGACTCTCAGCTGATGATAACCAGACCTCAAGTCTATCTTGGAGTAATAACACGACCCTTGCAACTGGTCGAATAAATCATCTATGCGTGGAAGAGGATAACGGTTCTTCACCGTCACCTTGTTGAGTTCCCTGTAGTCTATACACATCCTGAAGGTTCCGTCCTTCTTTTTCACAAATAATACTGGAGCTCCCCAAGGCGAAGAGCTTGGACGAATGAAGCCCTTTTCCAAGAGCTCTTGTAGCTGCTTTGACAGTTCCTCCAATTCTGATGGAGCTAGACGATATGGTGCACGAGCTATGGGTGCTGCTCCTGGAGTGAGCTCGATTTGAAATTCGACCTGGCGGTGAGGCGGTAATCCAGGTAAATCTTCAAGAAACACCTGAGGGTAGTCGCGTACTACTGGAATATCCTCCAGTTTCTTTTCCTTCACTGATGCGTCTGTAACGAGTGCCAGAATGGCAGTGTGCCCCTTTCGTAAACATTTCTGAGCCTTCAAGAAGGAGATGATGCCAACTACAGCACCACTCTTGTCACCTTGGACTTCGAGAGGTTCTTGACCAGAACGGAGAATACGAACAATCTTTTCTTTGCATTGGATCTCTGCTTGCTGTTGCTGCTGGAGATTCTGATTTGCAGGTCGTGGGCTCCTGAATCCTTAGCTTCATGGTCCATCTTGAGACACCTCTGGCAACGTCCCTCGTTGCACTAACCACCGTGGTGTCTGTTGCATTAGTTACACATTGGGTGAATTCCCCGATATCCACCCTGCCCCTAACCACCAGAAGTTGGCTGACTCGGCTCTGGTGATCACTATTCTTGCGTTGCTGCTGTGCTTGAGACTGAACGGTAGCTGAACCCTTGCTGGAATACCCATCCTATTTCCGCTTGTTGTCACTAGGAGTAGCGGGAGTAGCAGAAGTGATAGCGGTAGTAATAGTGCTGATACAACTAGGCAGCCTGTTCTGTTCCACTGCCTGATCCGTGAGGCGATGAGCAAGACACTGAATGTCTTGGATATTGTCGAGGTTAGCCGATGTAGCATGGCTCTGAATCTCTGAGGCTAGACCCTTGAGGTACAATTCAATACGCTTGTTTGAAGGGTCCACCATGGTTGGACACAAGATGGCCAGTTCGTTCGACCGTTTCGTATGAGCTTCAATTTCTGACCCCGTCATTTTCAAATGGTAAGGCTCCACTTCCAACTTGTGGATGTCATCACGCGTGCAGTATTCCCTTTTAATGCGTTCTTTGAATTCGTTCCAGGGGGTGGCGTTAGCAGCAGCCAACCCTAAGATCTGAACTTGGGCGTTCCACCAAGTTAGTGCTATTCCTTCTAGCGTGCCAGTGGCGTACTTGACCCTGCGAGCCTCAGGGCATTCACACATCTCGAATACTGACTCTAGCTTCTCAAACCAGTGGAGGAGTCCCACTGCCCCTTCCGTGCCACTGAAAGTACTTAGACGACAGTCCATGAAGTTCTTAAAAGTGCAGACAGGCTGCTGCGCTGGTTGACCTATTGTGTATGAATAGGACGAAGTTAAATACGAGAGTTAATGCAGGATCTAAGGATCCTAGTGTGAGTCTATACTGCAGGGTATACTACCTGCTTGAGCAGCTGCAAGTGCCGCAGCAACTTGAGCTTGAACGAGAGCCTCTAGCTGGGCTTGAGTCATGTTAATTTGTCCGGACATGATCTTCATTGTAAAAGTAGCGTAAGTGAGAATAGTTCGCGAGTAGGGCGATGACAGAAAAGCGTAAGCACGTAGGTATTCTCGGGCAATAGTGTCATGTGTATCTATGCATACTACGAGCAAAGTTCTATGTACTTCTAGCAAACAGGCAATAAACATAAACCTTATTACCTAGAATGTCGAGTCTTGCACGTGGAGCGAAGCGTCGTTGTGGATCGTGGAGAGCACTGTTCTGGTTATAGTCTGGTTTTAATAAAACGTTTTCCCATGTTAAAACCGAGTTCTCTATAACCAATGGCTCTGATACCAATCTATCACACCCCCAAAATCCCACACGCGGAGTAACACCGCCTGGAGGCGTGACGTGACCAGGATCAAGCCACCAATCATATTGAACATGAAATTAAGTAGTAATAGTTATCCATCAATACGAAAGGTGTTTATCAAAACCAACATAGTTAAGTATAGCGGAAGCATAATGTAAACCCACACATAAGTGTTAATGTATGAAAAGAAATAAGTGTTTGTTCACGATCCAAATCCCACAACGACCTGCTCCTCCTTGTGCAAGCCCCTTTAGTACCTAAGGTCCTGCAAGGCATGCAGCAGATAATCAACAACTAGTTGAGCGAGTTCACAGAAAGTAAGTTCGTATTAATAATGCGTATGTTTATCTAGTGGGGGTTTCCCATTCAAGTATTTTCTACTGGTGGGGGATTCCCACATTTATCCTTAGTAATGGGGGCTTCCCGCTATGGTACTTACTAGACTATTTGCAACCATGTGTTCTTCTTAATCCGAGAACAGGAATACGTACAAGGTCACGTAGGATTTACGTGAGTGCCCTTCCCCGAGGACAGTGGTACGCGTGGGGTTTACGTAGGATTTACGTAAGTGTCCTTCCGACCCGGAAGACAGTAGTGGGTATTAGGTTACGTAGGATTTACGTAAGTGTCCTCCCGACCCGGGAGACAATGGTAGATACTAGTTTACGTAGGTTTTACGTAAGTGTCCTGACTATCCTGAGGACGATGGTCTATAGTCTAGTGATTGCGTAAGTACGAGTAATCATTCCATTTCAAACATTCCAACCTAATTCCCAACCTGGGAATCCCATGCCTTAGCTGTGTGAACTCACCTTGGTTTGCTCGGCATATACACAAAAAGGGTTTCTTGAACTATGAGTGGTCAACCACGTCCTAACAGGGTTACCACACAAGTCAGGTTTTGACTTCAAGTAATGCACGTATTAAATCATAGCAAACACGTATTGCACGTTAACAGTCAAGAGCACAACATAATCATATTTGTGCGTTCTAAAATCTAAGCCCATATGTACCCGGCCCAACATGTTGTGCGATCCGACAACATGTTGTGCGATCTAACACCCCGGCCCAATCAACATAATCAATCCAATATTCTTCTCGGCCCAATAAGATTAAACAGTCCAAAAATAAGGTGCCCGTGCTCACAGTCTCGAGTCGAGACCAGGCGGTCTCGAGTTGGGCTGGTTCCGAAATCTCGAGTCGCAACAAGGATGATCTCGAGTTGTCATGGTCTGGTCGAGACTACACGGTCTCGAGTCGCAACAGAACTCGCAACCGTGGTCTCGGCTCGTGCGGTTTGTGCCGGGAATGTGCGGTCTCGAGTCGAGACAGGGAGTTCTCGACTCGCAACCGTGTCGAGACTAGCAATTGTAACAACTTTTCCTGATTTCCTTAATTCATTCTCAATCAATTCCGTGATTTCAGCTAACACATTGGGCAGTTTCACAATTCTGATCAATCAACAGTTAATTCGGATTTCATGCATATTCATATCAATTCAAGAACATCGAATCAGCAATTAATCAATAACCATGCATATGAACAATATCCAATCAAACCATCTAAATCAAGCATGGGCAATAGTTTATCAAAACATATAATCATACAGCCGGTTTATCCAGCACCATCAATTACCCTTTGATTAATAACATACATCCGACTTGTGTGAATTATTAACTAGTACATACGTGTGAGCCGATTAACAAAACACTATCAATTAACATCATAATCAACCATGCTCTCAAAACAACTTAGATTATCATACAAGGTTGTAAACACACGTTTAAGCATCATTAACATACAATCGGTACATATAACACTAACCGATCAAGAGAGTGTGATGGGGATTGATCCGAACCGAGCCGAGATGGAGAGGGAATGATTGCCGCCTGCTTCGAGCGAGAGGGAGAGAGAGAAGAGTAGGGTTTTTGTGTGTGAAGTGTTTTTCCAAAACAATTGAGGAGTCTACCCCCCTTTCCCTAATGTTATTCGTGCAAAACGAGTGGGCCGGCCCTTCACGGGCTGCCCTTGGTCCGTGTGCAAACCATACGGCCCAATGGCCTTGTGTGATTGATCCATGTTGTGCGGTTTTAGTTCGAGTAACATGCATACAAGCATTTAATTCGTAACATACAATAGAAACACATATCACGTAAACATGCATTCATTCAATTAAAGTAGCTCACATAACGTTACGAAATAGGTCTAAAGTACGAGTTATCATAACTCACAAGCATCTTCTTCAGTCAACAATCTCGTTTCAAATGAGGTGTTTAATGATGCTGTCGATTACAATTTGTCATCGGAAGATGAGGAGTATGTTGATGCAAATGATGGTGAAGCACCGCGTCCGGTTCAAGGTACTTCAGAAGCAACGGATCCAGTGTCTGCGCCAATTATCCAAGAAGAAAATGCATCATCTTCTACAACTCAACAGCTTCAGAATGATATCGGGAATTTAAATATCAATAACTTGAGGTCAAATGTTGAAATTCCTCCAGTTTCTGAAACCCGAATTCATAACATTCATCCTCTGCAGAATATTATAGGTGATGTTCTCAGTGGTGTAAGGACAAGGAATCAAATCAGAAATAACGAAAATGCTGGCTTGTATGCTGAGATACGAGAATCGGGACAACAAAATGATTGGTCTTTCGCCTGCTATGTTAGCCAAGAAGAGCCTAGATCTTGGAAGGAGGCATTGAAAGATGATTCCTGGGTGGAAGCCATGCAAGAAGAACTTCAGCAGTTCGAGAAGTTGGGCGTATGGAAATTGGTTGATAGGCCCGACAACTACAAGAAGATCGGAACTCGTTGGGTGTTTAAGTGCAAGAAGGACGACCGTGGGGTTGTTGTCCGAAACAAAGCAAGGTTAGTTGTTCAAGGCTTCAGTCAGATAGAAGGTATTGACTACAATGAAGTGTATGCACCTGTTTCTCGTCTGGAGGCTATTAGAATCTTTCTAGCCTACGCATCTTTCAAGAAATACAAGGTGTACCAGATGGATGTTAAAAGTGCTTTTCTACACGGAGTAGTCGAAGAGGAAGTATATGTCGAGCAACCACCGGGGTTTGAAGATCCATTACATCCTGACAGGGTTTTACTTCTTAACAAGGCGTTATATGGTCTTCATCAAGCACCTCGGGCCTGGTATGAGACACTGTCTACCTACCTGCTGAGCAATGGGTTTAGACGGGGTTTGATCGATTGTACCCTCTTCATCAAGGAAAAAGGTGAAGATCTTCTGTTGGTACAGGTGTATGTCGATGACATTATCTTTGGTTCTACCGATGATAAATTATGCAAGGATTTTGAAAAGGTGATGCAAGATCGATTCGAGATGAGTGCGATGGGTGAAATGACGTTCTTCTTGGGTTTGCAAGTTAATCAGTCCGAATCTGGAATTTTTATCCATCAAACCAAGTACGTCGGAGACATCTTGAGCCGGTTCCAGATGTCCGATTCGAAGCCAATTTCTACTCCTCTTCCGCAGAATCACGGGATTACTCCGGATGAAAAAGGGGAAGCTGTGGATTCTTCACTTTATCGTGCTATGATTGGATCCTTAATGTATCTCACCGCATCAAGACCCGACATTATGTATCCAACTTGTCTTCTCGCTAGATACCAAGCGAATCCGAAGGTCTCTCACTATGCTGCTGTCAAAAGGATTTTTCGTTATCTGAAGGGTTGCCCTGACACCGGGTTATGGTACCCTAAGGATGATAACTTCGATCTCAAGGCTTACAGTGATTCTGATTTCGGCGGCTGCAAGAAAGATGGAAAATCAACTACAGCAGGATGTCAGTTCTTAGGCAATCGCCTAGTCACTTGGCAGTGCAAGAAGCAGACATGTGTGGCTACATCTACATGTGAAGCGGAATACATTGCTGCGTGGCTGCTCCCAGGTTCTATGGATCCAACAACAGATGCGGGACTACGGTTTTGAATTCCTAACTACTCCTATTTATGTTGATAATGAAGCTGCTTTACAGATCACTAGAAATCCTGTACAGCACTCAAAAACGAAGCACATCGATATTAAATATCACTTCATACGTGATTGCTTTGAAAAGAGACTTATCGATGTGGTTCACATTCATACCGATCACCAACGTGCCGACCTTTTTACCAAAGCATTTGATAAATCAAGATTCATTTATTTACTTTTGGTAAACGGCATAAAGGTGAAGCAAGAGTAACCGACATCAGGAAATCGTTTTTGTAAATATTTTTCTAAAACCAAAAATCCAAAAATATGTTTTTACTTTATTTTATTTTATTTTTGAATTTTAGGGGGAGAAAGTTTCAAGAAAAATACAAAAACACTGAAAAACCACAAAAATACAAAAATATGTCTTTAATTTATTTACTTTCTGCATTTAAGGGGGAGAAAATTCAGAAAAACACAAAAACAATAGAAAATCAAAAATGAGTTACTTGGTAATATAAGGGAAAATGATATTACATCAGAGGTCGGTCGAAACATGTTTCTAGAAATCAAAAGAAAAGAAAATGATAAGTAGCTCTACTAATGATGTACCGGTAGACTCACGATCATTTTAAAGTATGCAGGAGATATAAACATAACGAACTGAAAACCGCGTGGGAACCGCTCATTGGCATATGGTCTTGGTATCGAAATTTCGTTTGATAGATTGCCGAGGTTCTGAGATATTCGGGGTTTATGCTGTTTATCATCTGGGTATCATGGTTGTTTCTATAAAAGACAAAGTCTAGTTCTTCCATGATACCATACATACGTGTACATATCTCATACTGCATTCGACCTCAATAAGTGATAAACAATCACATGTCCAAACAAAATAAGTGATAAAATATCACATTTATCCGGGAGTCAAGTTCGTCTCTCTGCTGTACGAAAGTACTGACCTGTTCACGGACTTGCTCCTGTGCCCTCATGCATCGAAAATCAAGTTCCTCATCAATAAGTGATTCTATCACATAGGGCTTGTTTTCAACTCAAATAAGTGACTTGTTCACATGTTATATACGTTAAAAACGGATGATAAATGGTATACTCCCCAGTAAGATGAACTCTCGTGCATACCTTGATACGGGAATGTGTCGTGAGTGGATGAACACCGGTCGGTAAGTATAAATAATACCTTAAATGTATCTCATTGTATTATGATTACACTTGATCGCTGAGTTTAAGTGGATAACAATATCGGTAATTGTGGTAGAATACTTATCCGCGTCTGTAAAAGAATTTTTCAAAGGAAGTGTGTTTTGACAAAAGACCGCAAGCTGATATGATTCTCTTCGCCAGAAACTCGCAAAAATATTGTTGTGTTTGTACATATTTATTTACTGCTTAATTTTTTTATTGTCTTATTTTAAACAGTTTTGTCGTTTGGTGCATATCAGCACGACATTAGCGGTGATGTCGTTTGATAACATTCAAAGGATATTAAAATTGTTGTCCTTTATTTTATCAAAATCCAAAAAGATTTTCAACTTAATATTATTTTTGATTAACTGATGTTGGTGCTCGATCCGATACCTGGCAAGCCGAGATACTTCATAAAACTAACCTTTGCAGAACTTCATAACGGACAATTTTTCAAAATAGTCAATTCTGAAAACCTCTAAATTTTTGAAGGGTTTGAATTGGAAATTCCCAAAATCCAAAGTGTTGGTGGAAATCTGATCCTTCGAGGAAGCAATGGCCGTCGAAAGATCAGATGGTCAATGAAAGTCAATGAAAGTCAATCATCTCAGTCGAAAGATGAATTGGTCAACGAAGGATTTGACCAATTTGATCTTTCGAGCTGATCAGACCTTGTTGAAAGATGGATAAGGTTGAAAGATATCCTTCGAGGATTCCCACAAATATCTGGTATCCTTCGATCCAGATCTTTCAAATATCTGGTATCTTTCGATCCAGATATGGATCCTTCGACCCAAAGCTGATCTTTCGAAACACCTTTTCATCTTTCGAAAGGTCATTGATCCTTCGAGACGGTTCGACTTTCGAGGTCAGAGTATAAAAAGTGGTCATCTTCTTCATTTCAACATAACTGTTCAAAATTTCATCACACAAAACCTCTGATCATCCCGAAACTCTGTCAAAATCAAAACAAAACTTAGGCTATCTGTTTTATAACGACATTCTCGGTAGGATAACCCTAATACATTTTACAAACAACAATTTGTGTTAGGATAATCTTCATTTGATCATATGATTCTTATTTTCTTTGTTTTCATGTCTATTAAAATGATAGAATAAGGTTCATGTGAATGTGTTATAAACTGATTAGTGGTAAGTTTTTAATGATCATAATGTTCACAACAGGAAATGGTAGTTTCAGATGCAAAGGGTTTTGGTTTGGGTTAAACAGTGTCATGTTTGGGTGTTTGGTTTAAATCAGTGGATGTGTATGGATTTGTGTCCGGGTTGGTCTAAGATGTTGATGTTCTAAATGGTTTTTGATGTTGTTTTTATCTGGTATAAAACATATTTGAAACCCACTTAAAACTGTTACCGGAAATTAAATGTAAATTGTTCACCGGAAAATTATCCGATGAACTGTGCTGCCGGAAATCAACACGAAGGATGTTGATACTCAACCTCGAAAGATGTGTTAAAATATCTTTCGAATTGAGACTCGAAAGATGTTAAGTTTCTCGAAAGATTCATCCTTCGATTGATCAGACCTTTCGAATGATCAAGATATCTTTCAAATGTATGATCTTTTGAAAGATGATCCTTCGATAAGGAATTTCATCCTCCGAGGAAAGTAACATCTTTCGATCAGTTTGTCATCCTTCGAGCCATGTCAATCCTTCGATGGCCAAATGGCATCCTTCGAGGATTCAACACTTAGAAATTTTTCAAGAAATTGAAATTTTTCTAAGTGTGAAATCCTTGTTGTCTGCTTGACTGTTTTCTCATTACGTGTCACTGTTTTGATGTACAGAAATGGCACCAAAAGTGAGGAAGGAACGGGCAAAGCCAACGAAGAAGGAAAAATCTGAGGTTGAATCTATGTCTGAACCTAGACATAACATGGCTGCTTATCTACAACCTGAAGGCAAGATCAGTCCGGAATTCACGGGAATAATGGAGTATCTTCATCGCGCTCGTATCAACTATGCAATCACTACACAGCACACTGCTTATCAGTCTCATATCAAGGAGTTCTGGAATTCGGCTGTGGTTGAAACAGTGGATAACAAGGAAAGGATTAGTGGATCAGTTGCTGAGAAACCTGTGGTGATTACAGAGAACACCATCAGAGCACGTTTGCAACTAGGAGATCAACCAGAAGATTCTACTTCTATTGATTTACAATGTCAGCGGGGCTTACTGATGAGGCTACGGTACAGCGATAATGTTCTTGCAAATTAGATCAACAAAGGGTTTATGCCTCTTCGATACAAGTTCTTGCTGCATATTCTCATCCACTGCCTGAGAAATAAACGATCTGGATATGATCTGTCGCCGATTGAATTAACGGGATTGTTTACGGCTTTGATTCTGAACAAGCCGTTCAACATATCACGTTATATTTTCGACAATCTGAAAGAAAATGCTCGAAGGCCACTCCCGTCAGCAACTCAACGAACATCTACGAAGTTTTGGCTATATCCTAGATTCTTGCAGATGATGATTGATGATCAGATTCCTGATCTTCCTAAAGCTGAAGCAGATGTTCTACCTGTCAATCCGATGAACGAACGTACACTGCTGATTTTCAAGTCCATGTCCAAGTATAAGGAATCGGATCCAATTAGAAAGCTTATTGGTCATCTCGATGTTCCGACTTACGAGGCACCGCAGAACAACAAATGGCGTCGAGATGCGAGTGATTCTGATGATGAAGAGCCAAGGTTAATCGCTTTGGCTAACACGCAGCTCGGGGCTAAGCACGGAATCAAAGCATCAAGCAAGAGATCTGCTGGCAGTTCTAGTGCTGCAGCACATGTTGAAGTTGATGTTAATGTTGCTGCGGAAGAAGTTCAGGGTGTATTCATCGAATCTGATGTCCGTAGTAATGTGGTTGGTTCTACGGCTGGTGAGACTGGTGGTACTGTAGTTGGTGAGACAGGCGGTAGTGCAGGTGGAGATGGTGGTCCTGCTAGTCAGTCAGGTGATGTTACAACTGACAAGGGTAAAGGAAAGGTAGATGAGCCGAGGAAATTAGTGGATGAGAGTAGTTCGCCGTCTGAAGATGAAGGCGGTTCTGGTAATGATGGTTCGTCTTCTGAGGATGATAATCCTCCTCCACCAGGGATGCGAAAGGTCTATGATAATCGCGGGAATCTCCGTGGTCTTGAACGAATAGAGAAGACGGCTAGAACCGGAGAATCTGACAAAGATGAGGATTATATCCCTGCCGCTCCTGGTTTGATTAGAAAAAGGAAAGCAAAAAGACAGGGTATTCGTGCTTCAAAGAAAACTGCTGGTGATGCTCCTATTCCTGTTTCTATTCAGCATTCAACGGCTCCAGAGCAACAGCTACCTCCTGTTAGTGATCAATTGACTGCATCAGAGATGCTGGAGCTGATGTCTTCTTCTCAGACGTCTTCTGGGACGCGCACGGTGACTGTTGATCAACAGCCGCCTGCAACTCCCGTCTCAGGTACACATGTACGACCTCCTCTTGTTATTACTGGTCCAATAGGTGCTTCTGGTCAGGCTGGTCAGTCTGGCTCCTCAGGACCTGAGCCTTCATGGCCGACTCTGGCAGAAACTTTGTCTGTCTTATCTGAAGCTGAAAAGATTCAATTCCTGATCGAACAGGTCAGTGAATTGGGTTCCATAGTCGGTCGGCATACAAGAACGATTGAAGAGTATCGTGTGCAGCGAACACAGGATGTGGTGGCACACAACACGCTGGTTTCAATTGTTAATGCTCAGAATCTCAAGATTAAGGAACAGGCCCTAGAAATTGAAAGGTTGAAGGAAGCGAACAGAGCTCGTGACAGGGAGGTCGAAATAATGAAAGGGCATAGTACTGTGTTAGAGAATGAGGCAAAAGCGTTAAGGCAGAAGCATGAAGAGCTGTCAGAGCGCTATAAAAATCGCGATGATCGATTAATAGAAGGCTTCAAGCCTGTTCAAGCAAATTTCAAGAAGTTGGAACACAAAGTAGGTACGCTGTGGAATGAAAGGTGCAAAGCATTAGACATCGTTCCCTCAAAGCGTGGCGATGACAAAGACGATGATGCAGCAAATCCTGATCAACCAGCTGCCTCAGGTTCCGGTGCAACTGCATCCGGTGCTGCAGGTGGGTCTGATACATCTCAAGCTGCTCCTACTGCTCCTTCAACAGCTACTACTGGCCCATCTGAGCAGACAGAAACGCTAGAAACTTCGACAGGGCTTGAGCATGTTAGTCTGGAACCAGAAGCGTTTGCAGATCTCCCTGAATCCTCAGCTGTTCATCAGTATCATCCAGTCACGGGTGAACAGTTAGAAGAGGGAGAACATGTTACCGAAATGTTTGATGAACGGGTACTGGCTCTGAAAGAGTTGGATGAAGTTGATGTGAACATGATTGATGCTACTCCATTGGTTCCGGACCAAACCGATTTCTCTACAATTGATGAAATCTTCATCGGTTCGGATCCGGAACGTCCTGTCTATGTTGGGCAAGATAATGAGGAGTTTAATGCTCTTGATGATGAGTATGTGGCAGAAAAGACAGCAGAATTTGTCAATCTTTCTTCAGATTCTCCTACAGCTCAAGAAAACCGTGAGAAGACTGTGAACGAATGGCGAGCGGATTTCCTAGCTAGGAATCCTCCTCCGCTCGCTCCGTTGGATCAGGTTAATTACATGAGTCTGGAAAAGAATCAGGCTCGGGGTCGTATCATTAGCTGGATGTTTATCAAGGAGCTTCACTGCATGGTTGTGAAACGAGAATGCGGTCTTCAGTACTTCAGGTATCTTCTCAGCATTCTTTCACTTCCTTACTATGATGTTGCAGTTTTGGCTCAACTAGAGGTTATTAACCGCGTCGAAGACAAGATGGTGGACCTGTTTGCAAAGAAGATCAGGTTGGAAAGAAGAAGGGGTTGGAAGGATCCGCTATACAAGCCGCAGTTTCCTCGATACGAGCAGATCAGGTTTACGCTTGATCCAGAAACCAACACTGCTCGCTATCGTTTGGTTTATGATCCTCCAAAGTTGATGAAGAAGATACCTTTGTTGAAAATGAAGACGGATTTTCTGGGGAACTTTCGTTGCTGGGTTTATGATGCGGATACTGGAGAAGCCGTGATCTTATTCCGAGATAGTCAAGACAACTTTCGAATAATAGATCCGATGTGGATTACTAACATGTCCAGGTCGGATATTATTATTCTTAAGGATCACGAGATCAACTACCTGGTTAGAGATCGTGAACAAGCAATGAAGTTTCAGAAGATGGCCCTGTACTGCTTCAATCTACTGGTTAATGCGGGAAGTGCATGGTCATCGCATCACTTGACAGTTGAAAGGACGTCCGAGACTTAAAGACACGAAGATCGAGACAAAGCTACAGCCAAGGGGGAGTTTGTTGGTGCACTTGTGTCTGTACTTTGTCTGTATTTTGTAATGATATAAAACGATGTCTTTGTTAGTCTTGTTTACGTCTTTTGTTGGTTTGTATATGTGTTTGAATGTAAGTTTGACCAAGTCAACCATCCTCCTGGTTTGACTTGGCCAAACAGTCAACACTTAGGTTGTAACATATGTTGTGTCGAAGGATGTCATCGAAGGATTGTTTATATCCTTCGATGACCTCGAAGGATAACCTTCGATGGATACAAATAGACCTCGAAGGATATACCATCCTTCGAGGTATATGTTGATCCTTCGGTGGGTTTCTGGTCGATATGATCTTTCGACCAGGCATTCTGATCCTTCGACATATCAATCTGTTATGGGTATATATACCCATGTAATGGTTCACTTCACAGTAAGACATTTTAGACATCCGATGGAGTTAATTGTGAGTGAACCAAGTCTTGTAGAGAGCATTTTCAGTTTGGTCAAGGGCTGTAACCGTGTCCACTGAAATACAAGAGAAAACTTTGATATCTTGTGTGTCTACTCTCTCTCTTTGTTGCTTGTGCTCTAATATAAACTATCGGTTTGCATTCTTGCTTGGATTCCGCACTTGCTAGAGTGTTAAACATAACAAGGATAAGGTTTAACCTCAACCTCCGAGGGACCTACACATCTTCTCGTTCAGAATTTGTCTTTTGAAGACCAGTTGCTGTTCTATTCAATACATCATAAGATTCCTTCACATAATTGAGATTGAACAGTAATTGTTCCTTCATCTTCTCAAGCTCAGCCAACTTCTCGTCTTTTGCTGCACATTCTTTGCAAGATTCTAGACACTTTGAACAAGGCTTGATGACTTCCACAATTTTTTCTACTTCAATAATCTTTTCAGATTCAATAACTTTTTCATCTTTAGTCACCTTATCTGTTTCACCAACCTCCTCAGCAACACTTTTAACTTCTTCATTTTGAATAGTCTCTTCTTCTTGAATAACACTTTCAGACTTCATTTGCTTTTGAACTTTTGCTGCTCGTCTCTCCTTCAGCTTCTCCAAGCGATCTGCAAAATAGAAATAAAAGCTTTCAGGAGATAGATGAGTTTTTGCAACATTAATATGCCTTTCTTCTTCATCATCACCACTGTCATCAGTTGGTGATTGATCAAACTCTATTGACTTTTCAGAACTATCATCTGAAAGACTTGAATCAGATGGCGTTTGATCAAAAACAGTTGCTCTTTCTGAACTTTCTGAGCTTTCTTCTGAAATTTGTGAGCTTTCATTTGATGAAAAGACTTTTCTTCATCACTCTTCACACTAACACCAATAGCGTTCATCCACTCGGTAAACATATCTGGTTCTTTCACAATTTTAGCAATGAATGCTTTAAACTCTCCTTTTTCATCCACAAACATATCCCAGCTAAAACCTTCAGGTAACCTTTCATCAACTTGATTGATTAGGCATGCTTTGCTGTCGGATGAAATGTATTTATCCCAGCTGAAATTTTCTTGATTGACTAAACACGCTCTCTTTGAAGAATCCTCTATCACTTTTCTACCATGAGCCACTTGTGGTTCCTGTTGTTGTTGTTGACCAACTTGTTGATATATGGCTTTCCGGTAGTAATCATCTTTTCCGAATGGATTCTTTGCTTCATTTGCTTCTCTATTCTTGCATTCCCTCTTGAAATGACCTTTCTCCCTGCATCAAGTAACTTTAGATTTATCAAAACCTAAAGTAGAAACATGTGCATCAAGAAAATCATTTCTTCCAGTAATCATCTTAAACTTTTCAGCTCTTCTTAAGACACTAGCTAGACACCATTTGATGTCCATTAGTTCCAATTCTTCAGTGTCTATCTGATCGTAATCCTCTTTTGTAAGCATAGGATTCCCGATCTTCCCTGCAACTAAACCTTCATAGGATTGTAGCACAGTTGCAAGTAATGACATGTGATCTTTTGCAATTTCTTCAGAAAAGCTTTGACCCTCTGGAAGATTCAATGCAATGTTGCACTATATCACACAACCACCACCTTTTGTACTTTGAGAATGAAAACTTGAAGTTGAACTTTTTGGATTGACACTCGGGTATGAAGAGAACCCACTGCTGCTATTAGGACTTTGTTCAACATTCTCAGATGAGTTTCTCGCACTAAACGCAGTTTGTATTTTCGGACTTCTTTCAACCTCTTGAACACTTTAATTGTAGTACATTTTCACATCTTGTTGACCACTCGGATTATTCATCCTCGCAATCTTTTGTTGTTCAAGATCTTGACCTTCAATCTTCTCGATGAACTGAGAAATCGTCAAACCATCATATACACCGGTGTTCTTCAAAATCATCAAATAAGTACCCCCACTCTTTTTTAGGTAAAGCGTCAGCTAACTTGTCGACCCATTCTTCACGATCTTTGGTTATGCTTAACATCGACATAGATCTCACTAAATGGCAATATCTTTCAATAAGTTTCTTTGTATCTTCCCCGGGCAAACTGGTGAATAGATCAAATTCTTTCTTAAGTAATGCCTCTTTACTTTTAATCATTTTTTCACTTCCCTCAAACTTGATTTTAAGAGCATCCCAGATTGATTTTGAGGTCTTGTCATGTTGAAGCAACACAAAGATGTCTTCTTTGATGGCTTACTGAAGAAGACTGATCATCAGTTTTTCAGCTCTGTACATGTCACGTTCTTTGTCATTGAATTCCGAGATTTCTTTTTCAACTTGTAGATCTGTTCGTGGTAGAAGATACTTCTTCAAAATACACTCCCATGATCTCAGATGGTTTGCTTGAACCCAGTTTTCAAACCTATCTTTCCATCCGTAATACTCCTCAATGCTCATTAGCTTCGGGGGTTTTTGTGTAGTTCCAGTTTCATTTTCCAAATTCATGTTTTGAGCAATGGTAGCTGGAGTAGTCGAAGATATGGCAAACGCGTTGTAAAATTCTTCACACATGATGAAAACAAGTTCAAGCGAAATAATCCAATTCAAGCGGAATAATGTTTTCAAGCGGAATATCCTGAAATAACGTTTTCAAGCGGAATACCCAACAAACAGTTTCAAGCGAAATATCAATTTGGAGCGGAATCAGCACAATTTTGAAGCGGAATCTCTGATTTCGCTTGAACTTTCAAGCGGAAAAGCAACTTGAAGCGGAATCAAGCTATTTCAAGCGGAATCAGTACAATTTGAAGCGGAATAACAGATTTTGCTTGAAAATCTCAAGCGAAATAGTGACTTTGAAGCGGAATCACCAAGTGTTCGTTCAAGCGGAATCACAACTTAGGTCCATTTTTACCATTTTTAAGCCGAATTTTATGCTGAAACTTTCAAGGGTTTGTTAAGACACAATTTTACACAACATATGAGAAAATTAGCCGATTTTAACCGTGAAAACTAGTTAATTTTGTAAAGAAGGTGTAAAAAAACAGACATTTTGAGCTGAATCGGAAAGAACTCCTCCTCCTGAGCTCTGATACCACTTGTAGGATCGTGTTGTGACTCGAACGAGTCGTTCAGAGGAGTTTTAATTTGTTTCAGAGGCAGAAACTAAGAAACAGACGTCGAAACAGCATGCAAATCCTTTTAAACTTCTTTCTGATTGAAATAACACTGATTACACGCAGAAAACAAACCGGCAGCACCTCGGTATCAAAATCCAGAATTGTTACATGATTTCGCTTGAACTAACCTATTTATAGTGCATGAGGTTCCGCTTGAAAGAGACAAGAATATTTCAAGCGGAATCATATAGATGTGATTTCGCTTGAAAGTGACAACATTCATTTCAAGCGGAATCATGTCCTTCAAGCGGAATCAGCTTAATTAACATCTAAAACTTCATTTTCTCGTACAACGTGCCCTGATCTATCATATCTAGCGACAAGACTCGATACAAGACGAAGACGACAGATGTATGCACCAACAATAGCGTCGTGACCTATTCGTGTTTTATTAACGTTAGTCACTAGACTTGTATCGCACAAGTACAAGTCACCATCTTTTATGTATGTGTTCTTGTGTTAAAAATAATTTATACTTTTAACTATGTATCTTACTTATATTATTTTCTCAAAAATAAATATAAGTATCTTGTATTTTCACCCGAATTATGTATTTTGTCCAAAACTTCATTTTATGTTCATAACTTGTCCAAGTTACATAATCTATCAAGTAATATATTTTTATAAATATATTCTCTTGTATTTGTCTAAGCATGTTGTATGTGTATTTTTTTTTTTTTTGTATTTCCACTCCTTGGGAGTATTTATTGTATTTTCAAGTCCTAATACACTATTACATGTAATACATATTACATACACTTAGCACAAATATTGGTAATCAATAAATATATACATTTTCCTCAAAAATATACATACTTAATATCAAACTTTATCTTGAAGAAATCATCATTTCTTAACTTGAAGTTTACATAAAAATTAGGGAAACCTTGGTAAAAATTTTTAGGTAAATTTTTAGGGAATAAGTTTCACCAAAACTTATATTTTTCTAAGTGTCAAAATTTATAAAAATTTTGACATAGTTTCCCCTAAAAATGGAGGTTTCCCATTGTAGGATCGTGTTCGGACCCGAAACGAGTCGTTCAGAGGTGTTCTACACAATATGAAAGGCGGAAACAGACATATTGAGTGATTCAGCAAGATATTCACTTATAACTGTCTTGTTTATTGATCTGGTAACAATTTACAGCACGGAGACACTTCGACAGAGCTTCACCGTCGGAAAACCCCACACCAATTCTGTTTTAAATGAAACGGACCTACACCTATTTATAGACATCCTAATTCCGCATGAACATCACACAAACGGAACTACATTGTAATTCCGTGCGGAATTACTTGCTGACTCTTCAAGCGGAATTAGCATCTTCAAACGGAATTAGCTTTTTGTCATATTATCTCGAACTTTTTGCCCTGAGCAATGCAAGACTTGATACAAGACGAAGTCGACAGAAGTATGCACCAACAGACTCCCCCTCGGATGTTGACGAGTCTTAAGTGTCGAGTCTTCAACGTCTTCAGTCTTTATCAGTCTGACTGCTCTCTTTAAAGTATCTGACAGAATAAAATTTCTTCAATCTTTTCTTTATTCTCCTCTTCTGTATCAACAGACTCCCCTCAAACAATCTCATCTTCTGTCTTTCTTTTACCAGGATCTGAACTTGGCTCTATCTTCTGTCTAATTCTCTTGATCAGATCTCTTGATTCCTTAAGTTCATAAGCTCCAGGATTGTAACCTGGTTCACATTCTACTCAGGTATCTTCATACTCCCACGTTCGATATGCTAGAACGCAGCCTGGCTTTCACAGGATCAGGATCTTGACCTGGCTCTATACTCAGAATCCAGTCTATCCTGAACATCCTCTACCTCACAATAAATTTCACAAATTTAACATTTGACAAATTTATTCAACACTTATAGGAATTAATTTCAGATGGCCATCTGTAGGCCAAACACTCAAAATCTGTTTTCATTATACACAAACTCCCCCTCACGAAATGTTCATCATGTTTAGCACTTGGAATTTTGAAAATTAGCTCTTTAACACCAGTTGTCGAAAATATTTTTGTATTTTTCAAAAATTATGCTAAAACACACTAAAATCTTTTTGGATTTTTGACTTTAAAGAAGTGCAGAAATATTTACAGACAATATTTTTGTGAGTTTGTTTAAGAGGATCATATCAGTTTATGAGACAAATCACCAACACCGTTAAGCTTTAAACATTTTAAGTTCTAAACAATTCACTTAGATTGTCAGTATACTGGTCCATTTAAATTTTCACACAAAGTTCAACTATTTCGAGATACGAGATTAGTGTCTTAAGAACTTGAACTTATTCGCGTGTCCCACCACTTGAATATACTCCCGTATCCAGATCCCACTATTCAGTCTTACAGGTGAGTATACCTAGATGATATCTGTTAAAGGGTTAATTGCGAAACCGTGAGAGCTCAGGTCAGAACTTCCGTTCAGCAAAGAGATGACGGCTCGTCTTTTGGTGTGTTCCCTTTAGAGAATCTTTTCTTCAACAGTACATGATTAGCATTTTTCAATGTTTCATCATTTTTTGTACTGAGGGCTAGCTATGTTTCAAGCAAATGCAAAGTATTATACGGGGACTAGGCCATTGCTTCCGCAAAATCAGAAGTCCCGGGATAATACCCCAGATATCACTGAGTATAAAGACCTAATATCTCAGAAAGAGGGACCTTTCAAACAAGATTTTGGGGTTACCCATATATCCAAGAAATGTTACCCATGAGATAAGCAAGTTTGAAATTTATGTTTATATCTCGAAAACAATCTACTGAATGTGTAAAAACCTACTGGCACATCCACAGTGAGATCGTTTATCACATTTTAGACTTTCCAATTCTTTAGCATGTTGTGATAGTCCACTGATGTACTATCATTTCCTCCTCTTACAACAAAACTCTTTTTGAATTTTACCATGTTTTTGGATTTTTCAAATTTTCTAATGTTTTTGGATTTTCTGAAATTCTTACTCCCCCCTAAAATTCAAAAACATTTAAAGAAACTTGAAAACAAACTGTACAAGTAAATTGACAACTGTTGTGAATTGCTTCAATTCGCCATTCACTCGGCATAAACAATCAGAACTCCCCCTTTCAACAAACTATTTTCCCATTATGATTTCAAAACACTTACGTTTGTTTTAATCAAAATGATTTTTCCGGAAAATAAATTTTGTTGATTTTACCACTTGTAAAGTTGGGGTTCAATTCATCACGTTGCTTCTTCAACCACTTGTAGAAAATCAAGTACAACTTAATGTCCCTGATTTACCACTTGTATGTATGCACAATCAAACTTGATATAAAGAATGATGCCAATTCCTGCTCCACACTTACCAACCTGGGAGCTCCGGCAAGTCAGGATTTTACTTGTGAAAAACTGCCATCCATGCCAGACCAAACTTGGATGTTTCCTCCTCAACTTCACTTGGGTAATAAGTTGCTTTCTTTGTTTCATAAAAGTCCTTTACCCCTTTGGCCTTTACCTCGACCATTTTTCCAAAAATCTTTTTCACATTTCCATTAAACGCTTTCTCAACATCAAATTCTTTCTTCTCAGAATAAATTGATTTAAGATCTCAACCTTCCCAATTTTTGATTTAAAATTTTCAGACCTCAATGGTGGAAAATTAACATCATCCACTGGAGGTACTGAGTTTTCTTCTTTAAGCTCAGCCTGTGGCTCATCTGACTTTGTGGAATCAGATTCATCGCCAGATTTCACATCAAACTTCTTAACAACCCACATTTGGTTGCCATTCTTAGCTCTCTTTTTTATAAAATCTTGTCTTTGAACACTCACCAACCTCATATGTTGAAGTTTCAAAAATTTTAAATTTGTCAAGTGGTGGTTCATTTTTCTCAACAACTTTTTCTTTGAGTTTTTTAGAGACTTCCTGTTTTGTTTTTGTTGCTTGAGAACAGTTCCATGCAATGTGACCAACTTCACTGCATTTGTAACAGGTTCTTGTCTCCTTTCTTTGATTAGCTTCATTCTTCACTTTCTCTTGCTTCTTGGCAAGAAATTCTCTGTTTGATTCCCACCAAAATGAGCTTTTTGATTCCTTTTCACAGCTTGTCCCTGGAACAAAATTTGTATTTGTTTTAGAAGTTTTTTCATGTTTATAATTTTCAGGTGGAATAAAACCTAAGCCTTTCTTTTTAAAATTACCGTTATGGTTTGGTTTCTTTTGAAAACCAGAACCAGAACTGTAACCCTTTTTCTTGTTTAACCGTTGTTGAACTCTTGTTTTTTAGGTTTTTCAGTAAGATTTACATCTTTTATTTCAGAAATATTGATTTCTGTTAGTTTGAAAACCTTTTTGATCTTTTCAACTTGAACACTTCTTATTGGAAATTTTTTATCAGAATATAATTTATCAGAAACATTCAAACTATATGCAACTTCAAATGTTTCATCCTTCAAATTAGATTTTGATAAAAGAATTTCTTTATTGTAAACCCGTTTAACAGACGTTTTTGGACTGTCAACTGATGATGATCCCGGACTTTCAGACTCAGACTTTGACTCCGACTCCTCATCTGTATCCAACACCTGATCGACCACCTTTTTTATTAACTCAGACTCATGATCAGTGTCAGACGATGTGAAAATGACGTCAATGTTTTCTTGTAATTCATCGGTTATATCAGACTTCAGTCTTATATTGTTTTTTCAGAACTATCATCTGAAGAATCAGAATCAGATGGTGTTTGATAAAAAACTGTTGTTCTTTCTGAACTTTCATCGGATGAAAGAGACTCTTCTTTTTGGCTCGAATCATTACTAGCAAATATTTTCATCCATTCCGTCATCAAATCAGGCTTTTGAACTATTTCTGCAATCATAGCTACAACTTTTGAATTAGGTGGAATATATTTATCCCAGCTGAAGCCTTCTGCCACTTTTTCATCATCTTGATCAATGATACCATAATAAGCTTTCTTATTTGCATCTTCGATCATTCTTGCATGTGCAGTTTGTGGTTCCTTTTGTTGATGCGGTTGATGAACAACTTGTTGATAAATAGCTTTCCGATAGTAATCATCTTTTCCAAACGGATTCTTTGCTCCACTACCCTCTTGATTTTTGCATTCTCTTTTGAAATGACCTTTCTCCCTGCATCGAAAACAAGTAACTTTAGATTTATCAAAACCCAAAGTAGAAACATGTGCATCCAAAAAAATCATTTCTTCATGTAATCATTTTGAATTTTTCAGCTCTTCTCAAGACACTTGCTAGACACCATTTGATGTCCATGAGCTCCATTTTTTCAGCATCTATCTGATCGTAATCCTCTTTCGTCGGCATAGGATTTCCGGTCCTTCCAGCAACCAATCCTTCATAAGATTCTAGCACGGTAGCAAGTAACGCCATGTGATCTTTAGCAACTTCTTCAGAAAAACTTTGACCATTAGGGAGATTCAAGGCAATGTTGCACTATATCACACAACCATTTCCACTTTTTGAACTTCGAGAATGAAAACTTGAAGTTGAACCCTTTGGATTAACATTTGGATATGAAGAAATTCCACTGCTGCTGTTTGAACTTTGATCAACAGTTCCAGATGAGTTCCCAGCACTAAAAGCGGTTTGGATTTTCGGACTCATTTCAACCTCTTGAACATTTCCCTTGTAATACATTTTCACATCTTGTTGACTACTCGGATTATTCATCTTTGCAATCTTTTGCTGTTCAAGATCTTGACCTTCAATCTTTTCGATAAATTGAGAAATCGTTAGGCCATCATACTCTCCGGTGTTCTTCAAGATCATCAAAAATGTACCCCACTCTTTCTGAGGTAAAGCGTCAACTAGTTTGTCGACCCATTCATCTTGAGGTTTTTCAATTCCTAGCAACGACATAGGTCGCACTAAGTGACAGTATCTTTCAATCAACTTCTTTGACGATTCTCCCACCAAACTTGAAAACATATCAAACTCTTTCTTAAGTAATGGTTTCTTGCTTCTGATCATTTTCTCACTACCTTCAAACTTCACCTTAAGTGCATCCCATATCGATCGTGATGTACCATCATGTTGAAGCAGAATGAAAATGTCTTCTTTTATCGCTTGCTGAAGTAGAGTAATCATCATCTTTTCTGCTTTGTACATATCTCTCTCTTTGTCATTCAGTTCATATATCGTTTTGATAACTTGAAAATCAGTACGTGGTTTAACATATTTCTTCTCAATGCATTCCCAAGATCTCAAGTGATTTGCCTGAACCCAGTTTTCGAAACGGTCTTTCCACCCATAATACTCCTCTATTCCCATGAGTTTCGGGGGGTTTTGCAACGTTCCGGTTTCGTTTTCAATGTTCATATTTTGAGCAATGGAAGCTGGACTAGTTGGAGATGTAGCAAATGCGTTGTAGAACTCTTCTTCCATGATTCGACAAACAATTTTCAAGCGAAATCAGGTCCAAACGAAATTCAATCCAAGCGAAATTATCCTTCAAGCGAGATTACTCCTTCAAACGAGATTAATCTGCACACAGACTTCAAGCGAAATTAAAGGTTCAAGCGAAATAAGATTCTTCAAACGAGATTACCTAATTTCGTCTGAATTGATCAAACGAAATTTAATTTCGCGTGGAATTAGGAACTAGTTTCAAGCGGAATTACTAATCCCGTGCGGAATTAGCTGAGCTTTCAAACAAGATTACTCAAATGAGGTAATTCCGTGCGGAATTAAAATGCAATTCCAAGCGAAATTAAGATGATGTCAGCATATTCGATACAATGTTCAAGCGAAATTATCAATTTTATCAGAATTAAGTCGAATTAAAGTCCAAATTTCTCAAGGATTTGTTAAAACACAATTTTGCTTATGATATGTGAAATTCAAATCATTTTGACCTTTAAAACTTGTTCAATTCAGAAAAGAAGGTGTAGAAGTTAGAAAATAAGATGAAATCAGACTGAATTTGGTTGAACTCCTCCTCCTGAGCTCTGATACCACTTGTAGGATCGTGTTCGGACCCGAAACGAGTCGTTCAGAGGTGTTCTAACAATTTACAGCACGGAGACACTTCGACAGAGCTTCGCCGTCGGAAAACCCCACACTAATTCCATTTTAAGTGAAACGGACCTACACCTATTTATAGACATCCTAATTCCTCATGAACATCACACAAACAGAATTACATTGTAATTCCGTGCGGAATTACTTGCTGACTCTTCAAGCGGAATTAGCATCTTCAAACGGAATTAGCTTTTTGTCATATTATCTCGAACTTCGTGCCCTGAGCAATGCAAGACTTGATACAAGACGGAGTCGACAGACGTATGCACCAACACCCATGTTTTCGAAACTTGTGTTTATTTTCTTTTAAATCATCATCAAACATCAACAACACAAAATCAAGACTTACTATAAGCCAAGATCATGTAAATCACACTACATCATGAACTTGAAGTTTTCGTAAAAACTTGTAGTAACTTACCATGTTATTTAGTAGGTTTAGTTACCCTTAAAAACATGGTTGTTTGTTTGTAAATCTCATTCTTGAAAGATTTAGTCACTTACAACTTGTAAGATGAGTTGTTTAAAAATATTTCTTTTGTATTTTTCTTGTTACACACATGTTTCTAGTCTTGTTTAAACACTAAAAATATGATTAGTTTATTTAGAAACCATGACTTTGTAAATCTTATAAATAAACTTGGTTTCTTGAGAAAATCATTTTTGTAATCATCTATTTACAAGATTTGTATTTTGTTGAAATCATTTTTACCTAGGAAAAACCAACTTCATCATTCAAGTTCATGAAGACATAAAGTATGATGCTCTTGGTCTTTCACAAGATCACCCCCTTAGCTTACAAGATCATGTGTTTAATCATAATCTAGTAGGCTCCATATGATGTCTAACATCACTAACACTAATAGTCAATCAACAAGAAGCAAATCAACACATTCAACATGTAATCTTATATTTTTAAGCTTATGTTAAAGTATCATGATCATGTTCTTTAGTGTTCTTGTGATTAACAATATTTATCATCTTTTAACCATCAAGATATGAAGTAATGAAAGATCATGAGGGCTCACCACTAGCAATAAGGGTTGGATAAAAGCAAATGAAGAAGGTCCTTCAAGATCCACAAGCTCCACACTTCGTTAGACACCTTCTTGCACCGTGTGCTTATCTTGGAATAGAGGAACAATGGATGAAAGGTGGTGGTGGTGTGGATGGTGGCTTCGGCCATGAGTGGACAAGGGGGAGAAGAAAGATGGTGAAGGTGAAGTGTGGGAGCTCATTCATCTTATAACCATGCTATGCTATAACCATTGTGTTTAGTGTCCATGAAGTACAATGCAAATCTTATATTACAATCTTTAGAGATCTTATAGGATCTAACAAAGATTTTGGTGGATCAATGGAGATCTTAGTGTGGGGCCACTTCTTGTAACTGTCCACTTTAAGGGGGGGTAAAGTGTAAATTCCAATTACTAATTGTATAAATAAGTTAGGTTTCAAGTGTAAAGTTTAGGGACTTGATGTGTTATTATGTTTTAAGGGGTGTCATGGTGTTCGGGGATCATAACTAGTTCAGAAACATTAAAATAATGCTTCTAGTAATATTTTGATGTTCCGGGTAATGTCCGGTTGTTCGGTTAAATACCGGTTCGTTAAAGTGCTGAATTGCACCGTTTAGTGTCCTTTATGTGACACTTTCAATTCCCGACACTTAGGAAAGCATTCAGGACCATTTAGTCGTATTTTTACATGTTACAATCTTGTAACAATGCTGAATTTTGCTGAAATGTATGAAATTCAGCATTTAAAGTGTGTTTCGGGTGCTTTTCAGTGCGTATTTTATCTTCCGGAAAGTCTATATGTTAACCCTTGTATACATTCTTGAGTTTTAATGTATTTTAGACTTTGGACCTACTCCTAGGCCCCAATTCTATTGTCTGACTGCTTTCTGTAGAATTGTTGACACAGTGTGTCTTACTGGTGAGTTTACTAGTATTTCTGATGTAACGCTATCATTAATACATAAAGCAATATTTGTAGTATAAAATGTCACACCCTGGCTTTTGCGGAAGCGTGGATTATTTTGGTGTGACTTCTTAATACCATATCAACAACCATAACCATGCTATATGAAAATAAAACACAAGATGTGCATCCATTCATTAAGTATAAGAATACCACAACATCATTGTTTGGAAATGTCGATACATAAAGTAAGTTACAAACATGACAAGTTTAAGAGAGTTCACAAGGACTCATCAAAAGTACGTAAATAAAAAATCCAAGTTTAGAATTGTGTATTCCGTCTAGGAAAGGGATCCACCTCCTAAACTCAACAACACGGATGACTTCTTTATTCACTACGCAGCCTTGACACAACGCATACTCTGCCAGATCCACTAATTTCCTGAAATACATGTAGTTTGAAAAATCAACAAAAAGTTGAGCGAGTTCATGTGTAAGTGAGTATGTATAAACCTTTGTAAACCATGTAAGTATGTATGTTTGTATATCCCGGTATGATTGCAAACAAGGAAAAAATCACCAATGGTTTGCAAGGCCACTGATATGTGTGACGGTGTAGGGAGACTCAAACCTAGCAAAGTTGTACCGGGCTTCCGGCTGGAAGACATAGTCACCTCTATGGGCCGCCCCGGCCTCATGGGCGTGGGCTCGCTACACCCAAATAGATCTATCACTCATGCCTCATGGTCCTACAATGAGGATTAATGGTCCCAAGTATCCACCTACCCTATCACATGATCTATGGTTCTTTCCTAGGCTAATCATACCAATAGTATTGTAAGTATCCCTTTTGTAACATGTATTTCACCCCTGAAATTGTAAAACTGAAAACAGTTAAAAGAAAAGGGGGGCATGAACTCACTGTAGTGCATCTCCTGAATAGAATCGTCAACCCAAACTCTGGTCTGCTACACGACAACCTACAACGTACTATGTCGATTAGACAAACGTGCCGTGCCTTGCTTAGGGTTTAATGTTTTTGAGTTGCGATTCTTAAGTTTCCGAATATTATTCCAAGTTATAATTATTAGTTAAAATGATATCTTAACTTTAAATTATATTTTGTTTTGGAACAATCGTTAAACAATGTTTCGTATTCATACTTCACAAGTATTTTACCTCGGATTTCCTTCCCAAGGATTGGGGTATTTATACATGTATTATTGTGATTCCGAAAATATATTTTAAGTCCCACTGAGGAAAATATATTTAACTTATTCGTTCAAAAATAATATGTTCCCAAAATATATGTATTTTTCCCAAAAATAATATATTTTATTCCATTAATTCCCAAAATAATATCTTACCAAAATGTATGTGTAGAAGCATTTTTCGGAATATTTCATCAGTTATGTTTGAACGTTCGGTTTCTCAATACCAAATGTGTAACTTAAATATTTTATTCCTTAATATTTTTGGTATTATTCTGGAGTTGTAATTTCCATGGTATTCATAAGTTATATTATTTTATCCTAAAAATAAAATAACTAGTTCACAAAATAAACAAATAATCACACAAGAGTTTTAGTATAGAATATATATTCTAAATATATATTTATCAAATTTTATTTACGAAAATCAACCACCGATACTTGGTATTTTTGTAATAAAAATCATGGCGAAGTTTATTTTGAAAACAAGGTTAAAAATATATTCGTAAACACTTGATAGAAGAATATTTTCTAAGTGTCGGATTTTTAGAAAATTTCGTCAGAGTTTCCTTTGTAAATGGAGATGTCCATGCTTATAAGCATATATTTTCTTTTGCAAAAATCATTCAACAATCACCGATCAACAATATACAATTTTTACTTAACAATTTTGTTAAAAACAAGCATTAATTTTCTACATCATGAACTTGAAAGTTTATATAACTTTGTAGAAATTTTCCAGTGTTCTTAGTAGATCCTATTACCCTTTAAAATGTGAGGTTAAAGAATTTAAGTGTTAACAACTTCCGATCATATTTTCTAAAAATTATTTCTTTATGAAATTCCCTTGTTACACAAGTGTTTCTATACTTGTTTATTCACCAAAAATGAGATTAACTTAGGTAAGATCCAAGATTTAATAAAACTTATATTTTTAACTTGGTTCTTTTGAAAAACCACTCATGGATCTTTAGATCTACATGATATTCATCCTACCTTGATCTTTATTTTTCAAGAAAACATAGTGTTCTTTCAAGTTCGTGACCTTTATGTGGATGATCCATCATCCTACAACAAATCTACTTCCTCATCTTGCTAGATCATGTTTTTAATCATGATCTAGCAAGACCATATGATGATCAACATCAATTACATGAGTAAACAATAACCAACAAGCATCACAATACATGAACATCATGATTTCTCATGGTTTTAAGCTTATGTTAAGGTTTCAAGTTCATGGTTCTAGGTGTTCTTCAAGTTTAACATTATGAATCATACTTTAACCACTTTCATAGGATGTAAAATGAATGTATTTAAGAGACTTACCACTAGCTCAAAGCTAAGGGAGTTCAAGAGTAGAAATTGAGTGGATAAAAGAAGATAAGAGAGGTCATTCCACTTCCGAGAACACCAAGCTTAGTTGTATGACCTTTATCACACTTGTATGCTTGTGGAATGGTTGAAAGTGATCGAATGATGATGATGATGGTGGTGGTGGTGGTTCTCGGTCGAACCAAGGGAAGAGAGGAGAGAGTGTTTGAAGTGTGTCGTGTGAGTTTGATGATGATGAGAATGATGGACTCCAAGTTACTCTTATAATCCTCTAACACCTCATTAACCTTTGTATAATATGCTTCATTATCCACCAACATGATCCAATTAAATAATGAAATAAATCCATGGGTGGGTCACCCATGGTGACCGTCGCCAAGGGGGGGGGGATATAGGGTTGGGTTTCAACTATTTAGTTATTGTTTGGTTAGATTTCTAATGTTTAGTTAGGAATATAAGTTACTAGATATTTTGTTCGGGGACCATAACTAGCTTAGTAAAAGTGAAACAATGTTTTTGACAATATTTTTGTGTTTCGGGTAATGTCCGGTTGTTCGGTTTGTTGTCGTTCCGTTAAAGTGCTTAATTATAGCGTAAAGTGTCCTTTATGTAACTTTTAGTGACACAATTAATTCCCGGCACTTAGGTAAGCATACAGGAACATTCTGCCATATTTTTGGCACATTACTAGCATATTAGATGCTGAATTTTTTTAATAGATGAAGAATTCTGCATTTAGAGTGGGTTTTAGGCACTTCCTGGCACTTTAACTATCACCTAGTGACGCAGTTTTATGGTCCTCACTTCCCTACACTCCCTACTAGTGTAGTACCCCGTCTCTGGCTCATACTTGTCACACCCTGTCTTTTGCGGAAGCGTATGATGTGTGACTAGCTTGTTATCATTGCATTCGATCATAATAAACAACTACATGATTTAAAACGATGTTCATCCATTCGGAAAATTTTGAGGATCACAAACACTTGTCATTTAAGTTTTAAAACACAACCTTCATCTAGGTTACAATTCAACAAAAGTGGATGACATCTAAACTTGTAGTCTACTTCTAGTTACAACACTTGCGCCCAAGATCCATCCTGTCACCTGAAATACATGTAATTTTGGAAAACATCAACATAAAGTTGAGCGAGTTCATGCGTTTTGCATACCGAGTATGAAAACATGGTATGTATCTTGTATAAATAAAGTATTCTTGCAAAAATCAAGTTTTCTTGTGTACACCACGTACTAATTGAATGTTTGTACAAAGACATTTCGGCATGTGAGGACATATGGAGCATTAGTGTTGGCTCCTTTAAGGCATGTGAGGACTTATGGAGCATTAGTGTTGGCTCCTTTAACTATGTCGATTACCCTCGACTGTGTCGATTAACCTCGACTGTGTCGATTAACCTCGACTGTGTCAATTTCCCTTGACTGTGTCGATTACCCTCGACTGTGTCGATTTACCTCGACTGTGTCGATTTACCTCGACTGGGACACCGAAGCACTCAAGAGGTCACATAAGGACCATGAGTGGGGCTCGGCCGTACCCGTTAGATCTAACCCTCGTCCCTAATTACTGAATGTTTTTAATGGCTTGGTACTAGTTTTCACCAAGACTTTATGGCATTTTTAGTATTAAGTCTATGCTCACATGATCTAGTAATTTCTAGGCATTTCTTAAAGCACATCATACTTGGTTCTCGTTCTCACCAAGTGTGCTTCTCGTATTTTTGTATTCTCGATTCATATTGCACTCGGTACTCGTTCTCACCAAGAGTGCTTCTTGTATTTTTACTACTTGTAAAAATATTATAATATTTGTAACATGTATTTCACCCCCGAGAGTTATAAAACCAAAAACAGTTAAAGAAAAGGGGGAGCATGAACTCACAACTTTGCGTTCCTGCGTCGTAAACTTCACCGGAGTTGCTTATCTAGCGTCGTGACCTAAACGCGTTTTATTAACGTTAGTCACTAGACTTGTATCGCACAAGTGCAAGTCACTATCTTTTGTATTTGTGTTCTTGTGTTAAAAATATTTATATTTTTAACTATTTGTCTTATATCATTTTCTCAAAAATAAATATACGTATCTTGTATTTTGCACCCGAATTATGTATTTTGTCCAAGTAATATATTTTCATAAATATATCCTCTTGTATGTGTCTAAGCATGTTGTATGTGTATTTTCATGTTTATACTCCTCATGAGTATTTAGTGTATCTTTACGTCTCAATACGCTAGCACGTATAACACATACTATATACACTTAGCACAAAAGTTGGTGATAAAATAATATATATTTTTCTCAAAAAAATATACATATTTATATCCACTTTTATTTTTGAAGAAATCCTCATTTCTTATCACCAAAAATTAGGGAAACCTTGGTAATACCTTTAAATACATTTTTAGGGAATAAGTTCTTCAAAAACTTATATTTTTCTAAGTGTCAAAATTTATAAAAATTTTGACAGAGTTTCCCCTAAAAATGGAGGTTTCCCATGTTTTCAAAACATGTGTTTATTTGCTTTTAAATCGTCAACAATCATCAACAACAATTATCAACAATAATCATCAACAACAATTATCAACAATAATCATCAACAACAATCACTAATTTTCCCCATTTCATGAACTTGCATATTTACAAAAATGTGTAGTAATTTACTAGCACATTTAGTAAGTCTTGTTATCTTTAAAAATAAGTTTAATTTCTTAAAAAAAAAAAACTTTATGTTTAAAGAATATGAAGTTCCACAACTTCTAGTTGGTTTTTACGAAAATTATTTCTTTGTTAAAACTTTTGTTACACTAGTGTTCGCACACTTGTTTGATCACAAAAAATCACTTTTGTTTGTGTAAGATCCGGATTAGAACATGTGATTTCTTTTGACGCTTGGTCTTTTGAAAATACCACTTGTGGACACATAGATCGGCTAGTTTTAGACACTATTTCATAAGTAAAAATACTTTTACACAAGTTCATGTTTCTTGTGTGGTAGAGTTTCACCTTTTAACCCTTGCACCATTTCAAACAAGCTTATGTCAAGATCCATGATCTTAACCAAACAGGGTTAAATGATGATCCGAGCTACCACAACGTAGATCGGGCCTAAATAATCACAAACTTCAATTACTACAACATTTACACAACTAGTGAGCTTTTAACCATCATTTTTCATGTTTTTAGTAGACTTTAATGCACCATTTTGTAAGATTTCGAGTTTTAATCATTACACATCACATTCACCACTTCAAAATAGCTCAAGAATGTGTTTTAAGCAACATACCACTAGCTCGAGGCTAGGGAAGTATCTAGACGCGAATGTGGTGGATAAAAGCTAGAAAAAGAGGTCCTTCGAGCTCCGAGTGCACCAAGCCTTCTTATGCGTGACACTTGACACTTGTATGATGTTGGAATGTGAAGAACAAAATCGAAAAATATGATGGATGATCAAGGGGTGTTCGGCCGAAAGTTTTTGAGGGAGAGGAGAGAGTAGTTTTGTGGTGTTGGGTGGTGAATTGTCTAGTGTGCCATCTCAAGGTATTTATAGACATTCCATATGGCATATTCCTAGCATATTCCTGGCATATTCCTGGAATATTCCTAGCATATTCCTGGCATATTCCTGGAATATTCCTAGCATATTCCTGGCATATTCCTGGCATATTCCTGGAATATTCCTAGCATATTCCTAGCATATTCTTTGGAATATTCCTAGCATATTCCTGGAATATTCTTAGCATATTCCTAGCATATTCTTGGAATATTCCTAGCATATTCCTGGAATATTCTTAGCATATTCCTAGCATATTCCTGGAATATTCCTAGGTTTTCTGCGTTGTCTGCGTTTTGCAGTGTAAGCACTGTGTCGCGTAGGAACACACGGTACGTGCTTAAACTTGAAAAATAACGTTTTTAAGCGTTTTAATTTATTTTTCAACACGAACCTGATTAAAATAAAATTTTAATCATAACAGAATATTTGTGGGATTAAATATTATCCGGGCGGCCATCAACGTTCGTTTCGCAGTTTTGTCGCAATTAGTTCTGCTCTTAAAGTGTGTTTCGGGTGCTTTTTAGTGCTTATTTTTGCTTTCATATAGTATATATATTAAACCCTTGTATGTACTCTTGGGTTTTAATGTATTCTTGTTATTGGACCTACACCTAGGCTCCAATTTTATTGTCTGACTGCTTTCTGCAGTTCCGTTGACACAGTGTGTCTTACCGGTGAGTTTACTAATATTTTTGACGCAACGCTCTCGTTTTTGCATAAAGCAATATTTTGTAGTATAAAACGTACATGAATTCACTTGTATGGAATTCAGAAACTTATTTCTCTTGTAAACTAGATCATGTATGTTCATTAAGGCACAGATCACTGTTCATTTAGTGTACGGAATGTACGGAAAAGTGACGGTTGTCATAGTCTCCCCCCGTTAAAAGAATTTCGTCCCGAAATTCAAGCGATGCCATCGGTCGCAGGGGAGTTGTGAAACCAATATGGTCACTTATATTTGAAACACGTCTTTGTGTTCTCATGTCATGTATTTTATCATGCTCAAGTAAATCAATCATGTCTTTTCTGCATTTTGTGGACTCTTGGTCCGAAACTCAACAGGTTGTATAGTATATCATTGACGTGAATCTTATTTGTGGGAACTATGACTGTTCCTTGCGTCAGACTCCTCTAAAGACTAGACACATGAATGTGTCGCGATCACTACTGATCTTTTTCTGGAAGCTTCATCTTGTGAACAATGGTTCTGATCCCTACACCGGGGATTCAATCTTTTCGTTTTCCAATTCACACTACGCCCTTTCTAGGCGCGGCTCTCAATTTAGTCGTGCTTCTTGTCTCAAATTCTTACGATGTCTGCCTCTCATCGGCGTAATCTTTCTGTGTTCTGCGGGTTGTCTTGATATAATCGCATATATGAACGACCTTGCCTCTAGATTTTTCCTGGACCATCTCGGCCTGTTGATCCATTATTCCCGGTCTCCGTTCAACACAACGGGAATTGACTCATTACGTTCCATCTAAAGCTTTACACAAAGCGGTTTAGACGGCGGCGTGATAAATACTGTTGTAGGAAGACTCTACTAAGGGTAAGTGAGTGTTCCAACTTTTTATCAAAGTTTATCATACAAGCACGCATCTTGTTCATACAGTCTGCATCGTTCAACAGCTCAGTTCATATTCGAGTTCTTACGATCATCGGTGTGCTGCAATCCCTTGCGATCAGTAAAGATCATGCAATGTTTTCTTTCAGGTAATAACGCCCAGTTTGCTGCGCGCAATGACTGTACCTATCTCAAGGGTTCTTCTCATGATTCCTTAATCAATGTGCCACGTATGTAATGTCGTGGTCTTGTTGCATCGGCGTACAATCGAGACTTTGTCGAGAGGCGTCACATAATTGCAACTCTAGCTCCTTAGCTCTTGGTTGCAGGGTTGGCATGAATCTCGTTCTTATCCATCATGGATCTGAAAGTTCTCACTTCGCGAATTCGAAATCCGCTTTTCGTCATCATAGCGCTTAACTGTTCTTTCTCTAAGAGTTGCAAGGTAAATTGCAGTTGTTGCTCACGACCTTCCTTGGTCATTGGCCATATGAGAATGTAGTCAATAAGTATATGGCTTATCTAGGTATGGCTTACACGTTCGATATCATGAGGTCCATGAATATTGTCGATGCATGTGTTAGGCCAAATGGTACGACAAGGAACTCGTAACTTCCAAAGCGAGTCCTAAAGGTCGTTTCAGGGACACTTCCTTCTGGTATACACAGTCATGGACATCCTGTCCTCAAGTTGATCCTTGGGTGGCAACTAGGATCTTATGATTTTGTCTGTTTATGTTGCCAGTCGTTGGCAAAGGATTCTGATTCTCAATTCTCAGGAATTTACGCAAAATGGAACTGCCAACTTTCTCCTCATATCCCTAACTAAAGGCGTCATGTCCTTAACTTCCTCTGTCTGGTAGCTCTTGCAGTTACGTCCGGAGCTCATGCTTTACGGACGAAGTTAGTCGGTAAGACATTATTCGACACTGGTGCTGCTCTTGGCACGTGGTTTATCCTAAAATTCTCTTGACGCTGCGAAGGGGCATTTCTGGCAAGTCTTTTGAAAAGGCTACTAGAACTTCTTCCATCGCGGGGATGTTCCCAGGTTCTGCAGTCTACTCAGAGGCATTTCTATGCCTCTTCGACCAATGAAGGATGTCGTAGATCTGCCGCCTTATGGGGTCTAGCATCCTTGCGCCTATTACAGTAAAGTTGGGTTTCATCATTCGCACGAGGGATGCGTCTGATTTTCTCGTATTGACGACTTCAGCTGCATACTTGGATTTCCGATCCATGCTGATTATTATGACCTCACGAGTCAATGGTAACAGAAGGTTACGGCCCTCTGAGTGCCTAATCACGATCCTTAATCGCTTCGACTGTTTAAGCTATCCTTCTATATGCCCATTTCTAAAGAATACGGGACGTCTATCTTACTTGAGACTAGGCCAAGAAGTTTCTTAAGTTCTAAGCATGCAAGGTTAAGGTTGATGCCAGTATTAGAAATAGATGCATAAGGGTGGTTAATAGGGAACGTACCCGTAACCGCATCTGGATCCTAGCGTGGTTCACGAGTTTCGATCGTGAAAACCCTTCCTTGCTTGTTTCTTCTTTGGGCAATCTTTCCTAAAGTGCCCTGCTTCACCACATTTGTAGCAACCGGGTATTCTCTTATTTCTTCCATCTGGGTCCTTCGCCCAACAGGCGTCCCTGTTGTGCCCTTCTTTTCCACACTTTCCACACCTAGGCTTCAGACATCGACCTTTATGGTGAAAAGTGCATTCTCTGCACCTCGGCTTAGTCCCCGAGTAAACATTACCACCTGCCCTATTAATGGCTCCATCAGTGCTCCTGCCATGTGGCGAATTCACTTTCTTTCTTTTGTTTGTTTTAGAGCTTCCATAGTTGAGTTGGGTGCTCATCTTTAGGTTTGAGGACTTCCTCTTCTTGTTGCTTGACGACTCCACATGAGTCTCTTTCTTGTTATCCTCAGATTCCGAAAATTTTCCCGCACGTAGAGCCTCTTCAGTAAGGGTGACACTCATATCGATAGCCTCTGCGATGGTTGAGGGTTTTGAGGTAGTAACCATGCCCCTAATCTGGGGTGCAAGTCCCCAAATGAATCGTTCTATCCTCTTGAATTCCGGTTTGACTAGGTAGGGGACGACCTTAGACAAGTCGTGAAATCGCTGGACGTATTCAGGAATCTTCGGTCCGTCCATTTTCAAATTCCAGAACTCCACCTCAAGCTTCTGGATTTCAGTCCTAGAACAGTATTTCTTTTCCATCATTTCCTTGAGCTCGTCCCAGCTCAGTGCACAAGCAGCATCTGCACCAAGGGTCTGAACTTGAAGGTTCCACCATGAGAGTGCGCCATCCAGAAATAACCCTGAGATATAGGTAACGCTTTGTTGGGGTGAACAGTTACTCATTCTTAGAACTGAGTCCGTCTTTTCTGTCCAACGAACAAATGCAACGGCACCTCCTGTGCCATCAAAATTCAAAGGCTTGCAGTCCAGGAACTGTTTATAGGTGCAGCCAGTTGGAGGGTTATTCTCAGTCGTGCCATTGATGTGCTTAGAGCGGAGGGCTTCATGTCGTGCAATTGCCTGCGAGATGCATTCTTGCAGCTCGGCTTCTGTTCTTGGTAGCGTACTGGTGTTTGTGTCTCGCCTGGGCGGCATTCCCTTCTGCCAAAACGGTATGAAGTAGGTTAGGCAACATTCCAGGTGTCTATGAGGTACATAGCACCATAAGCCATTATGTAATCACCCAATTTCACATGTATACATAAATACTCAATGTATGAGCGGGAAACAGTTACTGAGCCTTCACTTAGGCTTGCCAACTTGGCTTAAAACGAACTTGAGGTTACATTGCCTCGGTCATTTAGGTTTCAGTTATTTCCCGCTACATTGGTTTTCTTAGGTTTTTGGCTTTACTGGGGCGTACATTTTCCCTTAGAGGGGGTTGCTCGTGTATGGGTGATAGAGAGTGCAAAGTCGCTGAATCTCTTGAATGTTTCTCATCTTCACTTGCTTAAATGTCGTTTTCCTCAAACGTCTTGTACGCAGGTAGAAGTGTCAGTCACGAAGTAGGCTGAGACAAGCTTCCTACTTTCTTACGTGCTATAGCACTGATCTATGTGATGTTCTACCAGATGAAGGTGAGGACACCTATACATTGAATTTGGTGTGGTTTTCATTAGCTCGACCCGTAGAGTCCACCAGGATTTCTGTGCACTACAAGTCGTTATTACGTGGGCCCCCGTAATAATAAATTGTCTTGCACAGTTACCCCAATTTTCTCTCGTCCAAGCAGATGATTGATCTAGGAGGGGACACTACTGTCCTTACGCTCCTTGCCATGGAAAGGACCATTGCGGAGGTCCATGCGCTAACATTCGTTACTGTTATGCGCGTATAGGCACGATGATTAGATGGAATAGGAATGGAGAGAATTCCTAGTAGTTGGAGGGGCACCTTCGTGATGAATACTTCATCTTCCTTTTCTAGTCAAGTATGTTGTCAATTTTGCTTCACATAATCCGGAGGGATCTAGTCCCGTTGATTAAGAGTTCGTTCAAGGTCGCCGCCTCTGCCTCGTCATCACCACCGTAGTTTGGCATCTTCACGTTCGAGAGGGAAGAGCAGCCATCTCCTACGGAAGTAAGCTCAGAGTCTTGTCTGGTAATCACTCCCAGCCACGAGCTTTGCAAAGGACGCGAGGTCGATAGCTTCATCGTGCGAGTCACGTACCGTAATAGGAGTCGGAGTCGAAAGAATTTTATTCACGTCAATAATCATTCCGTACACTTATTCGTATGCATGAATACAAATAACAAATATGCTACTTAGCATAATCAAGTAACTTAATGCATTATACCACGTATAACTCTCGTTTTAGGGGGGGTCATTTTGTCAAGTCTAACTTTTGTAGACTATGCCTTGGTTGGCACCTTACTCTATGGGTATTCCTCACTAATGTCCTTGCCTTGTCTTTTCTTTGAAAAGTGTCTGACTCGTGGATCTTGGCGCTTTCGTGAATGCAATGAAAACCATTTTGTAAAATGTTTTTGTGAAAGCACTTTAGTGATTGTAGTCTAGACTCGAGAAGGAATCCTAGTTCACTACAATCGAAGCTCTGATACCAAACTGTCACACCCTGTCTTTTGCGGAAGCGTATGATGTGTGACTAGCTTGTTATCATTGCATTCGATCATAATAAACAACTACATGATTTAAAACGATGTTCATCCATTCGGAAAATTTTGAGGATCACAAACACTTGTCATTTAAGTTTTAAAACACAACCTTCATCTAGGTTACAATTCAACAAAAGTGGATGACATCTAAACTTGTAGTCTACTTCTAGTTACAACACTTGCGCCCAAGATCCATCCTGTCACCTGAAATACATGTAATTTTGGAAAACATCAACATAAAGTTGAGCGAGTTCATGCGTTTTGCATACCGAGTATGAAAACATGGTATGTATCTTGTATAAATAAAGTATTCTTGCAAAAATCAAGTTTTCTTGTGTACACCACGTACTAATTGAATGTTTGTACAAAGACATTTCGGCATGTGAGGACATATGGAGCATTAGTGTTGGCTCCTTTAAGGCATGTGAGGACTTATGGAGCATTAGTGTTGGCTCCTTTAACTATGTCGATTACCCTCGACTGTGTCGATTAACCTCGACTGTGTCGATTAACCTCGACTGTGTCAATTTCCCTTGACTGTGTCGATTACCCTCGACTGTGTCGATTTACCTCGACTGTGTCGATTTACCTCGACTGGGACACCGAAGCACTCAAGAGGTCACATAAGGACCATGAGTGGGGCTCGGCCGTACCCGTTAGATCTAACCCTCGTCCCTAATTACTGAATGTTTTTAATGGCTTGGTACTAGTTTTCACCAAGACTTTATGGCATTTTTAGTATTAAGTCTATGCTCACATGATCTAGTAATTTCTAGGCATTTCTTAAAGCACATCATACTTGGTTCTCGTTCTCACCAAGTGTGCTTCTCGTATTTTTGTATTCTCGATTCATATTGCACTCGGTACTCGTTCTCACCAAGAGTGCTTCTTGTATTTTTACTACTTGTAAAAATATTATAATATTTGTAACATGTATTTCACCCCCGAGAGTTATAAAACCAAAAACAGTTAAAGAAAAGGGGGAGCATGAACTCACAACTTTGCGTTCCTGCGTCGTAAACTTCACCGGAGTTGCTTATCTAGCGTCGTGACCTAAACGCGTTTTATTAACGTTAGTCACTAGACTTGTATCGCACAAGTGCAAGTCACTATCTTTTGTATTTGTGTTCTTGTGTTAAAAATATTTATATTTTTAACTATTTGTCTTATATCATTTTCTCAAAAATAAATATACGTATCTTGTATTTTGCACCCGAATTATGTATTTTGTCCAAGTAATATATTTTCATAAATATATCCTCTTGTATGTGTCTAAGCATGTTGTATGTGTATTTTCATGTTTATACTCCTCATGAGTATTTAGTGTATCTTTACGTCTCAATACGCTAGCACGTATAACACATACTATATACACTTAGCACAAAAGTTGGTGATAAAATAATATATATTTTTCTCAAAAAAATATACATATTTATATCCACTTTTATTTTTGAAGAAATCCTCATTTCTTATCACCAAAAATTAGGGAAACCTTGGTAATACCTTTAAATACATTTTTAGGGAATAAGTTCTTCAAAAACTTATATTTTTCTAAGTGTCAAAATTTATAAAAATTTTGACAGAGTTTCCCCTAAAAATGGAGGTTTCCCATGTTTTCAAAACATGTGTTTATTTGCTTTTAAATCGTCAACAATCATCAACAACAATTATCAACAATAATCATCAACAACAATTATCAACAATAATCATCAACAACAATCACTAATTTTCCCCATTTCATGAACTTGCATATTTACAAAAATGTGTAGTAATTTACTAGCACATTTAGTAAGTCTTGTTATCTTTAAAAATAAGTTTAATTTCTTAAAAAAAAAAAACTTTATGTTTAAAGAATATGAAGTTCCACAACTTCTAGTTGGTTTTTACGAAAATTATTTCTTTGTTAAAACTTTTGTTACACTAGTGTTCGCACACTTGTTTGATCACAAAAAAATCACTTTTGTTTGTGTAAGATCCGGATTAGAACATGTGATTTCTTTTGACGCTTGGTCTTTTGAAAATACCACTTGTGGACACATAGATCGGCTAGTTTTAGACACTATTTCATAAGTAAAAATACTTTTACACAAGTTCATGTTTCTTGTGTGGTAGAGTTTCACCTTTTAACCCTTGCACCATTTCAAACAAGCTTATGTCAAGATCCATGATCTTAACCAAACAGGGTTAAATGATGATCCGAGCTACCACAACGTAGATCGGGCCTAAATAATCACAAATTTCAATTACTACAACATTTACACAACTAGTGAGCTTTTAACCATCATTTTTCATGTTTTTAGTAGACTTTAATGCACCATTTTGTAAGATTTCGAGTTTTAATCATTACACATCACATTCACCACTTCAAAATAGCTCAAGAATGTGTTTTAAGCAACATACCACTAGCTCGAGGCTAGGGAAGTATCTAGACGCGAATGTGGTGGATAAAAGCTAGAAAAAGAGGTCCTTCGAGCTCCGAGTGCACCAAGCCTTCTTATGCGTGACACTTGACACTTGTATGATGTTGGAATGTGAAGAACAAAATCGAAAAATATGATGGATGATCAAGGGGTGTTCGGCCGAAAGTTTTTGAGGGAGAGGAGAGAGTAGTTTTGTGGTGTTGGGTGGTGAATTGTCTAGTGTGCCATCTCAAGGTATTTATAGACATTCCATATGGCATATTCCTAGCATATTCCTGGCATATTCCTGGAATATTCCTAGCATATTCCTGGCATATTCCTGGAATATTCCTAGCATATTCCTGGCATATTCCTGGCATATTCCTGGAATATTCCTAGCATATTCCTAGCATATTCTTTGGAATATTCCTAGCATATTCCTGGAATATTCTTAGCATATTCCTAGCATATTCTTGGAATATTCCTAGCATATTCCTGGAATATTCTTAGCATATTCCTAGCATATTCCTGGAATATTCCTAGGTTTTCTGCGTTGTCTGCGTTTTGCAGTGTAAGCACTGTGTCGCGTAGGAACACACGGTACGTGCTTAAACTTGAAAAATAACGTTTTTAAGCGTTTTAATTTATTTTTCAACACGAACCTGATTAAAATAAAATTTTAATCATAACAGAATATTTGTGGGATTAAATATTATCCGGGCGGCCATCAACGTTCGTTTCGCAGTTTTGTCGCAATTAGTTCTGCTCTTAAAGTGTGTTTCGGGTGCTTTTTAGTGCTTATTTTTGCTTTCATATAGTATATATATTAAACCCTTGTATGTACTCTTGGGTTTTAATGTATTCTTGTTATTGGACCTACACCTAGGCTCCAATTTTATTGTCTGACTGCTTTCTGCAGTTCCGTTGACACAGTGTGTCTTACCGGTGAGTTTACTAATATTTTTGACGCAACGCTCTCGTTTTTGCATAAAGCAATATTTTGTAGTATAAAACGTACATGAATTCACTTGTATGGAATTCAGAAACTTATTTCTCTTGTAAACTAGATCATGTATGTTCATTAAGGCACAGATCACTGTTCATTTAGTGTACGGAATGTACGGAAAAGTGACGGTTGTCATAATACTGGCCTCAAAAACATTGTCTGTCTATGTGCTGGCATTGTCAGCATGTTTTCTGGGTTATCCGCTCACTGTGCTAACTGTGCTTTGTGTATCAAGTTTGTCATTAAGGTTTGTATGTAATAAATGGAGTGACAGTATGAACGTGATGCATATGTATGTATGATGCAAAAATCATAATGCAGTTTAATCCGTCAGTTGTAGTCAAGCACAGTCATTAAGCACAATTTAAATGTTAATTAATTGTACGGATACCTGAAATTGTGAGGGTTGTCACATTCTCCCCCTGTTAGAGAAATTTCGTCCCGAAATTTTACTTCTGCTACTAGATGCAGGGGTCTAGGGGAATAAATGTGGGTACTTCTCTTTCATACGATCCTCACGTTCCCACGTGAATTCTGGGCCATGTCGTGCATTCCATCGAACCTTGACGAGTTTGACACTACTCCGGCGTGTCTTGTTAACTTTCCAATCGGTAACCTCAACGGGTTCTTCAGTAAAGTGGAGTGTCTCGTCAATATGCACTTTGTCGGCAGGAATGACCATTATCTCCTGAGTTAGACTTTTTTTCAGGCTTGATACATGGAATGTATCATGAACGCCATCAAGTTCAGCAGGTAGGTCCAACTTCTAAGCTACAAGCCCAATCCTTTGCAGGATTCTGAATGGACCGATGTATCTGGGATTTAACTTCCCGCGCTTCCCAAAGCGTGCCACACCCTTCCAGGGTGAAACCTTCTATAAAACCATATCTCCCACCTCAAATTCCAGAGGTTTCCTTCTTAGGTCTGCATAACTCTTTTGTCGATCACGAGCCGCTTTAATGCGCTCTCGGATCTGTGCAATCTTGTCTGTCATTTCCTGGACCAATTTTCCAGACCAACTAGTTGTCTATCACCCGCGTCAGCCCAACAAATTGGTGATCGACATTTGCGTCCATAGAGAGCTTCGAACGGTGCGGGTTGAGTACTTGCAACTTCCACCTAGATCCATTACGCAAGCTCGCAACAGGTCTTCTAATGTTTGAATCGTCCTTTCACTCTGTCCGTCTGTCTGTGGGTGAAAGGCAGTACTCAGGTTTAACTGAGAACCAAATGCTTCTTGGAAGGATTGCCAAATCCTTGACACGAAGCGTCCATCTCGATCAGAGATAATTGAGAGAGGCACTCCATGTCGTGCAACAATCTCTCTCATGTATACCTCAGCAAGTTTACTCGTGCTGTCTTTTTCCTTAATTGGCAAAAAGTGTGCAGATTTCGTTAAACGGTCTACTATTACCCAAATTGTATCATGGCCCTTAGGCGTCCTTGGTAGTTTTGTTATGAAGTTCATAGAAATTTGTTCCCACTTCCACTGGGGTATTTCAGGTTGTTGCAAGAGACCTGAAGGCTTTTGGTATTCGACCTTTACCTTGGCACAAGTTAAACATTTGCCAACATATACCGCAACATCGCCCTTCATCCTTGGCCACCAATAGAAATCCTTAAGGTCTTGGTACATCTTATCCGCTCCTGGATGAATCGAGTACCGAGATTTGTGAGCTTCATCAAAAATAACCTTCCTCAAACCACCAAACAAAGGGACCCAAATTCGTTTCATAAAGCACAAAGTTCTTTCCCCGTTTGGTACCAACTGCTTCTCCATCCCACGGAGATACTCATCCTCAATATTCCTTTCTTTAAGAGCTTCTCTCTGCGCGGCACGAATGCGCAATGAGAGGTCCGTTTGTATGATCATTTCCAAAGCCCTAACCCTTATGGGCTTGATCCTTTCCTTTCGACTCAGGGCATCGGCGACCACATTCGCCTTCCCTGGATGATACTTGATTTCACAATCATAGTCGTTCAATAGTTTAACCCAACGTCTTTGCCTCATGTTAAGCTCCTTTTGGTCAAATATGTGCTGTAGGCTCTTGTGATCCGTATAGATTGTGCATCGCGTGCCATATAAGTAATGTCGCCAGATCTTTAACGCAAATACCACCACGCCTAACTCCAAGTTGTGCGTGGTATAATTCTTCTCGTGGACCTTTAACTGGCGAGACGCATAGGCTATAACCTTCTATCGCTGCATCAACACGTAGCCTAAGCCCTGACGTGAGGCATCGCAATATACCACGAAGTCGTCCGTGCCTTCGGGTAGTGGTAAGATTGGTGCGTCACAAAGCTTGTTTTTCAACAGCTGAAACGCTTCTTCCTGTTTGTCTCCCCAATCAAACTTCTTGTCCTTCTGGGTAAGGGAGGTCAAGGGTTGAGCGATTTTCGAGAAATCCTCAATGAACCTTCTATAATAACCAGCCAAACCTAAGAACTGTCGAATCTCGGTTGGCGTCTTTGGAGTCTCCTAGTTCTTGATCGCCTCGATCTTTGTGGGATCCACATGAATTCCATTTCCATTAACCACATGTCCAAGAAACTGGACTTCGCATAACCAGAACTCACACTTCGAGAATTTTGCGTACAACTTTTCCTTTTTAAGCAGCTCTAGAATAGCTCTTAAATGTTGTTCGTGCTCATCCTTCATCTTTGAGTAGATCAAAATGTCATCAATGAACACAATCACAAACTTATCGAGGTATGGCTTACAAACTCTGTTCATCAAATCCATGAATACAGCTGGCGCATTTGTCAACCCAAAAGGCATAACCAGGAACTCATAGTGTCCATAGCGAGTCCTAAAGGCAGTCTTGGGAATACTTTCCTCTTGTATTCTCAGCTGGTGATAACCTGATCGAAGATCGATTTTTGAGTAGAAACTTGAACCTTGCAACTAATCGAGCAAGTCATCGATCCTTGGCAAAGGATATCTGTTCTTGATAGTCAACTTATTAAGCTCGCGGTAGTCTATACACATGCGAAAACTACCATCCTTCTTCTTAACAAACAAAACTGGAGCTCCCCAAGGTGAGAAGCTTGGTCTGATAAACCCTTTGTCTAACAGCTCTTGAAGTTGCGTTGACAACTCTTGCATCTCCGATGGTGCCAGTCGATAGCGTGCCTTAGCTACAGGCGCGGCACCTGGAACTAAGTCAATATGAAACTCGACTTGCCTTTGCGGCGGTAATCCTGGCAATTCTTCTAGAAAGACTTCAGGATATTCCTTCACGACTGGAATATCTTCTATCTTTGGCTCAGCGACATCTTTATCAATGATATGTGCCAAGAAGGCAACACATCCCTTCTTCAAACACTTTCGAGCTTTTACGCAGCTAATGATCCTCAGTGGCGTATCGCGCTTTTCTCCATGAACCACAATCGTCTCGTCATCTTTTATTGGGATGCGGATGGTCTTCTCGTGACAAACAATCTCGGCTTTGTTGCTTGACAACCAATCCATCCCTACTACCACGTCGAAGCTTCCCAACTTGACCGGTAGTAGATCCAGTACAAACTCGCGTTCTCCCAGTTCTATCGCGCATCCTCTGATGACTTCATTTGTTTCAACTAGCTTTCCATTAGCCAGTTCAATTGAGTATTGAATGTCTAACTTACTAGCAGTTAACCCAAGCATTTTCTTAAATTCTAACGATACAAAGCTATAGTCGGCTCCAGTGTCAAATAGAACAGATGCAAAGTGTTGATTTATAGGGAACGTACCCTTGACAATGTTTGGATCCTGGTGCGCTTCCCTTGCGCCAATGTTGAAGACTCTTCCTTGCGCTTGGTTCAGTTTTGGGCATTCCCTTTTAAAGTGCCCCAGGTCTCCACAGTTGAAACACCTCGGTCCTCGACCATTCCCATTACCATTTCCATTACCGCCTTGGTTATTGTTCTGATTGCGGTTACCATTTCCCGCTTGATTCCCGAAATTTCCACGGTTTCCATTTCCGCCATTCCTTCCTTGTGGGCAGTTTCCATTTCCATTACCTCCACGGTGGTTACCAAAACCCCTTTAGCCACCACGGCCAGTACCAACCCAACAAGTTTCTTTTGAGTGGCTCATCCTTTCACAAGATTCACATTTCACATACTTGCATCGTCCCTCGTGATGCAACTGACACGCGTTACACTTGGGCAGCGTGCCCATATACCCTTTTCCCTTAGCCTTGGCCTGTACGCTTGTTTCACCCTTCTTGTCCGAACTGCTGGTACCTTGCTTAAAGTTGGAGAACTTTTGTTTGTTCTCTCGAGATGACTCCACATGAGTCTCCTTCTTTTTCGGTTCAGAAACTGAAAACTTGTTCAACCGAATGGCCTCTTCTGTAAGTGCCACACTAAGATCGATGGCTTCAGTAATCGTTGAAGGCTTGGACGTGGTTACCATGCTCATGATCTGGGGTGCCAATCCCCAGATGAAGCGCTCAATGCGTTTAAATTCGGGCGTGACCATGTACGGCACCACATGGGACAAATCATGAAACCTCTGAACATATTCGGTGATTTTTGGGCCTTCCATCTTTAGGTTCCAGAATTCCGTTTCCAGCTTTTGTATCTTAGCCCGTGAACAATACTTTTTCCTCATGAGCTCCTTCAGCTCATTCCATGTTAATGCATATGTCGCCGCTTCTCCCAATGTTTGCACTTGCAGATTCCACCATGATAGGGCACCATCAAGAAACAGCCCTGAGTTGTATGTAACTTGTTGCTCAGGGGCACACTTGCTCATCCTCAGAATTGAGTTTGTCTTTTCTGCCCATCTGACGAATGCAACAGCACCTCCAGTGCCATCGAAATTTAAGGGCTTACAGTTAAGGAATTGTTTGTAGGTGCATCCTGCACAAACGATAGTATTTACGGATGGCATTAGCGGATGTGCTAGAAATATCCAAATGTATCGTAATGTGTCTCAAGCGACTTGGACATTACCATTGGGTGGGTTGTTATTGTTGTTGTTGTTGTTGTTTGAAGTATTCCTGCTTGTTTCTGCTTAGGAGGCCGCGTATTGTGCTATAGTTGCGGCAATTAGTCCCTGGAGTTCCGCCTCAGTATTAGGCAGGTGTACGTTTCGTCGTGGAGGCATCTTCTAAAAGATGATCATATTGGTCAGGTCATAGTACGTCTAGTAAATATGCATATATAATAATATCCATCAACCACATAGCATCCCATGTTATAATATAAAACAAATAATTCAACAAAGCATGTAGTGAGAACGTTGCCATTGAGCTTTCATTAATCATGACCACAATATAGTTTTACATGCTTTACAGTACATCTCATATCAAAATAAGATCATAGGGTTACATCACCCCAAAATACAAATCAGCCTACACAAATCATGTACAAAACTGTGGTCTTCCAAAAGTCTTCGTATGCTGGCCCAATTGCGACTTTCTCACCAAAACAGTCTACCTGCACCAAACCAAAAATCTAGCTACGCTGATGGTGAAGGAGGAGGAGGAGGAGGATGAGAGAAAAGCAAACGGCGCATGTGCACCCAATCCTCCTTAAGGGCATGAATAACGCTCAGCAAATAGGCAATCTGCTGCTCAGGTGTAAGGAAACGAACATCCAAATCAGGGGGTAGCGGGAGGGGAGCGTGTGGTGCGGCAAAAGTAGTCTGACAGTGACGTGGAGTCCTCTCTAACTCCCCGACTCGATGACTCAGAGCATCCTGTTGTAGCTGCAGGGATGCAAGTATGTCCTCTGTAGTGTGTCCAACATGGAATGGGTGATACGGGTCTGATAGCGGCATAACATTGGGCGAAGCCCACAGAAACGGCTCGCCCGAAGGTATAAAAGGTGGTGTAGTGTGAGGGAACTGGGACATGAACGGAATGGATGATGATACGGGTGGAACAAAGGCAGGCTGTTGCCTCGACGAGCCCTCCCCAGGACGTGGTGGAGGAATGTGATGGGAAGGTCGGCGCGATGGACATCAGAGGTGTGTGGGTGGAAAAGGGGAACATCAATAGGTGCGGAAATAGGTGCTACAGGAGGAGTGACTGGTAGCACGAACGGGGGATAATCATCATCGTCGATCCACCCGTTACATGTGTCAGCGTATCGAGGGTTGACATGCGTGGCGAATGGTGCATGGTCGACAATAGGTGGTGCAAGAACGGGTGCATCAGCAATAGGAACATCCACCACTGGTAGTGCAACAATGGGAATATCAACAATAGGTGGTGCATGGGCTGGTGCATCCACAACAGGCGGTGCCACGACTGGAGCATCATCAAGAACAGGGTCGTGCACGGGTACAGGGTCATGTGCAACAACAGGCTCTGGCGCCATAACAGGCTCAGGGTCAGCAAAGGCCATATCAAGGTCGGCAGGTATATCAAGAAACTGATCAATAGGAGCCACTTGTACCTCCAATGGCTGGTCCCAAGGAATAAACTCGATCTCGTGATCGGGATCAAAATCAGGAGGAAAAACTGGATCAAACTCGTCCTCGAACTCATGATCAAACTCAAACGCATGGGGTGAACCAGGTGCAGCGGACATCGCTATGTCGGGGTCAGTGCCAGGAGAGTAGTGTTGCACGCCCTGATCGTGCAAGGAAGCGGACGCCACAGACTCGAACGAGTCTAGACCAGGTGAATCAGCAGGAGCCTCCTCCACAGGAGCCTTAGCAGGCGGTAAAACAACAGCATCTGCAATCGAAACCTCAACCAAAGGAATAGCGACATCATTAGCAATCGGGGCCCCACCCTCATGGTCGTCCTCAGGGGGACCCTCGAAAAGATCGATGTCGTCATTGGACACAACATCGAGTGGCAAATCCCCTACGGGAAATGCAGCAAGTGGAATGGGAGCAGGGATCAAGGCAAGGGGTAGATCCCCATCAGGAATACCATCAGCGTGCTGGGCATCGTCACCGATATCCGGCAACGCGAAGGGCTGGAAATCGTCGTCATCCGTGCTCATGGTATCGGACGTGTAAACCTCTCCCTCGGATAGTATCTCATCATCCGATACAATCGCCATGGGGTCCAATGTATCTGATACTCCAGTATCAGAAGAAGAAGCCATAGTGTCTGTAACACAACCACACATATGCACATATATCAACATATAATCAAATAAACATGTAAGTCACAATAACACAAGTAATCGTCCTAGTCTTCCCCAGACTATCTCTCCCAGCCTCTCAGACTGAACTCCCTAGCCTCTCAGACTAACTCCCTGGTCTCTAAGACCATCTCCCAGTCTCTAAGACTAATCCCCTGGTCTCTAAGACCAACTCCCTGGTCTCTAAGACCAAACCTCCCAGTCTCTAAGACTAATCCCCTGGTCTCTAAGACCAGCTCCCTGGTCTCTAAGACCAAACCTCCCAGTCTCTAAGACTAAACATCCCCAATCTCTAAGATTGAACCCCTTAGTCTCTAAGACTGAACCACCCCAGCCTCTAAGGCTGAACTCCCTCAGTCTCAAAGACTGAAATATAAATTTTGAAAAGTGCATTTGTGCCTTTTGTTTGTAAAAATATTTGTTCCCTGGATCTGGACGTTTTGTGTATGCAATGTAAATATGTTTTCGTGAGAGCCCTAGTGATCATAGTCTAGACTCGAGAAAGAATCCTAGTTCGCTATGATCAAGGCTCTGATACCAAGCTGTCACACCCTGGCTTTTGCGGAAGCGTGGATTATTTTGGTGTGACTTCTTAATACCATAGCAACAACCATAACCATGCTATATGAAAATAAAACACAAGATGTGAATCCATTCATTAAGTTTAAAAATACCACAAAATCATTGTTTGGAAATGTCGACACATAAAGTAAGTTACAAACATGACAAGTTTAACAGAGTTCACAAGGACTCATCAAAAGTACGTAAATAAAAAATCCAAGTTTAGAATTGTGTATCCCGTCCAGGAAAGGGATCCACCTCCTAAACTCAACAACACGGATGACATCTTTATTCACTACGCAGCCTTGACACAACGCATACTCCGCCAGATCCACTAATTTCCTGAAATACATGTAGTTTGAAAAATAAACAAAAAGTTGAGCGAGTTCATGTGTAAGTGAGTATGTATAAACCTTTGTAAACCATGTAAGTATGTATGTTTGTATATCCCGGTATGATTGCAAACAAGGAAAAGATCACCAATGGTTTGCAAGGCCACTGATATGTGTGACGGTGTAGGGAGACTCAAACCTAGCAAAGTTGTACCGAGCTTCCGGCTGGAAGACATAGTCACCTCTATGGGCCGCCCCGGCCTCATGGGTGTGGGCTCGCTACACCCAAATAGATCTATCACTCATGCCCCGTGGTCCTACAACAAGGATTAATGGTCCCAAGTATCCGCCTACCCTATCACATGATCTATGGTTCTTTCCTAGGCTAATCATACCAATAGTATTGTAAGTATCCCTTTTGTACCATGTATTTCACCCCCGAAGATGTAAAACTGAAAACAGTTAAAAGAAAAGGGGGACATGAACTCACTGTAGTGCGTCTCCTAAATAGAATCGTCAACCCAAACTTTGGTCTGCTACACGACAACCTACAACGTACTATGTCGATTAGACAAACTTGCCGTGCCTTGCTTAGGGTTTAATGTTTTTGAGTTGCGATTCTTAAGTTTCCGAATATTATTCCAAGTTATAATTATTAGTTAAAATGATTATCTTAACTTTAAATTATATTTTGTTTAGGAATAATCGTTAAACAATGTTTCGTATTCATACTTCACAAGTATTTTACCTCGGATTTCCTTCCCAAGGATGGGGGTATTTATACATGTATTATTGTGATTCCAAAAATATATTTGAAGTCCCACTTAGGGAAATATATTTAACTTATTCGTTCAAAAATAATATGTTCCCAAAATATATGTATTTTTCCCAAAAATAATATATTTTATTCCATTAATTCCCAAAATAATATCTTACCAAAAATGTATGTGTAGAAGCATTTTCCGGAATATTTCATAAGTTATGTTTGAATGTTCGGTTTCTCAAAACCGAGTGTGTAACTTAAATATTTTATTCGTTGATATTTTTGGTATTATTCTGGAGTTGTAATTTCCATGGTATTCATAAGTTATATTATTTTATCCTAAAAATAATATAACTAGTTCACAAAATAAACAAATAATCACACAAGAGTTTTAGTATAGAATATATATTCTAAATATATATTTATCAAATTTTATTTACAAAAATCAACCTCCGATACTTGGTATTTTTGTAATAAAAATCATGGCGAAGTTTATTTTGAAAACAAGGTTAAAAATATAGTCGTAAACACTTGATAGAAGAATATTTTCCAAGTGTCGAATTTTTAGAAAATTTCGCCAGAGTTTCCTTTGTAAATGGAGGTGTCCATGCTTATAAGCATATCATTTTCTTTTGCAAAAATCATTCAACAATCACCGATCAACAATATACAATTTTTACTTAACAATTTTGTTAAAAACAAGCATTAATTTTCTACATCATGAACTTGAAAATTGATATAACTTTGTAGAAATTTTCCAGTGTTCTTAGTAGATCTTGTTACCCTTTAAAATGTGATTAGTTCTTTAAAAACTTCATTAAAGAATTTAAGTGTTAACAACTTCCGATCATATTTTCTAAAAATTATTTCTTTATGAAATTTCCTTGTTACACAAGTGTTTCTATACTTGTTTATTCACCAAAAATGAGATTAACTTAGGTAAGATCCAAGATTTAATAAAACTTATATTTTTAACTTGGTTCTTTTGAAAAACCACTCATGGATCTTTAGATCTACATGATATTCATCCTACCTTGATCTTTATTTTTCAAGAAAACATAGTGTTCTTTCAAGTTCATGACCTTTATGTGGATGATCCATCATCCTACAACAAATCTACTTCCTCATCTTGCTAGATCATGTTTTTAATCATGATCTAGCAAGACCATATGATGATCAACATCAATTACATGATTAAACAATAACCAACAAGCATCACAATACATGAACATCATGATTTCTCATGGTTTTAAGCTTATGTTAAGGTTTCAAGTTCATGGTTCTAGGTATTCTTCAAGTTTAACATTATGAATTATACTTTAACCACTTTCATAGGATGTAAAATGAATGGATTTAAGAGACTTACCACTTGCTCAAAGCTAGGGGAGTTCAAGAGTAGCAATTGAGTGGATAAAAGAAGATAAGAGAGGTCCGTCCACTTCCGAGAACACCGAGCTTAGTTGTATGACCTTTATCACACTTGTATGTTTGTGGAATGGTTGAAAGTGATCGAATGATGATGATGGTGGTGGTGGTTCTCGGCCGAACCAAGGGAAGAGAGGAAAGAGTGTTTGAAGTGTGTTGTGTGAGTTTGATGATGATGAGAATGATAGACTCCAAGTTACTTTTATAATCCTCCAACACCTCAATAACCTTTGTATAATATGCTTCATTATCCACCAACATGATCCAATTAAATAATGAAATAAATCCATGGGTGGGTCACCCATGGTGACCGTCGCCAAGGGGGAGGGGGTATAGGGTTGGGTTTCAACTATTTAGTTATTGTTTGGTTAGATTTCTAATGTTTAGTTAGGAATATAAGTTACTAGATATTTTTTATGATAGGCTATAATGTTCGGGGATCATAACTAGCTTAGTAAAAGTGAAACAATGTTTTTGACAATATTTTTGTGTTCCGGGTAATGTTCGATTGTTCAGATTGTTGCTGTTCCGTTAAAGTGCTTAATTATAGCGTAAAGTGTCCTTTATGTAACTTTTAGTGACACAATTAATTCCCGGCACTTAGGTAAGCATACAGGAACATTCTGCCATATTTTTGGCACATTACTAGCATATTAGATGCTGAATTTTATTAATAAATGCAGAATTCTGCATTTAGAGTGGGTTTTAGGCACTTCCTGGCACTTTAACTATCACCTAGTGACGCAGTTTTATGGTCCTCACTTCCCTACACTCTCTACTAGTGTAGTACCCCGTCTCTGGCTCATACTGGCCTCAAAAACATTGTCTGTCTATGTGCTGGCATTGTCAGCATGTTTTCTGGGTTATCCGCTCACTGTGCTAACTGTGCTTTGTGTATCAAGTTTGTCACTAAGGTTTGTATGTAATAAATGGAGTAACAGTATGAATGTGATGCATATGTATGTATGATGCAAAAATCATAAAGCAATTTAATCCGTCAGTTGTAATCAAGCACATTCGTTAAGCACAATTTAAATGTTAATTAATTGTACGGATACCTGAAATTGTGAGGGTTGTCACATAAAACGTGCATGAATTCACATGTATAGCTTGTAATCAGACAATGTTGACCTTTAAGCACATAATTGCAGTTATTAAGTATTAATTAAATTGTATGGAATTTACCGATTTTGTGATATTCGACTCCTTCTGGTTGAATATGTGTTGCAGGCTTTTATGATCTGTGAAGATTGTACACTTCGTACCATATAGGTAGTGTCTCCATATCTTTAATGCAAATACCACTGCGCCGAGTTCCAAATCATGCGTGGTATAATTCTTTTCGTGTACCTTCAGTTGACGCGATGCGTAAGCTATAACCTTTTGGCGTTGCATCAACACGCAACCCAATCCTTAGCGTGAAACGTCACAGTATACCACGAAATTGTCTGTACCTTCTGGTAGTGCTAACATTGGCGCATTGCAGAGCTTATCTTTCAATAGTTGGAACGCTTCTTCCTGTTTGATTCCCCAATCAAACTTCTTATCTTTCTGCGTGAGGAGCGTCAATGGTTAAGCGATCTTTGAAAAATCCTCAATGAACCTTCGATAGTAGCCAGCCAAACCCCAGAATTGCCGAATCTCGGTTGGCGTCTCCCAATTCTTGATCGCTTCATCTTGGTTGGATCCACGTGAATCCCACCTTCATTTACTACATGTCCAAGGAATTGGACTTCACGTAGCCAAAACTCGCACTTAGAGAATTTGGCATACAACCGTTCCTTCTTTAGCATTTCCAGAATTGCTCTTAGATGTTGTTCGTGCTCAGCCTTTGTCTTTGAGTAAATCAAAATGTCGTCGATAAACACAATCACGAACTTGTCCAAGTACGGCTTGCAAACTCTGTTCATTAAGTCCATGAAAACTGCAGGCGCGTTTGTCAACCCAAACGGCATAACTAGGAACTCGTAGTGTCCATAACGAGTTCTGAAGGCTGTCTTTGGGATACTTTCCTCTTGTATCCTTAACTGATGGTAACCTGATCGCAAATCGATCTTTGAATAAAAGATTGAACCTTGCAGCTGATCGAATAAATCATCAATTCTTGGCAGAGGATATCTATTCTTGATCATCAGCTTATTCAACTCCCGGTAGTCGATACACATTTGAAAACTACCGTCCTTCTTCTTGACAAACAGGATCGGAGCTCCCCAAGGCGAGAAGCTTGGTCTGATGAATCCCTTGTCTAACAACTCTTGAAGTTGTGTCGACAATTCCTGCATCTCAGACGGGGCAAGTCTATAAGGTGCCTTAGCCACAGGCGCGGCGCCTGGAACTAAGTCGATGCGGAACTCCACTTGCCTCTGAGGTGGCAATCCAGGCAAGTCCTCTGGGAAGACTTCTGGATATTCCCTCACGACAGGGATGTCTTCGATTTTCGGCTCAGCAGCTTTCTTGTCTACAATGTGTGCCAGGAAGGCAGCACATCCCTTCTGCAAACACTTTCGCGCTTTCAAGCAGCTGATAATAGGCGTATCACGCTTCTCTCCATGAACCACGATTGTTTCACCATCTTCGGTTGGGATACGAATGACCTTTTCATGACAAACAATCTCAGCCTTGTTGCTCGATAACCAATCCATTCCTACCACCACGTCGAAGCTCCCCAGCTGGACTGGTAATAGATCCAAAGCAAACTCATGCTCTCCCAACTCGATTACACAACCTCTGACAACTTCATTGGCTTCTACCAACTTTCCATTAGCCAATTCGATCAAGTAGGGAACATCTAACTTACTAGCGGCTAACCCAAGCATATTCTTAAACTCTAACGACACGAAGCTATAATCGGCACCAGTATCAAATAAAACGGATGCATAGCGTTGGTTTACGGGGAACGTACTAGTAACGACATTGGGATCCTGGCGTGCCTCCCTTGCTTCGATATTGAAAACCTTCCATGGGCTTGGTTCAATTCTGGGCAGTTCCTCTTAAAGTGCCCAATATCACCACAGTTAAAGCATCCTGGTCTTTGCCCGTTTCCACCTCCATTCCCAGCTTGATTGTTGTTGTTTCGGTTCGCATTACCAACTTGATTTGCGTTGTTGCCATGATTTCCATTCCCTCCATTGTTTCCTTGTGGGCGATTTCCATTTCCACCCCGGTTATTGTTTCTATTTCCAAATCCTCCTTGGCCTCCCCGGCCAGCAATAGCCCAACAAGAATCCTTCGAGTGACCAGTTTTCCCACATGCTTCACATACTTTTAAACCACATCGGCCAGAATGGTGACGCTGGCAGGTGTTGCACTTGGGATGGGTGCCCATATATCCATTTCCTTTCCTTCTAGTACCAGCTGTAACTTGAGCTGGCGTGCTTGACTCTCCTTTCTTATCAACCCCACTAGTGCCTTGTTTGAAGTTCGAGAACTTTCTTTTGTTACCCCCGGACGACTCGACATGAGTCTCTTTCTTCTTTGGCTCAACATCAGAAAACTTGCTTAGGCGGATAGCCTCCTCAGTGAGAGCCACGCTCAAATCAATTGCCTCAGTAATTGTTGCCGGCTTGGAAGAGGTCACCATACTTATGATTTGAGGAGCTAAACCCCAAATGAAACGCCCAATCCGCTTGAACTCTGGAACCATATAAGGTACCACATGAGATAAGTCGTGAAACCTTTGAACATACTCAGCGATTTTCGGACCTTCCATCTTCAAGTGCCAAAATTCAGTTTCCAACTTCTGAATTTCTGCACGAGAGCAATACTTTCGGCGCATGAGCTCTTTCAACTCGTTCCATGTCATTGCGTATGCAGCGGCTTCACCAAGAGTCTGCACTTGTAAATTCCACCAGGACAGGGCTCCGTCCAAGAATAGCCCGGAAATGTAGGTAACTTGCTGGTCTGGAGCACACTTGCTCATGCGGAGAACTGAGTCTGTCTTCTCAGCCCAACGAACAAAAGCGACAGCACCTCCGGTGCCATCAAAGTTGACAGGTTTGCAGTCTAGGAACTGCTTGTAGGTGCACCCTGTACATACGTTACAGCATATGAATGGCATTAGCATCCATGCTAGAGATATCCAATTAGATCATGGTATGTCTCAATGACTTAGCATTACCATGAGGTGGATTGTTGTTGCCAGTATTGCCAGAATTACTTCCACTAGTCCCTCCTTGAGAGGCGGCGTACTGTGCGATGGCAGCAGCGATGACTTGCTGAAGCTCTGCCTCATTGGTAGGCATTTGCGTTTGACGTCTCGGCGGCATCTTCTAAACGATGTGTTCACGTGGGTCAGGCCATAGTAAAGCGTACGTATATAATGATAGTAATAGTACATAACATCTCATGTTATAAATAGACCACTCACATAACATCCCATGTTACAATTATATCAATCACACAACATCCCATGTTATAAATATATTAATCACACAACATCCCATGTCATAAAGCATAAATAATCAATCAAACATCATATATGATGAGAATACTGCGATTGCATTGCCATAAATCGAGACCACATGGTAAAGTGTACAAGTACATAATAGTGTCATACAACATCAACGACTAAGGGCTACATCACCCTAGCCCAAAAATATATCAAATCAGTGTCAATACATCCCATATACAAAATCAACAAAAGTCAGGATCAGAATGCAGTCTCCAAAAAGCTATGCAGTCAGAGCAATTGCCGTCTTCTCACCAAAGTCCACCCGTGTTGTACAAGGTCGCCCTACACTGATGGCGGTGGAGGAGGGGGGAAATGGGAATAGAACAAACGACGCAAATGGAGCCAGTCCTCCTCCATGGCTCTCTGGGAACGCAACCAGGAAGCCATATGCTGCTCCAGTGCCAAAAGGCGTGCAGCAGAGTCCGGTGACAACGGTCGAGGGGGCTGCGAAGTAGCAGGGTGGGTCTGACCCTGACACTGGCACGGCGGTGGCTGAGCTCTCTCGAGCTCCTGTATACGCCGTGTGAGTGCCTCCTGCTGGACAACAAACAACATAAGAATGTCCTCAATAGAATACCCCATATGAAAAGGATGGTAGGGGTCGGATGGTGGCATAATAGGTGGTGACGTCCAAAGGAATGGCTCACTCGCTGGGGTAAAAGGTGGCACAGAAAATGGTGGAACAGGGGGAATAGCCGAAGAGAACCGTGGTATAACTGGGACAGATGTCGGCACATGTCCAAAGGGATGACCCGAGGAACCCTCTCTAGGTCGAGCTGGAGGTGTGAACTGAGCGAATGAAAAAGGGAAATCCATGTGACGTGCATCGGTGGTATGTGGGGGAAAAGGTGGGAGCTCATCATCAGCGTCAATCCACCCATTCTGGGTATGCGCATAACGGGGATCAATACGGGTCGCGAATAGCGCATGATCGGGCTCCAAAGGAACAGGATCAGGAAGAGGAGCGACAATGACAGGCTCAGCGAGTACATCAGCGATGAGAGGGGCATCAGCCTGATCAGCAGCAACAACATGATCACCCTCCAATAGTGGAGCATCAATAGGGTGATCATCAACGGGTAGATCAGCAATCACAGGGTCAACAATGGGTATGCCAGCATGAATAGGGTCGTGCTCAAACACAGGGTCAGGAGCAGCTACCGGCTCGGGGGCCATGGCAGGCTCTGGGTCATCGAACTCCATCTCAAAATCTGCGTGGTCAGCAAACGCAGGGTCAACAGGGTCAACTGGGTCAACCGGGTCCTCCGTAGGCTGATCCAGGTGTATAAACTCAATCTCCTGGTCCGGATCAAACCCAGGTGGAAAGACAGGGTCGGAATCCTCATCAAGGTCGTGATCAAAGGCGTAGCTAGGGGCAGGGGCAGCGGATGATGCTCTATCAGGATCTGAGGCATGAGAATAGTGTTGCGCACCCTGAGTGTGCGACGATGCAGAGGCCACAGACTCGAAAGAGTCTGGGACGGGTGAATGAGCAGGTGACTCCTCAGCTGGAGCATCTACGAGCAGCAAAAGACCACCGTCAGCTATAAGGTTCTCGCCCTCAATATCATCCTCCAGGGGCTCGTCATCAAACAAATCGACGTCGTCATCAGCGTCGGCGTCAAGGAGTATATCAAGAGCAGGATATGCGGCAAGAGGTATAGGGGCAGGGATCTCCACGAGCGGCAAATCCCCGGCAAAAAAGCCATCAGCGGGCTCGTCGACAACATCGGGTAGTGCGAAGGGCTGAAAATCATCCTCATCCGTGCTGGTAACATCCGAAGTGTGTACCTCATGCTCCGATGATACTCGGTCATCTGATACGATGGGCATAGGACCCGTAGTGTCCGACTCACCAGTGCCTGATGAATCCATGGTGTCTGTATCATAAACACAAATATGCACAAATAATCAATCATACAATTAGATAAACACCTTAGTCACCAATTAAGCAATCAAATAGTTCTCCTAGTCCCACTAGCCTCCCAGACTGCTCTTCCTAGTCCCACTAGCCAATTCTCCCAGCCTCTCAGACTGCTCTTCCTAGTCCCACTAGCCAATTCTCCCAGCCTCTCAGACTGACTCCCTAGTCCCACTAGACAACTACCTCGGTCTCCCAGACCGAGCCTCGGCCTCCTAGACCGAGCCTCAGCCTCCCAGACCGAGCCTCAGCCTCCCAGACTGAGCCTATAAATAATAAATAAAATGTGCTCAACATTTGTTTGTAAAAACGTTTTGGATCTGGACTTAAGTGGTATGCAGTGTAAAAATGTTTTCGTGAGAGCCCTAGTGATCACAGTCTAGACTCGAGAAGGAATCCTAGTTCGCTATGATCAGAGCTCTGATACTAATCTGTCACACCCTGGCTTTGCGGAAGCGTGGTTAATTTGGTGTGACTTCTTAATACCATAGCTTAATCATAACAAAGCTATATGAAAATAAAACCATGCAAGATCATCCATTGATTTAAGTTTTAAAACATAAGTAACACAACATTGTCTTAAGGCGTTGACTCATGCAACGGAACTACCACCTGATAACATAAAAACATTGTTCAGAAGACACAAACATCAACATGATAAAAAACGCAGTTTAAGGACTGTGACTCGTCCAGGTAAAAGTCACATCCCCTAAACTTGGATGACCTCGAAACTCTTATGCAGCGGGAAAACGTAGCATACCGCGCCAGATCTTTAGTTCCCTGAAATACATGTAAGTTGGAAAAATCAACAAAAATTGTTGAGCGAGTTCATGTGTAAGTGAGTAATAAAACCTTTGTATGTACAAAATCCTGGTATGTAGCAAATAAGGAAAAAGAGATCGCCAATGGTTTGCAACGCCATTGATATGTGTGAAGTGCAAGTAGGAAGACTCAAACCTAGCGGATTTGGCGTTGGGCACAAAGTCACCCCGAGGTCCGTTATGCTGGGCCTGGGGCTGGGCTTGCTACACCCAGATAGATCTACCGCTACTGTCCCTCGGTCCTATAATGAGGATTAATGGCCTCAAGTTGCGCTTACCCACTCACATGATCTAAGTAGTAACCCTCCTTACGCTAACCATACCATGTAAAAAGTATTCGTAATCATAGTAACATGTATTTCACCCCCGCAGTTTAGGAAACTGAAAACAATTAAGAGAAAAGGGGGACATGAACTCACAGTGGTGCGTCTCTATCAAGAAAATCTCCTGATCAATCTGCTATGCGACGACCTACACGTACTAACTTCTATTAGACGAACGGCAGTGCCTTAGCTTAAGGTTTAAGTTTTTGGGGAAATAGTTAGACAACTATTTCGTGTTTACACTTAGTAAATATCTGGAAAATATTTTCCTTCCCAAGGATGGGGGTTTTAATACGTGTGCGTTCGTATCATCTTCGAAATATATTATTAAGTCTCACTTAAAATATATTCTAATTCTTACTCCAAAATATGAATATTTTTCCCAAAAATATTACATTTTAATCCTCATAATTTTCCAAAATAATATCCTTGTCAAAATACACATTCACTAGTATTTTTCCGAAAATACGTAAGTCACGTTTAAAGATCGGGTGGTATTAATAATACCGTTGTAACTTAAATAATTATTGTGAAGGCGTTCGCATTATTTTGGAGTCGTTAACATTCTGTAATATTATTTTTACTCTAAAAATAATATTTAGATAGTTTGCAAAATAATCACAAAAATTTACGCAAGTGTTGTTATGAAAATATATATTTTAGTAAGTTTTATTTTGTGAAAATCCCACCTCCGATACTTGCTTATTTTGTAATAAAAATTCGTGGCGAAATTTATATTTTTGGAAACAAGTTAAAAATACATTTAAAACACTTGTGGTGAAAATATTTCCAAGTGTCAGGTTTTTGGAAAAATTTCGCCAGAGTTTCCCCTGTAACTGGAGGTGGCCACGCTTTCAAGCGTATCATTTTCTTTTAAAAATTCAAATCAACAATGTTCCCAACATTAACAAACAATATTCAAACCATCAAACTAGTCAAAATAGATATACATCGCAAAAATACATGAACTTGTGGTTTGTCTAAAATATGTAGTAACTTTCATTACTTTTGGTGGATCTTTGTATAAATTAATCCGGTTTCTTGAAAGCCTCGTTTTTAAAGAAGTTACATCTTTACAACTTCTTGTCAACATTTACAAAAATAGTTCTTTTGTCAAAACTTTGTGTTACACAAGTGTTTACACACTTGTGTGTTTACAAAAATCACTCTTATTCATGTAAAACCCGGTTTTAGAAAACATGATTTCTTTTGACGCTTGGTTCTTTGAAAATACCATTTGTAGATCCGTAGATCTACTAGTTTAGCACACTATTTCATAAGAAAAATTGATTTTACACAAGTTCATGCTTAGTAAGTAGTAGTGTTCAACATTTAACCCTTTACATACTTAAACATACTCTAGGTCATGTTTCATGGACATGACTTAGCCAGGTTAGATGACGATCCGAGCTACTACTAATATAGATCAACACTAAATAATCACAACAAAACAAGTCTTACAAGTTTTTCACAACTCTATAGCTTTTATCCAACATGTTTATCATCTTTGTAAACTTTTAGTATGTCAATCTTGTTTGTTCATGATTTTTAACCGACAAAGTTCATTTTAACCACTTTAGAATAGATCAAGAAGGCGTTTAGAGTCACTTACTACTAGCTCGAGGCTAGGGAAGAAACTAGTCGAAAAACGAGTGGATAAAAGCAATGTAGCGAGGTCCTTCGCAATCCGAGTTCACCGAGCTTCCTTGTATGCGATCCTTAACCCTTGTAGATACTTGGAATAGCTTGATCAAGATCGAAAGGTGAGTGTGTGTGTGCTTGTGTCTTCGGCCGAACTCAAAGAGAGGGAGAGAGAGTTGTGAAACTTCTAAGTGTGGTGGAATGTTATGGTGGGTTAATGGGTTTACTTATAGACAAAACTTTCGAGATTAACCAATGGTTCTTATGTCAACTTGATATTAGACAAACATGATTAAAATAATCATGCAAGGACAAGGGTGTCACCATATGGTGACCGAATTCGGTTGGGGGGGGGGGTCTTATGGTTGGTTTCCAACTAAGAGGTAAGTATTAGTTAGATAATTAGGAGGTTAAACCATTTACTAGTATGTTATGCATTAAAGTGGGTGTTAAGGTATTCGGGGACCCTAACTGGCTCAGAAAAAGAAAAACAATGTTGATGGCAATATTCTATATTCCGGGTAAAGTCTGGTTGTTCGGTTGGATAGGGATCCGTTAAAGTGCTTAACAAAGCTTTAAAGTGTCGTTATTACTATTTTTAGTGACACAATTTATTCCCGACACTTTGGAAAGTGTCTAATATTATTTTTCTCATGTTTTGGCACTTTATTAGTTAGCTAAATGCTGAATTTTTGTTTTAAAGTGCTGAATTTTGTACTTAAAGTACGTTTTAGGCACATCCTGTCACTGTAATTATCAGCTAGTGACGCAGTTCAACAACCCTCATATCCCTACACTCTCTACTAGTGTAGTAAACTATCTCAGGCTCATACAGGCCTTAGAGGCAGTGTTTGCCTGATGCTGGCTATATCAACATGTTAAAAAGGTTATTCGTTCATTGTGCTACTGTGCTTTTGTGCATCAAGGTTGTCACTAAAGTTCTGTATGTAAATAATGGAGTGACAGCAAATAAGGTATGATGCAAGTATGTACATGTATCAGTATTCAGGTAGCAGTTTATCCATAATTTCAATCAAGCACAGTAATGAAGCAGTAATTAAATATTAATTAAGTCGTACGGATACCTAATTTGGTGAGAGTTGTCACATTTGGTACGCGAAAATACGCTTATTTGATCACAGGGACAAAAAGCGTCAAAACTGCGAAAGTATGCATTTACGTGCATATCTTGCGTTCTGACCATATCCGTACATCCAAAAAAAATTTTATTCACTAGAATATTGTATTTTAGTGATAGAAATGCAAAAAATACCACTCGTCGCGCAATTTGGATCGTTTTCGCGTCCGTTCGAGTTTCGTCGTAATTAACCGAACAACGCGATCGTACGATCAAACCAACCGAAATCCGTGACATTTTTAGCATAATTCATGTTAAATATACTTTAACTTCATCATGGAGCTTGAAAATGGGCTTGACGGGTATTAGAAGTGCCAAAACGCGACAAAATGAAGTGCAGGGACTAAACTGTCAACATTTGAAAGTTGCTGGTCTGCAAGAGGTCCATAGATACCATATGCAGGACCTCTTACGGTTCTTAAGGCTTCCCCAGATAAGCAGAAATGTGGCAGCTCCTTGTTTAATCTCTTGGACAATAAGCAATTCGATTTTTGCCACTTCTCACGTGCAATTGACACCTGTTGGACCACCCTAGGATCATGCCAACACATGGGACACTTGGAATGATCTTGTGGCACTTAAATTCCTATAAATAGCAAGGGGTTTCAACCATTTTTCCTTGCTCATCTTCATCTTCTTCTCTAATCTGCTCTATTGGAGGCTATCACTATTGTTGAAGGCCTCCTACCTGGTTTTCTTAGTTCTTTTCTTCCAAGCTTGGACTCTTGTAAGTGTTCTTTCATGCTTGGTTATTTATTTCAAGCAAGAAAGTCAAACAATGTTTGACTTTCAGCTTTGACCATGAATTGGTCAAGACAAAGTTCGTTTCAATTTTGCAACGTGAGCGTAATCACGATGGTTATAGTCCCTTGTGACTATACCTACTGATTACCACGTTGATTAGTCGAAGTGACGAGTCAAAGTTTCGGTCAAAATGCATGATTATGTGCATTTTGCGACGAAACAATTTCCGGGTATCAAAACACTTTGTTTTGATATCAAAACTGTTTTCTAACTTAGTTAAACATGTTTTACCATGTTTAAGTCGTCACTTTTAGTTTAGTGCTTATATAGGGTCGTAAGTCAAGCGGTCTTGACAAACGCTTAAACTTTCGAACCCGACCCGTTTAGTCGATCATTAGGATCCGACCAAACATATTTTGTGACCATAGTTGTATAGAGAATAACCTTCCGAGGTTATACCTTATGGTCACTTAGTTTAATTAGTTGTATGATAGGTAGTTTATATGCCTTAGGAAAATGACCAAAATGCCCTTTTCATGTATAATTTGAATTTAAGCATATGTAACTTAATTTTTGACACCTAAACTGATTATGAAATGTTATTAAACATATTAAGGCATATAATACTTGTCATAGGACTAGTTAGTGTAGGATCGGTTTTGACTCCGTAACGATTGCGAACTGACTCGTGTAACGTGCGGAATCCATACACGAACGTGACCGAACACACAAGACGTAATATAATCGGTGATTCGATTGATGATATGAAAAGTACAAATGAACCTTGAATCACCTTGCCACTTTCTCTCTCTAGACTTTCTCTCTCTAGCTCCAAGTTCTCCAAGTCTCCAAAATGGCAAAAGTTCTAAACATAACACCTAAGTGTCCTATTTATAAGCCAAGGGGTTTAATGAAAGTTCTCATTAATTACATAAATGCCACCTTGCCTTTTACTCTAAATATAACACTAAAAAGTCTTGTTTTCTTCAATTTCAGCTACGAATTGTATTGACGGAGGCGATAGACATAAATGCACTAACAGACTCCCCCTTGGATATTGCCGTAGTCAATCTCGTAGCGTCTTGTCTTTCTCTCTCTCTCTGAGTCTTCTTGAAAGTTTATCACATCTTCAGCAACATAGACTCCCTCTTTCTCGAACAGAATCCCCGTGGATCTATCTTCAGCTTCAGCTCCTCCTTTCGCTTAAACTCTTTTTCTTCAGGCTCCCCCTTTCGTCAAGCTTCCGTGCTTTTGGGGTCGACACCTGGCTTTCCGGATACAAGCCCCCCCTTGCCTCGAGCTCGTCTTCAGACTCCCCTTTAGACTCGGCTATCGGGATCGTAGTTTGGTACAGCATCTGCAAATTCTCAAACATTTATAAGTAAAAATATTTTGAACATCCAGGATTGAAAACCTGGCTCTCTTAGCATAAGCTGCAATATTTCAAATATGCAACAGTGAAAGCTTTTTCGATTTTCCAGGAATCGTGACCTGACTCTCAAAAACTGTTAATCAAGAACCTGGCTCTAAATCATAATATTATCAATATATCCAGGATTACTTGATTCTCTCCCCCTATCAACATGCTTTATACGTTTGCAGTATTAAGTATCCAAGATCGAAAGCTCGCTCTTTACAACAGATTTTAACAAAATAAGCATCCAAATCCATCACAGTCAATCATCCAAGACCAATTTAATGACCTTGGAGATATCACAAACTGTTTTTTTTTTTTTTTTTTTTTTGATTTTAAAAACTACAAGTTTTAAATTAATGAACTTGTTTATTTTCAAAAGCACATTCAGCATACTTAGATTTTGAAACTCAACATTCAGACATCGGTTGTCGAAAATAAAGCGGAATCAAAATCTTTTTGGAATTTTCTGAAATAAAGCAGTAAAGAAATATTTACAGACATATTTACAGACAATATTTTTGTTTGAGTTCGTGTCAGAGGATCATATCAGTTTATGACAAATCACTAGTACCGTTGAGCTTTGAACACTTTAAGTTCTAAACGATTCACTTAGATTGTCAGTATACTGATCCACTTAAATTTTAACACAAAGTTCAATTGATTCGAGATACGGATTTAGTGTTTTAAGGACTTAACTTATTTTCATGTCCCACCTCATAATATACTCCCGTATCAAAATTCCCTAGATTCAGTCTTACAGGTGAGTATACCAATTTGATATCTGTAATCTGGGTTAGTACGAGACCTTGAGAGCTCAGGTATGAACTTCCGTTCAGTCAAAGAGATGAAGGCTCGACTTTAGGTGTGTTCCCTTTAGAGAATCTTTTCTTCAAGTGCAATTGATTCATATCTTTCAATATTTACTCAATTTTTATGTAGAGGGTAAGCTTTAAAAGCGCGTAAAATATTATACGAGGTCTAGGCCATTGCTTCCGCATTATCAGAAGACCAGGTATAATACCCCAGATATTAAACAGTATAAAGACCTAGTATCTCAGAATCAGGCAATCTCTCAAACAAGATTTCGGGGGTTACCCATATATCCGAGAGATGTTCCCCACGAGATAAGTAATGTTAGTGCATTACGTCTATTGACTTCGTCTTGTATCATGTAATAGGATAGAATAGGATAACCAGTGCACGAGGTTCGAGAATCAGATTTTAGTGGTTAAAGAGGTGACTCCGCTTGAAAGTGCAAAGAGTCATTTCAAGCGAATCAGAAATTTCTGATTCCGCTTGAAAGTGCTCCATGCCATTTCGAGCGGAATCTCTCTAGTATATATAGTGCACTTGTCTATTTCATTTGTTACGGGATCTGGATTTTGTAATGAAGTGCTGCCAAATTGTTCTCAGGTTGTAATCAGTGTTAAATCAATATAAGAGGCATTATAATTACATTGAGCGTCCGTTTCATTGATTCCGCCCTTGATCCGGATTAACAACTCTTCTGATCGACTCGTTTGGGTCCAACAACGATCCTACAAGTGGTATCAGAGCTCAGGAAGAAGAGTTTAGCTTGATATCATCAGTTTTCTGACTTCAACACCTTCTTTTTCAATCTGAACAAGTTTTCACAGTTAAAATCGGCCAAATTTTTCTCAGACTGTGTAAAAGTATGTTTTAACAAAGCCTTGAAAGAATCGGACTAAAATTCGCATTAAAAGTGGCAAAAATGGACTGTTTATGTGATTCCGCTTGAACGACTAACCAAGCTATTCCGCTCGAACTTCATGGTTCCGCTCGAAAGTAATTTCTGATTCCGCTCCAGCTTGCTATTCCGCTTGAAATTTCCAAGTGGTACATGTGATTCCGCTCCAAAGATTATATTGATTCCGCTTCAAACAGCATTTGTAGATATTCTGCTTTAAACTGATCAGTAGTATTCCGCTCGAAATAGGGATTTCGTCTGAAAAGTCACTTGATTCCGCTTGAAGGGGTTAATCAAGTGATTCCGCTTGAAAATTGGTGTCTGTCCAAAAGTTTGATTTCGCTTGAACCTGTTAGTCTAGTGATTTCGCTCCAAAAGTGATTCGTGTGATTTCGCTTGAAATCACTATTTCGCTTGAAAGTGGGATTTAGCTTGAAATCTGATTTCGCTCCAAAGTGTCTTGTGTCAAGATCATTTCACGACAACCGAGTGTTAGTTTATTTCAGATTATTTGATATTGTTTAAACTGATTGAGTTTGTTTGTTTGTTCTCAGGTGATTGAAGATATACAACTTGTGAAATTGTTTAAAGATGTCGAGCAGCGGTGAAGAATTTTACAACACATTCTACAACGCGTTCACTTCAGAATCGACAGAGAGAAGATCTGAGATGAGAGAATATTCGAAAGAGATTTCAGAGAATTTGAAGTTTGAGAACATGTATGGAAGCCAATAGAAACCACCGAAGCTAATGAAGATTGAAGATTACAACTGGTGGAAAAACCGATTTGAGGGTTGGGTAAAAGCTTTCGCTCCTGAAAGTTGGTTAAAATTGAATAATGGATATACAGAACCAGTAAAAGAGGGAGGAGAGTTAATAGATGAAAAAGATTTCACAGAAATAGATATAAAAAATGTTGTAGCTGAATACAAAATGATTACATTGATCAAACAGTCAGTGAGAGAAGATATTATTTCGCTACTTGAACAAGAGAAAACATCGAAGAGTTTATGGGAAGCGTTAGAGAGAAAATGTGTAGGTACTTCTGAGATTGTAAAAAACAAAAAGAAATTGTTGCGTAAAGAGTTTGATTTATTTGGCTGCATGAAAAATGAATCTGTTTGTAAAATGATCGAGAGATTTGGGCATCTGAAGATGGAGCTGGCCAGATACAAAATCACATACACTCAAGAGGAGGTGGTTGATAAACTGTTTGACTCATTACCAAATGATCAAGATTGGCAATACTTTGCTTTAATGTTGAAAAACACAATCAAGCATGAAGAGTTAACAGTGGATTTGCTGATCGAAAGACTTGAAGCCATGAGTTGGAGATAAAGAGATCTAAAGTCAACAATTCAGCTCATCAGCAGAATGTGAAGCCATGACTACAGAGGAAATGTACCACAGGCTGGGTCTCCAAGAACAACGTTTTCTGCAGAAAGCTCAAATTCTGTAAACAATGAAAGTCCTCACAGTGGATCTTCTTCAACCACTTCAAGCCAATCTGCTTCAAAGAATTTATTTCAGTGTAATATCGCAGTGGATCTGAAGAATGGTCAGAATTTCAGCGAAGAGTCAACAAAACAACAGATGGTCTTCTTAGCATCAGTGCTTGAATCGTATGAAAGTCTTGTGGCAGGCAAGATAGGCAACACCAATCTGACAAAGGAAGACTATGATCAGATAGATCCTGAGGAGATGGAATTGATCGACATAAGGTGGTGTATGGCTAGTGCAGTGAGGAGGGCACAGCGCTTCATGGAGATAACCGGAAGAAAGTCTATTGGTGGACCTTCTACCAAGTTAGGCTTTGACAAATCAAAGGTGACATGTTTCAAATGTAAACAGAAAGGTCACTTTAAGCGCGAGTGCAGAAATGATTATGCTGATGATTCTGAAAACCCGTTCAAAGAAGATTATTAAAAGAAAGCAGTTTATCATTAGAATAAATCAGAACCGCCAAGATTGAAGCAGCCTGAAGAAAAATCAAGAGCTCTGGCAGTTATTCATGACGATGAAGGCTATGACTGGAGTCAAGTTCTCCCTGAAGAAGATGCAGTTGTATATGCATTTGTAGCAAATGTTGATCATGACAGATGGTGGAAAATTGATTATGCAAGATGGGAAATCGAAAAATTCAGGGAACCATTCAAAGAAGCCCAGAGAGCAAAAAGATGGAATGATGAATTGGAGTGTTACATGGATTCACGGGGTAATCTAGTTATTGACCCATCAAAAGTGGATTTTGAAGCTGTAACAAAATTGCTTCCAAGTCAGGCTACTTTCAACACAAGAATGTTATCTGATAAGGAATATTTTCCGGATTTGGTGAACAAGATAAAAGAAGTTTGTGAAGCTAGTTTACCAAAGGTAGTAGAAATGAAGAAGAGAAAAGAAGAAGAGTTGAAAAAGATGGTTGAAGAAGTGAAGATTACTGCAAAGCTTGCTGCTGAAGAGGAACAGAAAGCTGAAGAAGAACCGGTGCTGAAAGAGGTTGAGGTAAAGATTGAGAATTTGAAATCTGCTAGTGATGAAGGTGCTGGCGATGAGAAAAAGGAAGAGCTGAATCAGACAGAGGCTGCTGAAAACACCAATGTGCCAATCACTGAGGTAAATTCTGATTCTAAAATCTTAAAACTGACTGAACAATGCAAGAAATGCATGGAAACATGCAGAGCTTGTACTGAAAAAGATGACATCATAAAAACAAAAGATAATGAAACAGTTAAACTTGAAAATGTTTTCACAACAAAATGTAAAGAAATGATTGAGAAAGAAGAAATTTTGAAACTAAAAGTTGAAAAATTGACACAGAAATGTTAAGGTCTTGAAAAGGATAATGATGTTTATAGACAATTGTGTAATGCTAAATGTGTTGATTGTGTTGAAAAAGAAACTAAATTTCAAGATTTACAAAAACAGTATGATTCTTTAAAGTGGTCGAGTCAGAGAGTACAAGAGGCTTATGATAATTTGAAGAGCCAAGTTAAATGCTTTGATCAAAGATTGTCTGAAACTTTAGTCACTAAAGAAATGTATGAGAGAAAGTTTAAAGAAAAGCAACTTGAATTAAACAACTGTGTTGATGAAATTGCTAATCTTAAACAAGTTCTGGCTGAAAAAGAAAAGGTTGTTACCAAACTTCAAAGTTATCATAACTCTTCGTACATTCTCGAACACATTTTCAACATCGCACCAGATGACAAAGATACTGATAAGAAGAGGAAAGGTATTGGTTCAGAATTTCATCAGGTACCACCACCATTGAGAAACAATTATACTTTTTATGATGAGGAAAATGTGGCAAAAGGTCTGAACATAGTTGACCAATTACCTGAAAGTATCGATGTGACTTACACCAAATTTGATGAAGCTGATGATTCAGAGGTGGTAAGTAAGGTTGTTGATAGCGTTTTGAAAGATGAGTCTACAAAAGGTAAATCTGAATCACAGAATGAAGATGAAGGTAATTTTCATGATGAATATCTGAAAAACACAAAATCTGACACAGTTGTGAATGATGATTCAAAGGGATTGGTATATACCATGATTGGATCGGATAAACTATTCTTAGATATTATTCCCGATTCAGAATGTGATTTCAGAAAAAATTGATAAAGTTTTTAAGATGGTTGAGATTGAAAAATCAGAAATTTCAAGATTTGATGGGAGAAACAAGAAAAGTTTTTATAACAAACCTGGTTTCAAGAAGAAAAACATGAAGGCTGGGTTGGGTTATAAAAGGAAACAAAATTGGAAGCAAAATGAAAAATCGAATTTGCAATAAAAAATGAATTTTGTTCAAGGAAAAAGTTTGAAAGAATAGGAAAAACTCAAATTCAGACAACAGTCTAATGAGGAGTTTGATGCTAAGAAAAAGAAACAACAACAGGCTAAGGATGTTTCAAAGAAAGTATGCTTTAAATGTGATCAAATTGGACATGTTGCATGAAAGTGTCCAAACCCAAAGCCTGTTGAAGTTGAAAAACAGAAGTCTGAGAGTGTGAAACAAAAGTCTACCAGACTTGATTCAAAACAAACTTGGAGGTACAACACAAACAAGTTTGCTTCAAATCAAACTTGGAAATCAAACCAGAATAGGTATGATTCAAGACAGACTTGGAATGTTTACACACCCAGATTCAGAACAACACAGAGTTGGAGAACATCAGTTGATATGACAAAACCTCAAGAGTTTTGGAAATCTAAAGTTGTTGTTCAAAACCAAAATGTTCAAAAAGATTCACATTTTTACAAAAGAGGTACTCCAAAAGGACAAACTTGGTCAGTGAAGAAACCAATGAGTTCAAAAGTTGATGAAAAAGTTGAAATTAAAATTGAAAAAGTCTTTGTTCCAAATGACAAAGATTTTCCGAAATTGAATGAAGGTTACTGTGTTGAAATGCCTAAGGTCCAACAGACCTGGGCTAAATTGTTCAAGTAATTGAAGCAGTTTGAATGTGCAGGTGCTCAACAAAGCCGAAGATTGTGACAATGGAAGTTGGAGCAGCCTGGCACAGGAAGAGGTTGCTGGACCCTGGTTTGGTTGAACAGGGAGTTTATCGGTTTTTGAAAAAAAAAATATGGTTACTTGAATAGGCCGAAACCCTCACGGCGGAACAAACATGATTACTTTCACAAAGATTGAAAAATGGTTTTCAAACTTTCGAAAATCAATGGGTTGTAAATCATGGGGGTACTTTATATTAGTTTTTCTGCTAACTGTGCTAAATAGTAGTGTTAATTTTTATAAAATTCAGGACATGAGATGCAGAAAATGGATGGCGAGACAAAGCTATCAGTATCGTGTTGTCAAATTTTCTTTTAATGATTTTGAATTTTAGGGGGAGAAAAATTGTCAGAAAATCCAAAAATATTAGAAAATTTGAAAAAGCCAAAAACATGATAAAATTTAAAAAAAAAATTGAGTTTTGAGTAAAAAGAGGAAATGATAGTACATCAGTAGACAGTTACAGTATGCTAAAGAAATGTAATGGTCTAATAGCGTTAAACAGTCTCACTGATGATATGCCGATAGCTTTTTATACATTTAGTAAACTTTTTCGGGATATAAACATAAATTCAAACTTACTTATTTCGTGGGGAACACTACTTGGATATATAGGTAACCCCTGAAATCTCGTTTGAAAGGTCCCTCTTTCTGAAATACTAGGTCTTTATACTCAGTGATATCTGAGGTATTATTCCGGGACTTCTGCTGAATGGAAGTTCTGACCTAGTCCCAGAATAATACTTTCCGCTTTGCTTGAAATATAGCACCACCCTCAGCATAAAAAACGATGAACCATTGCAAAATGATAATCGTGTGCTGTTGAATCAAAAAGATCCTCTAAAGGGGACACACCAAAAAGTCGAAGCCGTCATCTCTCTGCGTATACGGAAGTATCGACCTGAGCTCTCACGGCCCTCGCATCTAACCCCTTACAGATATCATCTGTGGTATACTCACCTGTAAGACTGAATATTGGGATCTCGATACGGGAGTATATTCAAGAGGTGGGACACTTGAATGAGTTTAAGTTCTTAAAATACCTAATTCATATCCTGAATCAGTTGAAATTTGTGTGAAAATTTAAGTGGATCAGTATATCGACAATCTAGGTGAATTGTTTAATTCTGAGTATGAAATTGAGCTTAATGATACTTGTGACTTGTCATAAACTGATATAATTCTCTGACGGATACTCAAACAAAAATATTGTCTGTAAATATGTTTGTACATATTTTCTTACTGCTTTATATTTTCAGAAAATACAAAAAGATTTTGTTTTCTGCTTTATTTTCGACAACCAATGTCTAAGATGCTGAGTTTCAAAATCTGAGTATGTTGTTTGTGTTTCTGTTAATAAAACAAGTTCATTAATTTGAAACTTGAATCTGTTATAAAAAATTCAAAAACAGTTTGTTATATCTCCAAGGTCATTAGTTTGGACTTGGATGATTAATTGTGGGGGATTTGGATGCTTATATTGTTATAGAGTCAGTTTCTGATTCTGTTTGCTGAATTTGCCAAATATCATGAGGAGTGATTTTTGAGGAGATTGAATTGCCAGGTTACGATTCCTGAAAATTTAAAATGATGTTACTTATTAGTATATGAGTGTTTGCAGATAGTTCAGACTATGATCCTGAGAGCAGAGTCTAAGGGGGAGTCTGAAGACAAGTTTGAAGCTAAGGGAAGCTTGTAACTGGAAAGCTAGGTGTCGATCCCTAAAAGCACGGAAGCTTGACGAAAGGGGGAGCCTTTTGAAGATGCTGTTAATGATAGAGCCAGTGATGAGATCCTGGTATAACAGTTAAAGAGTGAAGTTGATCAAGAGAAGAAAGATTGAAGGATGGTTATAATGTTACAATCTGAATGAGAAGGCAGAATGATCAAGACTGAAGATGTGTCATGCTGAAGACTAGACAATGAAGACTTCGTAAATATCCGAGGGGGAGTCTGTTAGTGGATTACGTCTATTGACTTCGTCTTGTATCATGTAATAGGATAGAATAGGATAACCAGTGCATGAGGTTCGAGAATCAGATTTTAGTGGTTAAAGAGGTGATTCCGCTTGAAACTGCAAAGAGTCATTTCAAGCGAAATCAGAAACTTCTGATTCCGCTTGAAAGTGCTCCATGCCATTTCGAGTGGAATCTCTCTAGTATATATAGTGCACTTGTCTATTTCATTTGGTACGGGATCTGGATTTTGTAACGAAGTGCTGCCAAATTGTTCTCAGGTTGTAATCAGTGTTAAATCAATATAAGAGGCATTATAATTACATTGAGCGTCTGTTTCATTGATTCCGCCCCTGATCCGGATTAACAACTCTTCTGATCGACTCGTTTGGGTCCAACAATGATCCTACACGTAAGAATTTGATATTTAGGTTTATATCTCGAAAACAATCTACTAAACGTGTAAAAACCTACTGGCATATCATCAGTGAGACCGTTTATCACATTTTAACATTCCATATCTTTAGCGTATTGTGATTGTCTACTGATGTACTATCATTTCCTCTTTTTACACAAAACTCGTTTTTGAATTTTATCATGTTTTTGGCTTTTTCAAATTTTCTAATGTTTTTGGATTTTCTGACAATTTCTTACTCCCCCTAAAATTCAAAACCATTTAAAGAAAAATTGAAAACCTGATCCTGATAGCTTCGTCTCGCCATCCATTTTCTGCTTCTCATGCACTGATTTGCAGATAGTATAATGTACCCCCATGATTTACAACACATTGATATTTTACAGTTTGAAAACCATTTTTCAATCTTGTGAAATTAATCATGTTTATTCCGCCGTGAGGGTTTCGGCATATTCAAGTAATATATTTTTGAATTTTTGATTTTGACAAATTAAAAAAAAAACATATTTTTGATTTTTTTTAAATTTTTGACAAACTAAAAACATATTTTTGGTTTTTAAATTTCCAATTTTTTAGGGTTTTGAAATATGGTTTATTTATGTACAGAAATGAACAAACTCCCTGTTTAACAATCGCAGGGACCAGCAGCCTCTTCCTCTCGTGCCACGCTGCTCTTTGTTTCATCTTGATAATTTTCAGAATTCTTGAGCACCTGCACATTTACACAACTCAATTACTTGAACAATTCAGCCCAGGCCTGTTTGACCTTAGGCATTTCGACACAATAATTTTCATTCAATCTTGGAAAATTATCATCGTTTGGTACAAACGACTTTTCATCTTTTACTTCATTCTTTTTCTGTTCAGAAACAGGTTGTGTCTTAACCACCCAGCCTTGTCCTTTTAAAGCACTTCTTTTGTAAAAATGTGATTCATTTTGAACATTTTGATTTTGAACAACAACTTTTGGTTTCCAAACTGGTTTGGTTTTGTTGCATCAACAGTTGTTTTCCAACTTTGTGTTGTTCTACGTCTGGGTGTCACTAGTTTCCATGTTTGTTGTGAGTCAGCCTTTGACATTTTTGGCTTCCAAGTTTGCTTTGATTCAAACTTGGTTGATTTCTGATTCACAACATCAGACTTCTTTTTCGTTTCAACACCAACAGGTTTAATATTTGGACAATTTCGACTGAGATGTCCAATTTGATCACACTTAAAGCATGTTCTCTTGGACACATCTTTAACCTGTTGTTGCTTTTTCTTTTGAGCATAGAACTCTTCATTAGACTGTCGCCTAAATTGGAGTTCTTTCTCTTCTTCAGAACTTGTTCCGTGAACAAAGTTCATCTTTTCCTGATAATTTGATGTTTCATTTCTTTCCACTTCTGTTTCTTTTTATAACTCAACCCAGCCTTCAAATTTTTCTTTTTGTAACCAGGTTTGTTATACAAAGTTTTGTGACTTTTTCCAGCAAACTTTGAAATTTCAGACTTTTGAATCTCTACCAGTTTGAAAACTTTGTTGATTTTATTTGAAATCACATTTTGAATTGGGAATTCATTATCCGAAAATAGTTTGTCCGGTCCAATCATGGTATAATCCAATCCTTTTGAATCATCATTCACAACTTTTTCAGATTTTGAGTGTTTAAGATAACTATCATGAAAACTTCCCTCATTTTCATCTTGTGATTCAAACTTATCTGTTCTGGTAGACTCCTCTGCTAGAACACTTCATGTGACAAAACTGACAAACACTTTTGATTTCACTTTGTGATTGGGCCGATAGATAGGATGTATTAAATGAACTCGGGAGTTCACATGATATATTGACCCCAAGCAAAACTTAAAATGTTCGCTGATCGGATCACCGCTCGATCGGATGGTGATCCGATCGAGTCACCACTCGATAGTTAACCTTTAACACACCAAACAAACAAACTCGTGGATCAAGTAGGACTTTTGGATCGAGTGGCTACTCGATCGAGTGGCGGTTCGATCGAGTGACACTAATTGATATATAAAACAAATGAACTTTGGTACTTTGGATCGAGATACTACTCGATCAAGCGGTCGTTCGATGATTGCAACACTTGATAATTTGTAACAAAAATACTCACATGCAATCTCTGATGTAATTCTAATTCTATTGAACCATTAAACTGTTGGACAATTATGAATCACATGGGCTGGCATCTTAATCAATATGTTCACATGGGCCATCAGATTTTTAATCAGATCACATGAATGATATTATGACCGACAAAAGTTGTTGTAATATAAAATGTGATTGGGCCGATTGGTTATTAGTGGACTGCAACTTTAATCACTTTGACTTCAGTTACACGTGAACTTTGACTTTAATATGAAATAAATTTCAATGGCTTGACAATTGAATTGAGTGAGTTGTTGGATCGGACGGTCACACGATCGGGTGGCCATCCGATCGGTGATCATATATATGAACAACAACAGTAACTGTTAACATTTTTTAAAACTTTTTCGAACCAAAAATCTTCAATATCTCACAAAGCGCTTAGAATTAAGTTCTGAAAATTTGTAGGCTTGTAGATCAACAGTTTTCGCACAACATATCAAAAAATCAGCAATTTTTAACCGTAAAAACTCGTTTAATTTGGTGATTTTCAGTCAAGAACGTGAAGAAAATGAGTAGAGATAGAAATTTGACAAATCTGAAGAGATTTTGGCTCTGAATCTGATGATTTTTCGTGCGAATTTGTGTGTTTGATCCATGCAATCGAGCTCCTGCTCTGATACCACTTGTAGGGTCGGTTTTAACTCCCTAACGATTGCGAACCGACTCACGTAACGTGCGGAATCCATACACGAACGTGACCGAACACACAAGACGTAATATAATCGGTGATTTGATTGATGATATGAAAAGTACAAATGAACCTTGAATCACCTTGCCACTTTCTCTCTCTAGACTTTCTCTCTCTAGCTCCAAGTTCTCCAAGTCTCCAAAATGGCAAAAGTTATAAACATAACACCTAAGTGTCCTATTTATAGGCCAAGGGGTTTAATGAAAGTTCTCATTAATTACATAAATGCCACCTTGCCTTTTGCTCTAAATACAACACTAAAAAGTCTTGTTTTCTTCAGTTTCAGCTACGAATTGTATTGACGGAGGTGATAGACATAAATGCACTAATAGTTAGGCTATTCAAATGTGCTTTTGCACAAATGACGAGTTAAAGTAGCGTAGACTACCTTAACGGATCATAACGGGTCATAAGCACTTAGGATAGGTTCCAAATCAGAATATAGGCTTTGTTAAACCATATCACATGAGTTCCAACACTCATTTGGTTACGAGACCTCATTCTACCCAATCTCCCGATTTAGGTGTCAATTTATTAACGTAGTGATCCGATACTAGGTGCCACTTGATTCCTTGATTGCCCGAGCTTGTTAGTTCACTTAATCGAGGATACCTTGCAATCTCAAGTGAGTACATAGTTCCCCTATTTTACTGTTTTCAATTGTTTTGGGGTGATTCATATGTGCTAAACGATTTCGAGTTCACAAAACAAGTGCTATGGTTTATATTAAACACAACGATTTCAATAATATGGATGAACTTGTTAGGGCGTTTATACATAACACGAATGACATTCCTTAACAATGATCAAGCTGACCAGTAGTATATTATGGTACCATAGGATCTGACAAATCCCGTTATCAGACTATCGTCATGGTTATGTATGGGGGTAATGTGGGTAACGACAGAACCTGATGAATGTTAACAAACCCTTTGGTGGTTTGTTAATACGAGTTGAACGATTGGAACGAGTCAGAACACAGGTTTTAATGTATTCAACGAGAATGACCAAAAGTTAGTTTTCATAATTAAAACATGAACGGTTGGAACAATTTGAACGATTGGAATGATTTGAACGATTTAAACGAATGAACGATGGTTTATAACATGAACGAGTTGAACGATTTAAACAATTGGGTTTTGATAACACGAACGATTGATAACACGAACGAATTGAACGATTGGTTTTGGTATGTGATTAGATAACGGGACATTGTAATAAAAGCATGGTAGGTACGCCGCTGGTACTTCTTATATATAAATGCTTTTATCATATTACATTCCGTGGCGTTATTTAGTTCACTTGAACGAACGATTTCAAACGATGACACGCAACGATGTTTACTAAATGATATAAACCACACGATTTTTATTACAGGAACGATTTATGATTTGGTTTATAAAAGCAAATGTTTTTAGGTCAAGATTCATGGCAATGAGGTTTGATAAACTATAACCAACTTCTTTTAAGCTGGTTAATCATATTGCAATACAAAACATTTTATAAAACAAGGTTTTCGATTATCGACTCTAGTAGTCGTACGAGGTAATGCAATATGTATACAAGCCATGAATCTGACACACTCACAAAACCTATTTGCTCGCCGGCATTTCTTTGTTGACTTTATTTTCACATATGTTTCAGGTGGTGTTGTTTGATGATGTTGATGATGACTAGGATACATGCTCACATAAGATCGGACGAGGCCTTAGTGATAGACAATATGTTTGTGTTTTGCTTTTAAATTTCAAGACAACATACATAACTTAATTCAATAAAATGAAACTTTAATCCATGTGTTGTGAAACAATGATTCTGTTGCTCCACTCCTCGACGTTTCCGCCGCGGTTTCATTGTTTTAACGCGATCGGGGTGTGACAGAAGAGTTGGTATCAGAGCTCATGGTTATAGGGAATTAGGTTATTAGTAATGCTTTGACCTAGACTATAACCTTTCTAGGACCCTAACACAAGTTATCTTGTGTTTAGATCTTAAAACAATATCGTCACTTATCTTTAGGTGACAACCACAACTAGAACACAAAATACAAATCCGTTTTGAAAATCAATCATCTATTCTTAGATGATTTGCTTTTAGGCGTTTAGCCTTCAAAATTTGCAATCTGGAAAAGTGGGTGCCTGTATCCCGAGTTTTCTGTCTAAGGCTAGAGTGTTCGTACAAATCCACATAATCAGACCAGTCACTCTTACCTAGGAACTCTTGGGGTGAGTGTCCACTTATAGGCTAAAGCATGTATTCGCGATACATTATTTTGACCCATTTACTTTGATAAGTTACTGTGTGTCGTTTGTTTGTTCGAGGTAACGAACAAATGATCACCTTCCTTATGTTCATCGATATTTTCAATACCTCTTTCAATTATCCAAATGTCAATCTCACTCATTTCTCATGTTTCCTTGTTCTTTTTAGAATATGACTCCTAGATGCGATCAAACACGGGATGTTGCACTCGTAGCCCTAGACGCTCAGCAGATTGCTGCTGTGATTTCGAACCTCATAACTCAGATAAATCAAGTGAATAACAATAACAACAATAACAATGCTCAGTGCAGTTTTAAGACATTCAATTCGGCTAAACCACTGAAATTTTCTGGGTCTCAAGGAGCAACTGCGCTCCTACAATGGTTCGAGAGTCTGGAAAGCACATTTAGACATGTTCAATGCCCGAATGAGCGGTCGAGTTCTCATCTAGTGTTTTCGAGAGGCGTGCTTTAACATGGTGGAATAGTGTGATGAGGGATAGGGGTGCCGATGTGGCTATGGCACATACTTGGGAAGAGCTACGGGCTCTCATGATGAGAGAGTTCTGCCCCCGACACGAAATAAGGGCATTGGAAAGAGAGTTTGATGATCTTAAACAGGATGGGGGAGAACACCGTGCTTATACGGATCATTATGAGGAGCTGAGTTTACTGTGTCCTACTATGGTTACCCCGTTGGAGAAAGCGATCGAGAGGTATATTGATGGGTTGCCTGACTCTGTGCAAGACATTGTCACTGGTAGTAACCCTACCACTGTACGTCAGGCCATCGAGTTAGCTGCAACCCTGACTGAATCTCAGGTTAGAAAGGGTAAACTAACCCGCAAGGGTGACAAGAAACAACTAGTAGGGTATTCATGTGGATCCTTCCAAAATCGCTGCTATTAAGGATTGGAACACACCTACTACACCCATAGAAGTTCACTCTTTTCTTGGTCTTGTTGGTTACTACCGTCGATTCATTGCGAACTTCTCGAAGATTGCGGTTCCTCTCACTGCTTTAACTCAGAAGAGTAAGCCTTTTGAGTGGGGACCCAAACAAGAGGAAGATTTTCAAACATTGAAACAAAAACTCTGTGATGCTCCTGTCTTATCTTTACCTAATGGAAACGATGATTTCGTTGTCTACTGTGACGCCTCGAATTTAGGCCTTGGTTGTGTTCTTATGCAACGAGGTAAAGTTATAGCTTATGCGTCGAGACAATTGAAAATTCACGAGAAGAACTACACAACTCATGATCTTGCATTGGGCACTGTAGTTTTTGCTCTCAAAATCTGGAGACACTATCTTTATGGCACGAAATGTGTGGTTTTCACAGACCACAAAAGTCTCCAACACATTTTCAATCAGAAGGAGCTAAACATGAGACAACGACGTTGGGTAGAACTCTTGAACGATTATGATTGCGAGATTCGCTACCATCCTGCTAAGGCGAATGTCGTAGCTGATGCACTAAGTTGAAAGGAAAGAGTCAAGCTACACTGTGTTCGAATTCTATCCGATATCCAATCACGTGTCTCAAGCTCAACGTACTTGTGTTACACAAGACTTGATGGGTAAGGAATTACCATGTCAACTTGAGCTTAAACTCAAAAACGAAATACGAAGGGTTATTTTATTTCAAGAACTGATTATGGATTCCGAAACAAGACAATCTTCGCACTTTAATGATGGACGAATCTCATAGGTCTCGTTATTCTATCCATCCTGGTGCTGATAAAATGTACAAGGATCTTCGTACTCAGTACTGGTGGCCTGGTATGAAGAAGGATGTTGCCTTGTATGTGTCTAAGTGCCTAACTTGTCTCAAAGTCAAGGCTGAACATTAACGACCATCTGGTTTGCTCGTACAACCAGAGATACCGGTATGGAAGTGGGAGAACATTACGATGGATCTCGTCACTAAGTTACCGCTCACATCTAGAGGTCATGATGCCATTTGGTTAATCATTGATCGTCTTACAAAGCCAGCTCACTTTTTACCGATTCGCAAGGATTTATCTACTGATAAACTCGCCAAGATTTATGTTGATGAGATTGTGTCTCGACATGGTGTTCCTTTGGACATCATATCTGACCGTGATGCTCGATTCTCATCTCACTTTTGGAAGACCATGCAATCTTCTATGGGAACCCAACTAAATCTGAGCATTGCTTATCATCCCCAAACGGATGGACAATCCGAGAGGACGATACAAACATTGGAGGATATGCTTAGAGCATGTGTGATAGACTTTGGTGGTAATTGGGATTCGCATCTACCATTGATCGAGTTCTCTTACAACAATAGTTATCATGCTAGCATCAATATGGCACCATTCGAAGCTTTATACGGTCGAAAATGCCGTTCACCTGTCTGATGGAATGAGATCGGTGAAGCTTAGCTTATTGGACCTGAGCTCATTCTGGAAACAACAGACAAAGTCAAGAAAATTCGTGATAATCTTTTGACAGCTAGAAGCCGTCAAAAGAGTTATGCGGATATGCGATGCAAGCCCTTGGAATTTCAAGTCGGAGACCATGTCCTACTCAAGGTATCCCCTTGGAAGGGAGTGGTGAGATTTGGAAAGAAAGGAAAACTTGCACCACGATACGTTGGACCATTTAAGATTGTTGAAAGAATCGAAAAGGTTGCCTAACGACTTGAGCTACCTCCTGAACTTGGGAATATTCACCCAACATTCCACATATCCAACTTACGAAAGTGTTTAGCTGATACTGATCTTCACATTCCACTCGACGAAATTCAAGTTGATGACACAATGCACTTTATCGAGAAGCCTGTGGAGATTATGGACCGTGAAGTCAAGAGATTGAAGAACAAACGAATACAATAAGTCAAAGTTCGCTGGAAGTCCAAACGTGGCCCAGAGTTTATGTCGCACCCCAACCACGAAAAACAACAAATCGTAGCGGAACGTCAGGGAGTGTCATAACAGAATCATTGTTTCATAACCATGGATTAAATAATTTCGTTTTATTGAGTTATTGAACTCATTGTTTTATTACAAATCAGATAAATACAAATATTATCTTTCAAGTTTTAAAGTCGCTAAGGCACGAGTCCATCCTATGTATAGCATGCATCAACAATCATCACATAACAGCACCTAAAACATGTGTAAAAATAGGTACGTCAGCATAAAAATGTCTATGAGATACATAGGTTTTATTATAATAGGATTCATGACTTATAAGTTTAAAGAAAAATATTTAATCAAAAATAGTCATGAACCTTAAAATATTTTCTTTTATAAATCATACTAAAATTTATAAGAAATCAGATGATATAACAGAATAATGCATAGGTAAATAAATAACTAAATAAAATGAGTTTGTATAAAATATGTTTTGATAAAAAGGTTTGTAGTATATATATAAAAATATACTTTGGTTTTAAGAAAGTCGAATAAGTAATATATTAAAATATTATTTCAGTTCCAAAATAATTAAACAGATAGTATATTAAATATACTTTAGTCGTCAAAATAATGGTTTTCAGTAGTGTATAAAAAGTATACTTTGGTTTTATAAATAACATATTAAACTATGTTTTAGTAATTAACAAAATATATGTTGGTTTTGTACAATATCACACATGAGAGCATATCAAACTATACCTTTGGGAGTATAACAAAATATACAATAAAAATGTGATTTGGAATTCATTCAAACCTTAGTGCATCAAACTACACCAATTGAGACTATAGAAATACCACAAAGGCAATCTCTATTTGGATAAAAATCGGTTTCTAACATTCCTTACAACAGGAATGGGGTGTCTAATCCTATAGCGCTATATCATACTACCAATCGGTCTGGTGAACATATAAAATAAGTACAATCCAACAATTTGTTTTTTAATCTTGAAAAAAATTAGTGTTTAAACCATAAATAATCATTCAGTTTGTCAAAAGATAAGTACTAACATGTAAAATCAATTTATACTTTGAACTCATGAACATAACAAATAGGTACACATATTTCACCCCAAAACATTTGAAAACAGTAAAAGAGGGGACTATGTACTCACTTGAGGATGCTTAGAAGTCTTGAATAACAACCAAGCAAAGCTAGAGGGATCACGGAAATCAAACGGCACCTAATATAAGTAACTATGTAAATAAACCGGACCTAAATCAGAAGATCGGATAGGATGAGGTTTCATAAACCAAATGAGTATTGAAACTCATATGACATGGTTTAACAAAGCCTACATACTAAATCGAAACCTAACCTAAGTGCTTACGACCCATTACGACCCGTTTAGGTAGCTTACACTACTTTAACGCGTCGTTCATGTAAAACGCGTTCGGACCGCCTAACTAGTCCTATGCTAAGTATTATATGCCTTAACATGTCTAATAATGTTACCTAATCAGTTTAGATGTGAAAATTTAGGTTACATGTGCTTAAAATGAATTTATGCGTAAAAAGGGCATTTTGGTCATTTTCCTAAGGCATATAAACTACCTATCATACAACTACTTAAACGAAGTGACCACAAGGTATAACCTCGGAAGGTTATTCCCTATACAACTATGGTCACATAACATGTTTGGTCGGATCCTAATGATCGACCAAAGGGGTCGGGTTCGAAAGTCTAAGCGGTTGTTTAGACCGCTTATCTTACGACCATACATAAGCACAAATCTAAAAGTGATGAGTTAAACATGTTAAAACATGTTTAACGAAGTTTGAAAACAAGTTTTATATCAAGACAAAGGGTCTTGATACCCAAAAATAGTTTGGTTGCAAAATACGCATAAACGCGCATTTTGGCCGAAACTATCACTCGTCACTACACCTAATCAACGTGGTAATCAGTAGGCATAGTCACTAGGGACTATAACCATCATGATTACACTCACGTTGAAAAGTTCAAATAAACTTTGTGTTGACTAAAGACTGGTCAAAGCAGAAAGTCAAACACTGTTTGACTTTCGTGCTTAAAAACGCATAAAAGAACGAAAGAAGCTTACAAAGGGTCCATGCTAGGAAGATCTTGATCCAAAACACTCAGGTATGAAGCATAAAGCTTCAACTTAGAGCATTAAGATCAGATCATGTGGGAAATGGAATGAAATCTTGGTAGGTATATATAGGATTCAGTCCACCGTTAAGATCGTTTATCGAGAACCGTGCTTTAACCAAGGCCTTACACTTGGGCCCAAGGTATTTCTAAACCATGGGACACTTAAAACCATCAAATTCCAGCCCATAGAGTGCAAAACCTTGGGTTAAAACCATCAAAACCTCAAAGATGGACCAAGTTCAATGTATCTGCCAGAAATTTCAAAAATTGTCCCTGCACTTGTAAAACTTGATTTTTTGGCACTTAAGCCTTGTTAACTCCATTTCAAGGCTCTAAAATAAATTTAAAGTATAGGGAACTTGAAATGTGCTCAAAAATATCTTGGATGTCGGTTCGTTTGGTCGTACGGTTGCGTTGTTCGGTTAATTACAACGGAAATCGTAAAAAACGCAAAAACGATCCAAATTACGCGACGAATGGAATTTTATCATGCCAATCACTAAAATAAAATATTTTAATGATCACATAAATTTTTGGGTGTCCAGATATATACAGAACGTAAGATATGCGCGAAAATGCAAACTTGTGCACTTTTTGACGCTTTTAGTCCCTATTGATCAATAAAGTTTATTTTAGCATACCGGACCCCTCAAAGCCTATTTCTAAGCTATGTAGAGGATAATTAGGGTATTTTTAACTTATGATCAAGTTCCGGAATGTTCGTTACCACACGAATCGGCATACTTTCACAGTTTGACACAAATAGTCACTGCGATCAAATAAACTTGATTTCAACACACCAAACCATCCAAAACTTATTTCTAAGTTATGTAAAGGTTATTTAAGGTATGTTAAGCCTATGTCAATATTCCAGAGTGTTTTTTGCATTAAACTGGTTATATTTACGTATCAGTTCGCGTATAACCTTCTAGAAAGCGATTTAAAGCTCGAAATCGAATAAGAATTGATACAATATTTATACAAATTCCAAGTATGAAATACAATATTTCATTGGTTTGGTATTTGTATGATGGTAGAAGTGACACAGGTGTCACAGTTTACTTGGGAACGTGAGGACCAAATGAAGGCGAAATATCCACATTTGTTTTCACAAGTTTCCTCTAGTTAAAATTTCGGGACGAAATTTCCTAAAGTAGGGGAGACTGTGACAATTGTGCTCTGTAAACACTGAACGATGTAGAATAATATAAAATATCAATAAAACGATGTGTTTTAGTCTCAATGTTTGTGTATTTGTGTTTGACAATTTCACGTTTTGATTCTAGTTCGATTTCAAGCTTTTAATCGCTTTCTGGAAAGTTATACACAAACTATTACGTAAACGTAATCAGTTTAACGCGAGAAACACTCTGGAATAGTGACATATGCTTAACATACCTTAAATAACCTTTACATAACTTAGAAATAAGTTTTGAAGGGTTTGGTGTGTCAAAAACAAGTTTATTCGATCGCAGAGACTATTTGCGTCAAACTGCAAAAGTCTGCCAATTCGTATAGCAACATACACTCCGGAACATAATCATAAGCTAAAAATATCCTAAATGTCCTTTGCATAGCTTAGAAATAAGTTTTGAGGGGTTCGGTATGCGAAAATACGCTTATCGAGAACCGTTAAGATCGTTTATCGAGAACCATGCTTTAATCATGGCCTTACACTTGGGCCCAAGGTATTTCTAAACCATGGGACACTTAAAACCATCAAATTCCAGCCCATAGAGTGCAAAACCTAGGGTTAAAACCATCAAAACCTCAAAGATGGACCAAGTTCAATGTATCTGCTAGAAATTTCAAAAATTGTCCCTGCACTTGTAAAACTTGATTTTTTGGCACTTTTAAGCACCGTTAACCCCATTTCAAGGCTGTAAAATAAATTTAATGTATAGGGAACTTGAAATGTGCTCAAAAATATCTTGGATGTCGGTTCGTTTGGTCGTACGGTTGCGTTGTTCGGTTAATTACAACGGAAATCGTAACAAACGCAAAAACGATCCAAATTACGCGACGAATGGAATTTTATCATGCCAATCACTTAAATAAAATATTTTAATGATCACATAAATTTTTGGGTGTCCAGATATATACAGAACGTAAGATATGCGCGAAAATGCAAACTTGTGCACTTTTTGACGCTTTTAGTCCCTATTGATCAATAAAGTTTATTTTAGCATACCGAACCCCTCAAAGCCTATTTCTAAGCTATGTAGAGGATATTTAGGGTATGTTTAACTTATGATCAAGTTTCGGAATGTTTGTTACCACACGAATCGGCATACTTTCACAGTTTGACACAAATAGTCACTGCGATCGAATAAACTTGATTTCAACACACCAAACCATCCAAAACTTATTTCTAAGTTATGTAAAGGTTATTTAAGGTATGTTAAGCCTATGTCACTATTCCAGAGTGTTTTTTGCATTAAACTGGTTATATTTACGCATCAGATCGCGTATAACCTTCTAGAAAGCGATTTAAAGCTCGAAATCGAACAAGAATTGATACAATATTTATACAAATTCCAAGTATGAAATACAATATTTCATTGGTTTGGTATTTGTATGATGGTAGAAGTGACACAGGTGTCACAGTTTACTTGGGAACGTGAGGACCAAATGAAGGCGAAATATCCACATTTGTTTTCACAAGTTTCCTCTAGTTAAAATTTCGGGACGAAATTTCCTAAAGTAGGGGAGACTGTGACAATTGTGCTCTGTAAACACTGAACGATGTAGAATAATATAAAATATCAATAAAACGATGTGTTTTGGTCTCATTGTTTATGTATTTGTGTTTGACAATTTCACGTTTTGATTCTAGTTCGATTTCAAGCTTTTAATCGCTTTCTGGAAAGTTATACACAAACTATTACGTAAACGTAATCAGTTTAACGCGAGAAACACTCTGGAATAGTGACATATGCTTAACATACCTTAAATAACCTTTACATAACTTAGAATTAAGTTTTGAAGGGTTTGGTGTGTCAAAAACAAGTTTATTCAATCGCAGAGACTATTTGCATCAAACTGCAAAAGTCTGCCAATTCGCATAGCAACATACACTCCGGAACATGATCATAAGCTAAAAATATCCTAAATATCCTTTGCATAGCTTAGAAATAAGTTTTGAGGGGTTCGGTATGCGAAAATACGCTTATTTGATCACAGGGACAAAAAGCGTCAAAACTACGAAAGTAGGCATTTACGTGCATATCTTGCGTTCTGACCATATCCAGACATCCAAAAATTTTTGTAATCACTAGAATATTGTATTTTAGTGATAGGAATGCAAAAAGTACCATTCATTGCGCAATTTGGATCGTTTTTGCGTCCGTTCGAGTTTTGTCGTAATTAACCGAACAACACGATCGTCCGATCAAACGAACCGACATCCGTGACATTTTTGAGCATAAATCAAGTTAAATATACTTTAACTTCATCATGGAGCTTGAAAATGGGCTTGACGGGTGTTAGAAGTGCCAAAACGCGACAAAACGAAGTGCAGGGACTAAACTGTCAACATTTGAAAGTTGCTGGTCTGCAAGAAGTCCATATGGACCGTATGCAGTACCCCTTAAGGTCCGTAAGGCTTCCCCAGATCAGCAGAAATGTGGCAGCTCCTTGTTTAATCTCTTGGACACTAAGTAATTTGATTTTTTCCACTTCTCGCCTGTAATTGACACCTGTTGGACCACCTTAGGATCATGCCAACACATGGGACACTTGGAATGATCTTGTGGCACTTGAATTCCTATAAATAGCAAGGGGTTTCAACCATTTTTCCTTGCTCATCTTCATCTTCTTCTCTAATCTGCCATCTATTGGAGGTTATCACTATTGTTGAAGGTCTCCTCCCTGGTTTTCTTAGTTCTTTTCTTCCAAGCTTGGACTCTTGTAAGTGTTCCTTCATGCTTGGTTATTTATTTCAAGCAAGAAAGTCAAATAGTGTTTGACTTTTAGCGTTGACCGGGAATTGGTCAAGACAAAGTTCATTTGAACTTTGCAACGTGAGCGTAATCACGATGGTTATAGTCCCTTGTGACTATACCTACTGATTACCACGTTGATTAGTCGAAGTGACGAGTCAAAGTTTCGGTCAAAATGCACGATTATGTGCATTTTGTGACGAAACTATTTTCGGGTATCAAAACACTTTGTTTTGATATCAAAACAGTTTTCTAACTTAGTTAAACATGTTTTAACATGTTTAACTCGTCACTTTTAGTTTAGTGCTTATATAGGGTCGTAAGTCAAGCGGTCTTGACAACCGCGTAGACTTTTGAACCCGACCCGTTTGGTCGATCATTAGGATCCGACCAAACATATTTTGTGACCATAGTTGTATAGAGAATAACTTTCAGAGGTTATACCTTATGGTCACTTAGTTCAATTAGTTGTATGATAGGTAGTTTATATGCCTTAGAATAATGACCAAAAAGCCCTTTTCATGCATAATTTGAATTTAAGCATATGTAACTTAATTTTTGACACCTAAGCTGATTATGCAATGGTATTAAACATGTTAAGGCATATAATACTTGTCATAGGACTAGTTGGGCTATTCGAATGCGCTTTTGCGCAAATGACGCGTTAAAGTAGCGTAGACTACCTTAACGGGTCATAAGCACTTAGGATTGGTTCCAAATCAGAATGTAGGCTTTGTTAAACCATATCACATGAGTTCCAATACTCATTTGGTTACGAGACCTCATTCTACCTGATCTCCCGATTTAGGTGTCGATTTATTAATGTAGTGATCCGATACTAGGTGCCACTTGATTCCTTGATTACCCGAGCTTGTTAGTTCACTTAACCGAGGATACCTTGCAATCTCAAGTGAGTACATAGTTCCCCTATTTTACTGTTTTCAATTGTTTTGGGGTGATTCATATGTGCTAAACAATTTTGAGTTTACAAAACAAATGCTAAGGTTTATATTAAACACAACGATTTCAATAATGTGGATGAACTTGTTGGGGCGTTAATACATAACACGAATGACATTCATTAACAATGATCAAGCCGATCAATAGTATGTTATGGTACCATATCCCGTTATCGGACTATCGCCATGGTTATGTATGGGGGTAATGTGGGTAACGACAGAACCTGATGAATGTTAACAAACCCTTTGGTGGTTTGTTAATACTGTAGGATCGGTTTTTGACTACCGAACGATTGCGAACCGATACGTGTGACGTGCGGAATTCGTAGACGTACGTGGACCGAACACGAGAACCGTACTATAATCTGTGATTCGATTGTATAATCTGAAAAGTTACAAGTCACGTGAATCACCTTTTGCACTTTCTCTCTCTAGCTCCAGGCTCTCCAAATCTCCAAATATGGAAAAGTTGGCAAAAGTTCTAAAACTAACACCTAAGGGTTCTATTTATAGGCCAAGGCAATAAAGGAATTTCTCCTTATTTACAATAATGCCACCTTGCCTTTTCCCTAAATATTACACTATAATGTCTTGTTTTCTTCTGATTTCTGCTACGAACTGGATTGACGGAGGCGATAGACATAAATGCACTAACAGACTCCCCCTTGGATATTGCCGCAGTCAATCTCGTAGCGTCTTGTCTTTCTCTCTCTCTTGAGTCTTCTTGAAGCTTTATCACATATTCAACAACATAGACTCCCTCTTGCTCGAACAGAATCCCCGTGGATCTGTCTTCAGCTTCAGCTCCCCCTTTTGGTAGACTCTTTCTTCAGGCCCCCCCTTTCATTAAGCTTCCGTGCTATAGGGATCGACACCTGGCTTTCCGGTTACAAACTCCCCCTTGCGATAAGCTCTTCTTCAGACTCCCCCTTAGTCTCGGCTATCGAGATCGTAATCTGGAACTTTCATATGCAAATCTCAAACATTTATAAGTAAAAACATTTTGAACATCCAGGAATGATTACCTGGCTCTTTAAAAACTTTTTGAATCAAGAATCTGGCTCTAAAATATAATAATATGAATATATCTAGGATTAACTTGACTTTCTCCCCCTATCAAATGACTTCATAGATTTGGCAGTATTAAGAATCCAAAACTGTAACCTGACTCTTTACAACAGATTTTTAACAATTTAAGCATCCAAAACCTTCACGATTTATCATCCAAGTCCAATTTAATGACCTTGGAGATAGCACAAACTATTTTTGATTTTTTATTAAAAACTTCAAGTTTCAAATTAATAAACTTGTTTATTTTCAGAAACACGTTCAGCATACTTAGATTTTGAAACTCAGTATTCAGACATCGGTTGTCGAAAATAAAGTTGAATCAAAATCTTTTTGTATTTTTCTGAAACATAAAGCAGTAAAGAAATATTTACAAACATATTTACAGACAATATTGAGTTCGCGTCAGAGGATCATATCAGTTTATGACAAATCACTAGCACCGTTGAGCTTTAAACACTTTAAGTTCTAAATGATTCACTTAGATTGTCAGTATACTGATCCACTTAAATTTTCACACAAAGTTCAACTAATTCGAGATACGGATTACGTGATTTAAGGACTTAAACTTATTCGAGTGTCCCACCTCAGAATATACTCCCATATCAAAATTCCCTAGATTCAGTCTTACAGGAGAGTATACCAGTTTGATATCTGTATTCTGGGTTAGTGCAAGACCTTGAGAGCTCGGGTATGAACTTCCGTTCAGTCAAAGAGATGAAGACTCTACTTTAGGTGTGTTCCCTTTAGAGAATCTTTTCTGAAACTGCAATTGATTCATATCTTTCGATATTTTCAATTTTTATGCAGAGGGTAAGCTTTTAAAGCGCGTAAAGTATTATACGAGGTCTAGGCCATTGCTTCCGCAATATCAGAAGACCAAGTATAATACCCCAGATGTCAAACAGTATAAAGACCTAGTATATCTCAGAATCAGGCAATCTTTCAAACAAGATTTCGGGGGTTACCCATATATCCGAGAGATGTTCCCCACAAGATAAGTAAGTATTTGATATTTAGGTTTATATTTCGAATACAATCTACTAAGCGTGTAAAAACCTACTGGCATATCATCAGTGAGACCGTTTATCACATTTAACTTTCCAATTCTTTAGCATACTGTGATTGTCTACTGATGTACTATCATTTCCTCTTTTTACACAAAAACTCATTTTTGAATTTTATCTTGTTTTTGGCTTTTTTCAAATTTTCTAATGTTTTTTGATTTTCTGACAACACTACACTATACTCCCCCTAAAATTCAAAACATTTTAAAGAAAAATGTTTTTGGATTTTCTGGCCATCCATTTTCTACTTCTCATGCTCTGTTTTGTAGAAAATATACCCCCATGATTTACAACACATTGATATTTTACAGTTTAAAAACCGTTTTTCAATCTTGTGAAATTAATCATGTTTGTTCCACCGTGAGGGTTTCGGCATATTCACTCAACATATTTTTGGATTTTTGAATTTTTGACAAAATTTAAAAACAAACATATTTTTGATTTTTCAATTTTTTTTTACAAAATAAAAACATATTTTTGGTTTTTAAATTTTTCAGTTTTTAGGGTTTTTGAAATATTGTTTATTTATGTACAGAAACACAAACTCCCTGATTCAGTTGCAGGGTTCAGCAGCCTCCTCCTCTTGTGCCAGGCTGCTCCGATACTCCTCTTGCTGACATTCAGTTGTCTTCAGGAGCACCTGCACATTCAAATTATTCAATTACTTGAACAAGTTAGCCCAGGTCTGTTTGACCTTAGGCATTTCAACACAATATGATTCATTCAACTTCGGAAAATCTTTATCATTTTTCACAAATGTATTTTCATTCTGATTATCACTCACAGAAACCTTTTGTTTCTTTTCAACCCAAGTTTGTCCTTTTGAAGCACTTCTTTTGTAAAAATGTGAATCATTTTGAGTGTTTTGATTTTCAACAACTTTTGTTTTCCAAAACTGATTTAGCTTCGTTGCATCGACAGTTGTTTCCAACTTTGTATTGTTCTAAATCTGGGTATGTGAGAATTCCAGGTTTGTTTTAAATCGAACCAATTCGGGTTTAATTTCCAAGTTTGATTCGAAGCAAACTTGTTTGTATTGTACCTCCAAGTTTGTTTTGAATCAAATCTGGTTGACCTTTTTTCACATCCTCAGATTTCTGTTTTTCAACATCAGGCTTCTTTTTCTCAACATCAATAGATTTTAGATTTGGACACTTGCAAGCAAGATGTCCAGTTTGATCACATTTAAAACATGTTCTCTTGGACACATCTTTGACCTGTTGTTGTTTTTTCTGAGCATAGAACTCTTCATTAGACTGTCGTCTAAATTGGAGTTCTTTCTCTTCTTCGAAACTTGTTCCGTGAACAAAGTTCATCTTTTTCTGATAATTTGGCGTCTCATTTCTTTTCCAATTCTGTTTCTTTTTATAACCCAACCCAACCTTCATGTTTTTCTTCTTGTAATCAGGTTTGTTATTGTAACAGCCTAGTGTAACCGCACCATGATATTGTCCGCTTTGGCAGCCAGCACGCTCTCAGCGTCCGCCCCTCACTGCTTTAAAACGCGTCATGATGGTGAAGGTATCAAGCCCCTTATATGGAAGCCTTCGTTCCCCTTCACAACCGATGTGGGATATCACAATCCACCCCCCTTAAGGGGTCCAGCATCCTCGCGAGACCTGGCACCACCGGTCCGGCCCTGGCTCTGATACCATCTGTAACAGCCCAGCGTAACCGCACCATGATATTGTCCGCTTTGGCAGCCAGTACGCTCTCAGTGTCCGCTCCTCATGGCTTTAAAACGCGTCATGATGGTGAAGGTATCAAGCCCCCTATAAGGAAGCCTTCGTCCCCTTCACAACCGATGTGGGATATCACAGTTATAAAAAGTTTTGTGACTCTTTCCAACAAACTTTGGAATCTCAGACTTTTCAATTTCATTCATCTTGAAAACTTTGTCAATCTTTTCTGAAATCACATTCTGAATCGGGACTTCAAGATCTGAGAATAATTTGTCCGATCCAATCATGGTATAAACCAATCCTTTTGAATAATCATTCGCATTTTTCTCAGATTTTGAGTTTTTCAGATAACCTTCATGAAAACTACCTTCATTTTCATCTTGTGATTCAGATTTACCTGTTTCAACTGACTCGTCTTTCAAGACACTTTCAACGACCTTACCTACCACCTCTGGATCACTAGAATCATTAGATTTGGAATAGGTTACGTCAATGTTATCTGGCAATTGATCAACCATGTTGAAAGCTTTTTCCTCATTCTCATCATCAAAGAACGTGAATTTTTCCTCAAACGATGCTGGAACCTGATGATACTCTGAGCCAATTCCTTTCTTGTTTTGCTCAGAATCTTTACCATCCGGTTTTAGATTGAAAATGCGTTCAAGAACATATAATGAAGCGTGATAAATGTGTAACTTGTTGTTATCTTGTTCTAAATCATCTATTTTACGCTTTAGCTTAGCAACATCTTCAATGTAAGAATTTACAGCTTGTTGCTTAATTTCATACTGTCGCTTAAGCGTATCGGATGTTTCAGAACAATATTTCAATCTCGATTGAACAAGTTTCATTTGACTTTTCACATCTTTATATGATTCTTTTGTGATATGGTATGCAAGTTTTATTGAATCGTATTCCTTTTTCATTTCTTGAAATGCACTTTCCTTTTGTAAACACTCTTCTGTCATTTTCGAAACCTTTTCCTTCAAAGTCTCATTTTCTTTTTCTAAATTTTTGCATTTTTGTGTGAGCCTTTCTTCATTATCTTTCAAAATCTTTTCATTTTCAAACATTTCTTTGCATTTTTCTTTAAAAACTTTTTCGATTTTAGTGAATTCTAAGTCTCTTGTTCTGAATTTTTCATCTTTTTTAGTACAAGCACTGCACGTTTCCATGCATTTCTTGCACTGTTCAGCAGTTTTATTTAAGAGTTCAGAATTAGTTGAAGTATTTACCTCAGTGATTGGCACCTCGACTTTCTCTTCCGTCTGTGTCTGATCAGCTTCACTCTCTTGTTGTTCCTCACCAATACCAGCACCATCATCCACTTCAACCGAACTTTCAACCTTCACATCATCTTCTCCTTTCTTCTTCAGATCTTCTTCATTCTGTTGTTCTTCAGTAACAGCTTCTTTTTCTTTTTCAGCTTCAACTTTCACTTCCTCAGCAGCCTTTTTCAAATTATCCACCAAACTTTCAACATTCTTCTTCATCCTCTCTTCATCTCTCTGTCCTAGACTCGCTGTCATGACATCTCTGATGATTTTATCCAGCTTTTTCTCATAATGTTTATCTTTCGCAACATTTGAATAGTACTCGCCGGATAGAGGGATTACTGCAAGAACATCGTCAAACACCACTTCTTTTCGATGGACAACTGGTTCTCCTTTTCTGTTGATATAACATTCTCGTTTCTTGTCATATCTTCCATAGTTCCTTGCTTCTTCATATTCCTTCTCCATCTCTTCAATTTGATACCCAACAATACATCTTTCTCTGTATGTCTTCTCTTTCAAAATCTCTTCTTTTGTTTTCTATTTCACAACAGCAACAAATGGACTTGGTTTATTCTTTGATACAGTTTTGCCATGTGCTGTGAACGGGTGACCGACAACATCCTCTTCTGGGAGAAATTCACTCCAGTCGAATCCTTCGTCTTCTTGGATCACAGCACATGCTCTTGACTTTTCTTTTTCAGGATTATCTTCAATTTATTTTAACCTTGGTGATTCCTCTCTGTTCTTGTGATAGATCGCCTTTTGATAGTAATCTTCTTTAAACGGATTAGCGGTTTCTTCAACAGCAGAGTTTCTGCATTCTCTTTTGAAATGACCATTTTGCTTGCATTTGAAGCAGGTCGCTTTTGATTTGTCGAATCCCAGTTTTGTTGATGGTCCACAGATTGATTGTCTGCCAGTAATATCCATGAACCGCTGAGCTCGTCGAATGCAGCTTGCCAAACACCATCTCAGATCAATGAGCTCAATCTCTTCTGGATCGATCTGGTCGTAATCTTCCTTTGTCAGTTCGGAATTTCCAATTTTCCCAGCTACCAGATCTTCGTATGATTCCAGAATTGATCCCAGAAGACTCATTTGTTGTTTAGCAGCGTTGATGTTCATTGTCGGAGAATTCTTCAGCTTTAAAGTGATGTTGCAGATAATCTCGTCAGGTTCTTCAGAGTTTGATGTTGTTGACGATGAATGATATCCTGGATCATAGCTTGATGAGCTTTTCTGTGAGTCTTTCATCTTTTCAACACTATTGCAGTCTTTAGTGGTTCACTAACTGTCACCAAAGGTACACTTCACTTGTAGTAATGACTGACATTCTGTTGATGCGAAGAATTGTTCATCTTGTTTTGCTTTTGCAGCTCAAGCTCATGACTTTCTATCTTTTCTATCAAAACATCAAGAGTAATTGTGTCAAACACCACATCGTTTTTCAAAATAAACACGAACGTTTGCCACTGATCAGCTCGTGGTAACACTTCAATGATTTTGTCAATGATTTCTTCCCGTGTTTTTACAATTTCAAACCTATCGAGTTTAATTTTAAGGTGACAAAATCTTTCAATCATTTGTCTTACTGATTCACCTTTTAAACCATCAAACAAATCAAATTCTTTTTTAAGTAAAGCTATTTTATTCTTTTTGATTTGTTTACCACACTCAGCTTTAACCCGTAAAGCTTCCCATACAGATTTAGATGAACTGTCGTGATTAAGCAATGCGAAAATGTCATCTCTAATCGACTGTTGGATTAGAGCAATCATTCTTTGTTCATATGAGAAGTTCTTTTTGTCATCAACAGATAAGCTTTTGAATGGAATTTCTTCGTTCTTATCGTCGACTGGTCTACTATATCCGAATTCCATGCAAAACCAGCTTTCGTGCGCATAAGCTTTGGCCCAGTTGATGAATCGTTCTTTCCACCATGTATAATCTTCAATACTTTCGAGCTTTGGTGGTTTCGAATGGGTTCCGTAAAAATTATCATGGTTAATATTTTCATTATAGCTTTCGATATGCTTTTCGGTCTGACAATCGAAGTTCCGGAAGACTCGGACGTGAACGCCTTGTAAAACGTGTTGTAGAACTCTTCAGCCATGATACTCCTCGTTTATCACCTTGAATCACCTACAAACGAACAAATAAACGATTAGTTTAAAATGAACAGTTATTTGAATGGATGAGTAACCAATCGGACGGGGTCAACAAAAGTCAATCGGATGACTTTGGATCGGATCACTTGGATCGGATGTCAATCCAACGAATCACCCTTCGATCGGATGACTTTAAAAAAATCCCTTGGATCGAATGGCAAATCGATCAAATGACCTCTTCAAATAAATGCTTTTGGATCGAGTAGGAATGGATCGGATAGCAATCCGTACGAATTGCACTTCGATCGAACGTGGTCAACACAAGTCAACTGTGTTTTGCTAACTGGATGTCTTTGGATCGGATGTCAATCCGATCGAACGTAGTCAACTAAAGTCAACTGTCTTAGATCGGATGTGTATCCGATCGAGTTGTCGTCCGTTACTTTGTAAATGAATCACTTTAATTGAAATCTTGTATTTGGATCGGATGTCACTTCGATCGAAGTGCCATTCGATACTTGGACAACTTGCCTTTTGATCAAATGATTACTATATGCAAATGTATCACATGCAAATTTAATGATCAAAACAAATGGCCGACAACTAATTTGAACTTTAAATGTTTATTGGACCAATAGAAATCACAATTCTGAAGTGAATATGAAAATGAACACTTCACGTGATGTCTACTGACACAAACCACAACTCGAACCAAACAATTAGCCTTTATTTAATTGTATTTGAATTTCATTGGACCTCCAATACAATCTCACATGGGCCGATATCAATAAATAACCTCTTTAATCCTGTTGGGTCGTTCAATGTTTAGTGGGCTGACAACTTTATTAAAACTGATGACTTAATTAAGTTGCATGTTATGTAATTGGGCCGAGATCTAACTGATTGACTGAAATGAGCCTGTGACTTTTGGAATGGATTGCACTTCGATCGAAATGCCTTCCGAGAGTTGTTATATGCCACCGATCGGATGAGATTAAGTGTGCTAAGGATCGAATGAGATTTGGATCAGATTGCAATCCGTTCGAAGTGCCTTCTGAGACTTAGACCTCAAAGCTTCCGTGGATCGGATGTCAATCCAATCAAAGTGAGTCAACCAAAGTCAAATGTTAATGGATGCAGAGGATCGGATGGCAATCCGTTCGGATTGTCGTTCGATACTTGGACCTCAAAATGAATCACATGCAATCTGACTTGCTTTAAATGTGTCAATTTTTAATGAATCTTGATATTTAATGTTCATCACATGCAAACATGATATATTTAAATGGCCGACAATATCAGTTCATTCATAATCTTCCTATTGGGTCGTTACTGTTATTACATGCAATCAGATATCACATGGTCTGAACTCCTTTTATTATTATTGGGCCACAAGTGTTAGTGGACTGATAATGAATTCACGTGATCTGATGTAAACTAGAACTGATTGGGCCACTAATCTGTCACCGATCAGAGGTGTTTAAATTGTGATATTGCACAAATGAACTTTGGATCGAATGAGATTTTGGATCGGATGGTCATCCGATCGGATGGTCATCTGATCGGATGGTTATCCGATCGGATGGCCATCCGATCGGTGAACATCATGAACAACAATATCAGCCATTTTTAACATATTTCGAACAGAAAAATCTCGATTTCTCTCAAGCCGCTTGGAATTAAGATCTAAAATTATGTAGGCTTTTAGATCTAAGATTTTCACACACAATATCCAAAAATCAGCCAATTTTATCCGTAAAAACCTCGTTAATTTTGCATTTTTCTGTCAAAAACGTGAAGAGATTGAGTAGAGTAAGAAATTTGACAAATCTGATGTGATTTTGACTCTGAATCTGATGATTTATTGTGCGATTTTATGTGTTTGATCCGTGCAAACGAGCTCCTGCTCTGATACCACTTGTAGGATCGGTTTTTGACTCCTGAACGATTGCGAACCGATACGTGTGACGTGCAGAATCCGTACACGTACGTGGACCGAACACGAGAACCGTACTATAATCTGTGATTCGATTGAATAATCTGAATAGTTACAAGTCACGTGAATCACCTTTTGCACTTTCTCTCTCTAGCTCCAAGCTCTCCAAATCTCCAAATGTGCAAAAGTTGGCAAAAGTTCTAAAACTAACACCTAAGGGTTCTATTTATAGGCCAAGGCAATAAAGGAAGTTCTCCTTATTTACAATAATGCGACCTTGCCTTTTCTCTAAATATAACTATAATGTCTCGTTTTCTTCTGATTTCTACTACGAACTGGATTGACGGAGGCGATAGACATAAATGCACTAACATGTTTGAACGATTTCAACTAGAACGACCAAAAGTTAGTTTTCACAATTAAAACATGAACGATTTGAACGATTTAAACGAATGAACGATGGTTTATAACATGAACGAGTTGAACGATTTAGACAATTGGGTTTTGATAACACGAACGATTGATAACACAAACGAATTGAACGATTCGTCTTGGTATGTGATTTGATAACGGGACAGGTGTAATGTAATAAAAGCATGGTAGATACGCCGCTGGTACTTCTTATATATAAATGCTTTTATCATATTACATTCCGTGGCGTTATTTAGTTCACTTGAATGAGCGATTTCAAACGATGACACGCAACGATGTTTACTAAATGATATAAACCACACGAGTTTTATTACAGGAACGATTTATGATTTGGTTTACAAAAGCAAATGTTTTTGGGTCAAGATTCATGGCAATGAGGTTTTATAAACTATAAACAACTTGTTTTAAGCTGGTTAATCATATTGTAATACAAAACATTTTACAAAACAAGGTTTTTGATTATCGACTCTAGTAGTCGTACGAGGTATTGCAATACTTATACAAGCCATGAATCTGACACACTCACAAAACCTATGTGCCCGCCGGCATTTCTTTGCTAGCTTTATTTTCACATATGTTTCAGGTGGTGTTGTTTGATGATGTTGATGATGACTAGGATGCATGCTCACATAGGATCGGACGAGGCCTTAGTGACTTAATAACAATGATAGACAATATGTTTGTGTTTTGCTTTTAAATTTCAAGACAATGTACATAACTTAATTCAATAAAACGAAACTTTAATCCATGTGTTGTGAAACAATGATTCTGTTGTTCAACTCCCCGACGTTTCCGCCGCGGTTTCGTTATTTTAACGTTGTCGGGGTGTGACACTTTTCAAAAACATGGACATCTTCGCGTGGTCACCTACCGATATGATTGGTGTCCCACGGGACGTCACTAAGCATTGTCTGAATACCTTTCCATTGGTGGAGCCAGTCATTCAAAGAAAGCGCAGGTTGGGGTTAGAGAAAACAAGAGCAATGAACGAGCAAGTATTAGAGCTGCTGAAAGCCGGCATACTGCGTGAAGTTAGGTACCAAAACTGGGTAGCCAACCTAGTAATGGTAGCAAAATCAAACGAAGGGTGGTGCATGTGCGTCGATTGCAAAGACCTCAATAAAGCGTGCCCTAAGGATTGCTATTCTCTTCCTAAGATAGACAAGAAAATCAACTCCCTTGCACCGTTGTTTCCTCGATTGTTATAAAGGATATCATCAGGTAAAAATGGCCTTGAAGGATGAGGATAAGGCGACGTTTCTCACTGAGATGGGTATTTTTTGCTACACCAAGATGCCATTCGGTTTGCGTAACGCTGGCGCAACATACAACGATTAATGGATCAAACTTTTGGTGATGACATCAGGAAACATATTGAAGTTTACATCAACGATTTGGTTATCATGAGCCCAAAGGAGAACCTAATGTTGAAGGACATCAAGAAAACTTTCAAGTCGTTTCGCAGCGTAAACATGAAGCTCCACCCGAGCAAATGTTCATTCGGAATGGAAGAGGGGAAGTTTTTAGGTTTCATCGTGACCAAAGGTGGTTTTAAGGTCAATTACGAGGACAATGAAACTACAATAAACCATAGTAAAGTTTATAATTTATAACTTAAACTTATTCATTAGGTGATTATAACACTAGAGGTCATCCAAAATGTTTCAGCGATCAGAGACCGACTTAGACATTCTCAAGGTGCGATGGTCAAATAAGAGAGGGAGATATCGAGTCAAACACCATATATTGTTCAGTTAACACCACTGATATAACCAGAAGCTAAACTAGTCAATCACTACATCTTGATACTGAAACTGATTTCAGTACTCATTTCATTTATTCAAGCACTGGTTGATCAATCTACACTATCAACTACTAGACCATCTAATAAGAGAGGGGTACACACCTATTAATGTATTTGAAATGAAAGAAGAAGTTGATAGATTGAAGGGCGACGTTAAACACACATTGGTGCCATTAACCAAAAACGATGAATGACACTGTCTTAAAAACTACATAAAGTTCAAAGAAGTTTATAATGAAAAGGGCAATTTCATATATACCCCAACAAACTTGCAAATTTTCATATATACCTTTGCAAAATTATAAATATCATATATACCTTTGCAAAGTAGTTGAAATATCATATATATATATATACCCAATTCATTAAAAACAATTTAATAAATTACAGTTTTGCCCTTGTTTTTCTAAAACTTTGAAATCTCATTTATGACCTTTAACTTAACATTTTTATTTTCACTCATTTCTAGCTTATTATATTTAGCTTAAATATTATATATGAAGAATACTATTGTTCTTGAAAAATAAAAATAAAAATAAATTTAAGCTTAAAATGTGTTATATAAAACTATAAAGTTAAAAGATGAGCATATATGAAAACTTGAAGTTAAAAAAATAAGAGTAAAATGATTTATCTATCGGATTGTTTTTAATAAATTGGGTGTATTTGATATCTTAACAATTTTCGGAGGACATATATGATATTTTTAGTTTTTGTTGGGTATATATGAATTTTTTCAAATTTGTAAGGGTATATAAAAATAAAATTTGTTGGTCATTCAAAAAAGATATTTTTAATTAAGTTTTAATGAAAACAGCTTATTTATAATTCTTTTTTAAATTCATAAAAAAATACCATCAGTACTCTACAACTAATCACACTTCGAACTTTTCTTATTTTATAACTTTTGAAACTAACTATAAATTTGTGACCATATTTGAGATTATCGACGTTTTTTGTACTTCACATGATCATCTTTGTTTTTCTAGTTGAATAAAAATTGTTGGATTTTGTACAATTTTTCTTGTAATTGGCATGTTTGCAACAACAATATGCATACCAATTACCCCAGAGCAAATGCAGGGTGAGCGACCATTCTTGGCCCAAATCAAAATAGGGTCCGAACTTTTTTTATTTTTTCTATACATATCTAAAAAAAATATGTATGTTCAAAAAAAAATTAAGGGTCTAGATGAACCAAAAACGTTTTTGGACCGAACATTGGATTTGTGATTTTGTGGCACAATTTGCTAATTTGCATGGATTTGAATGTATGAAGATTTACGAAAAGGACTCACATTATTTATCTTGCACAAGGCTAAAAATATTTATGTGATTTTCGAAGACAGACGGCTTATACAAATAAGGGCATTCACTCTCTCTGTAATGACATATACTAAAGAGAGATTACTTTTCCACATGGGATCAACATCCGTTAGAGCATCACATGTTGATAGAATCTAAATGCATAGGATTTCGTATATTTGACAACATATATTATTCTCACACCTGCAAATATAGTCATTATATTTCATAACCCAACCCAACACTGCTTAAACAAACAATTTAAGTTTTTTTTAGAACATTGATTTTGCCGGCTGTATTTTAGAAATGGAAATATGTTTCTCTTTTTAGGGTTTTTATTATGCCATTGTCAAATTAGTCACTCTATGAACGTATAGATCATTATCACTCTAACTGGTGTATGAACGTAAAGATCTGGTAAACAGACGTATGGCCTAAACATACGAGTGTATAGTTCTCGAGTACCCATGCTATACGGGCATTAACCAATTATATAGTTCTCAAATCAATAGGTGTTATAAAAAGTGTAAGGTTGAATGGTTAAGTACTAAATCAGTAAAAGATCTGAACCATTAAGTGTTGAACCAGTAAGAGTTCTAAACCATTATAAGCCAGTATAATGGTTAACCATTTAGAGGCAAATGTCTAACCATTCAGAGACAAATGTCTGAACTATTAAATACTGAACCAGTAAGAGGTCTGAACCATTAAGAGTTAAACAAATAGCTCCTTACTTAAACAAACCCATAAGAAATAGCATGGTAGTGACAACTTTTTTAAATGTTTTTCTTAAATGACCCGTTTTTGAAAAAAAAAAAAAAAAAAAAAAGAGTTAAATGTCTGGTTGGTCTATGTGATTTGTGAAAATTTGGTCCCAATGTTCAATAATTACAGTTCAATGTTTGTAAAATGATTAAATTATCCCTGAACAATTAAAAAAAACAAAAAAGAAATGGGTCACCGCCCATGCTATACGGGCATTAACCAATTATATAGTTCTCAAATCAATAGGTGTTAGACTATACACTATGGTGAACTTTAACCTCAACCGGTTGCCATATATCAAGAAAAGACAAAAGTAATTTACATTAAATAAATATAAAAGTTATTCAAGTGCTACGAACGGATCGTCCAAACAACCAATGGTTGCAATCGGTTGAAACATATTATAATATATATTTTTTGCTTTTGCATTATTTACATTGTTTTTTATATATAATATTATCAAATTTATATAATAAAATATTAGTTTAGGTTGGGTTGTGAATGTGGGTGAAAAATTGGATTGGGTTGGGTTGTGTAGGTGAAAGAAAGAGAAATTAATATTTTAATGAAAGATTGGGTTGAGTTAGGTTGTGATAGTGAATAGTCTTATAAAAAGTGTAAGGTTGAATGGTTAAGTACTAAATCAGTAAGAGATCTGAACCATTAAGTGCTGAACCAGTAAGAGTTCTAAACCATTATAAGCCAGTATAATGGTTAACCATTTAGAGGCAAATGTCTAACCATTCAGAGACAAATGTCTGAACTATTAAATACTGAACCAGTAAGAGGTTTGAACCATTAAGAGTTAAACAAATAGCTCCTTACTTAAACAAACCCATAAGAAACAACATGGTAGTGACAACTTTTTTAAACGTTTTTCTTAAATGACCTGTTTTTGAAAAAAAAAAAAAAGAAAAAAAAAAGAGTTAAATGTCTGGTTGGTCTATGTGATTTGTGAAAATTTGGTCCCAATGTTCAATAATTACAGTTCAATGTTTGTGAAATGATTAAATTATCCCTGAACAATTAAAAACAAAAAATAGGTCACCCCCCCCCCCCATCTTCTTCTCCCCCATCCCTCTCTAACCCACCACCACCTTCAACAATTCTGGGTGAAGATGGTGGTGGGTTAGAGAGAGAGAGTTAGGGGAGAAGAAGATGAGAAGTGACCCATCTCTTTTTTTTAATTGTTCAAGGACAATTTAGTCATTTCGCAAACACTTAATTGGAAAATTTAACAAAGGTTAATGTTAAGGACCACCTGAGTTTAAAAATTGCAACCACTGAGACCAGGTGTGTAATTAGTGAACCATTGGGACCAAATCTGCAATTTTCGAAAAAACAAAAACCAACCAGACATTTAACTCAAAAAAGAATTACATTTTTGAGCCATTAGCATAACCAACTTAAATTGGCCTATTTCCTCATAAGTGACTTGAAAGTGGCTCCATCCAAGTAGGCAAAGTATGTTTAAAAAAACCGTTAAAACTAACCTAACAATTAAATCAAAGCAAAATCGACACTTTTGGCTAATTTGGAATTTATTATACGCTACACAGTTTATAATTTAAAAAGGAGGTTTAACAGTTCAGTTCATAGTTTTTAACTTGGAACCATCGTGTATGATATTCATGAGCCATCTTTTATCCCCGGCTTACGTATAAATGATCTATTTAATACAAACCAACACATACGAAACAATATACTAAAAAAAGTAATTCAAACCAGCAACCTGGACTGTACCTCCAAAACCGCAGTTAGCATTTCAGACCCAAAGCTTGGTCAATATTAGCCAAATCGGACTGCAAACACCCTACCACCCATCTTCTAACAAGCATATTAGAGAAAAGCAGTGGTCCAAATGCATGAAATTTGTAGTAAATATATGTTGAAACAAGGTATATTAAAGTCTAAATATTCTTTTTTGTTGTAAATATTATCCTTCTTTTTCTTTATCATTCACATGACCAAAGGGACTGTACACCTGGACTGGAGTGGAGTATAGCCCATCAACAGGAGCTATTAAGCCTGATGTGCTTCCTATGCCTTCAACACAAACTGGATCTTTCCTGCAAAATAACAAACAAAACATATAATATTAATCCATACATCCATATGCAGCAATTATACTTGTTATTCGTAAACAAATCAATAAGAAATTAATTAGAATGTTATAAAAATTGGTGACCAAACTAATTCTATATACTATATATTATAGCACTAAAAAAAACCTTAATAGGTGTAGTATGTTTATTTTGCAGCAATTATACTTGTTAGTAAGTTATTTGTTATGACACTTACTTGGGCCAAGCACCGCCATTAGACGGCTGAAATGGATGATTGAATGCAGATCCATTAGGAATTCCATAAACCAATTTATTCTCCGGTAGGTCCATAGATAAACGGTTGTTAGTAGGCCCGTATGAAGTTCTCAATGCCCATGGATCTTTGTTAGTAATAGTTTGTTGAGGTGAACACCAGTTTGGATTCCCAGCAACTAAACCGAGAGTATCTGGAGAGAAAGAACTGTCCCACATCTGCCATCCCTTGTCTTCCACGGGCAATTTAGTCTTTTCCGGAGAAACAAAAGAATTGGAATGCTTTTCATCAGAAGTCCCAACATCAGCTAAAAAGCCAAGATCTATCGGGAAATTGTCAAATGAGTCTGCTACAGGGTCAGCAACAAAGCACGGGTCTTCAAATATCTCCGGCTCTCTGTGTACACGTTCGGATGAAAACTGAAGATCTGTGTTACTAGTAGAGTCAACATATGATATAGGAAAGGGTAACCCGTATGAAACAGGATTATCAAATCCTTGAGTCACAATTGAACTCTGAGATGGATTTTCATTTGGAATTGGTCTGCTTGTGCACGAAACAGAAGGTGATGATCGAGTGAATAGCTGATGCCATGATCTTTTGGGTGGTGGGCAAGGTTGGGACTCAAAAACCACCTGCACAGACAGATACAACACGTACCTACTCATTAAACAATAGACAGAAAGTCTTTGTAGATCAACAATACAAAGCCTGACCCTGACTTTTTCAACCTAAACACAAACTCATGTTGACCTGTAAAGCCATTACCCAACCCATCCATCATGTCACATACTTACATCTAATAACTATCACTAACAGTTTGATAAGTGGGGGCATATCACAAGCAATGAAACTGGTGGAGGCATTATTTTAAAGAAAACAAAGCAAAACGAGAACACTTACAGGACGATTCTGGCTTTGATCATCTACATTGGCACTTGATTTCCCATGTGAACGTTCAGGATGGACAAAATCTCTCTTATTGGCATGTTCCAAATAAACACTAGATTTATGTTCTCTCGTGCTGCTAGCATTTGCTTTTGCATTTACACCTTTCCCGAAAAAACCACCTGTAATTGTTCTAGAAGATGGGAAAAAATTACCCCTCATACGATCCAGGTATCGTGCACCGACACTTCCCTTATTATTTGTCACGACAAGTTTCGGTTTATGATGTTCACGAGAATCAGCATCACCTTTTAGATTCCTTTCGATTTCTTTACTTGCTCTTTTTTCAAGTTCATCTACATCAGAGTTGCTTTTACTAGATCCCCTGTCTCTCTCTTTCTTTCTCTCTTGTCGTTTTCTTTCAGCCTCAGTTTTATCATTTTTGTCACGAGTCAAAGCCTTGGTTTTCTTATCGATTTCATCTCTTATTTTTCTACGTTCTTCTACTAGACGAGCAACCTCCTCCCTTTGTTTCCTTTCTTCTTCCTCTAATTGCTCTCTTTCTAATCTAGCTTGCCTTTTTTCCTCTGCTTTCCTGCGGGCTTTCTCAATTCTAGTTTCATTACAATTCCCTCCATTCTCACCCTTTTTGGCTAAACCATTAATATCTGTATCACTTGAATCTTCATCTTCAGAAAAGCTTATCCTAAAAAGTTTTCTAAAAGGCCAGGTAATAACAAAGAAAATAGCAGCTAAAATCTTGCAAAGAAAAACAATAGGAAAGGAAAAGAAGTGATCACTTCCAGTATTAAAAAAACCACCACTGTTCTTCTTCTTCTTCGTCGTCCCGTAACTAGACTTCCCAGAAAAGGACCCGTTTGCCCAATAACCACCATTCTCAAGCCAATCTGGACCACACATCCAACTATTACCAGACCAAAATTTACCAACCAAATCTTTTAAAACCCCTGACTGCTCTAAAGCAGAAGATACAGAGGGATCAAAAAGAGGTCGTTTTGAAGAATGCCCACAGTAAGAACACATGAACTTGCCACCAGAAGGGTTCTGATCCCGATAAGGAGTCTTACAGTTCCTACACCTCCTAGTTGCAGTCTTCCTAAGCTTCTTCATTTCAATAGCTTCAAGTCTCTTCTTCTCCTTAAGTCTAGCATTCCGACGAGCCCGCCAGGACGAAAGCTGTGGCATCAAAATCTCATACCAGAAAAGGGTAGCCAACAGCACTAGAACACAAGCAAGGCGCGGTGAGGTGATTTCAAACCGGAACGCAGGTGGCAAGAACTGCGATAACAACCACAGTGCAATCAACGGAATCACTAACCATGGCAGCATGGTAGCAACCTTTCTTGACCACTTCTGAATCACACACAATATACACATTATCCTTCGATATTCCTCTTGCAATCACAAACCCTAATTCCCCTCTTTCAATCCAAAACCCTAAAAATAAGAATTGCGTTAAATGGCATCATTTTCACAAATTACAATACGGTGAGGTCTAGCAACCTGGATAAGATTAGGGTTTTGGTAGCTTAAAAACCTCAGTAAAATTAATTGAACAGAATTAGAATGAACGAGTAATAGATATATACAGATAAAAAACAAAGTAATAGATATATGGATGAATAGTCCAATTACCGGATGTGAAAAGGATCCCGGCCGATGAAACGTCGCCGTTGCACCGCTCTCTTCTTCTTTCCCCCTTTTAAGCTGTGACGGTGATGAAGATGATGATTTTCATATGACGTAAATGGATATGAAACAAACAAGATTTTGTGACTCGTATAAAGTTGTGGACCGGTTTATTTCTAATATTATCGGACCGGAAAAGATTATGTCATGTGAATTGTAATCGGGGCATACACATTTACACTGTGTTTGTCCCGAGCCTCATTTAACACGGAAAGAGAAAGGAAAATAAATTAAAAGAGAAAGGAAGAAAAATATGTGATTTTTTTTTTTGTTCTCGAGTTTAATAAAAAGTAAAAGAATTTTATGTGTTCCCGAGTTAGGAGGAAAAGAAAAGAAAGGAAAAATTTTACCATTATACCCTTTAAACATAAAACATTTTAATTAGATATGAGGGCAATTTAGTAATTGATAATATTTTCTCTCATAAATATATTAACAAATTATCTTTCATTTTCCCTCCTTCCCCTTCCCTTCTATCCTTAAAAAATCTTAGGAACATGGTTTTTTCATATTTCCATCTCTTTTTTCCCCTCCCCCTGTTAAATGAGACTCGGAAACAGAATGTTAGTTGATGGTTATCAAAATGTTATATATGATAGTTATTGCAGATTTACTATACTTATAACCTAAATCTATAATTTGGAAAGTCAAGTCTTGTTTATGTGTATAAGATTTTAGTGTGTATATTTAAATGGTTTAACGCACACAATACATTAAGGCTTTTGATAAGATCAGTTACTTTGTTTAGATTGATGGATCGGATGACGCAATAAAAGTAACGCGTTTGTGGAAAAGCTCAATGACAAATGCATGTCGCAAGTTATTTGACATTAAGGCTTTTGATAAGATCAGTTACTTTGTTTAGATTGATGGATCAGATGACGCAATAAAAGTAACGCGTTTGTGGAAAAGCTCAATGACAAATGCATGTCGCGAGTTATTTGAGTGTGTTGATTTGGTTTTGTCGTTATGTGTGATATTGGTAAGATTATTTTGATAATGTAGTGAATCGTAACGAACAAGATGTGTGACGTAATCTAATAATATACACTTACGCTTTAGTATTCTACGTCAATGAGAAAATGTTTACTTGCAATTTGTTTTTTTTTTTTTTTTGAAAGGTGAATTTCATTAGAACAAGCGACACACCTCAAAACGAGGGGCCCCAAACAAAAACCGAACTTACATAATTACAAATTTACACCAGTCGACCCACTCAATATTTTTACATTTGCTCCTATTTTTAAACCATAAAAAACCTAACGCTTTCATCTCGTTGACGATCTCCTCGATTCTAGCCTCCTTGTTTTCGAACCTCGCTTTGTTTCTAGCTTTCCAAATGCACCAAACCACAATCCTTATGATGCCTTTAAAAGCCTCCTTTTTAACCCCGTTTAAGCCCACAAACTCATGAATCTTCGTTATATCTTTAAAACCAAAAAAGAACAAGTTCTGCACTTTGCACCACCTGCTAATATGGTTCCAAACAACCGAGCCACATAAGAAGATGAGAAGATGTGAGAGACTGAGTCCTCACCGTCGTTACATAACGCACACGTATTGATTTTATTTGTAGTATTCTTTGACTTGACTAACAATCAAGTAGACACTGTTCGTGGGTCTTGATTTTAGCACTTTTCTTAGGATATACACAATGATTTAGAAACATGCTTATAATTCTCCCACCATGGATCCAAGTGGAAGTAACAAGAAAGTAAACATCCATAATTACAAACAATCTTTGAAGTGAAATTGTAGTTCATTGATATAGTAGATAAATGGAACCAAGTGGCTCCCTCTAAAAGTGTTCATGTCAAACAGTCTACCTTAGGGGTTTATTTGGTATGGCGTAATAAAATGGACGGTGGTGAGTAGCGATGGTGATAGGTGGTAGTGGTAACGGTGGTCGGAGGTGGCGGCGGCGACTATGGTGGCGGATGACGGCGATGACGTTGGCGGGTGACGGCGAGGGCGGATGTGGGTGACAGCGATGGTGGTGTCGGCGGTGGGTGGTGGCAGATGTGGTGGCTGGTGGCAGCGGAGGTAGGTAACGGCAGCAAGTGGCGAAGGCAGTAGTGACTGGTGGCGGGTGACGGCGGCGATGGGTAACGGCGAGGGCGAAAGTGGACGGCGGCGTCAGTGGTGGGCGACCAAGGTGGGTGGCAGTGGCGAGTGATGACAGGGACAGAGGTGGGTGGAGGTGTTGTCGGCGGTGGGTGATGGTGGGTGGCGGGTGGCGGCCACGGTGGTGGGTGATGGCGACGGTGGTGGGTTGTGGTTTTATTAATGAAAGGTTAAAGATGGTTGGAATGGAAAAAAACAAGGGGGAGATGGAATAATTTTGAGGGAATGGAATGCCTTATGTAATGGGCGATTCCATTCCCTCGACCAACCAAACACCATTTTTCTTCATTTCCTCTTAATGATCAATTCCATTCCACCTTTGATTCCTACATAACAAACGCTATATAGGAATGTGCTAGTCATAGAACGCCAGTAAAAATAAACATGTTGTAACAAGAATGCTCTCTTATACAACCTACAACTATATATATTTGCAAATGACTTTAGTATAACTTTAGAGCCACTTATACAAATCAATTCTATAATATTAGAGAGAGATGTTGCCACTTTGCAAATGACTTTAGTATAACTTTAGAGTCACTTATGCAAATCAATTCTATAATATTAGAGAGAGATGTTGCCACTTTGTTCACCAAAAGTTCATATAAACTAGTTGATTTTTCGCCCGCGCGTTGCGGTGGGGACCAAATGACTGCAAAACGCATGTCAGTAACGGCAAGCAGATACCAAATATCAAAACATAAATAAAAATGACGTGAAAAGGATAGTCATTCCGCCACAGAAAAGCGATTTTAAATGACCTAATATATAATAATAGGACCCACACGTCCTACACGTTAGAAATTCGGTTGTTTTCAGTTCAGTTATTACGGTGCTAACACGTTAAAATATGGATGAGCTCGTTACTGGTAACGGCACCGAAAGTACCGATCCGAAAAATCATCGAAATTAGGTACCGGCACCGAAAATGCTCGGTACAATACGGTCTGGTATTTGAAGGTAAAAATCAATAAATACAGGTATGGTGGTAGACCGGTGTCGAACCGAAAGTAACGATTCTGAAAACACCAAAAGGTGAGTACCAAATTGGTACCGAAAATGATTTGGTATAGTAAATTTGGTAACGACACGATACCGGTTTGATTACAGGATTTGATACGATTTGCTCATCAATAATCTAAATATCCAAGTTAATTTTACATGCTACGATTCATTCATTACAGAAAAAGACAAAAAAATAAAGCAAAATAAGTTGTTGTGTATATAAAACTTCATTCAAACAAAATACAGTTTATTTACTATGTGTATGAAAAGGAATCTGAACGGTGCAATTATTTACATTGCTACAGAATTTGATTAGCTCGGTACCGAAAATATCGTTACCCAAATCCCCAAAAGTGGATACTGGTACCGAATATACCTGGTACGGTACGGCTCGATACGGTCGGTACTTGTACGGCACCGGTATTTGAGGGTAAAAACCGATGAATACCGGTGCCGAACCGATAACGAAAATACACCCGGTTTGGTAAATTTGATACCGGTACCGGTACCCGATACCATTTGCTCATTCCTTAGTGATGTTACTATTAATTCGATTCTATGTTTTTACTGTTGATTCAATTATGTTTTTAATATATAGGTAAATTCATTAGCTAAAAAAACTATCCTTTAAAGATTTAAAGAAGATGGAATTATGCAAAAACAAAGAGCAAAGAAGCAGCAACTCTTGTTGCAAAACTCATAGTTCATATAAATTCATTGGCTCTTTCTTTTTGAACGGCCAACAAACTCAATCCTGAGCACTCTCAGGGCACCCACCGGACAAACGGAGTACTCCGAGAGTAACCCGAGTCCATCACCAATTCCGGGGAAAACTCGGTAACCCACCCGCCCGTAGGCACGACAGTGAAATTTCTGGTAAAACCCGTTTGACTCAAGGATCCAACACAGGTTTCCCTGGGTCTCCTATCATTGTCTACCAGTGTCTCACTCTGCACCAAGTAGGAGTCGAACCTGCATCTCTCAAGAGAAATGCAAGCTCTCCACCCAGGGCCGTCTCCGAAAATCTTTAAAAAATTTTGGGCCCGGAGCGAGTAGAAAAAGTAGGCCCATATAATAAAAAGTCAATAACTTAATTTTGTAAAAAAAAAATACATATATTTGAATTAGTACATATTTATATACTAGAAAACATAATTAATGAAAAAATGGGCTACTAAAATATGACTTTTTTAATAACATATAAAAAATATATATACACACATATACACACACTAGTGGGATCAAACCTGCATGTTGCATCGAGTGAAATTTTGTTTTTGTTTCGATGCATACGTTATAGCAAACGAAAGTGATCGAAAACCCAAAACATATAGTCGTAACATGCCAAAAACGCGTTCGTTTCTTTAGTTTTTGTATCATAAATTGTTTTGTTAAATTTAGTTTAAACAATAAACTAAATAATAATAATAAGTACATTAAGTTTTAAACAAAAAAATAAACTTAATTTGAAATAGGGAAAAAAAAGCGTAAAAACAAAATGATAAGAATAATAAGAGTAAAAACAAAAGGATTAGAATGATAAAAATAAAATTGGGAAAAAAGATAGTCAAAGACGTCAAAGTTAGGAATCGAACCTTTGACAAACTTCTTCCATCCTAACTCATATCACGGGTAATGAAGCCACCAGACCAAACCTCTTTTTGATTCACATGATTGAAACAAAACATTTATATATACATTTATTATATATTTTCTTTTTCAGGAAAAATCTTTCGGGCCCCGGAGGAGTTTGGGCCTTGTGCAGTCGCCCGCCCTGCACACCCTCCGGGCCGGCCCTATCTCCACCACTTGTTCTAGAGATCATTGGCAAAAAAGAATGCTACCAGTATTGGCTCTTTCTAATTCATGGTAGAACAAACCAAGACTCATTTATGACATTTTGTAATTCAACAAAGGGATCGTCCCTTGGAAGGCTAATATAATAAGGAAGGGGAGAGGGGGGCTCTCTTCTCCAAACCCCATATTGGTATAAATGTGATGGTTTAATAAGACTTAATTTATTTGATTATATTCACATAAGATATTAATAATTATTTGATATATACTTGTTGTTTGCATGAGGAACATGATGAGTGTATATGGTTAAAATTATCTAACAGATTTAATATTCAATCTATAGTTATAAAAAAATGAATAAATAAACCAAATTGTAGCTCTTTGTTATATATGTTCATTCAATTATTAGCGATCCTATTTGAGATATTAGCCGATAGCCAACTCATTACTAAGCAAAAAGAAGATGGACTTTGACACGTTGAAGTTGAAATATGAAGAAACAGTGGTAACCGAGTGGTTAGTCTACGGGTCGACTCTCATTTAGATAGGGTTAATTCCTTCTTTACTCGATCGATGGATGCATGATCTTGTATCTGTCACCTGCGCAATGAACACACCGTGACTCGCAACAAGGAGAATGAGGTGGGGATTGCTCCTTATTACCACCCTCCAGTGTGAGACTCAGTATTTGCTTAGGAAGCAAGATAAGTGATTAAGTAGTAATTGTGAGGGAGCAGATTAGCATTACCTCAAACCTAGTTTGAAGTCTGGTATTTATAGCCGAAGAGTGAAGGAGAGAGGCCAATAGGCCGTTTGATGGGCCTTGGGCCTGACTGACAACTTGTAGCTGATCCACTGGTCTGGCAGGTGTGCAGGCTGCAGAAGTGTCAGGTGCACAATGGAGGTGTCGCCACGTGCCCTGCTGTAACAGGCGCATGAAGGAGCGACCGCCACGTGGCTTGTTAGCTTTGGTTGTCAATCTGTTTATCAACTTTATGCAAGTGGAAGCTCTGTTAGCGAACCGGGTAGCCGCATATTGCACGGTCAGCTGACCGTTGTTGTTAGTGTCAGGGTGTGCCACTTGCAGGTTTGTCACAGAAATCAAAGTGACGGTTCCACTTGCATCGTAATAAGATGTTGCCCTTGCGCGTGCGCCCTGTAGGCTTGCGCAAGAATGTAGCATGTGTTGGATGAGAATACACATCCCCGTTAACTACTCTACACTTCCTTCCGCAAGAGAAGGTTCCGTCATCTAAAGTTGTCCGCGCGCGTGCCCGCTATGACAACCGGCAAAATTTCATTATAATTCCATACAACTTAATCACTAGTTATACAATTTAATTGCGTTCTTTTGAAGAAATTTATGAATAATTGAGTCGCACGAAGTCTAGTAGTGATAGGACATGGTTAAACATTTCGAATTATATTGAAACATCCGTCGCGTCACGAGAAAACAAAAAAACTACGTCCGATATGTTGGCTAAAACGCTGAAATTTACTATTCACCTGAACACACTATTCATGCCAGCTGGTTCTGAAAAATGTCCGAACGAGCAATGAATAGCATAAAAACATTTTATATTTGAAACATATATATATCGACAAAATAATATATATATATGTATGTATGTATATATATATATATATATATTCAAACCGACGCGAAGTATATTATAAACACACTAACGAAATTAACGCGTCGTCATCGGCAACGATCACCCTAGCATCACGACGAGGAACGTGCACCCATCCCGGACGACACTTGGTCACTTTCGATGAGAAAATATATATACGGTTACTACGATGAAACACTAAAAATAATATAATTTTTAGACTCGAAGATATATATATTCGATACAATAAAATTCAGGAAAGTGTAAAGTGGAAAAATTCTCTAAGTGTAGCATATGGAACTTAAGAATTGAACAAGTATATGAATACGTACATAAATACCAATGATAGAATGTACAAGTATAAGTATAAGTATAAATACAATATACGTATACGTATAAAATACGCAAGTACATAATGATGTACTCAAATACACTTGTTGAAGTGTACACTCACAAAGAATACCGTACATGTACATTAACGTAAATACGATGTTAAAATAATATTTTTAGCAATTATATCTTGAAAATATATACATATATATTTGTGAAACTAATATACGCAAGCCAACTGAACATACATGTACATGTGAACGAGGTTCACTAAACTAAAAATATATATTAGAAGAATGTATATTACACGTAACGAATTCCCGTGCGTGGCACGGAGACGCTTATGGGCTAGGCCCACTTATACCGTACTCAAATGGGCTAGGCCCCTTCTTATTGGTGCAAGGCACAAAGACACTCAATGGGATAGGCCCAATAACATAAAGGCATGGGATAGGCCCAATAACATAAAGACATGGGCTAGGCCGAATAACATAAAGACATCGCTAGGCCCAATGACATAAAGACATGGGCTAGGCCCAATGACACAAAGACATGGGCTAGGCCCAATAACATAAAAACATGGGCTAGGCCTAATGACACAAAGACATGGGCTAGGCCCAATTGTAACACCCCGGAAATATAAAACCTTATATTGAAAATATAAAGTATGAAATAAACAAAAATAAACTAACTAGGAATAAATAACCTAGTTAGTCATGAGCCTAGTTATAACAAAGGAACTTGATTAAAACATCTAAAGTTTAGCTTGGCATTAGTTGGAGGGCTAAAAGTGTTAAAAAGGAAACTTGTTTTTATAAAACAATAATAAAAATTCCAAACACACACACTTGGTGTGTGTCTGGATCAATCAAGATCACAGGGGGCGACAAAGACTCCCCTCACAACCCTAGCTCTTGCATTTTCACCAAATTGAAGGCTCAAATCTGTTCCAAATCGAAATCCAATCATAGATTAGTGATCACCTCGGCGAAGGGATCATAAGGTATACAAATTTCACCATATAGCTCCATCTTGAATTTTGAATGAATTCATGAGAATCGAAATCTGAGCTTGCATGATCAAGTTTGGATGATAGCTCCATCTTGAATTATGCGTTATATACTATAAGAGAGTTCTAAACATCTATGGTTGAACTCTATAGGCAAGGAAATCAGAACGTCAAGCGGACAAGCTAGTGGCGATACGCGTTTGAAGGGAACGCTTTGAAGGTATGTAACTTCGGTTTCGTTACATTATGCATAAACAATAGTCTTAGAAATGTTAATGAAATTGTAGTGTCAATTGCGAGTTTGTTATGTCATAGAAGTGACGAAGTTCACTCGACAAACCAAACGGGTCAAAATAGTTAACTAGAAATGTTGGTTGATAATATTGTTTAATTAGTCATGTATGGAATGTAAATAAACTGATGTAACTCACTAGATAAAGAAACAAGTTAAAATAATGGTCGAAATGGTAGTGTTCGAAGTGACTTAAACGTCACTCATTAAAGTTGAGTTATAAAAGCGTAAACCATGGAATGGACGTGATACGCTAAGATTGACAAGCCCGGGAATGGGTAATTATGGTTAGAAACCAATGTTGATGAATTATGTAAGTATGTAACTTGTTTCGTTACATTGTGATAATTTGATATTGTAGTTATTCAAAGTTGGGTTTTAGAATAAGGATTTGTATTAGTTAAAGTGGTGATGATCACTACTTAATTGAACGGTCAAAACTAGTTTAGAAAACGTTTAGTTATTGTTGAAATGGTGAACTCCATAAATCGGCCGAACGGGTCAAATGAATGTGTGTTTAATCGATACTATGAAATTAATGAAAGATCCCTTGGCGATTGTAGATCATAAGAGCGTAAACCATGGAATTGGTAATGAAACGCCAATGAGCGTGAGCCCCGGAAGATGGGTAAAATAAGCCTCGTGGTCATAAAAATATTGATGATAGTTTTAGTGCAAAACTAGACGGGTCGAACAAATATATTAGGGATTTATAGTCTTTCAGCCCATAAACCAAATTTTAGGTATGATAATTGTAATAGACACGTCGGTAATTAAATTACAGACGTATAGGAAAAAGAATCACCTAAAACGGACCTACGGATCAAAAGTTATGGGCATTTGAAGTTAAAACTGGTGAATTTCGGAGCTGGCAGGAAATGCAGGTCAAAAACCTGCACTTGCTGGAAAATGGTTTCCCCCGCGCCACGCGACAGGATCCTTTAGATCTGGCGTGACACGCGGTAGTCCTCGCGACACGCGACAAGTCGAGGGAGTTCTGGCGCGACACGCGACAGGACCAAAACTGAAATTTTATTTTATTTTTGATGATTCGATACTAGAACTTGTTTGTATGCATTATATCAATGTCAAAACTAACTTTTCAAGTGGTTTTGACTCTAGGTAATGAGGGGGTCTTCCGGATGGCGATCAAGCATGTTTTGAAGAACCGAACACGCTCTTTTGAAGCTTCCGCGTTAATTTAACTTTGTTAGACAATGTTGTGATGTAAACAACTTACTAAACGTGTTTTAAATGTTTAAACTAGTTTAGTAATTAACCGGTATGTAGTTACCTTAAATCTTCAAATTTTGCACTTTTGATGAAGTAAAGTATCTTTTCTTATAAAGTTACGCTTATTTTCAATAATATCCGAGTAGTAATTAGACTGGTGTTACAAGTTGGTAATCAGAGCTTAAGGTTGTCAACAAAGTGTTCGGTTCAAGCTTGATCGATCGTCCGGTAAGGATTAATTATTTATTTCAGTAGATCTTATCCTATGTAAGTGAAAGAGATGGAAATTAATGTGCACGGGAAGAGTGCATTAATACACTCAAACCCGGAAAGTGAACTAAATGAGAACGGTCAAAGCAACTTACGAACTTGTCTAAACCGAAGCAAACAAAGTTATGTTATAAATGAGATGTTTAATAATTGATGTAAACATTTCAGTTTCAAGACATCCGGTAAGAGTTACTTATAATTGAGATTAAACCATATGAATTATGTGAAAAGTGTATGGGATGAGTGTATAAATACGCTCGAACCCGGGAAATACACTAAGTAAGAAAGGTAAGGCAAGATATGTACTTGACCAAACCGAAAAAGAATAACACATTACTTATGATTAAGTGAGTGTAATATAAATTTCCGTATAATAAGATGGAAAAAGATTAAATAATTATTGATTAACCATTATGGATGTTTCAGTTAAAGAAATGTCTGGAGTAACCGGAGATGATTCGACATCTCAATTGACCGAACAAATGAAAGCTAAGATTTCCAAGGCAGTCAGAAAAGCTCTAGAAAATAGTCTATCACATTATATTGATAGATTACAAACCACAATCGTGCCGGTGGTGGACGATATGATGGCTGAATTGAAAGACAGCATATTACAAGAAATAGAAGAAAGGAGGGTGTTGGATATGAATCCAAGTTCCGTAAAGAAATCCAAGTCTAATAAAGCTCCCAAGAAGGGAGTTACAAAAAGTGTGTTATATCAGTGCAAATTTTGTGGAAAATTTCACAAGGGCACATGTGGTAAGCCAAGACATAAGAAGTCTAAATGTCCAGAGAGGCTTGGAACCAAAGACACAACCGACACAATGTCTGATGCTCAGAAGTCAAGGACAAGGTCGTTGACCACAGAGGCTAAATCTGAACCTGATGTCATTTCAGGTATGTTTCTTGTAAATTTAATTTAACACAAATTTTATTCGATACGAGTGCGAATGATAGTTGCATAAGGGCACATATGAGTAATGAATTGGGTGAATTATGTAAAAGAAATACCCATATAAATGTATATATATATATATGTAGATAAGAAAATAAATAATGGTGAGCATGTGAAGCCGAGACAAAAAGTAATCCCAATGAAAATTGCAATAGGAAGAAGTGCGCGTACACTCGAACCCGGGAACTTAATGAAGTGAATAAATGTTGTAATGGGAAGGAGTGTAATTACGCCTGAACCCGAAAATTGCAATAATGATAAATAGCAAAGAAAAGGTTATAGACTTGGCCAAACTAAATAAAACGTGTAGAAGCATCATTTACATCAACAAACGATGTAGATAAATTTCATGCAATAATAAGGATAATAAAATTAAATGAATTAATTTTGTTATTGTTACAATAGGACTAAGGTTAAAGATGAGAAATTAAGACTCGGACCGAGAATATCCGCAAACAAGAAGTTAAATGGATGATACGTATTATTCGCTACTATGAATAATAAAATATCAATAAATGCAAATTTAGAAACTTGGGTATGGGTAACCATCCAAGTAATACATTATTAATCAAATCCTCATGAGGAAGAAAGATGATCACAATGATGGATGTGATTATATAAAAGCCTAGTAAAATAAACTTTATGAAAGTGTTAGAATAAGAACGGGTAAACCCCAAAAGCCGTATAACCATAACAATGGTTTTACTAAATAAGACTTAAGAAATGGGCTTTCGGAACATTTGTAAAAGAAACAGACCTAAGGGTCGCTAACAATAGAAAAGTGGTGTTCGGATTAAATAAGCAAAATGCTTAATAATAAAGGTAAATGGAAGCCGGATGACGGGAGCGTGCTACATTAAGGTAATGAGCCCAAGGGAAGGGATAAGAATCAAGGTAAATAAAAATATAAAGCAATAAACAAGAATGTTAGGGAATAAGGGTAAAGTTTGACTATCATTAGTGATGAAGTGCACACGAACAAGTCAAACAAGATGAATGAAAGAATAAAGGACTTGGTGGAATAAGCGCGACGGAATACGCTAATACTACTGAATAAATCAAAACAAAGTCATAATGCATGCCGAAATGGCTGCTTTGATAATGACTTCGGCAAAATACCCGATAGATGGGTAGGAATACGGATATATAGGTAAACCAAGAGACGGTGACGCAGATTAAAAGTCAAAAGACTTGGATTAAGAGTTATGACTAAAGGACAATAAAATTTCACAAAAACAGAAATTTTGATTATTAATTCAACTATTTTAATACTGGACGGGCCGAATAAAGTATAATACTTGATATGCCAAGTGAGCGCAACCCGAATAATGAAAGTGCGAAATATTACTGAACCAATGTGACAGGTCGTAAAAGATTATGGAAAGGAAAACACAAATCAATAAAACCGGGGTGTTAAAAACATTAAGATAACGAACCCGGTAACGGGTTGAGAGGAAATAGGGGCATAACCCAAATAACGGTATGAGTAAAATAAACCGACGCGAAGGTGACGTAAGAAGTCATAGAGTCGGAAAGATAATCCGAAAGAAAATAAGTGTAGCCTTAGACTACGGTCAAGGTCAAACGAATAGAAGATGATCCATGGGATCACCATAACCTCCAGATTATAAACAATATAAAGGTCTACGGGACCAAAATGACCCTTGGGTCGCAAATACAAAGGAACAAACTATGGGGTCTCACCCTAAAAAGGTGAAGACCTAATAAAATAGTCTACAAGGCTAAGTAAAGGAACCTGCGGGTCGATAATATAAAGTGTGGGAACCATTTATGATTTCTCGCGTAAAAGATAACGCAGAAGAATAATCATTGTCGTCAATTCCTTGATATGATTAATCGACATGTGTTGAAGAGAAAACATTAAACTAAAATTCGGTTTTAGTAAAGAAACAACGTTCTAACAAATATAAATATTATGAGAGAAGTTAGGAAATGGTTAATACTAAAGAACATAAGCCTTAACGCCGATAGGTGTAAGGCGATGCATTCAAAAGAAGATTCATAATAGTGAAAAACTGACGAAAATCTAAACATGACGTGATGTGATCACGGACCCAAGAGTGGTACAGAATACAACCATGCTGTAATATGAGTTACTAGATATGAAATGATAAACACGCAAAGGGCCGATGACGGCAATATAGCATACCCGAATGACGCGGTATGAGGTAAAATGTTGACCAATCAGTCTAGGCAATAAAACAAGCTGTATTCAAAATACTGCTGTGACTTATGTAGAGCGCTTGTCAATATAAGACTAGCGTGAAGTAAGTATGCTGACGGACTCAATGACTGAATGGTCAAAAGACAACCCGGGCAAAAAGGCGACAAAGATAGGAAATAAGTGATAAAAGGTTACAGTCCAATAGGACGTGTGCCTAAAAGACGCACATGTCAATACGAATAAAAACCTTATGCCGGAAAAGAAAGAATACCTTGGAAAACGAGACAAAGATAGTTAGGTCTAAACCAAAGGACTACTTAAAGAAGGTTTCGGAGACGAAACCCTTTTTAAGGGGGTGGACTTGTAACACCCCGAAAATATAAAACCTTATATTGAAAATATAAAGTATGAAATAAACAAAAATAAACTAACTAGGAATAAATAACATAGTTAGTCACGAGCCTAGTTATAACAAAGAAACTTGATTAAAACATCTAAATTTTAGCTTGGCATTAGTTGGAGGGCTAAAAGTGTTAAAAAGGAAACTTGTTTTTATAAAACAATAATAAAAATTCCAAACACACACACTTGGTGTGTGTCTGGATCGATCAAGAACACAGGGGGCGACCAAGACTCCCCTCACAACCCTAGCTCTTGTATTTTCACCAAATTGAAGGCTCAAATCTGTTCCAACTCGAAATCCAATCATAGATTAGTGATCACCTCGGCGAAGGGATCATAAGGTATACAAATTTCACCATATAGCTCCATCTTGAATTTTGAATGAATTCATAAGAATCGAAATCTGAGCTTGCATGATCAAGTTTGGATGAAATTAGGGATGAAATAATGTCTAGGAGTGAACCCTAGTCATTTACTTGTTGAATTGATGTTCAAAATTTGTGAATTTATAATCATCCACTCATATGTCAAGTGGGTTTTGTAGAATTATGTTAAACACTAGGATTATCTTTGTTAACTTAGTGTATTTGAGCTCTATGAAGCAAATACAGATTTGTTGATATGAAAATTTGTCATGAACATGTAAAATGATGTTTAAATCTTGGTTAAATAGTTAGTCAAGAACTTGATTTTGAATTGTATGAAATCATGCTCATTAGGTGTTTGATATAATTCCTAAGAGAAGATAAATGTTGAGAATTTGGACTAAAAACGCATATTTGATTAGTGTGGTAAATTATGCATTATATACTATAAGAGAGTTCTAAACATCTATGGTTGAACTCTATAGGCAAGGAAATCGGAACGTCAAGCGGACAAGCTAGTGGCGATACTCGTTTGAAGGGAACGCTTTGAAGGTACGTAACTTCGGTTTCGTTACATTATGCATAAACAATAGTCTTAGAAATGTTAATGAAATTGTAGTGTCAATTGCGAGTTTGTTATGTCATAGAAGTGACGAAGTTCACTCGACAAACCAAACGGGTCAAAATAGTTAACTAGAAATGTTGGTTGATAATATTGTTTAATTAGTCATGTATGGAATGTAAATAAAGTGATGTAACTCACTAGATAAAGAAACAAGTTAAAATAATGGTCGAAATGATAGTGTTCGAAGTGACTTAAACGTCACTCATTAAAGATGAGTTATAAAAGCGTAAACCATGGAATGTACGTGATACGCTAAGATTGACAAGCCCGGGAATGGGTAATTATGGTTAGAAACCCATGTTGATGAATTATGTAAGTGTGTAACTTGTTTCGTTACATTATGATAATTTGATATTGTAGTTATTCAAAGTTGGGTTTTAGAATAAGGATTTGTATTAGTTAAAGTGGTGATGATCACTACTTAATTGAACGGTCAAAACTAGTTTAGAAAACGTTTGGTTATTGTTGAAATGGTGAACTCCATAAATCGGCCGAACGGGTCAAATGAATGTGTGTTTAATCGATACTATGAAATTAATGAAAGATCCCTTGGCGATTGTAGATCATAAGAGCATAAACCATGGAATTGGTAATGAAACGCCAATGAGCGTGAGCCCCGGAAGATGGGTAAAATAAGCCTCGTGGTCATAAAAATATTGATGATAGTTTTAGTGCAAAACTAGACGGGTCGAACAAATATATTAGGGATTTATAGACTTTCAGCCTGTAAACCAAATTTTCGGTATGATAATTGTAATAGACACGTCGGTAATTAAATTACAGACGTATAGGAAAAAGAATGACCTAAAACGGACCTACGGATCAAAAGTTATGGGCATTTGAAGTTAAAATTGGTGAATTTCGGAGCTGGCAGGAAATGCAGGTCAAAAACCTGCACTTGCTGGAAAATGGTTTCCCCCGTGCCACGCGACAGGATCCTTTGGATCTGGCGCGACACGCGGGAGTCCTCGCGACACACGACATGACCTAAACTGATATTTTATTTTATTTTTGATGATTCGATACTAGAACTTGTTTGTATGCATTATATCAATGTCAAAACTAACTTTTCAAGTGGTTTTGACTCTAGGTAATGAGGGGTCTTCCGGATGGCGATCAAGCATGTTTTGAAGAACCGAACACGCTCTTTTGAAGCTTCCGCGTTAATTTAACTTTGTTAGACAATGTTGTGATGTAAACAACTTACTAAACGTGTTTTAAATGTTTAAACTAGTTTAGTAATTAACCGGTATGTAGTTACCTTAAATCTTCAAATTTTGCAATTATGATGAAGTAAAGTATCTTTTCTTATAAAGTTACGCTTATTTTCAATAATATCTGAGTAGTAATTAGACTGGTGTTCCACCAATGACACGTGTGCAAGGCACGAGGGCATATGAAGGGCGAGGCCTTTTCATACACGATAAAATACATGACAATATATATATGAATAACAATTGAATAAATTAACTAATAACACAATAATAACATTAAAGTTGTTCTAATATAACAAATAACTACATACCGAGAATTCAAGATGAACAATGTGTACGAGGTCCAACAGGACCTAAGTGTCTAATATAATTAGGACACTTGTAGGTTACACACATTCACGAATGCTCGCGTTACATTAGTACGACTTTACGGAACGTAAAACTGTGAGTTCATGTCCCTCCTTTCAAACTTTTCAACGTTTTACTATTAAACAATCGAGGGGGAATACATGTTACAATAAATGGTATGTTTGGTATGGATGAAATCACTTTAGATCATGTGCGCATAAGTAGAAAATGATCAAGAGTAACCATTAATCAAATGACTGAGGGTGCAAAAGGTGTAGATCTACTGAGTTTTAGCGAGCTCCACTCCTAGTATTTTGGCCTTTAAGGGGTGCTTTTGTGGTTCCGTATCGAAAGAGTCCGAATATCATCATCTAGGTTTGGTTGCTTACTTATGTGGCACACATATTAATGTCCCACGCAAAACATTAATGATCCTCGAATTTCATAGACGCTTTCACATACTGGTTTTCAATACAAGGTTTTCAAATGTTTTTGAGATTCATTTAATACAAAGGAAACAAACACATGAATTCCCCAACTTTATGTTGACTTTTCAAACTTACATGTATTTCAGGCAACTAGTGGAACCTTGCGCTTCATAAAACAAGAACGAGCATGTTAAGAAAGCGTTGTCATCCTTATGGAGGATTTGGTTCATATCTCCCGCCCTTGTGCGAAAGATGGAATGCAAAACCTCGATCTGTTAAAACTATATTTTTAGTACATATCTTTTGAAAATAATATAACATGTAATGTCGTTTGAGAACAAACTTGTGACTTGTAAACTTTGCATATCTTGTAAAGGATGACATCGTGCATATTTTATTCATATAGTTTGTTTTCTTACATCGTATGCAATGAAACTAATCAAGTTCACACCTTGTGCTTCTGCCTATGAGCGAGTGTGACACCCGCGCGGGACTGAAGCATGGAAACGTGTTTGATAGAGTGAATGTAGTAACACGACAGTTGTAGAAGATGTGGATTCAGATGATACTAACAAACTGGGTGATGGTCACTTGCACTGGTCAAATGACGTTGACCACTAGTCACCACCGAGTCACAACTACCATCTTTAGTAGGAATCACCGCATTCTGTGTATGCTGCCTGAAACACCCATTTTCATATTGTTATCCATGCGCGCCCGCGTGGGACTGAAACATGTCTTTAGCCGAGTGGCAAAGTAAATTGGGTGATAGTCACTTGCACCTAAGCCTGGCGCAAGATATGGGACCATACCCCTTCAAGTCCTCCCAGTCCAGTGCTGCTCCCATGCGCAAGTTGCAAATGGGTGGAGTGCTGGACTAATATGTGGTGATGCATGCTTTGGTAACCCAAACGCACAACCGCTTTTGCTCTTGCTTTATGTTCATCAACTGGTCGTTTGAACTGCGACACCCGACTTTTCAGGCTATACCGTACGATAGTAATATGTGTTGTGAACATATAAAAAGGTTGTATGTGACTGATTATGATATTTATGTATGACATTTAATGTGTTGGTAAATCCAAATGTTTATAAAAATTATGTTGGCAACGATAAAATAAACGCTTATTGCATAACGATTAAAATGCGAAACGAACGTCGGTGACCGCCCGATCAGTGTTAAAATCCTAAAAATAGTACGTTATGATTAGAATAGTAATTTTAATCATATCCGTGAGGAAAAATAAATTAAAACGCTAAGAAACTCTATTTTTTAAGTTTGAGCGCGTACCGCGCGATACTGCGCGTATTAGACAAAATATTGTCAACGCTGCCTGTCAAGGCAACTGGTAATTATTTCAGTAATAATTTTATATGATTATTTTTATAGAATGATAAAAATAATTTAAAATGCACTGAAATGGGATTAAAACATTAGATAAAATACCCGGTATTCAGTAAAATACATGTTTTTGAACTAATTTAGATACATATGTATATATATATGAGAAATGTGTGTGAGAGGGGGGCATGTGGCGGCACATAGGGCTGCCAAAACACTCTTGATTCTTGCAATTTAGACACTTGTAATAATTAGGGAATGGAATGTGATGATTAAGACCATTGCATGCATCTATACACTTCCACTTTTCAAGAAATCCATTTCAAAATCACTCTCTCTCTCCCCCTTGAACAATCTCGGCCGAACACCCCCTATTACACTACCATTTTTATTTTCAAACTCAAATCTGGAAGAATCATGTCCATTTCAAAGCAATTTCAAGCTTACAAGAAAGTTTAGAAGTGATTTCAAGAAGGTTTGAGCAAGCACAAGGCTTCACATCATCATAAATCTTAAAACCCACTAAGAATCTTGAAGGTATAACATATTTTCTTTTAAATCTTGTTCTTGATTCATAGTGATGAAGATGATAGTGAAAATTTCTCTTGTTCTTGAATCTAAACACCAACTTGAAAACTAAAAACAAATGGGTTTTGAATAAAATAAAAATGGGTGTATGCATATATGTATATATGGCCATAAGTGTGTGTGTGTGTATATGTATATGTTGTATTTTGATTTTTGTTGAAAGATTTCTTGATTTATTTGATTTCTTGAAAAGTAGGATGCATGAAGGAATTTTAAGGTGTCATACAAGAATGTTCTAAAATGATTTAAGATTTGAAAGTGATGTGTTGAAAAGTAAATTTTTGGAAGTATATGTATGTATGTATTTCGTATAATATGTATGTATATATGTGTGCATGCATATAAAAGTTGTCATATAATCTTAAATGTGAAAGATATAAGCATGAATGAATATGAAAGATTTGAATGATCATGGTGACATGTGTTATATTTGTAAGAACATGATGTAAATGAGTTCTAAAGTATGATTAGATCATAAGTGATAATGATGATGTTGTATGAGTGCATTAGATGCACATATGTGAACTTACATGATGATGTGAAGGCATGAAATGATCATATAAGTACAATTTAATAAAAATCAGTTTTAATCAGATTATAAACACTAAAATAAAGTTATCTTAAAGTGTTTAGTGACATACAACTTTGTCATGATGTTTACTAGTCTTGCATGTTGTACTTGGTGCTTTAGGAGTTGTAAAATACGTGAAAACGCATGATTTATGTGACTTACACAAAAACTGCACTAATTTGATTATAACCACTATTTTAATCAGTAAATAACATGTATTGTGTTAAAAGATCAAGTCATTCCGAGTTGGGATGATTATAGTAATGTTTAACGCAAAACTATGCGTTAAAACGGTCAAAAATCGGCTTTTCGAATAATTTTGATTCCTGCTTTATTTTCAACAACCGATATCTGAAATGCTGAGTTTCAAAATCTTAGTAAGCTGATTGTGTTTCTGGTAATAAAGCAAGTTCATTAATTTGATACTTGAATTAAAATCAAAAATTTCAAAAACAGTTTGTGATATCTCTAAGGTCATTAACTTGAACTTGGACGATTAACTGTGAGGGAGTTGGATTCTTTAATGTTGCCATATCTATAAAGTATGTTGATAGGGGGAGTGGATTAGAGAATTTATTTGTTGGTTTTAAATGTTGTTACTTATATAGTGTTTGAGTGATTGCAGGATAAGAAAGATACCAGATTACGATCCCGGAAGCAAAGACTGAGGGGGAGTCTGAAGACAAGCTAAAAGTGAGGATGAGCTTGTAGCTGAAAAGAGAGGTGTTGATCCCTAAAAGCACGGAAGCTTGATGAGAGGGGGAACCAGCTGATAATGAAGCTGTTGATGATAGAGCCAGTGATGATATCCTGGTGAAAGAGTCAAAGTTAGAAGCAGATTAAATAGAAAAAGTGATGGATGCTTACATTGTTACAATCTGATCGAGAAGGCAGAATGATCAAGACCGAAGAGGTGGCATAACAGAGAATAGTCACTGAAGACTTCGTCAATATCCGAGGGGGAGTCTGTTAGTGCATTACGTCTATTGACTTCGTCTTGTATCATGTAATAGTATAGGTTAGATTAGAATAATCAGTACACGAGGTTCGAGAAACAAAATTAGGTGTTTAATCATGAGGTTCCGCTTATACGGACATGCCATATAAGCGAAACCGTAGCATGTAGTTCCGCTTATATGGACATGCCATATAAACGAACCACAAGCTCATAGGTCCGCTTATACGGATGTCTCTATAAGCGAACCAGCCACTAGTATATATAGGTGCATGGTTGTTCATTTGGTAACGGTTCTGAAAATTGCAACGAAGTGCTGCCAATTTGCTTTCAGGTTGTAAACGATGTTAGATCAATAAAAGAAAGCATTATAATTAGTTTGAGTGTCTAATTCATTGTTTCCGCCTCTGAATTGGATAAACAACTCTTCGGATTGACTCATTTGGGTTCAATATCGATCCTACAAGTGGTATCAGAGCACAGGAAGAAGAGTTTAGCTCAAATTGGATCTGTTTTCTATCTTCTACACCTTCTTTTTCAATCTGGACAAGTTTCCACGGTTAAAATTGATCAAATTTTTCACAGAATGTGTATTAGTGGATAATATCAAACCCTTGAAAATTTCATATCAAAATTCAACTTAAAAATGGTCGAAATAACCTTCGGATGTGGGTCCGCTTATTCAGACAGTAGATAGGTTCGCTTGAAAGTCACACAGGTCCGCTTTTATGACCATCTAGGTTCGCTTCAGTGTCACAATATTTGATTAGATCCGCTTCAGAGGTCCGCTTATTGAGTCATAGTCTGAGTAGATCCGCTCGAAAAAGCTAGGTCCGCTTGAACAAACAAGTTAGTTTCGCTCGAACGGACAGTTGGTTTCGCTCTAGATCCGCTCGAACGGACATCAAGTAGATCCGCTCGAACTTACATTTTAGGTTCGCTTATTCATACATTGAGCAGATTCGCTTATTCGGACACAAGCAGTTCCGCTTATTTGGTCCAATAGGAGACCGCTCATTCGGTCAAAATTGGTGGTCCGCTTATTTGTTCAAGAGAGTTTCGCTTATTAATACAATCTGATTTCGTCCAAGTGTCAAGATCATTTCACGACAATCGAGTGTCAGTGTATTTCAAATTACTTGATATGGTGTAAAACTGATTGAGTTTGTTTGATTGCTTTCAGGTGATTAAAGATGTTGAACAACGGTGAAGAGTTCTACAACACATTCTACAACACTTTCACTTCCGAATCAACAGATAGAAGATCTGAATTGAAAGAATATTCAAGAGAGATTTCAGAGAATTTGAAGTTTGAGAACATGTACGGTAGTCAGCAGAAGCCACCAAAGCTAATGAAAGTTGAAGATTATAACTGGTGGAAAAACATATTTGAAGGTTGGGTAAAAGCTTTTGCTCCTGAAAGCTGGTTAAAATTAGTGAGTGAATATAAAGCACCAGAGAAAGAAGGAGGAGAGTTAATAGATGAGAAAGATTTTACTGAAAAAGATATAAAAATGTTGTGGCTGAATATAGAATGATAACGTTGATCAAACAGTCAGTGAGAGAGGATATTATCTCGTTACTTGAACAAGAAAAAACGTCAAAGAGATTGTGGGAAGCGTTAGAGAAAAAGTGTGTTGGTAGTAATGAAATTGTCAAAAATAAAAAGAAATTGTTGCGTAAAGAATTTGATGTATTCAGTTGTATGAAAAATGAATTTGTTTGTAAAATGATCGAAAGATTTGGACATCTGAAAATGGAGCTGGCCAGATATGAAATTAAATACTCTGAAGAAGAGATGGTGGATAAATTGTTTGATTCATTGCCCAATGATCAAGAGTGGAAATACTTCGCACTAATGCTGAAAAATACAATCAAGCCAAACGATTTAAAAGTGAATTTGCTGATTGAAAAGCTTGAAAGTCATGAATTGGAGTTAAAAAGATCCAAAGTTAACAGTCTAGCTTATCAGCAGAATGTGGAGCTTTACTACAGAGGAAATATACCACAGGCTGGATCTCCAAAAACAGCGTTTTCTGCAGAAAGTTCAAACTCAGTGAACAATGAAAGTCTTCACAGTGGTTTTCACAGTGGATCTTCTTCAAACACCTCAGACCAATCTACTTCAAAGAATCTATTCCAGTGTAATATCGCAGTTGATTTGAAGAATGGGCAGAACTTCAGCGAAGAATCGGCGAAACAACAGATGGTTTTCTTGGCATCTGTACTTGAATCATACGAATGCCTCGTTGCAGGGAAGATTGGCAATACCAATTTGACGAAAGAAGATTATGATCAATTAGACCCTGAGGAGATGGAATTAATGGACATAAGATGGTGCATGGCCAGTGCGGTTCGTCGAGCACAGAGGTTCATGGAGATCACGGGGAGAAAGTCAATTGGTGGACCAACTACCAAACTGGGATATGATAAATCCAAAGTGACATGTTTCAAATGCAAACAAAAAGGTCACTTCAAGTGCGAGTGCAGAAATGCGTATGTTGCTGATGATTCTGAGAACCCGTTCAATGAAGATTATTACAAGAAAGCGATTTACCATCAGAACAAGTCTGAGCCACCAAGATTGAAACAGCCAGAAAAAAAATCAAGGGCTCTTGCAGTTATATATGATGATGAAGGGTACGATTGGAGTAAAGAGGTTCTACCGGAAAAAGATGCAGTTGGATATACATTTGTTGCAAATGATGATCATGATACCTGGTGGCGAAGAGACAGTGCGAGATGGGAGATTAGCAAGTTGAATGAACCATTTCAAAAAGCACAAAGAGCCAAGAGATGGAACCATTTCAAGAAGCACATGGATCCACAGGGTAATCCAGTAGTTGATCCGTCAAAAGTGGATTTTGATGCTGTAACCAATTTGTTTCCAAGTGAGCGTACTTTCAACACAAGAAGGCTTTCTGATAAAAGTTATCTGCCTGATCTGGAGAAGAAGATAAGAGAGGTTTTTGAAGCAAGTCTACCGAAGGTGGTAGAAATGAAGAAGAGAAAAGAAGAAGAATTGAAAAAGATGATTGAAGAAGTGAAGACTGTCACAAAGCTTGCTGTTGAAGAGGATCAAAAAGATGAGGAAGAACAGAAGAAGAAAGAAGGACTGGTGCTGAAAGAGATTGAAGAAAAGATTGAGAAGGTGAAGATTGTCAGTGATGATGGTGCTGATAACGAGAAGATACAAGAGATGAAACAGACAGAGGCAGCTGAGCACGCCGAGGTGTCAATCACTGAGGTAAATTCTCTAAAATCTTAAAATCAATTGAACAATGCAAGAAATGCATGGAAACATGTAGAGCTTGTAATGATAAAGATGAACTGATAAAAACAAAAGTTAATGAAATGAATAAGCTTGAAAATGTTTTAAAAATGAAATGTAAAGAAAGAATTAAAACAGAAGAAAGTTTAAAATTAAAAGTTGAGAAGTTAACACAGAAATGTCATGATCTTGAAGAAGAAAATAAGATTTTGAAAGAAAAATGTGCCGCAAAATGTGTTGATTGTGTTGAGAAAGAATCTAAGTTTCTTGAGTTACAAAAACAATATGATTCTTTAAAATGGTCGAGTCAGAGAGTACAAGAAGCTTATGATACTTTGAAGAGCCAAGTCAAAAGTTTTGATCAAAGACTGTCTGAATCTTTAACAACAAAAGAAATGTATGAACGAAAGTTTAAAGAAAAGAAAATTGAATTGAACAAGTGTGTTGATGAAATTGCTAATCTTAAACAAGTTTTGGCTGAAAAAGAAAAGATTGTTACAAAATTTCAAAGTTATCATAACTCTTCGTACATTCTCGAACGCATTTTCAATATCACACCAGATAACAAAGATACTGATAATTGCAAAAAGGGTATTGGTTCAGAATTTCATCAGGTACCACCACCATTGAGAAACAATTATACTTTTTATGATGAGGAAAAGGTGGCAAAGGGTTTGAACATAACTGACCAATTACCTGAAAGTATCGATGTGACTTACACCAAATCTGATGATGCTGATGATTCAGAGGTGGTAAGTAAGGTGGTTGATAGTGTTTTGAAAGATGAGTCTACAAAAGGTAAGTCTGAATCACAGGATGAAGATGAAGGAAATCTTTATGATGGTTATCTGAAAAACACAAAATCCGAGAAAAATTTGAATGATGATTCAAAGGGATTGGTTTATACCATGATTGGACCGGACAAATTATTCTTAGATATCGTATTCCCGATTCAGAATGTGATTTCAGAAAAGGTTGATAAAGTTTTCAAAATGGTTGAAATTGAAAAGTCTGAGATTCCAAAGTTTGCTGGTAAAGGTCATAAATCTTTTTATAACAAACCTGGTTCTAAGAAGAAAAACATGAAGGCTGGTTTGGGTTATAAAAGGAAACAGAATTGGAATCAAAGTAAACAACAAAATTTGCAACAAAAGATGAATTTTGTTCAAGGGAAAAGCTTGAAAGAAGAGGAAAAACTCAAATTTAGACAACAGTCTAATGAGGAGTTTGATGCTTTGAAAAAGAAACAATAACAGGCCAAGGATGTTTCAAAGAAAGTGTGTTTTAAGTGTGATCAAATTGGACATGTTGCATGAAAGTGTCCAAATCCAAAGCCTGTTGATGTTGCAAAACAGAAATCTGAGAGTGTGAAACCAAGGTCAACCAGATTTGATTCGAGACAAACTTGGAGGTTGTTTCAAATCGAAACTGGAAATCAAATCTGAAAAGGTTTGCTTCAAGACAGACCTAGAATTCTCACACACCCAGATTGAGAACAACACAGAGTTGGAGAACATTTGTTGATATGACAAAACCTCAAGAGTTTTGGAAACCTGAAAATATTGTTCAAAATCAAAAGGTTCAGAAAGGAACAAACTTTTACAAAAGGGGTACTCCGAAAGATCAAGTGTGGAGTGCTAAGAAACAAGTGTCGTCGGTAAAAGATGAACAGTTGAAATCAAAGCTGAAAAAGTTTTAAATGACAAAGAATTTCCAAAATTGAATGAAAATTATTGTGTTAAAATGCCTAAGGTCCAACAGACCTGGGCCAAATTGTTCAAATAATCAAATTGTTGAAATGTGCAGGTGCTCAACAAAGCTGAAGATTGTGAGAATGATAGTTGGAGCAGCCTGGCACCGGAAGAGGTTGCAGGACCCTGGTTTGGTTGAACAGGGAGTTTAGTTTGATTGTTGTTTGTACATAAATAAACAATATTTTCAAAACCCTAAAAACTTGAAAAATTAAAAACCAAAAATATGTTTGTTTTAGTTTTGTTTGAATAAATATTGATTGAATACGCCAAAACCCTCATGGCTGAACAAACATGATTACATTCATCAGATTGAAAAACGGTTTTCAAACTGTAAAAATCAATGTGTTGTAAATCATGGGGGTAATTACTGATTTTAGTATAATTCAGTGCATGATTAGCAGAACATGGATGGCAAGACAAAGCTATCAGTATCGTGTTGTCAAATTTCTTTTAATGGTTTTGCATTTTAGGGGGAGAAAAATTGTCAAAAAATACAAAAACATTAGAAAATTTGAAAAATACAAAAACATGATAAAATTCAAAATTTGAGTTTTGCGTAAAAAGAGGAAATGATAGAACATCAGTAGACAGTTACTGTACGCTAAAGAATTGTAATGTTTAAATAGTGTTAAACAGTCTCACTGATGATATGTCGATAGGTTTTTATACACTTAGTAAACTTTTTCGGGATATAAACCTAAATTCAAACTTGCTTATTTTTTGGGGAACACTACTTGAATATATAGGTAACCCCTGAAATCTCGTTTGAAAGGTCCCATATTCTGAGATACTAGGTCTTTATACTCAGTGATATCTGGGGTATTATTCCGGGACTTCTGCTGTATGGAAGTATTGACCTAGTCCCCGAATAATACTTTCTACAAATGCTTGAAATACAGCATCGCCCTCAGCAAGCTGATGAAACAATAAAATTGATAGTCGCTGCTGTTGTAATTAAAAGATCCTCTAAAGGGGACACACCGAAAAGTCGAAGCCGTCATCTCTCTGCGTATACGGAAGTATCGACCTGAGCTCTCACGGCCCTCGCATTTAACCCCTTACAGATATCATTTGTGGTATACTCACCTGTAAACTGAATATCTGGGATTCTGGATACGGGAGTATATTCAAGAGGTGGGACACATGAATGAGTTTAAGTTCTTAAAATATTTAAATCGTATCCTGAATTAGTTGAAATTTGTATGAAAATTTAAGTGGATCAGTATATTGACAATCGAGGTGAATTGTTTAATTCTTAAAGTGAAATTAAGCTCAACGGTACTTGTGACTTGTCAAAACTGATATGATCCTCTGTCGCATTCTCAAACAAAAATATTGTCTGTAAATATGTTTGTATATATTTCTTTACTGCTTTATATTTTCAGAAAATACAAAAAGATTTTGATTTCTGCTTTATTTTCGACAACCGATATTTGAAATGCTGAGTTTCAAAATCTTAGTAAGCTGATTGTGTTTCTGGTAATAAAGCAAGTTCATTAATTTGATACTTGAATTAAAATCAAAAATTTCAAAAACAGTTTGTGATATCTCTAAGGTCATTAACTTGAACTTGGACGATTAACTGTGAGGGAGTTGGATTCTTTAATGTTGCCATATCTATAAAGTATGTTGATAGGGGGAGTGGATTAGAGAATTTATTTGTTGGTTTTAAATGTTGTTACTTATATAGTGTTTGAGTGATTGCAGGATAAGAAAGATACTAGATTACGATCCCGGAAGCAAAGACTGAGGGGGAGTCTGAAGACAAGCTAAAAGTGAGGATGAGCTTGTAGCTGAAAAGAGAGGTGTTAATCCCTAAAAGCACGGAAGCTTGATGAGAGGGGGAACCAGCTGATAATGAAGCTGTTGATGATAGAGCCAGTGATGATATCCTGGTGAAAGAGTCAAAGTTATAAGCAGATTAAATAGAAAAAGTGATGGATGCTTACATTGTTACAATCTGATCGAGAAGGCAGAATGATCAAGACCGAAGAGGTGGCTGATGTGTGTCGGTGTGTATATAATTTAGATATATAATTAAGCCCTTTTTTACACCTTTAGCCAAGTTTTAAATTTATAAAACACGATATTTACTAACACTAAACACACATATGGGCAAGTGCACCCATCGTGGACGTAGTATAGTGTTGGTAAGATACCGAGGTCGTCCAAGGACACAAGAGCTTTTAGTACCGATTTATCCTCAACGTCTAATCAAATCAAAAAGTTAGAAAAATGTTTTTAAACTAAGAAAATAAAAACTAACTAAATGCTGAAAAATAAAAATAAAATAAAAACAGATAGACAAGATGAATCACTTGGATCCGACTCGTGTATTAGTATAACCTTTGATTATTTTCGCACTTTTGCACTTGTTTAAGAGATTATCTTAGTTATTGTAGTAGGCCCCTCTTTTGAAGGCGGCGTTACCCTCAACCCAGTAGTTTGAGTCAGCAAGGATACAATCCTAAAGGGTTGGATTATTGGAAGATAATGAATTAAGTTATTAATGCAAATTGTGGTAGGCCCCGCTTTTGGCGGTGACGTTACCCTCGGCTAAGTAGTCTGAGTCAGCAGGGATACAGTCCTAAATAGCCAGGTTATAGTATTAATAGTAGTTAACTTATGAGGGGGTCAAAGAGTTTGGATCCCCGCCATCCAATACCTATGGGCATTGAAGGAGATCCTACTAAATTTGACCCAGGTCCCTTGCAGGACCTCTAAACGCTGAACAAGGGCAAGACCCTTACCAAACCGTTCCCTTAACCCCCGACCAGGTAGCCAACATACCTCCATATAGACCGTGGATATATGAATGGTGAAAATCTTTTATTTTATATAGACAGTAAAATAATGCCAAGACACCACGGACAAACGATAAGGAAAGATCACCTTCAACATAAGCAACTAGTTATTAAAGTCATTAATACAAAACCAAATAAAAAGTGCAAAAGATTAAAAATAAAAAGTATTATACTAAACACTTGTCTTCACCAAGTGATGTAAGAGACTTAGGCAAACATGGCCTTGATTGTCAAGAACTCTTACTATCAATCTTGGATCCCGAGATGACTCACACACTCTACGATGGACAATGGATGATGGTGGTGGATGATGGTGTTATCGTGGTGGTGGGTGGTGGATGAAGTGTGAGAGAGGTGGTGTGCCAAGGGATGAGTTGGAATGAAACCAAGCACTCCTATTTATAGGCTGAACAGAAGGCTGGGCACGGCCCCGTGTCCGCTGGACACGCCCCCGTGCCCGTCTGACACTCTCTCTCTTCATTAATTGTAATTCGCAATTACAATTAATGCGCCTGCTAAACTTTCGCCACGCCCCCGTGCTCACTGGACACGGCCCCGTGGTGGGCAATAGAAGCTTCTACAGGTTTGTCTTTTCTGCTGCTTCTTGGGCACGGCCCCGTACTGGCTGAGCACGGGGCGTGTTCAGGCTTCTGTTTTCTCTTCTTCGCTTGGGAGGATGCCGTTGAGGGTTCGGGCAGTCTACTTTTATTCCTTTTCTTGTATTTATGTTAGAATTAGCTGTCTTTTTGCTTCTTTTGTGAATTTGAGCTCATTTCATCCTGAAAATACAAAAGGAAGACAAAAACACTCTTTTTCCAACATTAGTACTTAAAAAGGGTTAGTTTTATACCTTATTTGATGTAATTTATATGTTGCATTTTACACACATCAAATACCCCCACACTTGAACTTTTGCTTGTCCTCAAGCAAAACTCTTTAAATGTGGCTTACACTCCCAAATGGAATGGGTAGAAGAGAAGGTTTTTGGCTTGTCATAGAGTGTCGGGAATCCAAGATCTTTTTGGGTTTTATTTTTATTTATTTACAATCCTATTCGTTATGATTTATTTAGAACGTTTCATAGGATAAATTACTTATTTGGGCATAACATGCCTTTTTTTTTTAAATTTCATTTATATACAAGTTCACATACCTCACGGGAGAAATCACTCAACACTCGGCCGAAGGTGTATTTTTTTGTGAATCACTCGAGAGCGGCATGGAACTTACGTCTTCCATAGGCTTGCCAAGCAATCAATCCTCCTCCTTTTTAACTTTACACCTTTGTAAATATCAAGAGGACTTTTTGGGTGAAGGGTTAGGCTTGGGCTAAAGGTGGGTGGTTGGGTTAGTGGTTAGTAAAAGGGCGAAAAGCATAAAAAGCGTCGGTTTTCGTAACACATTTTGTTTTTAGTGACTTTTTATTTTGAAGTATTTCTCCAAACAAGCTTTTGTTTGTATAGCTTTGTTTGTTTTTAACTCCATCATCATTTTTTTTAGTCACATAAAAGAACGAGCTTGCGAAAAACCAAGCTTGTTACTAAAATAAAGGGTGAAAAAAAATAAAAAGGGTTTTTGGTGGGTAAAAAGGGTTTAGGGTAAAGAAACGAAAGGTTTAGGCTCAAAGGGGTTAACTAGGGGGATTTTGGGTAGGTGGTAAAAAAAATTGAAAAATAATGGTGTAGAAAGAAAAATGGTTAGTCCTAATGCCTCTATCATTTACTTACTTGGGTTTAAGTTGGTAAGGACCGGGAATGAATTGTCGTGGCAAGTTCTAGAGTTGTAAGAACCAAGCGGCTATTCACACAAGAAACGAAAAATGAGCATTTAGTCTAAAGATGTAAATTTGTATGCTCTATAAAGGCTCAAAACTCACTTTTGTGGGAATGGGTTTTTAATGTGATCAAGTATATATAATCAAATTTTAATTAGACTTGATATGCCGTTTCATAATTTTCTTATGTTGGTTCTTGTTATCACGACGCTCTCGGTTGGAAATTTTAAAAAAATATAACCTTATTAATCTTGGGATTCCTAACTTAAACTTCAGACAAGTAAAAAGAAAAAATGAAAAAAAAATTTTTTGAAAAAATTTGGGGTGTTTAGCGGTTCCAATAGAGTTTTGTGTAAGGCTTGTTGTTAGGACTTGCAAAATTTCAAAGTGTTAGCTTCCCCCCCCCCACACTTAAATTACACATTGTCCTCAATGTGTCCCAAAAATAAATTTTTAGGTTGACTGGATGTGTAATGTGGTGTTAAAAAGCAAAGATTTATGTTACTGGCAGTCTGGACACGGCCCCGTGGGGACCGGACACGGCCCCGTGGTCAGGTGCCAGTAACAGAAATTAAAGAAATGAGACAGAAGCCTGGACACGGGGGCGTGTCTGGTGAACACGGCCCGTGTCCAGTTACCTGAACTGGGCGTTTTTCTGCAGGTGGTTCAGCACGGGGCCGTGTTGGTTGAGCACGGCCCGTGTTGAGCCTTCTGTAATGGAGATTTGTGTCGGGTTGCTTCGTTCTTTGTGCATGGGGCCATTTTTCTCGTTCCCTTTTCATCCATTATCACCACGAGTGTGTTTTATTCCTGCAAATTAAAACTAAAAGATTAAACTAAACTAAGGATAGTTCCGCGGAATGCCTCCGTGGTGCGCCACGTTTATAAGGGTCCTTGGCTAGACCCAATGTGAGGTTATATATTTTCTGAGTGGGATGCTTGGCGTCCCATGTTACACAGTCGGAGAGCAGCATCCAAGCTCGAATCAATAACCTTCATGTAGTTGACCGGGTCGTCGTCCTCTATTCTCTTCCCAACTCCGAATTTTACTTCATCATCCCCATACCTCAAGGTGAGTGTCCCGTCATTCATATCTACCACCGCTTGTGCAGTGGCAAGAAATGGTCTCCCTAGTATGAGGGGGACCTCGGTGTCTTCCTCCATATCGAGTATGACAAAGTCGGCTGGATAGACGAATTTGCTTACCTTTACCAAGACATTTTCAATGACACCTTGTGGGAATTTGACGGATCGATCAGCGAGTTGTATGCTCATTTTTGTAGGACTCGTGGTTCCCAGGCCGAGTCTTTTAAACATTGATGAGGGCATGAGGTTAATGCTAGCCCCAAGGTCGGCTAGGGCATTACGAACGGGGGACTCCCCTATTGAGCAGGGAATCGTGAAGCTTCCAGGATCGATTTTCTTTTGGGGAAGTTTATTGAGTACGAGGGCAGAGCATTCTTCGCCTAAATTGACTAATTGCAAATTTTCAATTTTCTTTTTATGAGTGAGGAAGTCCCTCATGAACTTAGAGTATTTGGGCATTTGGGTTAGGACCTCAATAAAAGGAATATTGACATGCAATTGCTTTAATAGACTTTCGAACTTCGCGAATTGCTCATTGGTCTTCTGACGAATTAACCTACCGGGGTACGGAACTCGAGGAGCTTTGGTAGGCTCTGGTGACGGAGGGGAGTTCTTTTCCTGCAGAGGTGTGGGTGCCGTTTCTTCTGTTGGCGGCGGCGCTTCTACAGGCCCTACGGTGCGGTTTCGTAGTGTGATGAGGTGAACTTGCGCTTTTGGGTTTGTTTCGGTATTGCTAGGTAATGCGCCTTGCGGTCTCTCGGCAAAATTTTGAGCTATTTGATTTAATTGCTTTTCTATGTTTTGAATACTAGCTTGTTGATTTCTAAAATTTGATTCTAATTGTAGAAATCTTTCCGAGTTTTTCTTTTTAGTGTCGGAGATGAGGCGAGATACAGTATCTTCAAGCCTTTCTCGTCCACTTTGTTGTTGAGTGAAATTTTGTGGCTCATTTCTTGGTTGTTGAAAGTTTGTTCGTTGGGTTTGTTGGTTACTACTATTGCCGGGTTCTCTCCAACCAAGGTTTGGGTGGTTTCGCCATCCTTGGTTATAAGTTCCCGTTGGAGGACCCGACGGCCTAGGTCTATTATCAATGTAGTTTACCAATTCTTGTTGATCGTCCGTTTCTTTCATACAACTCCAATTTTCATGTGACCCACCACACCCTTCACAAGCCATAACCGAGACTGTTTTTGTCATTTCCAATTTTTTTATTTTTGAAGAAAGGGCCTCGATTTGGGCTTGTAAAGAAGTGCTTTCATCGACCTTATGGGCGCCCGGGGCAATAGATTTATTGCCTCGGGGGGTGTGCCATTGAAAATTGGTTTGAGCAATTTCCTCAATTTGGTTATATATTTCATGCGGGCGTCGATTACCTAAAAGTCCCCCGGAGCTAGAATCAAGTGTCTGCCTTGTATGTGGCAACAATCCATTATAGAAAGTGGATACTTGTTGCCATATCGCAAGGCCGTGATGTGGACACTTGCGTAATAACTCCTTGAACCTTTCCCAAGTTTCATATAAGGATTCCCCGTCCTCTTGTGAATATGTATTAATTTCAGTCATTAATTTAGCCGTTTTAGCGGGAGGGAAATACTTATATAGGAATTTTTGGGCTAGTTCATCCCAGGTGTTTACCGATCCAGCTGGGAGGGCGTTGAGCCAAGCTTTTGCTCGGTCTTTTAGTGAGAAAGGAAACATTCGGAGGCGGATGGCGTCATTTGATGCTCCGTTGATCCGAAAGGTATCACATATTTCTAAGAAATTAGTAATATGTAGATGAGGATTCTCGTCCGCAAGCCCATGGAGGGTTGCGGAGTTTTGGAGCATTTGTATCAAATGCGGCCGGAGTTCGAAGTTATTAGCTTCAACATTCGGAGCATTGATAGCGGCGCCTAAGTTACCTACGGTAGGTCGTAAATAATCCATGAGGGTACGTTGGTCCGCCATTGGAGGTGAATCACCCGAAACTTTCTCTTGGTTTTTAGCTTTTAATCTTTTTGAGAAAGCGTTCGGGTTCTTCTAGAGGTTCTTTTATGTCCTTATTAGAACTGGAGCTCATACACTATGTAAGATTGGCGTCGGGTTACAAGTCCTGCAATAGAAACAGAAAAGAATGCTGGTCAGAAGGTTCACCACGGCCCCTGTTCAGCGAACACGGCCCGTGGTCGGAGTTACAGTGATTGTTTTCCAGATCCCAGTTACTGGAAGTTGGACACGGCCCCGTGTTGCACCGACACGGCCCCGTGGTCAGCCTTCTGTAACTTGGAAAAATAAAAACTGCCAGTAACGATCCTGGGCACGACCCGTGTCCGACCAGGCACGGCCCGTGCTGAGCTCTGCAGAAGCTGAAAAACTAAGAAAATCCTAAAAAATTAAAAAGAAAAATAAAAATATGATTAGGCCGTTGATTCCTAACTTTCTTAAAATCCTTGTGTCCCCGGCAGCGGCGCCAAAAACTTGATGTGTGTCGGTGTGTATATAATTTAGATATATAATTAAGCCCTTTTTTACACCTTTAGCCAAGTTTTAAATTTATAAAACACGATATTTACTAACACTAAACACACATATGGGCAAGTGCACCCATCGTGGACGTAGTATAATGTTGGTAAGATATCGAGGTCGTCCAAGGACACAAGAGCTTTTAGTACCGGTTTATCCTCAACGTCTAATCAAATCAAAAAGTTAGAAAAATGTTTTTAAACTAAGAAAATAAAAACTAACTAAATGCTGAAAAATAAAAATAAAATAAAAACAGATAGACAAGATGAATCACTTGGATCCGACTCGTGCATTAGTATAACCTTTGATTATTTTCGCACTTTTGCACTTGTTTAAGAGATTATCTTAGTTATTGTAGTAGGCCCCTCTTTTGAAGGCGACGTTACCCTCAACCCAGTAGTTTGAGTCAGCAAGGATACAATCCTAAAGGGTTTGATTATTGGAAGATAATGAATTAAGTTATTAATGCAAATTGTGGTAGGCCCCGCTTTTGGCGGTGACGTTACCCTCGGCTAAGTAGTCTGAGTCAGCAGGGATACAGTCCTAAATAGCCGGGTTATAGTATTAATAGTAGTTAACTTATGAGGGGGTCAAAGAGTTTGGATCCCCGCCATCCAATACCTATGGGCATTGAAGGAGATCCTACTAAATTTGACCCAGGTCCCTTGCATGACCTCTAAACGCTGAACAAGGGCAAGACCCTTACCAAACCGTTCCCTTAACCCCCGACCAGGTAGCCAACATACCTCCATATAGACCGTGGAGATATGAATGGTGAAAATCTTTTATTTTATATAGACAGTAAAATAATGCCAAGACACCACGGACAAACGATATGGAAAGATCACCTTCAACATAAGCAACTAGTTATTAAAGTCATTAATACAAAACCAAATAAAAAGTGCAAAAGATTTTTAATAAAAAGTATTATACTAAACACTTGTCTTCACCAAGTGATGTAAGAGACTTAGGCAAACATGGCCTTGATTGTCAAGAACTCTTACTATCAATCTTGGATCCCGAGACGACTCACACACTCTACGATGGACAATGGATGATGGTGGTGGATGATGGTGTTATGGTGGTGGTGGGTGGTGGATGAAGTGTGAGAGAGGTGGTGTGCCAAGGGATGAGTTGGAATGAAACCAAGCACTCCTATTTATAGGCTGAACAGAAGGCTGGGCACGGCCCCGTGTCCGCTGGACACGCCCCCGTGCCCGTCTGACACTCTCTCTCTTCATTAATTGTAATTCGCAATTACAATTAATGCGCCTGCTGTACTTTCGCCACGCCCCCGTGCTCACTGGACATGGCCCCGTGGTGGGCAATAGAAGCTTCTACAGGTTTGTCTTTTTTGCTGCTTCTTGGGCACGGCCCCGTGCTGGCTGAGCACGGGGCGTGTTCAGGCTTCTGTTTTCTCTTCTTCGCTTGGGAGGATGCCGTTGAGGGTTCGGGCAGTCTACTTTTATTCCTTTTCTTGTATTTATGTTAGAATTAGCTGTCTTTTTGCTTCTTTTGTGAATTTGAGCTCATTTCATCCTGAAAATACAAAAGGAAGACAAAAACACTCTTTTTCCAACATTAGTACTTAAAAAGGGTTAGTTTTATACCTTATTTGATGTAATTTATATGTTGCATTTTACACACATCAGTGGCATAACAGAGAATAGTCACTGAAGACTTCGTCAATATCCGAGGGGGAGTCTGTTAGTGCATTACGTCTATTGACTTCGTCTTGTATCATGTAATAGTATAGGTTAGATTAGAATAATCAGTGCACGAGGTTCGAGAAACAAAATTAGGTGTTTAATCATGAGGTTCCGCTTATACGGACATGCCATATAAGCGAAACCATAGCATGTAGTTCCGCTTATATGGACATGCCATATAAACGAACCACAAGCTTATAGGTCCGCTTATACGGATGTCTCTATAAGCGAACCAGCCACTAGTATATATAGGTGCATGGTTGTTCATTTGGTAACGGTTCTGAAAATTGTAACGAAGTGCTGCCAATTTGCTTTCAGGTTGTAAACGATGTTAGATCAATAAAAGAAAGCATTATAATTAGTTTGAGTGTCTAATTCATTATTTCCGCCTCTGAATTGGATAAACAACTCTTCGGATTGACTCATTTGGGTTCAATATTGATCCTACAATGTTTTTGGATTAAAACATACCTTTTAATATAAATTATATATTTTCGTTGAAAATATATGGAGTTTGATAAATTATACGTTTCGAGATAAAACGTTTTTGATGAATATATGCTTTGGGGGAAAACAAAGGTATGGTTGGAACGGATTTGCTTGATCTCAAGAGAGTAAATAACAGCATAGGCTTATATTTCGGTGGGGATTTCAGGGGATTCGTACAACATCGTATATTAAATTTGTCATATTAGTAGGATATATATATATTGTACGTGAGGCAGACATCATATATGGTCTCAATATGGACCCTGCGCCAATGATGTCGTTTAATCGATTAAGTGATGCACGCGATGAATTGTTGGTAGATCTATCGGGTTGACAACCCCGTCGTGACCGGTCGCCTCGTGTCAAGTCAAACGACGAATTTAAATTCTGGTTATTGTCTAGCATTGATTATCCCTGCATGGTGAATATATAGTTCGTATTGTCTAGCTAAGATACGAGTCTGAACATTGACGCTATGAATTTAATATACACCTTAATGTCGAGCTTTAAAAATTTCGACGGATGACCCATGGATTTTATTAAGGAAATAAATGGACATTCTAAAAATTATATGGATGTTTTAAAATAAACACAAAATTAGAAGGTTTTCCTTTGGATCAAATTGTTTAAATTTGAATATGTGAACTCACCTTCCTTTGTGTTGACATTTGATTTTAAACGTGTTCTACAGGTACTTGAGTTCGGCTTCGGGAATCATGGCGTATCTTGTGTTTGATGATGCATGTTGTGTTACTAAATGTTGGACTAACTTTCTAAACTTTATGGGACGAATGTAATAAGATCCGCGAGGATCAAAGACACCTTAACTTATGTGGTTGTGTCGTGGTTTTTAAAATGTAATGTTTAATAACTTATGTTTTAAAATAAGTCAATATGTCCAACAAATAAGTGCATCATTCAACAAGATATAAATGGGCACCAACTTCCGTCACCACTACGTTTTAAATTCCGCTGCGACGTTTTTGGGGTGTGACATGAACTACTTACTCTTGATTACCGAAAAGAAAGATGGGAGTTGTTTCAAAGTAAAAATATTGCTGACGTCAGCTATCCTTGATACTGAAGGTAGTGTTGCGCCAGCCGGCGCAAGTGGTGTTGGTGAAGACTAGGCGCAAGTGGTATGGTTAGTTGACCTCGAACCATTGGAGGGGGAAAGTTGTTCAACACATCCTAACAAACAGCAGAGGACTTGAAGTTGTCCCCAACCTTAACATTCCAGTTGAGAACATAAACCTCACGTCATTAACCTCCAATGAACCTTCACCACTCTTTCCAGAAGAACCCCTTGCAGTAGACACCACAACCTTTTTACCCTCTGATTTTCCTTTCTTCCCAACCACCACTGACAACTCCTTATCCTTCTTTACTTCAGCCTCAACCCCTTAGTCCTAAGAAACCTCAATATCATCGCTAAGATCAACAAGATCAGTAGCAGATGACTGGCTTGGACCCCTCAAACGACGAGACGAATGACGAGTTGAAGGCTTAGAAGAGCTAACCTTGTTGAAACCTTTAACATTCGAAATGTTGACATATTTCCCTCCAGGAACCAACCTACCCTCCGCCGTTATAGCAATAGCATCTTCTCCCTCAACAGCTTCAGTGTCTCCGAGAACAATATCGGACGTATCGTCACACTTGATGAAATCAAGGGCAGGCATAACTATAATAAACAAACAAAAGTATAAGAAAACATGACCATACAAGAAAATAAAAATGTAAACGCAAAATAACATACCCCGATCACCCCTCATGAAGATAGGGTCTCGATCCGGCTTATCCCATAGAACACTCACACCAGTTGAGACTGAAGATGTTCAGGGAAAGGACGAAGTCGTGAAGGGCAACCCCTAAGGGCTCTTAACAACCCTTCATCTAGTTCAGACATAGAGGGTTCGAGTTCATTCAGAACGACATTAGGATGCCTCAAAACCATTTTAAACGGAACAACTGACTCGGAAACCCAGAAAAATCGGTCCTTCCAAGAACCGAGGGTAGTCACAAGCATTGAAATCAAAGAAACATCAATCCGAGACGTTTCAAACGTGAACCAGTCACCGTTTTTGGCCGATCGGAAAACCCTAGAAACCCCTTGAGGGTGCAACTGTCCAAAGGATACACGATAATACTCCAAAACGTTGAGGACAAAGATGCAAAAAAGGGTAAAGTAGATTAGAAAACTCAAAATGGCGACAGTACAAAGCAATGAAACCTGGTGGACATTGATCAATATATTTATCGCAACCTGACCGGATTGGCAGATGAATCAATACCCTAATGTTCACAAAAGAAATCGGCTTCCTCTTGTGTTAATCGAGCGTAACTTACTCCCACATCCTTCCTCGCACCCATTGCTCCGAAGGATGATCAAGGAAAATCAGAAAAAAGAAAAAAAATAAGAAACTAACCTGGACGACTGAACAAAGAGAATGGAGGAAATCTTGTTGTAGAAAGATGATAGTGAAAATGGTAGTTATGAATTTTGAATGACAAGTTAAAGAGATAATTAATAAGACCCAATGGTTATTATGACCTGGGAAAGAGAACCGCAACCTGAAAAACTGTCACAAGTTACATCAACTGTCTACTCAAATTCACATCTGAATTAACACCGCCTAAAACCTTGAAGAAGTAACCCTTCAAGCCTCCAAGCCTTTGAGCTACCAAAAATGTTGCACAAAAGTCAGAAGCACCCGAGATTACACCTCAAATACATCTGACTTGGGGGGCTGATGACGTGGGTAGCTCAAGCTTAATAAACTGGCTAGAATGCAATATAGCTTAAAGGGTTGAAAGGTAAAAGGGTTCGGAATTGACCAACTGTCGTGAACAGCAAAAAGCATGAGACAGTGCATGGTCACATCACACTTTATGTGTAAACTCCCCCACTCAGTCGCAAAAGGAGCATGTGGGAAGACACATCCTTTTACCCGTAGGTCCGAAGCCTTTAACCTACCAAAAAGGGCAAGCTTTCTACTGCAGCCATGGATCACTAGTCAAATGTTTCTTCTTATAGCCAGCCCTTTCTCTATAAATGACAACACATTGTCATTCAGCCGGCCACTCCGGAAATCTAACTTCTCGTCTCTAGAACTTGCTCCTTACATGTTCTATTCTTCACTTACTTTAATACAATCACATTGCACACAAACATTCTGGGTTGAATATCCTTCAATCCAGAATTCAAAGCAAGCAATAACAAAGTGATCAAACCTTACGTATTGCATACGTGGGGGGACCCCACGACTTGCGTTAGGCAAACCGAAACCCTTGAACCCTTTTGTCTAACCAGCCCAGTCACTAGCGTTGGTCTTATATTTGTTGTAGCAACATGCATTAAAACCTCTTACGTATACTACACACTATTTATATTGGATGTCAGCTAAAATATAAAATATCATTGAGGTTGGTGGTCCAGTGACAAGACAAAACTTTTTGATACACTTAAATGTGAGGTGTTAGGTTCAAATCTCATAAGGAGAGAAAAAAAAGCCTTAAAAAACTAAAATAACAAATAAATACATAATTTACCTTGCCAAATCATAAAGTTAATTTATCAAAGTAGTAAATTTGAAACAAGTATATTTATTTATATTTATATTTATATACACTACAAAATCACGAGGGGGAATAGTGTCAGCCAACTGCCTTACACTCTATCATTGGTCGATTTTTTTATTTAGCTTTGAAACCTTCAATTTCGCTAATATACGTGTTTAGCCCATCTGTTTTTAAAAAAAAAGTTTTCTTTTTATTGGTTAACTTTGTTTATATGCGTTTTTAGTCCATTTGCTTTAGCTTTGGTTGTGTACATGTTTAGTCTATCTACTTTTAATCTTTAAAGTAATTGATTGTCGCTTTTTGTATTTTACTTTTAAACCTTCAGTTTGCTAATATACGTGTTTAGCCCATTTGTTTTAGAAAAAAATAATTTGTTTTTATTGGTTAACTTTGTTTATATGCGTTTTTAGTCCATTTGCTTTAGCTTTGGTTGTGTACATGTTTAGTCCCTCTACTTTTAATCTTTAAAGTAATTGATTGTCACTTTTTTTGTTTTAAACCTTCAGTTCGCTAATATACGTGTTTAGCCCCTCTGTTTTAGAAAAAATAACTTGTTTTTATTGGTTAACTTTGTTTATATTCGTGTTTAGTCAATCTGCTTCAACTTTGGTAGTGTACATGTTTAGTCCATCTACTTTTATTCCTTTTTTAGTATTTCATCTTTTAGCCTTTTCCCCTTGCTGCCATAATGAATCAACCCTGGGGAATAGTGACCGTTAGCTATTGGTGGGCACCGATACTACTCTTGGATTTTAATAAAGTTACTTTATAATTCCTAAACTTTATTAAAACAAAAATTATTTGACACACATATTTTTATCTATGTCTCGATATTTTTATTGAGATCGTTTTACGAGTAGTATATATAAGTAACCGAAACATAGACCTGTATGTTATTAAACTGAGAAATATTTCGTTTACTGTCCCCGCAAAGCGACCGGAGCGGGACATAAACTAGTTTTACTACATTTTGATAGCTGCTAACAGAATGTTATACCATACATGTTATTCATATGGTACTTATTATTATTATTAATATTAATAATATATTTTTTACTGGGCCTTTTGTTTTTGTTTTTTTACCCTAAATGTAGCAACAAATTTATTTCAATTAGGAAAAAGATACAATCTTTTAGATTTAGTCAACATTTATCAAAGAAGCCTTCTCTATCCGGTCCAAATAATATTATAAACAAACCGGTCCACCCCCTTTATATATATGAGTCACATTTTCCTTTCTTCCTTTTTTTTATATGTAATCAGAAAAACCATCATCTTCATCACCGTCACAGCTTAAAGAAGAGAGCGGTGCAACGGCGACGTTTCATCGGCCGGCAACCCAAGTTTCGATTTCCGGTAATGGACTATTCTTCTTAATCTGTGAGTATTATTATTATGATTTTTCCTTCACCACTTTTTTAAATCGATTAGTTTTCTTTCGTTTTATATATGTATCGTTCTTTACTTGTTCATTGTAATTGTGGTGACTGGATTTTACTTAGGGTTTTAAGCTACCTAATCGCTAATTTCATCGATGTTGTTCGAGCTCAGCATTTTATGTCGTTGATTGTATTCTTGTAATTTGTGAAAAATTATGTCATTTTGCGTTATTCTTATTTTTAGGGTTTTGGAAAAGGGGATTGTGAGTTGATTGGCGTGTTGTGGAATTCTGCTGCAATTAGGGTTTGAATTGAAAGAGGGAAACCCTAAGTGTTGAAAATAGGGCGTTTGTTGAAGGATAATGTGTATACTGTGTGTGATTCAGAAGTGGTCAAGAAAGGTTGCTACCATGCTGCCATGGTTAGTGATTCCGTTGATTGCGCTGTGGCTGTTGTCGCAGTTCTTGCCGCCTGCGTTTCGTTTTGAAATCACCTCACCGCGCCTTGCTTGTGTTCTAGTGCTGTTGGCTACCCTATTTTGGTATGAGATTTTGATGCCACAGCTTTCGTCTTGGCGGGCTCGTCGGAATGCTAGGCTTAAAGAGAAGCAGAGACTTGAAGCCATTGAAATGCAGAAGATTAGAAAAACTGCAACTAGGCGGTGCAGGAATTGTAAGACTCCTTATCGGGATCAAAACCCTTCTGGGGGTAAGTTCATGTGCTCTTACTGTGGGCATTCGTCGAAACGACCTCTGTTTGATCCGTCTATATCTCCTGGTCTAGAGCAGTCAGGGTTAAAGGATTTGGTTGGGAAAGTTTGGTCTGATAATAATTGGATATGTGGTCAAGATTGGCTTGAGAATGGTGGTTATTGGGTAAACGGGTCGTTTACTGGCAAGTCTAGTTATGGGAAGAAGAACAGTGGTGGCTTTTTTAATAGTGGAAATGATCACTTCTTTTCCTTTCTTCTTGTTTTTGTTTGCAAGAGTTTAGCTGCTGTTTTCCTGGGTATTATGTGGCTTTTTAGAAAACTTTTTAGAGTTAGCTTTTCTGAAGATGAAGATTCAGGTGATACAGACATCAATGGTTTAGCTAAAAAAGGTGAGAATGGAGTGAATTGTAATGAAACTAGAAGTGAGAAAGCCCGCAGGAAAGCTGAAGAAAAAAGACAAGCTAGATTAGAAAGAGAGCAATTAGAGGAAGAGGAAAGGAAACAAAGGGAGGAGGTTGCTCGTTTGGTAGAAGAACGTAGAAAAATAAGAGATGAAATCGATAAGAAAACCAAGGCTTTGACTCGTGACAAAAATGAAGCTGAGAGAAAACGACAAGATAGAAAAAAAGAGAGAGACAGGGGATCTAGTAAAAGTAACTCTGACGTAGAAGAACTTGAAAAAAGAGCAAGTAAAGAAATCGAAAGGAAACTAAAAGGTGATGCTGATTCTCGTGAACAACATAAATCCAAAGTTGTGACGACAAATAGTTATAACAAAGGAAGTGTTGGTGCACGATACTTGGATCGTATGAGGGGTAATATTTTCCCATCTTCTCGAACAATCGCCGGTGGTTTTTTTGGGAAAGGTGTAAATGCAAAAGCAAATACTAGCAACGCAAGAGAACATAAATCTAGTGCTTATTTGGATCATGCCAATAAGAGAGATTTTGCTCATCCTGAACGTGCACCTGGGAAATTAAATGCTCGTGCTGATGATCAAAGCCAGATTCGTCCAGTAAGTGTTATTATTATGCTTTCTTTTCTTTAAACTAATGGTTCTACCATTGTCACTGCTTGTTTTACTAGGATACATAGTAACTCACTCATCAAACTGTTTATAGTAGTTACTAGACGTGACAAAATGGTTGGTTATTTTATTTTATTTTATATTTTTTTTAATCCAATGATCAACAAATACTTTCTGTGTATGCTATTTTGTGAACAAGCTATGTTTTAAACATTTAATGGCGTTTACAAAAACAATACCATTGCAACTTTGAATAGAACGATTTTATGAGGTTGTTTTGTATTACAAAAAGGGTTTGAGAAACTTTCAACCTGTTCAACGTACTTGTCAGTATTTATATTTTGACCCATTTGACATAAAACACAACCTAAATTGACCTATTGATAGATCAATGGGTCGAAATTGCATTCTTTACCAACTGCAAAATATCTTTCTGATTTCTTGCTCTGGAATGACACACGCAGGTGATTTTTGAGTCCCAACCTTGTCCACCACCCAAAAGATCATGGCAGCAGTTATTCGGTGGTTCATCACCTGCTGTTTCATCCACAAGCACGAATGTCATAAGCAGACCAATTCCAAATGAAAATCCTCAAACAGAATCTCAGAGTTCAATTGTGACTCAAGGATTTGATAACCCTATTTCATATGGGTTACCATTTCCTCCATTACATGTGGACTCCACTACTAACACAGATTCTCAGTTTTCATCTGAACGTGTACACAGAGAGACGGAGATATATGAAGACCCATGTTTTGTTGCTGACCCTGTAGCAGACTCATTTGACAAAATCCCAATAGATCTTGGTTTTTTAGCTGATGTTGGGACATGTGATGAAAAGCGTTTTGTTTCTCCAAGGACTCCGGAAAATACTAAACTGCCCGTGAATGACAAGGGATGGCAGATGTGGGACAGTTCTTTATGTCCAGATGCTCTTGGCTTAGTTGCTGGGAATCAAAATTGGTATTCACCTAAAAAAACTACTACTAGCGATGATCCATGGGCATTGAGAACTCCTTACGGGTCTATTCCAAGTTGTTTACCGGAGAATGAATTGGGTTATGGATCTGCATTTAATCATCCGTTTCAGCCAACTAATGACAGTGTTTGGGCCAAGTAAGTGTCAACTTGATATCTTATAGAAGTAAATACCTTTTTTTTTTGTAAATATAAATAAATAATATATATTGTGTTTGTTTCTTAATTTGACAGAAAAGAGAAGGGTGGTGCACCAGTTTTTGTTGAAGGGACAGGAAGCAGCACATCAGGCTTATTAGGTCCTGGTGATGGGCTTTACTCCCCTCCACTCCAGATGTACAGTACCTTTGGTCATATGAATGACAAAGAAAAACAAGGATAATATTTAGAAAACAAAAGAATATTATAGACTTCAATATAACTTCTCTTCTGAAGAGAAATGCAGGGGAAAATTTCGAATATATCTACTACAAATCTCAATTCTCATGCTTTTTCACCATAGTTTTCTCTAATCTGTTTGATAGAAGATCATTTTGAGAGTCGGCTTCAACTCACTGGCGGTGTTTTCCGTCTAGTTAGGCCGGCTGTGATGAAAGTTATGGACCAAACCGCCATTCACAGTTTTGGAGAAACATCAAACCAAACCGGCTGACTTGGGTTGGTTGGCTGGACCAACCAAATTCAAATTTAATGCTTTGTTCAGTTTGAACCTCTTTCTTTAAATCGGATTTTTTAGTTTTTAAAATATAAAAGATGTTTCATTAATGTAATACTTATACCGCGGTCAGGCATTCACTCAGTTTTTATATATCATGAGTAGCGAGATTGAACCATTTGAAAGTGACCCATCCAATCCCTCGGTTTCAAAACATGATAATTATGTATATAGTTATAAAAAGAAGTTTCCACTGCCAGACTGTTTCTTAAATAGGGTAGGCAAAAGCAATGTTCTGAATAGTGTCAAAAGAAACTTGGTAGTTGAGTACTCTTTTTAGCATGAAGCTGTTTGATTGAATGAAATACAATAATTATTGTTGGATTATGTGTGCACGTGTGAGCATACTTTGTCAAATGTATAAGAGATCCAAGGAATCTTGTGTATTTAGGTTCGTATCATGTGACATTTGGACGGTTGTCGATCCGATATGGAAACTTATTATTAATTTTTTTTCTATTCGAGTTTTTAGGGGTGTTCGGGATTACTTATCAACTTCTCATTTTCTCATTTTCAAAGCATCAAAACTCTTTTTCAACACATTATCCAAACATCATTTTATAAAAAAAAAAAAAAAACTCTTTTATAAAAATTATTAGTCAATAAGGAGCTTGCAAATAGAATCCCAAACATACATACCTTTCCAACCATAAGTAACCCTTAACCACTCTTGGGATTAGTGTCAGTAAGTATCGGTGGTGATATCATATGAGAATTAGGATCATCATAAAAAGAGCAAAATTAGGGTCCGTGCGCCTGTAGGGATACATACATAGACATAATTAGAGATATGTATGATATGGCTAAAACTAGGGTCAGCTCAAGCTCCAACGTTCTGCGACTCATATCCTCAAACCGTAGTTGTGTAGTCCCCATAGTGTGAGGGATGTTAAGGGTCTAAAATTAGCATAGTGTATTATAGGGACCATCGAAATGGCTCGTTCAGCGCTGTAGAGGTGAAAGTAGCAAACGGTGCGGTCTGTGGGGTCGTAGAAAATGTTGCAGCAGCAATAGGGATCGTTATGCGGGTGCCATCCTGGAGTACCTTTCTGTGGTGTGGGTAAGTCCTAAGAGGAAGCGATAGGCATGCTGATGCAATGGACGTCGGTCTCCACAGGAGAGAAGGAGCAATCATCATCGGTCGTGGGTGCAAAAACAAACGTCTCAACCAATAAGGGGATCGTCAGGTGTAGGTACTGGGTCAGATATAAGAGGTGCAATGTCTGGTAAACCAAAAGGAAACAGGGTTATGATCAATCAGGAGTGCAGGATCAGCCGGTGCAACATCAAGTTGTCCCAGAAAGGTGCAGATTCTAGCTCAGGGGCAGTCTCCGGGTCATGTGACGGTGTGGCGCCTCGAGTAAGTGATAGTGCAGCAGCCATAATGGCGTCGTCGTCTGTGTCAGTAGTAGAAGGTTGCAATCCGGCCATCTATAAGGCTGTAAATGTCACAGACTCAGAGGAGTCTGAAATCGTGTGTATTCCAGTCGCAAAGGATAGCCTGATAACAGAGGTCTCAAATGTGAAATTTGTAATAACGTTCTCGTCTATCTTTCCATCACCATGGATGTCATCAGGAGGACCATCAATAGTCATGTCGACGTCATCGGCTATTCGTCGAGTAGCCACCCTTTGGAAGGAAAGGTCCACATGATGCGTATCGTCGAGGTTCGAAACCATGGTGTGTTCACCATCGGGGTGACCAGTGATGAAGTGGTCATGGACTGAAACAAGAGTAATAGGAGGATTCTTGTCGGAGAAGCCTTCAGCAAGGATAAATCATCCCAAAATCTGGTAGCGCGGACTGTTTTAAGTCGTCCTTGCCCTTGGTCAGCATATCAGGATCACTCTCAGTGTCTGACGTAAATATCTCCGGCGCAAGTGCAGTCTCATCATTTGTGGTGGTGGCCATAGGGTCATCAATGCTTGACAACCCGCTTTTTGATCAAGGCGACATGTGTATCGGTACATGGTAGTCATAGTATGTATTTCCATAGCAATTACTATCAGTTAGCATATGCAAACAATTTCCACATATGCACGTTTATCAAAAATTAGCAATTAAGCATGTATGTGAGAACAATGTAAGCAAGTAATCATCCTAGTCTTCCCTAGACTATCCCACCCAGTCTCTTAGACTGAACTCCCTAGTCTCTCAGACTAACTCCCTTGTCTCTAAGACCAACTCCCTTGTCTCTAAGACCAACTCCCTGGTCTCTAAGACCAACTTCCCCAGTCTCTAGGACTAAATCCCTTGTCTCTAAGACCAAACCTCCCAGTCTCTAAGACTAAATTTTTCCACAGCCTCTAAGACTGAACCTCCCCAATCTCTCAGATTGAACCCCTCAGTCTCTAAGACTGAACCTCCCCAGCCTCTAAGGCTGAACCTCCCTCAATCTCTAAGATTTGAATCCCTCAGTCTCTAAGACTGAACCTCCCTCAATCTCTAAGATTTGAATCCCTCAGTCTCTAAGACTGAACCTCCCCAGCCTCTAAGGCTGAACCTCCCTCAATCTCTAAGATTGAATCCCTCAGTCTCTAAGACTGAACCTCCCTCAGCCTCTAAGGCTGAATTATAAACATATATTTTGGAATGTGTATTTGTGCCTTTTGTTTGTAAAAATGTTTGTTCCCTGGATCTGGGCGTTTTGTGTATGCAATGAAAAACATGTTTGTAAAAGCGTTTTCATGAGAGCCCTATTGGTCGTAGTCTAGACTCGAGAATGAATCCTAGTTCGCTACGATCGAGGCTCTGATACCAAGCTGTCACACCCTGACTTTTGCGGAAGCGTGATTATTGGTGTGACTTCTTAATACCATTGCATATGATCATAACAACACTATATGATAAAACCAGTAGATGTACATCCATTAATTTAAGTTTAAAAGCAGTACAACATAATTGTCTGAAATGACGAGACCAAATTCAAGTTACCAACCATAACATGTTTTAAGGAGTTCAAAAAGACTCAACAAAAGATTTTAAAACAACCCCGAGTTTAGGACCACGTATCTCGTCCAGGATTAAGATACGCCTCCTAAGCCCTAATGACTTGGATGACATCTTTATTCATAACGCAGCTTAAAAACTCCAACGCCCGCCAGATCCTTTTACTAACTCCCTGAAATACATGTAGTTTAAAAAAAATCAACAAAGGTTGAGCGAGTTCATGTGTAAGTGAGTATGTATAAACCTTTGTAAAAATGTCTGTATGTATGAAATTCCCTGGTATGTAGCAATAAGGAAAAAAACCATCATTGGGTTGCAAAGCCAATGATAAGTGTGAAGTGATGCAGGAAGACTCAACCCTAGCGGATTTGTGCGTCGGGCACTTAGTCAACTCATGGTCCACTCAGCGGACTCAGGAGTGGGGCTCGCTACACCCAAATAGATCTATCACTAATGTCCCTCGGTCCTACAACGAGGATTAATGGCCTTAAGTGTCATGCCCACCACTCACATGTTCGCGTAATAAAAACCCTCCTTAAGCTAACCATACCATGTAAATAAATGTCTGTAATGTCTGTAACATGTATTTCACCCCCGAGGTGTAAAACTGAAAACAGTTAAAGAGAAAAGGGGGACATGAACTCACAGTATTGCGTCTTCGGTACTTGTAACCCAAATCTCCTCAGCAAACACAACTACCTACAATGGTCTAACGTCTATTAGACGAACGGGTCGTGCCTTGTCTTAGTATTTATGTTTTTGAGTTACGTTTCTTATATTATTTCGTGTGATAATTATTTGTCAAAATAATTAGTATTTCAACTTAATCATATGTCGTGTTGGAATATTTGTTCGTTCCATATTCTAGTATCAATACTTCTAAAGTATCTTATATACGCGTTTCCTTCCCAAGGATGGGATGCCGGAAATATATATTTAACCATATTCATGTATGAAACCAACCTCCGATACTTTGTATTTTGTGATAAATATTATGACGAGTTTTATTTTTGAAAACAAAATCTAAAGTATACTAGTAAACACCCGTCTCACAAATATTTCTTAAGTGTTAGGATTTTCGGAAAATTTCGGCAGAGTCTCCTTTGTAAATAGGGGTGTCCATGCTTAATTAGCATATCATTTTCTTTTACACATATCCCGTAATTCGTTTTCAATAATCAAACCGACATATCGACAAACAAAACGTTGCATACTTCATTTCAGCTTTATAACTCGAAACCAGACTGTTTTCGAGGATTTTTATAAAATAGTTATCTTCTTCCAAAAATTACCAAATTTTTACAGAATGTCACATATGTTCCAATTTTTATTGTGTAAAAATATCAAAGTCCAGTTTGTTACCCATATTTTATAAAAAAATCATTTTCTCGACTGCAATCAGATTTGTTACTTTCTGATTGCAGTTTACGAAAATATTCACTAAAAATTAACCGTAAGTCCGTTTGACGAAATTCCAGTTGGAGGGTCGTCCTGACAACGGTGTCCATCTACTATAAAAATTTCATGAGTTGATTTTATTCAGGTTTTAAGTTGTGACTCCGAAAATGTCATACTTTTTCTGCAATAAAAATGCAGCTTGAGCTGCTGTCCAAAAATAACCCTTTAAAAATAGTAAACGGTCTCGAAAAATTATGATTCCAGTGCCATTTGTTTAGTTATTCCAAAATACTCATTTTAGGCTTTAGAAATTCCGTTTTTTGACTTAAAATGATCCCGTTACAGCCTGTTGAAGTTGGCTGGAAATCCAACTCAGCAAGCTGTTTAAGCTTTTGTGTGTGATGAACATTCAACAATCGTAACAAGAATCGAAGTGAGACAAGAGTATGAATGGACTTACTACTAGCACAAGGCTAGGGTTGTAATCTTAGGATGAGATGATAAAGAATGATGGTGAGAAAAGTTTGAACAAGGCTTCTTGGGAGCACTTCAACTTCACACTTCTATGGAGGATCTTCACAACTTGCAAGAGAGCTTTTAGTGGAAGAAGATGGAGATGTGAAGGTGATGATGGTGATGGAAATCAGTTGTGGAGAGGGGGGGGGGGGGTATGGACCAATTATAGAGAGAGGAGAGGGGAGGAGGAGTGTATCTTGACAAAATGATGGGTATTTCTTGGAAGAATAGGAGCCACCCTACCCTAGGTTATGATTAAAGTTCTTTTGGCCAATGAAACAAAGATCCACTTCTTACATAATCTAAACAAGATATTATTACTAATTATGGCAGAAAAATCGGTTGGGGGGGGGTAAAATGTAAATTTTTGTTAATTAGAAGGTAATAGGTTAGAAGGTTAAGGGTATTTTCAAGTATAGTGGGTGTATGTCATGTTTACATGGTGCATGGGGATTTTTGTGACCATAATTTATTTAAAATGATAAAATAATATTTCTAACAATATTTTCATGTCTCGGGTAATGTCTGGTTGTTCGGTTTCGTATCGTTCCGTTAAAGCGTTTAATTGTCCCGTGTAGCGTCTTTTGTGCATCTTTTTGTAACGAAATTAATTCCAACACTTAGGAAAGTGTCCAGGACCATTTAGTCAATACTCTATATAATATGAGTGTGTTAAAAGCTGAATTGTTACAAAAATGCGGAATTCTGTAATTAAATTGCGTTTTAGGCACTTTCCGGCACTCAAACTATCACCTAGTGACATAGTCTTATGGTCCTCACTTCCCTACACTCCATACTGGTGTAGTGTTTTATCTCTGGCCCACACTGGCCTAAAAATAGTATCTGTCTAAGTGCTGGCATTGTCAGCATGTGTCTGAGTTATTCGCTCACTGTACTAACTGTGCTTTGTGCATCAAGTTTGTCACTAAGAGTCGGTATGAAATAATTGAAGTGACTGTATGTAAAGAATGCACATGTATGTATATAACATAAATCAGTAAGCAGTTTAAAGCATCAGATGTAATCAAGCACAGTCATTAAGCTCATAATTAAAATTAATTAATTGTACGGATGCATGAAAAATTGACGGTTGTCACATGGGGTCTCTCTGGAAGCAGCCTCTCTATCCTTATGATAGATTTAAGGTTTGCTTATATCACACCTTCCCCTGACCCAACCAATAGTTTTTGCTATTTGTGAGACTAACTAGGCACAGTTGTTGTTCTTGTTGTTATAGAAAGAGCAAATGCTCAAGCGTAATGAGAAATGAATGCATTTAATTGTAGCAAGTTAACGAACCATTCGATGACGTTAGGATGTGTCACATGGTATATTGTAGCAAATATGAGTTAGGACATCTACTTTTGCAGTGAGTGTTAGATGGTCCTTGATCATTCATCCAAATGCATGCTTGGTATGATGAATAGTTAAAGGCTCATCCATACAAACAGTGGCAGATCTACCATATTAGGAGCATGGGCATAGGCCCACCGTAGGGAGTCGGGGAAAATTAACGAATGCCTTGTTCTTCGGCCAAAAGCGATGACGACAAGGTGGCTCTGCTGGGTGGTGTTATACTCTTATTAGAAAGAGAGAAGGAAGGAAGAAGATATATATATATAGAGGGGGGGGGGGAGACCAAGAGATAGAGAAGGATAAAGTAAGACGATGGGTTTATCTTTTTAGTTTAAATAACTCTTACATGGCCGAAAAACAACAAACAATATTATATTATCATATAAAAGTTCTTTCCCACACGATTGACAACACATATATACGTGATTATTTTGTAATTATATTATACAATTATGAAAAGTGATCTATAAAACAAAAATTACATAAAAGTGATCTACAAAATAAAAATTATATAAAAGAAAATGAATAAATATAAAAAAAGGAACATTACTCGATGGGGTGGATGCTGAGATGCCAATTTATAATGGTTTATTGTTGAAGGAGAAATGATGGTTTTTAGCAGTTTGTTTAAAATCTGATGTGCCATACAGAGAAGATGGTTTGTAAACAACGACGGGTGAAACCATTGTGGATGATCTTAGGTTTAGGTGAATGAGGGCGATGAAGTGCCCCGATTCCCTTGGAAATTTATGTATCTGCGACACTGCTAACAAATGATCCGGATGAGTGGTTAAGGTTGGTTCGGAAGCTTGATCTAGATGAGATGTTGCTAGTATAACCGATAAATGATCTCAACCGTCACACCACTGGACAAATATGTCTATCTTACATACAATTATACAAATGACATGAAAGCATATTTATCTTGTGATACGGATCCAGACCCGCCCGAAGATGAGGATCAAGGACCCGACCGGCAACCCGTGGCAAGGATCGGCACCGGTTTTTATCAACATCCAACCAACCATTTATGTTTATCGTTTATTTATTTTCAGTCATTATCTTTTCCTTCATTAGCATATCTTTGTTTCCAAGTTATCTTTTAAAGTTCTCTATTTAAGAATTGTAACCCTTGGTTGGATGTTAAGCTATTTTGAATAAAGGAAAGTTTTCTTTTAGAACAAGTATTGTTCTTTGTCGTTCTGGTTGGCCGGAGGCAGGTTATCACGCTAGGGTTTCTAACGTCCATTCGTATACGAATCCATATCAAGTGGTATCAGCAGCTCGGGTTACTCAGGATGTCCGCACATGGGAGAGATCATCGTTATCAACACCGTCGATTCGCCGCCGGAGGCAATAGTTATGATCAACGTGATCCTCGCGACGCTGAGATTGAACGTCTACGTCAACGGGTTCGTGAACTTGAAGTTAATAGGTATGAACGGGAAGAAAGTGAGGCAACCAAATCGGTTGTGTGGGATGACTACGAGGGCGACGAATTCCAAAACAATTTCGCACGCCGCCCCCATCGAGAACAGACACCGCCGCCGCAGCAGCGCCCAGCTGACCCGCTTCGGTCGATTGGTATATGAACAAAAATCCTAGAGTTTGAAGGCCGGATGCAACCAGATGATTTTCTTGATTGGCTCCAGACAGTGGAACGTATTTTTGATTTGCGAGAGATCTTCGACGATGTTAAGGTAAAACTTGTGGCTATAAGATTAAAAAAATTATGCATCATTGTGGTGGGAGCATGTGCAGAAGCAATGTTACAGGGAGGGTAAGCACCGGTTAATCACACACAGGATTCTTATTTAGACTTCCATAATTTACAACAACAAGCACTTACGGTGGAAGAGTTTATTTCTGAGTTTGAACATATGCGCATGTGTATTTGCAGCAGTATTGGTCGTTTATTGATGTGTGCAGGCTAGCGCAGCGGGTCGAAAAACAATTAATGTCAAAATCAAAGGCAGCGACCTCACGTTTTCCAACCCGTGCAACGGCTGTTCAGCCTACTTCCTTTCGAGTCGGCCCAATCAACGCCGACCCTCCGGCAACGTTACCCGCAACGGGATCCGGCACTAATATCCTCCGTTGTTATAAATGTCAAGGCATCGGGCATCTCAAACGGGACTGCCCCAACAAACAACTTGTTACCTTTGTGGACGAGGCGTTACCAAAATTTGACACCGACACCAAGGAGCCGGAGGCAGAGATTACAGGTGATACGGAGATTCTTTACCTTGATCGGGGTGAGGCACTTGTTATCCAACATATTCTAAATACGTCAGTATCCAATCCAGAAGATGACACCCAATGGCTTCGCAATAACATTTTTCGCACCAAGTGCACGACACAAGGTAAGGTTTGTAATGTTGTTATCGATGGGGATAGTTACGAAAACATCGTCGCCGCCTCAATGGTGGAAAAACTAAATTTACCCCTTCAACCCCACCCCGAACCCTATCAACTTACATGGCTCAAGAAGGGTAACCTCATCAAGGTTACACATCGTTGCTTGGTACAGTTTTCTATCGGTAACAAATACACAGATGAGCTATGGTGTGAAGTCCTTCCAATGGACGCGTGTCACTTATTGTTGGGATGCCCGTGGCAATACGATCGGCGTGATAAACACGGCAGCTTTTGAAATACCTACTCCTTGAAAAAAGACGGGGTGAACATCATACTATCCCCACTCAACCCGAACGATAAAGGCACCGAATCTATGCTGGTCTCCGGCTATGTTTTTTCGGGCATCAACAAAATAAAACCAAATAAACCTGGGCACATAATCTTCGGATTACTCATTACCGAATAGAATCCACACGTCCCAACAGTCCCGATTGCGGTCCAACCGTTAATCACCAAATTTTCGGATGTGTTTCCTGATGATATTCCAGCTGGTCTTCCCCTCAAACGTGATATCCAACATTGTATCGATTTTCTTCCGGGCGCTAGCATTCCAAACAAACCCGCTTACCGCATGAATCCGAAGGAGTTTTAGGAGCTACAGAGCCAAGTAACCGAGCTCTTAGACAAGGGTCTTATCCACGAAAGCATGAGCCCGTGTGCCGTACCGGCTCTTTTGGTTCCAAAACCAAGAGGTAAGTTCGCATGTGTATTGATAGCCGCACAATTAATAAAATAACGATTAAATACCGTTTCCCATACCCCGGTTTGATGATTTACTTGACCATTTACACGGCGCTTCGGTTTTCTCTAAAATTGATCTACGCAGCGGTTATCACCAAATCTGAATGTGCCCCGGTGACGAATGGAAAACAACGTTCAAAACGCGTGACGGGTTATATGAATGGATGGTCATGCCCTTCGGTTTGTCTAATGCTCCTAGCACATTCATGCGCCTCATGAATTACATTTTTCAATAGGGGTGTGCAAAAAACCGAATTAACTGAATCATAACCGAATTAACCGACAAAACCGAACCGAAAAAACCGAACCGAAAAAAACCGAACCAAATAAAAAACCGGAGGGTCGGTTAATGGTTTTTTTGAAAACCGAAAGTATCGGGTCGGTTATGGTTATCATTTTTCCATACCCACCATAACCGAACCAAACCGACATGTAACAAATCTTTGTAGGATTTAGGACTTTTCACCATATGTTTAATATTTGATGTTTTTGACTGAAGATTTTTAGTACTTATGGGCTTTTCATATCATTTTGTGGTTTTGGTTGAATGTTTATTTGAATTTATGGAATGTATCATATCACTTTATTTGAATATTCGATAATAATAATTGGTATTAATATTATATATTATATATATTTTTAATACTATGTAATATGCTAATATAAAAAAATATGCAATAACAATTTATTCCATGTTAAAAAAATTAAGCTACTTTTAGCTAAGCTAAATACACGGTTAACCACCCATAACCGACCCGCTGTAACCATCAAAACCGAATAACCATAACCACCATAACCGATCAGTTATGGTTATGGTTATCCAATAACCGACATCGCGATTATGGTTATGGTTTTGGTCAAAACCGACCTAAACACACCCCTATTTTTCAACCCTTCATTGGTCGATGCGTCGTCGTTTATTTTGACGACATTTTGGTTTTTAGTAAGATTGTCGAACAACACCTGCTCCACCTTCGCGACATTTTTTTGGTCCTCCGGCAACAAAAGTTATACGCCAATGGGAAAAAGTGCCACTTTCTCACATCCGAGGTGGTGTTTTTGGGTTATCTCGTATCGGGAACGGGCATTCGCATGGACGATTCTAAAGTATCGGCAATTACCACATGGCCGACTCTTAACTTTCTTCATGATTTTCGAAGTTTTCACGGGTTAGCCTCCTTCTACCGGCGATTCATTCGGAATTTTAGTACCATTATGGCCCCTATTACCGAATGCTTAAAATGCCGGAAGTTTGAGTGGTAGTCCACCGCAATGTTCATTTGACAAACTCAAGCTCGCTGTCACACAAGCCCCGGTCCTTGCCCTTCCTAATTTCGAGCATGTTTTTCAGGTTGAATGCGATGCATCCGGCTTCGATATTGGCGGCGTTTTGAGCCAACAACAACGGCCTATTGCATTTTTAGTGAGAAATTGAGCGAAACTCGACGCCGGTATAGTACATATGATAAGGAGTTCTACGCAATCGTTCGAAGTCTCGAGTATTGGCGACAGTATCTTCTCCCGGGCGAATTTGTTCTCTAGTCAGACCACCAGGCTCTCAAATTCATTTAGGGACAGACAAAACTTAACCCACGACATGCTAAATGGGTCGAGATGCTACAAGATTTCAACTTTGTTATTAAACACAAGTCCGGTTCGGCAAACTCGGTGGCCGACGCCTTGAGCCGTCGCCCATCCCTTATGACCTCGGTTGCTTTTGAGGTGGTGGGTTTTCAATCTTTATCTTCTTTGTATCAGGATGATCCTGATTTTTGTGATGCATGGACGAGGAGTGCCTCAACGCCATATCGAGATTTCATACGCCAGGATGGCCTACTTTATAAAGGAGCTCGTATGTGCATTCCGTTCTCTTCATTTCGCGAGGCAATCATTCTTGAGTATCACCAAGGGGCCTTAGCTGGACACTTTGGGCGTGACAAAACAATCGCCTTGGTGTAAGACCGTTTTCTTTGGCCCAAGCTCAGTCGCGACGTGTCAAAAATTTTGAAACGGTGCCGTATGTGTCACGTCGCCAAAGCACATCATACGAACCAAAGGCTTTACACTTCGTTACCTACTCCCGAACGGCCATGGGAGGATGTTAGTATTGACTTCGTTTTGGGCTTGCCTCTGACCCAATGAAAAAAAGATTCAATCATGGTTGTTGTTGATCGTTTCTCTAAACTGACCCATTTTCTACCATGTGTCAAGACATATGATGCTTCACAAGTGGCGCGACTATATTTCGATGAGATCGTTCGTTTACATAGCGTCCCCAAAACAATTACATCAGATCAGGATGTGAAATTCATTAGTCATTTTTGGCGTACTTTATGGAAACGCTTGGGAGCGAAGCTGCAATTTAGTAGCTCCCACCACCCCCAAACCGACGGACAAACCGAAGTTACTAATCGGAGTTTGGGAAACCTCCTTCGTAGTTTGGTGGGCGATAATCCAAAGAAGTGGGACTTGGTTCTTCCTCAAGCCGAGTTCGCCTATAATCGGTCAAACCATAGTGCCACGGGCCGTAGTCCATTTTTTGTTGTTTACGGTTGCAACCCATTTACCCTCTCGACTTGGCACCATTGCAAGATCTTAGCCCTTTTTGTGTAGATGGGGAGGAGCGAGCCAAGCAAATTAAACTATTGCACGAGCAAGTCCGTGAACAAATAGTCAAACATAATCTGCAGTACCAATCCCGTGTTAATAAGCATCGTCGAAAAGTGGTTTTCAAGGAAGGAGATCTTGTGTGGATATTTTTGCACCGGGAACGTTTTCCACAAGGTTGTTTTGATAAACTCAAACCTCGCGCGGATGGGCCATTCCGTGTTCTCAAACGGATCAATGATAAAGCCTACAAGATTGACCTCCCCGGTCATTACCAAGTGTCTGCCACCTTCAATGTTGCTGATTTGTCTCCGTACGATCCATGCGCTATGATGACTCACGGACGAGTCCTTTTTGGGAGGGGGAGGATGATACGGATCCAGACCCGCCCGAAGATGAGGATCAAGGACCCCACCCGGCAACCCGTGGCTAGGATCGGCACCGGTTTTTATCAACATCCAACCAACCATTTATGTTTATCGTTTATTTATTTTCAGTCATTATCTTTTCCTTCATTAGCACATCTTTGTTTCCAAGTTATCTTTTAAAGTTCTCTACTTAAGAATTGTAACCCTCAGTTGGATGTTAAGCTATTTTGAATAAAGAAAAGTTTTCTTTTAGAACAAGTATTGTTCTTTGTCGTTCCAGTTGGCCGGAGGCAGATTATCACGCTAGGGTTTCTAGCGTCCACTCGTATACGAATCCGTATCATCTTGGTTGTTATCATATGTAATGAAATGTAGAACTCCTTATTGGTACCAAATGTGTTCAACTAAATGTAGAACTTACAACTTGTAAAAGGATGACGTTACACTGCTAATGACAATGGTTGTCACGTTAGTAAAAATTACCGGTTACCAGAGTTAAGAGAACACTAAATACATACAAATGGCAAAATGTTTATGATATAGGCGAGGAAAAGCTAATGGTTCGGTTCCCTCAAATACGCAATTGCAGAAAACAAAAAATATAAAAAATAGCAGAATGTGTGGTTAAACAAGCAAATGAAAATCAATGGACCATCAAATGTGTGGGCTGGATCATTGAAAGAATTATATAGCTTCAAATTTAAAGATGGTATGGATACTTGGGCCTGGAACTCAGAGTCAAATGAATGCATGGAGGGTAAGAATTAATAAAAAGGGAAGTTGCAATTCGAAACCAAATGTGACCAATATGAAGAGTCGGTGGACCATTTAATTGTTACATGCACAATGTAAAGAGTCTATATGGTGGAACATTCTAGCATGGATAAAACTTCTATTTAATATGAGAATTAGTTCGAGCAAAGAGGCCTTGCTATATATCGATGGGCTGAAGGAATCAAAAGAATGGAAGAAGATAATAAATTTGGTTTTCCAAACAAATGTGAAACATATGGAAAGCAAGAAACGATAATGAATTTAATGGGAGATTTAGACCGTGGGGGTATGGTGGGGCTTGGGTTGGGGGCATGAGTTGACACGTGGAGTTGGAGACCCCCCCCCCCCCCCCCCCCCCCCCGCGCCTAGTGACATGTCCGTGGGGTATGGCAGGGCATGGGTGCACCGCTTGGGTTGGCAGATTATTTAAAAAAAATTACAAAAAATTTATAAAATTCACACAACTTTTATAAAATAAAACCTAAAATTTCATTAAAATTTTAAAAATTACATAGTCCTAAAAATTACATAATCCTAAAAATTACATAATTCCGAAAAATTACAAAATAAAAAACCTAGAGCGTTAGGTAAATTTCAAAAAGGGTGATCTTGTCGAACGCCGTTCGCTCCTTGCCTCGAAACTCAATGTTTAGTCCTCGTGGCTTAACTCGCCGCTCGGAACGGCTTCGTAGTAAGCCTTGAAACGATTGAGCTTGGGCCGTAGCTCGCGCCATTTATGTTGGCACGCATTGAGGTTGTGGCAGTCGTGTCCGACGTTATGTCGGTAGGTTGCGAATGCTTCCGGCCAATATTTTGATTGGCCCGGTTGCCGCCCCTTCATAGCGTCAACGACGTTGTGACGAGAGCCAATTCTTCCTCGTGGGTCCAAGATGCCATCTTCTTCGGGTTGGGGTTGCGGGTTCGTGGGATCAAGTGAGTAGCCGGTGGGGTAGCGGTGGATAGCTACGGTTTGGGATGGGGTAGCCGGTGGGGTTGGGGGTTGCATTTATAGGGGATGTTGGGGTTGGGGTGACCGCTTGGCTTGGCCAAACGGTTTGAATTTAAAATTCAAACATTCAAATGGCCCGCTATGACATGGCGCTGGGCAGTCAATAGGAGGCCGTCACATCGGATGTCAAGACCGCCCCACGCCCGGCTTCAAACCCAAGCCCCAATGGCCACGCCCCAACCCAAGCCCACCCGGGGTGGTGGCTTGGGCGTTTTCCCCTAACCCACGCCCCAACCCAAGCCCCATATCCTGTCTTAGCTCCGGACACATGGTAGTGGAAGAAATCAAGACGGAAACTTTCTTATGGATGAAGAGCAGGTCGAAGCTCGGTGAAATAAAGTGGGATAAATGGGTGGATTTTAACGTAAGGGATATAGTAAAGTAATTGTAGCGTGTAGGGGGTAAAAGATGTAATTTTTTTCCTCGTCTTTTTTTTTTTGTAATGTATCTTTGGAGTTTTTACAACATATGCTACCCGTTCTATAATTATAGAATTCCACCGTTAAAAAAATAAAAATAAAAATGAAATAACAGTAGTTGTGAAATTGAATAAATTTTCGTATATGAACGACTACAACAAATACCCAAATATCGAGATGCCAAGTGTTCACAAACTTCTGTAAAACAATGATTTGCTCCATATTTATTTACTTATTTAAAAGTTAAATATTTAACATTTAAATATCTTTTTTATCTTTAAAATATTACACACAACATTCACAAACAAATACTATAAATATAAAATATCACGTGACTCAATAAATTAAACACATTAGAATATCAAACACAAAAACCAAACTTCATCCTCTTATGAGCAACGCCTTTCTCACCACCATGATCACCTCTCTTCATAATCTGACTCAAAGAAACCTTCCCTTTTATAGAACCCTTCACAGAATTCTCTTCTGCAAGTACGAGTTTCCCTCTTAACATCTGCCCGATCGACATTGTCCGGCCTGACACCAGCATCTTGCAATTCGATAAGTCAGTTGACTCTTCTCTATAGCCGTTGATCCGATTGAGAGCTTCTTCGAGAACCCTTGTACAATCCTTCATTTCTTTGGTTGTTTCCTTTACTGTAAGATCTGCCAAAAACGGATCACCGAAACCCTACTTGTATTGTAAACCGGATCCAAAGAGTACGAATAAAATGCGAATTTTTATAACCCTTGGTTGTTAAAATATGTACTTGTTACTTAAAATAATTGGTTATTAATATTTAGTTACAAGGTTAAATGTGTATATATGTATTAAATTAATACATAGGTTGGTTCCGTTAAGCTCCGTTAAATTATAAGAAAAACGATTAACTAAGTTAGACTCACTAAGTAACCCAATTAGTTAAATTAGTTACAAATTCTAACCAAGTTAGTTGTTATGCATAATCAAACTAACTAGTATGAGGGACATGCTTTGTAAATTCTGAAACTAGAAGTACAGGGGATAACCGGTTATTCCTTAAAAGTGTATAAAAGGGTGAAACAGAAGAACCGAAAAAGCGCCTCATACGGGTTTCGAACGATAATAGTTACGAATCAACATATCAACCAATGGAGCTGCAACTCTTCATTGGTAGATACCCAAACTGTTTGAATCCGGGGCCCCCCTTCAATACACGTGCACATCACAGCGGCCAAACCGAGTTATGTGTTGGGATTGAACCCTACCAGAGGAACAGATAATGTAAAGCCAAAACCGGATCACATCAGTGGACTACCAATAAGCAGCAGATTACACTTTGCTCTCCCCTTGACAGTGGTATTCTAACAGCTGATGGATCTTAAGTGCTGCTCAACTACAACAACTGATGAATCAAACACTGATGATACTCAAGAGACTGCTGAAGATAAACTCTGTTGCTCTATCTACTGCTGTGTTCTAAATACTGCTGAAGACTCAAGCACTGCTCATTCAAAGACTGATCACCTTTTGAAGAAAGCACTGATGTTCAAGTAATCAGTGCTTAGGCTACAACAGTGGAACGTGAAGCAGTAGTTATCTCTAGTTTGTATTATGCTGATTATCAGATGTTGTATATCAGTAGTTTGTATAGAACAGTGTTTATAGTTTGTTAGGTCGTTAGATGTCACTATCATGGTGACGTCTGCTGAGGTACATCAGTAGTTTGGTTTGTCTATAAATGGAGCGGTACTCCGTACTGTTAAGGAATAACCGGTGATGTATAGTTTTGCATTCCACACAATGATGCACATGTGCAAAGAAAATAAACTTGCAAACGGTGTCTCGATTAATATGACAATATCTATATTACCAATCCGTCAACGATTTCGTTGGCGGCGGCGAATTCGACGGCGATTAATTCTGGCGGTACCGTCTTAGTGACACACTCATTGAATCATCTATTTTTATAATCATTGGATGAATTTTGGGAACTAACCTCGATTATATGACGAAATATGAAATATCGGCTGGTAAAATCTCAAATCTGAGATACAATCTCAATCCAGATGCTTCGATATGGTGAACTGATGATGCTGAAGTGATGATGTATTCCAGACGATGATGAAATCGATTGTAATTGATGAATTGTTGAGAGAATCAGGTTGAGAAATGTTGAGATATTTGGATGTAATCACAGTTCAGATGATAGTGATGATAGTGGACGTGAAGATTGTATTAAATGTAATTTAAGTTTTGTTTGAAGTTCGATAATAAATGGAAGCAGGTAAGCGGGTTTTATAAAGTTGTTTGGTATTTACAAAATTGCCCCATGTTCACATTGGTTCTCGCGGTTCTCGCAATAAGGGTGGTTCTCGCATGAACCCTACCCTATATATATATATATATATATATATATATATATAGGGAGAGGATCATGAGAAAACTACATATAAATGAGAAAACTAGAAAACTAACTAAAAAAGCCAAAAAAAAAAAGCTAAAAAAACATACCAAATTTTTTTTTTTACAATTTTTAATAAAAAAATCGCTAGTTTTTATGCCTAGAAAAAAATATTCAAAAAATTTTTTTTTTGTTGTACTGCACATGTGCAATATATGTGATTATATGTGTACTACACATGTGCACTATATCCGTAATAGTGCACATGTGCAATACAACCAAAAAATTTTTAAAAAAAAATTTTTTTTTGAAAATCTTTTTCCATGCATAAAAAGCTGCGATTTTTTTATAAAAATTAAAAGAAAAACAAAATTTTTTTTGGCATGTTTTTTTGGCTTTTTAGTTAGTTTTTTGGTTTTCTTATTTAAACTAGTTTTCTCATTATCCATCCCCTATATATATATATATATATATATATATATATATATAGGGTAGAGTTCATGTGAGAACCACCTTTATTGCGAGAACCAATGTGAACACAACCTAAAATAGCTAAAAAAACCTACCCCCCCCCCCGGCCAAAAAAAAAAAAAAAACCTAACCCCCCCAAAGTAAATGCTAAAAACTAAAACCTCCAAAAAACCTAAAAAAAACCTAACCCCCCTACCCCACCCCCCACCCCCCAAAAACCTGAACCCCCCCCCCCTCCCACCCCAAGCTAAAATGCTAAAAACTAAACCTCCAAAAACCTAAAAAAAATCTTAAAAAATCTAAAAATTTTTTTAATTTTTTTATGTTAAAATCTCTACTTTTAGTAGCCAAAAAAAAAAAAAATTAAAAATTAAAAAAAAAAATTTTTTGTGTGTTTTTTTTTCTACTAAAAGTAGCGATTTTTTATAAAAAATATTAAAAAAAATTTGTGTGTTTTTTAGCTATTTTTAAGCATTTTTGGTTGTGTTCACATTGGTTCTCGCGGTTCTCGCAATAAAAGGTGGTTCCTAACGGATCTTTGTCCTATATATATATATATATAGGGTATGGATAGTGTACATTAATTCAGAAGTGTGAGAAGTGTATTATAACACTATATATAACACTATATAACACCATATAAACACTGTATAATACTATGTAACACCATATAACACTATGTAACACTATCTGACACTATATAACAATATATAACACTATACATCTATCGTAGACATGCTATCAGACAAACTAGAGTGTTATATTTGTTATATAGTGTTACATAGTGTTATATGGTGTTACATATTGTTTTACGGTGTTTATATGGTGTTATATATAGTGTTATAATACACTTCTCACACTTCTGGATTAATGTACAGGATCCTCTACCTATATATATATATATATATATATATATATATATATATATATATATATATATATATATATATATATATATATATATATATATATATATATATATATATATATATATATATATAGGGTAGGGTTCTAGAGTGAACAATGGTTCATTTGTGAACAAAATGAACAGATCTTGACCCTTAATCTAGTTGATGATGAGATCTAAGGGTAATGACAATTTTGTAATTATTAAGCAATATTTCAGTAATAAACAATTCTGACAAGGGTATTTTCGTAAATATCTTTCAAAACCAACATTGACCCCTTCCCTAATCATCGCACATTTCCTTGTTTTAGCAAATTATATCAATCTCCTTAATAAAAATACGAATTCGGAGTTTCTCTCAATTAGAAACCCACTGGCGAATGATTGCTGCAATAATCGGTGCACATAGTAATCCATGGGGGCGATTTCATTTACTAGATTCCGTTCAAAGGGTACAATTCTTAATTGTGTACCTTCGTTTCGGATTATGTATAATTTCTATTTCGTTTAATTATATGTAATCGGAAGCTAGGGTTTCGTTCACCATGTGTTTAAAGTTTCTTTTAAAGTTGTAATAGTTGTTTAAATCATATAATTGTGATGCGATTGTGGGTTTTGAGCATCCTTTATTCCGAGTATAGCAATACTTTTTTTATAGGATAGGGTGATTTTACTCTGGTTTTTTTTTTCATTATCATCATCCCGACATGTGTACATTGATCTGACTATGTTTTTGTAATAGTTTGTAGAATATGGTGACTTTACTCATTTTTTTTTGTAGTGTACAGTTGTAAGTTTCTTCAGGAAGAAGTGCACAGGTGTACATATGTAGTGTACATTTGTGTATATTGATTTTACTCTATTTTTGTAATGGTTTTGTAGGATAGGGTGATTTTACTCTGTTTTTTTGTAGTGTATTTAGGAAGAAGTGCACAAGTGTACATATTTAGTGTACATTTGTGTATATTGATTTTACTCTGTTTTTGTAATGGTTTTGTAAGATATGGTGATTTTACTCTGTTTTTTTTGTAGCGTACAGTTGTAAGTATCTTCAGGAAGAAGTTCACAAGTGTACATATATAGTGTACATTTGTGTATATGCAGTATGCACACTGGTGTATATGATGTTGTTAATCGGTGTGGCTGCTGCAATACACAACAATGATATGTAGACTGTTCGGTCATTTAACTTTACGGATAATTTGCAGGAAAATGGTGTTCCTAAATAGAGTATGGAATAGGTCTAATGTGCATTCAAATGAAAGATTTTCCACCTAGTGTGTGGATGGGAGCTGCGATTGTCAACTGCTTTGCTTCAGTGCTTAATTTTGAAGAGGTTAATAGACCTAAGGAATATGTGTGTTCAAAGACGCATTAAAATAATGGTGGTTTCTTGTACACTTAATGTAGGCTATAGATGTGTTATATAACACTGAGTGTAACGATGCGTAACAGCTGGAATAGTTTGAAAGTGCTATGTTCTTGGTTGTCGAAAAGAAATTGAATGGTTGACCACTAACAATTGGGTTGATTAAGGAGTGTTTGCCATGCGACACATGGAAAGATGGATGGGATTAACAAAGGAAATTTGGTACAGTGGGTTCCTCTAACAAAACCAAAGAAGAAAGCGAAATTAACTATAATATATTGTGTGACTCGTGACTCAAAGGGAAACAAAGCACTATGAAAGAATATTGACAAAAACGAATGAATATGAAAAGGCGAAAAACGATTTCAAATGTTAATTTTATTATTCCAATTCGGTGTATGACACTAGTTATGAAGTTGTTGGTCTTTAGATTAAGAAGTTGTTAGACTTTTGATTATGTACAACATAGTCTTTTGATTAGAAAACATATTATATTTCTGGGTATGCATTTTTAACTTACAATTTGTTTTAAGTAAACTTCCTTTCGTTTGTGTGTATTATGTTGTTTTTATTTTCTATCGTCCGTATTTTATTTAAGATATTCATGGTTTTATTTGAGTATAGATAGGCGTTTGCTGGAACATTACACAGGTAAAATATGTATACACAGATGTATTGTAGGCATTTGTACACTGGTGTAATGCGAAATACATAAGTGTATCCAATAAAAAAACATGCTGGCAATACATAAAAAATAGTAATCTATAGAAACCATCCAACATCAGTTATTACTTCACTTATAATCGAGATCATCGTAATACAACAAAATTAATTAATAAAAAGACAAACATCTTTACAATGCAAATAAAAAAAAACCAGAAATTCAGCCATTACGCGATCGCGTAGCGTGTTAGCATAGGAGCACACTAACTTCACATCATACTTTTTCCTTAGACGTGTCAAACACGCCTTTTCACCAAAGCTTTCATATGGAAGTACATTAGACCTATGCCATGCTCTATTTTGAATACCATTTTCCTGCACAATATCCATAAAATTAAATGACCGTACAATCTAAGTACATTTACACCATATAACAACATAGTGTACACCAGTGTATAGACTACAAATACACAAATGTATACTATATGTGTACACTTGTGCACTGCTTATTAAACTGACCTCGAGCATGTCTTTATACAGGATTGCGGAGTTGTAGGCTCTGTGTCACGAGTTCTAAAATCCTCATTTCTATACTGCATTTAGTGAAGTAAAAATAAAAGTATCAATAGCTGTAAGCTATAAAAAACTACCAATAAGTATGGGTTTGTGTAGTCCAATCACTCAAAGATATAACAAAGTCTCTTAATATGCATTATCTTTTGTGTCTCCAAGCTGCAATAATAGGTTGAAGTACTTTAATATCTCCATAGCAGTTTTTGATGGGATTTTAACATGTTTATCAAAGCAATTTCATACATATGAAATAAAAACGCAGCGGAAATAATATTTAAAACATGTTACTTTTAAGATATAAATTTCATTTATAAGCAAAATCCCAAAACCCGGATCCATATATGAACATGCATACTATCAAACACAACCATAGGATGTTTAGAAAACTACCTACTTGGAGTAATAAGAAATGAAACAGATGATGCTTCTTGAATGGTTGCCTTCAAGAGTAGAAGACCTCAAGCTTGTATACCCCAAGCTTCCAACAAACACCTTGGTTGTAGCTAGGATTTGAACACTAGAATCAAACTTGAAAAATTTTTGAACAACCAACTATCTTGGCCGATTTTTTTGAGAGAGTTTCAAGTCTTCCACACTTGAAAATTATGTCTTGTATATTTGTGAAAAGAAATAAGATAAGTAATATATCTTCACACAAATCAAGTGCCACCCACATCACCCAATCAAATGGTCTCTTACACATGCAAATGCATGAAAGCTCATTGGACCACTCTTGGTCTTGGGAAGACCACATGTTGGCCGATTTTAGAGGGTGTTTGTTTTTAAATAAATTTTCTTTTAACAATTTTAAGTCTTGTTTATTTTATAAGTTTTATAAAATATTACACCATATGTTTGCAAGACTTTATGTAATTTTATAATATCATTTAACCCATTAAATAACAAAATAAAATATTCTCTCAAAATAAATTATCCATATAATTTATTGGTTTCTCAAGTGTAATTATTTAGAAAACCAATTTCTAAATATTGTAAATGTTAATATTTATTTGTTTGATCATATCATAAATAAATATTATAAGTGTTTGTCTAGCTTGTATTTGGGTATGACTCGACTTGGATCATAACGTACTAGCCACATCAATCTAATATGTGTCTTGGGCATACAGACTCCAACAGTTTTCCCATACCAAACCAGTTTATTTTACACCGCCGACCAGTTCATTTTACACCGTTGGCCGGTTCGTTTTCCCATACCACACCAGGTTGATTTTTGTAACCTAGAACTGTAACGAAAAGGTACAGTGCACCTCTATACTGTGTATGATTTGAGTTTAGATATAACATACAAAAGAGTAAGATATTGAAAATTCTATTGCAAGAACCAACCTTGAACATCGTATTGAAGTGGTTATTGTGAAAAAGACACAAAGTTGCAGACCTTCCTGCAAGCAAAATAAGCAACAGAAGACATCATAATCTGTTTTTAATAGACAAATAATAACATACTGAATCCTGAATGAGCTACACATACCCATACACTGTCAATTGACTCGCATTATTTTCGAGAAAGTCTCTTACTAGTTCCCCTAAATGAAAGGATCAGCCACATAAGAAATTGCTTGAACAGAAGTTCTCAAAGAGAAACATTTTCGTTTTACGTATTTCAAGAGTCATACCTTCTCTTGCAGTTTTGAAGGCGAGCCGGTTCCCAACCTGAGCGGGTCGAACCATAGTCCACATGGGTACCCGACATCCGTCCCAGTCAGCTTGTTGTTGGGGAAGATGGGGTCAGTGTTGACACAACCCTTAACTTAACAACTCAAAACCCTTGTAAAACTAAATCTAAAAAAATCTTGTAAAACTAAAACAACTCAAAAGTTCATCAGTACTGCAAGTAGATAAGGATACTAAATAACCAACATGCACAAGTGTTTTCTGAGCAAATACAACCGCTCTTACACTAACAAAACCGAGTATAGATATGTGTATGAACCCGAAAATAAACTCATCCCCTTAACAAAATCAGAACAAATTCAACTAACATACTAACAATTATTCTTTATTAATCGGATGAACCCAAACATATACACATCACCTTCATAAAATCGGAGCAAATCAACCACAAAATCCACGAATTTAATGTACATCCAGCACCTAAAAAGATCTTTAATCCGGAATTCTTGTTAAATCATATGAACCCTAAAATAAAGAACAAAATTGAAACAACACAACCACACAACCCATAAATCAAACAGCTTTAATCAACCTTATTGAACAAATGATTTATTTATAAGAACAATCATCTAAAACCCTAGTTTTTACATGCACAACAAAGGGAATAAATCTTGAACTATACACAATCAGATGAAACAGACAATTACAAATACCAAAATACACTTGAAATTCGTACCTTCATATGTTTTGAAGATATAATCTCCGAATTATGGTGGCTGGGAAACAGGGGCTCGTCGGTGGTGAAATATGATGGTGTAAAGAGAGAACAAGATTATATGTTTTGAAGATTTCATCGCCAATATAATGGTGGCTGGGAAACAGGGGCTCGACGGCGATGACTTGAAGATGTAATCGGCACACCATCCTTGGCTGGGAAACAGAGGCTGGACGGCGGTGATGAGGATGATGGTGTAGAGAGAGAACGAGATTACCTTTTTATTTTGATTTGATCTTTTCTTATAACTGATATTTGGTATGGAAAGTAATAAGAAATTAATGAAAATTAAAGGTAAAATTACAATCCTATCATTTTAATAAAAAAACAAATGGATGACTGAGATTAGTTCACTCTGTTCACAAACAAGGATATTGTTCACTCATGAACCTAACCCTATATATATATATATATATATATATATATATATATATATATATATATAAATATATATATATATAGGGTGAGGATCATTTCAGAACTCAAAATTTTTACAGAACCTACAAAACTATTTACAGCCACTCATTTTCTTATATCTAATTTTTTCATTATTTTATTAATCAAGGGCATTAAAGTAAAATCAATTTTTCCATAACCTCCTTTCCTATTATTTCTCTCAAACTATCTCTCTCTTTCTCAATAATCCATAAGAATCCAAAACAATGACAGAGCTCTTCGAAGAAGATGAAACGATCAATTTCCATATTGGCATTCTTCAAAATTTGTTACATGGGATTTTTATGTTTGAATAATGATTTACATTTCATGCTTTCACCAAAATGCTTCCACGACACCCAGAGGTGGATTTTTGTAACTTTTCTTCCATTTTTTATAGGATTTTTACATATTTCCCCATCCTAAGCCTCCTTATTACATATTTCCCCAAACCCTAAAATTAATTACATATTTCCCCTTTTTTTTGAGAAATTACCCAATTACCCTCAAATTACTTATATGCGTATATCCCCATTCGTATAATCAAGAGAAACCCTACACAACAAGAACGATGTTTCTTCTCCCCCACCGAAGAAGACGTTGCTTGTTCATCTTCTTCACCAGGTAAGTTCGGGAATTCGAATCTTGTTCATCTGTATAATCACGCATAATAGTTCACGTAGTTGATCTTGTTCATCTTGTTTCACCTTTCTGTATATGATTTCTTATTTTTTTTTAATAGATAATGGATGATTTCGATTTCTTATATTCTGTATATGTGGATGTGCCCATATACTTTTTGTACACAGAGGCAACCCCTATAATATTTGCATAATCTATGATGGCTGATATACTTTAATTGATAATGAATTATTTCTTTTATGTTTAATCGATAACTTCTTTAAGAGTATCATTGTGTATATTATAACTTCTTTAATCCATTAATATATTAATTCATCCATTAATTCATCATTCTGTATATGATAACTTCTTTTGTTTTTAATCGATAACTTCTTTAATCCATTACTTCATCATTCTGTATAATTCTGTATATGATAAGTTCTTTTATTTTCAATCGATAACTTCGTTTATTTTCAATGGACAACTTCTTTAATCCATTAATTCAACCGGTGCTTTATATAGAAGATGATATTGATGGGGAAATATGTAAATATTTATTTAATAAGTCATTAAGGGTAAAATAGTCATAAATAAGAGTCATTTAAATGAAAAGGAGAAATATGTAATATATATGAGTTAGGGAGGGGAAATATGTAATTGATTTTATGGTTTGGGGAAATACGTAATAATGAGGCTTAGGAGGGGGAAATATGTAAAAATCCCTTTTTATTTACGTACTACTTGTAATTAACTACTTAACTGTTTAGTTTAATTTAATCAGATATTATTTAATCGTTTTCAGTTTCGTTTACTGGGTTTTGTATTTATTTATTTTACAAAACTAAATTCAATACTGAAGATTTTGTGTGAACCATTAGTTAACCCCTGCACACAATTTCTTTCTTTTATCGTTGTTATCCATCAAATAGTCCTAGAAATGCCTATGGCTTTATAGCCTAGTGGCATTTTGGGGGTGGGATAAGGCTTTGGGACCAATTGATCCTGAGTTCGATTCCCACAAGGGGGTTTTCCCATATTTATTGGGTTTCCTCCTGAATTGGTGTATAGGCATTATGCCTAGTGGAGATGGATATGATCGGGTGATACCGCTGATGGCACGATGAAACTCCAGTGGTTCATCAGTGATCCAAATTTGCCGTTCAAAAAAAAATAAAAAAATAAATAAATAGTCCTAGAAATTTTAAAATAGTGATAAGTTAATTAATTTTTTTTTGGGAAGTAAACAATGTACTGTTGTTATTCTTATTTGAAAGTCATGTTTCTGTTCTTATTGTGTTACTTTTATGGCTTTAGATTTTTACAAGGACTCATAACCACTTTTACTTATAATACAATTACTTCTGTAATTTATATACTATTATTTTGAAACATATTTGTGCATTTATAAGTTATATATGTAGCTTTAGTGATTTTTTATGCTAATTAATTTATTTATTATATATTATTATTTAGCAAAAAGTGTGCATTTATAAGTTGTAAATGTTGCCAAGTGTGCACATTTATAAGTGGTACATGTTGCATAAACACAGTGCAACGTGCGTGTGTGGTTAAACGTTTTTAGGCCGTCTATTTTTTCCCATTTGACATGTTCATCGTAACGTTCGGGGTCCTAGATCGACTTAGTTATTTTTTTATATGTTTTACGTTTTGCTTTAATTTTCTTCGTATTAACACGCTGCAACTTTAGTGTTAGTGGTCGCTGGTAGTAGTGTGGCATTGGTGTTCACCCCGCCGCAACGCGGGGGTGTTTAATACTAGTTAATGTTATATACAAACATTTACATATATGTGAAGAATTAATTTACATATATGTAAATAAATATACTACACATTCGTAGAACATTTACACATATATAAAAGACGATCACTTTGACAAATAAATGATTAGTAAAAAAATTACATACATGTAAATCAATATCGAGTTTGCATGTAGACGATCATTATGAAGTTTTACATATATGTAAACACGTTATTCGTTTGACAAATGGATAGTTAATACGAGATTTACATATGCGTAAATAGATGTTTATGATTTAAAAAGACTAATTATTAGTTTGACCTATTAATGTAACTAATTTAATTATATACATGCATTTATATATACAGAGTAGAGGAGAGATAAATAATTAGTTATATAGAGAGATAAATATTTTGCATGTTACTATTATACCCTTTTTATTTACTTATATATTTTTAAAACAAATAAATAATTAGTGGTCTAAAATGGTTCTGTAAGTTCTGACCAAAAGTAGGGTCCTGCAAAGAACCCAACCCTATATATATATATATATATACATATATATATATATATAGGGTCAGGATTTAGAGAGAACGGTGAAAAGTGTGAGAACGGTGAGAACGATTTTGGTGATGACATGTGGCATTGATGTTAAATTACACTAAGGGGTAGTATTGTCAAAAACCCACTTACATGAACTAGGCGTTCAAATAAAACGCCATAAGCTATTTTTTTGAGCTATAATTTATAACAACTCAAAAAAACCATTTTTTAGCCATATAGCTCCCAGTAGGGGTGCAAACGAGCCGAGCTACTCGTGAGCTACTCGAGCTCGGCTTGAAAAATAGCTCGAACGAGCCGAGCTTAAACGAGCTCGAGCTCGAGCCCGAGCCTAAAAACAAGCTCATTTAGTAAACGAGCCCGAGCCCGAGCTTCGGTTATCGAGCTTGAGCCGGCTCGCGAGCCTAAACGAGCTTTCTGTTTATATATTTTTTATTAATATATTAAACATATATTTAAATTAACATTAATTACCAGTTATATAAATATAAAAAATAACTAAATTATATGTATAATAATAATTATAGTTAATATAAATTAATTAATAAATACTAAACGAGTCGAGCCCGAGCCGAGCTCGAGCTTGAATAATTACCTTCGAGCCGAGCTCGAACTTTATAAATAAAGCTCGAATCGAGCCGAGCTCGAGCTCGAGCTTTCATATATTAAACGAGCTCGAGCTCGAGCCTGGTCGAGCTCGGGCTCGGCTCGTTTGCACCCTAGCTCCCAGTTAAAACGCCATAACAAAAAAAGCTATTTTTTTGAGCTCTAATTTACAACAGCTCAAAAAACCATTTTTTGAGTCATAGTTAAAACACCATAAAAAAAAACTATATTTTTGAGCTATAATTTACAACAGCTCAAAAAAACCATTTTTTTTGAGCCATGTAGCTCCCGGTTAAAATGCCATAACAAAAAAAAAAAAAAACTATTTTTTTGAGCTATAATTTACAACAGCTCAAAAAAACCATTTTTTTTAGCCATATACTTAAAATCCATAATAAAAAAAGCTATTTTTTTGAGCTATAATTTACAACAGCTCAAAAAAACCATTTTTTTGAGCCATATAGTTAAAACGCCATAACAAAAAAAGCTATTTTTGAGCTATAATTTACAATAGCTCAAAAAAAAAAAACAATTTTTTTAGCAGGCTCCAGTAGTTAAAACGCCATAACAAAAAAAGCTATTTTTTGAGTTATAATTTACAACAGCAATATTTTTTTTGAGCCATATAGCTCAAAAAATGTGTCTAACCGCCTAAATTAATATTTTTTGAGCTCAGAAAAATCATAATTTGTACTGTAAAAACGCCATGAGACACCCAGTTTAGAAAAACGCCATGAAAAAACTCAGTTGAAAATGCCATAAAACACTCACTTCAGAAAAACGTCATGAAAATACCTAGTTAAAACGCCATAAAAACACCTAGTTCAGAAAAACGCCATGAAAATATCTAGTCTAAAACGCCATAAAGCACGCAGTTCAGAAAAACGCCATGAAAATATCTAGTCTAAAACGCCATAAAGCACGCAGTTCAGAAAAACGCCATAAAACCCAGTTAGTTTTTTTTTAAAGTATATCAATAGTATACTCGTTGGAATAAAAAAACGCTGAGTTTTATGGTGTATTTTTTTTTGAAAAATAATCACGTATAAAAAAGTTATTGTCGTTTAAATATGATGGGGGAAAATGACATGTGATTAGTATGTGCACCTTTGTTTGGATCTTCCTATTTTACCCCTCCTGGTAGTTCCAAGGCCCATATTATTTACAAAAATGCCACCGCATCAATCTCAGCCACAAACCACTAAGATCTTGTGGCTGAGAATCGTTCTCACCGTTCTCACACTTTGAGGAGTTCTCTCCTGATCCTGTTCCTATATATATATATATATATATATATATATATATATATATATATATATATATATATACACTCTGTATACTATATTAATAAGCATATAGGAAGGGCAGAAATGGTCATTTGCCATTTACAAGCCTTTAAAGCATATTGTACAACCAACTAAAGCACAAATGTTGAATATGATAAAGCAACAAAATTTTGGGCGGCCAATTCAAGTTTTGAATTCCCTTTACTCCATGACACCAAAAGCTTCCAAAAACCTATCCCTAAGGGCATGTTTGGGTAAGCTTTTTGAAACAACTTATTGACTTATTGGCTTTTTGAAAAGTCATAAGCTCTAAAATGATGTTTGGCAAAGAGGATGTATGTGAGGGGGAAAAGCCAATAAGTCAATAAGTCACAAAATCCTGACTTTTCCAAGAAGCCAATAAGTCAATAAGTTGTTTCAATAAGCTTACCCAAACATGCCCTAAATATTCTTTTTTCTCTGTAATTTAAAATTTTGAATTCAGGAATCAAATATGGCCACCCATTTTCTCTCAAAAAACCATTTATACTTCTCAGAGACAAAATCCAGATCCATCTAGAGTAATCCACACACTTCCACCCATATTTGTTGACCTGCTTGAAATTTCCGCCGCTGATACTCCGGCGACCGGTGCTGTTGCTCGCTTCGCCGTTAGGTCTCACCAGGTATGCACAAATTAGGGCAAATTTGTTTTGGTTTCATGATTTATAGGTTTTAACTTGTAATTTGTAGTTGTTAAACGTTTGTTTTGGAAATTTTGTAAAAATTTTTGGATTGGAAGAACATAGTTTTCAGATGAGAACGAGTTTTTTCGTGTGTTATTTGAGTCAATACCGTTTTGTATCTGCTATAGTTTGATGATTTATGTGATTCTTTTTGCCCAGAAAAGTTATATTGAACCGATTTGGAGTTGTGTTTCGGTAAGAAAAGGTGATTTTCTTATGTGGCTTTGTTAAATTAAAGTTGTGTGATGCCTTAACACGAATTTTGTATTGACTATGTTACTAACTTCATGTTTAATTGGTTCTTTCAGGATTAAACAATTTTAACGAGTCAGGACAACCTTCTTCTTCAAACAAGTGTCTTTAGTGTTTGTTGATCAAGCAATGTAGATTAACCATTTGGTTTTTGACATTTTTTAGGGTTTTTGTAACGGGTCGCAGGAGGATCATATTGAGCAACCTGAACGCGGCTTGAAGGTAGTGGTTTATTCGACCCTTTGTTTTACCGTTTGATTTTTGATGTTTTTAAGGTTTTTGTTACCGTGGTACTTTATATGTTGCTTTAATTGCTACAGATTGCTGAGAACAATTTTTTTTCCATTGGATAAGCCAGTGATTCAAAGGCCATTGCTAGATCAATGTGCACGCTTCTCTTGCTTTCATCATGGGTGGAGAAAACGCTTTCCTATATGCAAATCTACCCCAAGTGCGTTCTCTGACAAATCCGTGTTGCAAGTCGGGACAGATGAAACGAAGCCAGACCTTAAAAGACAGAAATCTGAAGATGCATCATTTGATCCGATGCATATACCGGTCTCCACCTCCACCAGCACGGATGCCAACCCTGTTAGGAATAAATTTTTTGTTGATACCCATAGCAATCTGTCTGCTGGACAGGCAAATGGTGAAGTAGTTGTAAATTCTGTTAAAGTCGAGTCACAATCATGTATGGACATTGTATCCTATCCACCTACTGGAGCTACTGCTGACGTGGCACAAACAACAGATAATTGTGATAATAAAAATTTGGTGGAGAAGGTGGATGTACTCGATGGTCTTCCACAAAATAGTGTGCTAAGAAATTTGATTAAGAGGGCTAGAAGCTCTTCGGTGAAAAACATAGAACTTCTTCAGGATTGTGGAATTCGATTCTTGTGTGTGCTCTCACTAGATCGGTAGATATATTACTTCTCAACTTTTGTTAGTTATTCTCGACTTTGAATAACGTTTTTTAAAAATTGAAGATTTTTAATTGCTATTTTTTGCAGTTTTGGGGACTATGTGTCTTTTGGGGACTATGTGTCTGATCAAGTTGTTGCTCCCGTGAGTGAAACTTGTGCACAGGCATTAGGAGCAGCGCTCAAGTACATGTCACCTTTGTTAGTTCATGAGACACTAAATGTCTTGCTGAAAATGCAGGTAAATATCATGTTTGTGACCTATGTTAATCTTAATGGTCCATATTTGAAGCGCACATGGAGATCCATGTCACACCCCGACCGCGTATAACATGCAACTGCGGCGGAAACGTCGGGGAGTGTTGGGACAGAATTAATTGTTTCAAAACCATGGAAATTAAAGTTACATTTTATTTATCAAACAAAAGTATTACATTGTCTTTAAACAGGAAATAAAGAGTTTATAACATAATTAAACTTGTGACACATGTGTCACTTCAACCATCAAACAAATGCCAAACCAATGAAATATTGTATTTCATACTTGGGATTTTTAAAAATATGTGTATCATTTGCACATATCAACTCTTGTTCGATTTTAAGCTTTAAATCGCTTTCTGGAGGGTTATACGCGCTCTGATGCGTAAAAATAACCAGTTTAATCCAACGAACACTCCGGAATAGTGACATAGGCTTAACATACCTTAAATAACCTTTACATAACTTAGAAATAAGTCTTGAAGGCTTTGGTATAGCAAAAACAAGTTAATTCGCTTACAGGGACTAAACTTGACAAACTGCGAAAGTATGCCAATTTGAACTGTAACAAACATTCCGGAACCTGAACATAAGTTAAACACACCTTAAATATCCTCTACAAAGCTTAGAAATAGGCTTTGAGGTGTTCGGTGTGCTAAAATAAACTTTTGGATCATTCAGGGACTAAAAGTGTCAAAAAGTGCATAAGTTTGCACTTTCGCGCATAACTTACGTTCTGAGTACACCCGGACATCCAAAAATTTATGTAAGCATCATAATATTATGCCTTAGTGTTTGGCATGAGAAAAATCCATTCGTCGCGCAATTTGGATCGTTTTTCGGCGCTTATGCGCATTCCGTCGTAACTAAGCGAACATCGCGTTCGTACGACCAAACGAACTGACATCCAAATATGAGCATCTTTCATGTCCACAATGTTTAGGCATCATTTTAGGGCCTTAAAGTTGGCTTTACGGGCCTTAGAAGTGTCGGAAATGGCTTAAATACGCAACAGGGACCTAAACTGTAAATTCTGAAAGTTTGTGCTGATCAGGCAAGGCCAGGCGGCCCGCTTGAGTTTTGTGTGCTTCCTAACGTGGGCCGCATCAGACAAACATACCAGATTCAATGTTTTCTGATCCACTTGCATTGGCCTTTCGATCACCCAAAGGGCAACGACACGTGTCAAAACCCTATGGTGGGGGCAAAATAAGCCACCACAACATTTCGACAAGTGTACGGGTTAGATCGTGGCACGTTATTCAAGAAACGATCCTAACGGTCTTGCAATTCCTATAAATACCCCCCCTTTGGTTAAAAACCCACAAAATCTGATCTAAAGCTCTAAGTTGAGGCCTTTGCTTCATACCTGAGCTCTTGGACCGAGATTAGCTTTCGGGGACCCTTCGTAAGTATTCTTTCGTTCTTTTATTCGCTTTTCGAGTCCGAAAGTCAAGCTTTGTTTGACTTTCTGCATTGACCAGCCTATGGTCAACACGAAGTTCGTTGGAACTTCATAACGTGAGCGTGATCACGATGGTTATAGTCCGTAGTGACTATACCTACTGATTACCACGTTATCTAGGCTCAGTGACGAGTCGTAGTTTCGGCCAGAATGCGCATTCTTGCGTATTTTGTAACCAAACTACTCGTGGGTATCAAAACCGTTTGTTTTGATACCAAAACCTGTTTTCTAAACTTAGTTAAGCATGTTCTAACATGCTTAGCTCGTCACTTTCAGTTTAGTGCTTATATAGGGTCGTAAGGTAAGCGATCTAAACAATCGCTTACACTTTCGAACCCGACCCATTTGGTCGATCATTAGGATCCGACCAAACACAATATGTGACCATAGCTGTAACCTTCTGAGGTTATACCTTATGGTCACGATGTTAGGCGTTCCAAACGCGTTCTACGCGAATGACGCGTTAAGGTAGCATAAGCTACCTAAACGGGTCGTAATGGGTCGTAAGCACTTAGGTTAAGTTTCATTTTAGTATGTAGGCTTTGTTAAACCACATTACACGAGTCTCCGTACTCGTTTGGTTCACGAACCCACATACTATCCGATCCTACGATTTAGGTCTGGTATATTAATATAGCTACCTGCTAGGTTCCGTTTGATATTCCGTGATCTCTAGCATTGTGTGATTATTACACAAGGACTTCTAAGCAATCTCAGGTGAGTACATAGACCCCTCTTTTACTGTTTTTAACTGTTTTGGGGTGAAGCATGTGTACCTATCTGTTATTTTCATGATTTCAAAGTATAATTGATTATACATGTTAGTACTTATCTTTTGACAAACTAAATGACTATCTATGGTTTAAACACTGATTTTTCAAAGATTATGAAATTAATTGTTGGAATAGTACTTATTTTTGTTCACCAGACCGATTGGTAGTATGATATAGCGCTATAGGACTAGACACCGCATTCCTGTTGTCATGGAATGTCTGAAACCAATTTGTTTCTCCATCCAAATAGGGATTTCCTTTGTGGTATCCTTATAGTCTCAAAGGTGTAGTTTGATGCACTAGGTCTGAATGAATTCATAAATCACTCCTTTAAAGTATATTTTGATATACTCCCAAAAAGTATAGTTTGATATACTCTCATGTGTGGTATTGTACAGAACCAACATATATATTTTATCAACAAACCAAAACATATTTTTAATATGTTATTTACAAATCCAAAGTATACTTTTAATATGCTACTATAAGGTTATTCGTTTAACCTTACATTATCATACAAAGCATAACATTTGATTTATTCAAACACTTTGTTTTGTACATTCTTACTTGTGATTTAAGAAATCTCATTTTACTTACCATACATAACTTTTGTTTATACATTACATGGTTTACATTTAACTTGAGTTATACAATAACATTGGACTATTGGTTTAAACATGAACATTCTATATTGGTGGTTTGGTTTGCGTAAGTGACTTAAGTATCGAGGCGTGTGTAATATGATACAAGCATGGTGGATACGCCGCTAGTACTTCCTATATATAAGTGTTTGTATGGTATTACATATCGTTGCGTTATTTGAATCATTTCAATTTATGTCATATAACATTTTATACAAATAACATACTTTTCATAAGACATTGTTTTACAACAACTTATCTTATACAAACTCATTTTTCATGGTTATTCATTTAACCATACATTATTCCCTTATTTATACATATCATCTGATCTTATCGTTTTTCAAATGATTTACAAGACAAAGCAAATTACAAGGTTCATGACTTAACATTCTCTCAAATATAAGTCATGAATTCTGTTTTCACAAAACCTATGTATCTCACAGGCATTTTTATGCTGACGTACTTATTTTTACACATGTTTCAGGTGCTGTCTTGAGATGATTGTTGATACATGCTACATTTAGGATGGACTCGTGCCTTAGCAACTTTAAAACTTGGAAGATCATAGTTGTTCATATTTGATTGTATTAGAACAATGAGTTCGTTTAATCAATAAAACAATATTTAAATTTCCATGTGTTATGAAACAATGATTCTGTTACAACACTCCACGACGTTTCCGCCACGTTTTGTTGTTCCACGTGGTCGGGGTGTGACAGAAAAGTTGGTATCAGAGCCAATGGTTATAGGGAATTAGGTTATTAGTAATGCTTTGACCTAGACTATAACCTTCCTAGGACCCTAACACAAGTTTTCTTGTGTTTAGTTTTAAAACAATACCGTCACTTATTCTTAGGTGACAACCACAATAAGAACATAAATTTCAATCCCGCTTTGAAAGCTAATCATCTGTTCTAGGATGATTTATTATATGGTTTTGAACCCTTTTAGTTTTCAAATCCCATCAAAGTTGGTCTAAATAATGTGAACACATGCAAACTGGAAGGGTGGGTGCCTGTACCCTGAGTTTTCTGTCTAAGGCTAGAGTGTTTGTACAAATCCACATAATCGGACCAGTCACTCTTACCTGGGAACTCTTGGGGTGAGTGTGCACTTATAGGCAAGCATGTCTTTGAGACACATTATTTTTGACCTGTTTACTTTGATTAATCACCGGGGTCGTTTGTTGCTTTGTAGTAACAAACAAATGACCACTATCCTTGCTTTCATCAGATTTGTTTCATCTCATTCTTTTCGTCTAATTCTCTCACTCGTTTTCACTCATGTTTCCTCTTTTAGAATGCCTCCTCGACGCGACAATCAGATAGCGAATGCCGAACTGGCGGAAATCATCGCGCAGCAAATGGCTGCTGCCTTCCCAAATCTTTATGCTCAAATGATTCAAGCCATCAACAACAACAATGCTCCATGCAATTTCAAGAATTTTAACTCGGCTAAACCGCTCAAGTTTAGTGGTTCTGAGGGAGCAACTGGGCTTCTTCAATGGTTCGAGAGCATTGAGAATACTTTCCATCACGTTCAGTGTCCTGAAAATCGCAAGGTCGAGTTTTCTTTGAGTGTGTTTCAGAAGAGGGCTCTTACGTTGTGGAACAGGGTTATGAGAGACCGCGGTGCTGAGGTTGCATTAGCACAGACTTAGGCCGAGCTTAGGGCTCTTATGATGAAGGAATTCTGTCCTCGTTATGAGCTAAGGGCTCTAGAAAGGGAATTTGATGATTTGAAGCAAGACAGTGGGGAACATCGAGCCTATACTGACCGCTATGAGGAATTGAGCTTGTTATGCCCTGCTATGGTTACGCCTCTGGATAAGGCGATTGAGAAATACATTGATGGTCTTCCTGACGTAGTTCAGGATATCGTTACTGGCAGCAACCCTACTACTGTCAGACAAGCCATTGAATTGGCTGCCACTCTGACTGAATCCCATATCAGGAAGCGCAAGCTGTTTCGGAAAGGCGACTTAAGACCATCTGACAAGACTGCTCATGTGGAACCAAGGGAAGAAAATGCTGAGGTGTCCAAGAAGAAGAAGCACAAAGCCTCTCAAAGCTACGCTGTAACTGCTCAAGACAAACAGGTTGCACCAAACCAGCCAGCACAACCTCGTAAAAGACAAAACTATGTTGGTACCGCACCTTTGTGCAACAAGTGCAACCGTCATCATCTAGAGCAAGAGCAGTGTCACAAATGTACCCACTGTGGGCGGTTGGGACATTTGATCAATGTTTGTCGTTATGCAAATCAAGCTGCTGCAAACCCTGCTGTTGTTCAAGCACGGTTTCCTCCGGGGTCATGTTATAACTGTGGTGACCTTACCCACTACAGGAACAATTGCCCAAGACTTGTTAACATACCTCCAGCGCGTGGACGAGTGTTTAACATCAATGAGGCAAACATGAACAATGATGCAGCAGTGAACAATTAGTCTTTTGACACTTCAAGACAATTCGGTTGTTACATAAATAAAGATTTGTTGTTTTTATTTCTGCAAAATTTATGCGTTTGTGTGAATGCTTGATGCAACCTTATGATGTCAACCCAAAGACAAACTACTCGTGTGGTTCTGTCATTTTATGATCACTTGTGATCTCCCCAAGAACCTTAAACACTCGTTTCTTTTAAGAAACAAAGCTAAACTCTTATTGAGAATCCCTCTATCTTTATAGATAGATCCTTAAAAATCATTAAAGTGCCAAATGAAATCCATGGATTGGATTCCTAGTGTGCTTTAAATATCCATACCTAAAGATAACAAATTAAAGAATCAAGTTAACTAAATTTGTGCTTATGTGTTTTCTTACATATTTTGTGGTTATATGTGGTCCATCCAAATCCTCATAGAATCTTTCATATCTCATACGAGAGATTCATAATAGGATATCCAAAGATACTATCTTAAATCCTTAATGGACTTCAACATAGTAGTTAAGTCCCTCGGGTTATAAAGTATTATTCTATAATTGGACCTCTTGAATGGTCTGGTTAAACAGATTGATTTTGAAAATCTGATTAGAAGTATCATGTGATTATGTAACTAAAAAGGATCCTTTAAGTGGTCTGTTTAAAGAGATCGTACGACGGTCTAGTTAAGAAGATCATGTGTTGATCTAGTTAAAAAGATCGTTCGTTGATCTAACTAAAAGGATCATTTGGTGGTCTAGTCGAGTCGCTTCATGTTTATTCAAGTAATTTTCCCTACACATTATGAAATGGACTGTGCGGACTGTGCAAGGAATTACGTAATTATGGAGGCCTACATAATTATGGAATTCAGTGCACAGGAGCCACAGGAAGCTTCGTCATGTGTTAAGACCTAGTGACAAGAATAATGATACGGGAGAAGTCTTGGACCTCGACCAATGTCATTTATTCTCACACTCCCCCAATTCTGATCTCAATCACACACCAAGTTTCCTATGATAAGCCTTCATAAGAAACGTTCATCTGTCCGTAGTCAAGGAATTCACTTTGAGGATTAAAAAATTCGCTAAGAGTCCTAACATGGCCCAGAGTTTTACTTAAGGGTTCAATGGATCTATTAGAAGGCGAAACCGTCATAGCTGTCCTCACATGTTTCCTCTAGAATTAAATTTCGGGACGAAATTTCCTAAAGTAGGGGAGACTGTGACACCTGTGTCACTTCAACCATCAAACAAATGCCAAACCAATGAAATATTGTATTTCATACTTGGGGTTTGTAAAAATATGTGTATCATTTACACATATCAACTCCTGTTCGATTTTAAGCTTTAAATCGCTTTCTGGAGGGTTATACGCGCTCTGATGCGTAAAAATAACCATTTTAATCCAACAAACACTCCGGAATAGTGACATAGGCTTAACATACCTTAAATAACCTTTACATAACTTAGAATTAAGTTTTGAAAGCTTTGGTATGGCAAAAACAAGTTAATTCGCTTACAGGGACTAAACTTGACAAACTGCGAAAGTATGCCAATTTGAACTGTAACAAACATTCTGGAACCTGACCATAAGTTAAACACACCTTAAATATCCTCTACAAAGCTTAGAAATAGGCTTTGAGGTATTCGGTGTGCTAAAATAAACTTTTGGATCATTCAGGGACTAAAAGTGTCAAAAAGTGCATAAGTTTGCACTTTCGCGCATAACTTACGTTCTGAGTACACCCGGAAATCCAAAAATTTATGTAAGCATCATAATATTATTCCTTAGTGTTTGGCATGAGAAAAATCCATTCGTCGCGCAATTTGGATCGTTTTTCGCGCTTATGCGCATTCCGTCGTAACTAAGCGAACATCGCGTTCGTATGACCAAACGAACTGACATCCGGCATATTTTTGAGCATGTTTCATGTCCACAATGTTTAGGCATCATTTTAGGGCCTTAAAGTTGGCTTTACGGGCCTTAGAAGTGTTGGAAATGGCTTAAATACGCAACAGGGACATAAACTATAAATTCTAAAAGTCTGTGCTGATCATGCAAGGCCAGGTGGCCCGCCTGAGTTTTGTGTGCTTCCTAACGTGGGCCGCATCAGACAAACAGACCAGATTCAATGTTTTCTGATCCACTTGCATTGGCCTTTCGATCACCCAAAGGGCAACGACACGTGTCAAAACCCTATGGTGGGGGCAAAATAAGCCACCACAACATTTCGACAAGTGTACGGGTTAGATCGTGGCACGTTATTCAAGAAACGATCCTAACGGTCTTGCTTTTCCTATAAATACCCCCCCCCCCTTTGGTTAAAAACCCACAAAATCTGATCTAAAGCTCTAAGTTGAGGCCTTTGCTTCATACCTGAGCTCCTGGATCGAGATTAGCTTTCGGGGACCCTTCGTAAGTATTCTTTCGTTCTTTTATTCGCTTTTCGAGTTCGAAAGTCAAGCTTTGTTTGACTTTCTGCGTTGACCAGCCTATGGTCAACACGAAGTTCGTTGGAACTTCATAACGTGAGCGTGATCACGATGGTTATAGTCCGTAGTGACTATACCTACTGATTACCACGTTATCTAGGCTCAGTGACGAGTCGTAGTTTCGGCCAAAATGCGCATTCTTGCGTATTTTGTAACCAAACTACTCGTGGGTATCAAAACCATTTGTTTTGATACCAAAACCTGTTTTCTAAACCTAGTTAAGCATGTTCTAACATGCTTAGCTCGTCACTTTCAGTTTAGTGCTTATATAGGGTCGTAAGGTAAGCGATCTAAAAAATCGCTTACACTTTCGAACCCGACCTATTTGGTCAATCATTAGGATCCGACCAAACACAATAGGTGACCATAGCTGTAACCTTCCGAGGTTATACCTTATGGTCACGATGTTAGGCGTTCCAAACGTGTTCTACGCGAACGACGCGTTAAGGTAGCATAAGCTACCTAAACGGGTCGTAATGGGTCGTAAGCACTTAGGTTAAGTTTCATTTTAGTATGTAGGCTTTGTTAAACCACATTACATGAGTCTCCATACTCGTTTGGTTTACGAACCCGCATTCTATCCGATCCTCCGATTTAGGTCTGGTATATTAATATAGCTACCTGCTAGGTGCCGTTTGATATTCCGTGATCTCTAGCATTGTGTGATTATTACACAAGGACTTCTAAGCAATCTCAGGTGAGTACATAGACCCCTCTTTTACTGTTTTCAACTGTTTTGGGGTGAAGCATGTGTACCTATCTGTTATTTTCATGATTTCAAAGTATAATTGATATACATGTTAGTACTTATCTTTTGACAAACTAAATGACTATCTATGGTTTAAACACTGATTTTTCAAAGATTATGAAATTAATTGTTGGAATAGTACTTATTTTTGTTCACCAGACCGATTGGTAGTATCATATAGCGCTATAGGACTAGACACCCCATTCCTGTTGTCATGGAATGTCTGAAACCAATTTGTTTCTCCATCCAAATAGGGATTTCCTTTGTGGTATCCTTATAGTCTCAAAGGTGTAGTTTGATGCACTAGGTCTGAATGAATTCATAAATCACTCCTTTAAAGTATATTTTGATATACTCCCAAAAAGTATAGTTTGATATACTCTCATGTGTGGTATTGTACAGAACCAACATATATATTTTATCAACAAACCAAAACATATTTTTAATATGTTATTTACAAATCCAAAGTATACTTTTAATATGCTACTATAAGGTTATTCGTTTAACCTTACATTATCATACAAAGCATAACATTTGATTTATTCAAACACTTTGTTTTGTACATTCTTACTTGTAATTTAAGAAATCTCATTTTACTTACCATACATAACTTTTGTATATACATTACATGGTTTACATTTAACTTGAGTTATACAATAACATTGGACTATTGGTTTAAACATGAATATTCTATATTGGTGGTTTGGTTTGCGTTAGTGACTTAAGTAACGAGGCGTGTGTAATATGATACAAGCATGGTGGATACGCCGCTAGTACTTCCTATATATAAGTGTTTGTATGGTATTACATATCGTTGCGTTATTTGAATCATTTCAATTTATGTCATATAACATTTTATACAAATAACATACTTTTCATAAGACATTGTTTTACAACAACTTATCTTATACAAACTCATTTTTCATGGTTATTCATTTAACCATACATTATTCCCTTATTTATACATATCATCTGATCTTATTGTTTTTCAAATGATTTACAAGACAAAGCAAATTACAAGGTTCATGACTTAACATTCTCTCAAATATAAGTCATGAATTCTGTTTTCACAAAACCTATGTATCCCACAGGCATTTTTATGCTGACGTACCTATTTTTACACATGGTTCAGGTGCTGTCTTGAGATGATTGTTGATACATGCTACATTTAGGATGGACTCGTGCCTTAGCAACTTTAAAACTTGGAAGATCATAGTTGTTCATATTTGATTGTATTAGAACAATGAGTTCCTTTAATCAATAAAACAATAATAAAATTTCCATGTGTTATGAAACAATGATTCTGTTACAACACTCCCCGATGTTTCCACCACGTTTTGTTGTTCCACGTGGTCGGGGTGTGACAAAACTAGTCTATCTTCGTTTTATGTCTCTAAGGCACAGGTCCGCCCTAGTATCACAATCATCATCCTAAGCAACAGCTCCTGAAAACACATGTGAAAGTAGGTACGTCAGCATAAAAATGCCTGTGAGATACATAGGTTTTGTGAAAATGGGATTCATGACTTGAGTTTAAAGAAAACGTTTAATAACAGTCAGTCATGAACCTTGTAAATTGTTTAGTCTTGTAAATCATATGAGAAATGATAAGATCAGATGATATGTATAAATAAAATGTAAGGTTAAAGGAGAGTAAAAATGAGTTCGTATAAGATAAGTTTGTTTGTAAAACAATGTCTTGTGAAGAATATGTTATTTGTGAAAAAGGTAACATGTCTATACTGAAATGATTAAAATAATGCTACGATAGGTAATATTATACAAACATTTATATATAGGAAGTACCAGCGGCGTATCCACCATGTTTGTATCATATTACATACGCCACGTTTGTCACACCCCGACCACGTTAAAACAACAAAACGTGGCGGAAACATCGGGGAGTGTTGTAACAGAATCATTGTTTCAAAACACACGGAAATTTGAAGTTTCGTTTTATTAAACATTAAACATTTACATCGTCTTGAAATCTTACAAACAAGTTAAACATAGTCTATCATTGTTATTAAGTCACTAAGGCCTCGTCCAGTCCTATGTGTGCATACATCCTAGCAATCAACATCGCCTGAAACATATGTGAAAACAAGGTCAGCAAAGAAATGCTGGCGAGTATACAGGTTTTATGAGAGTGTCGGATTCATGGCTAGTTTATATGTTGTAGTACCTTGTTAGACTCAAAGAGTCAAAATACTTACCTTGTTTTGAAAAGTGTATTACAACATAAATAACCAACTCAAATCAAATTGGTTATAGTTTGTTATAAAATCTCGTAGCCATGATTCTTAACCCCAAAACATTTAGTTAAATCAATTTTGAAAAAATCTCGTAATAACTCGTTAACAAAACTCGTATGGTTTATATCATTTCAAAAACCTCATTGTGTGACATCGTTTTAAAATCGTTTCCCCCAGTGAACTAAATAATGACTCAAAATGTAATATGATAAGAGCATTTATATATAAGATATACCAGCGGCGTATCTACCATGCTTTTATCATGCTACACCTGTCCCATTATTTATTCACATCCCAAAACCAATCGTTTAACCAAATCGTTTATCTCGTTTAAATTGTTTCAAATCGTGTATCTCATCCCAAAATCGTTTAACTCGTTTTAATAGTGAAACTACTTTTGGTCGCCTCGCTAATAATATCCAAACCTTCGTGACTCGCCTATCGCCAATCTCGCATTAACTAACCACCAAAGGGTAAGTTAACAATCATCTCGCATTAACTAACCACCAAAGGGTAAATTAACAATTACAGATTCGGTCGCTACCCACCTAACCCACACATAACCATGGGTGCAGTCTGATAGCGGGATTTGTCAGATCCTATGGTACCATAACCTAATACTGGTCGGTCTGGCCAAAATTAATGGATATTATTCGTTATGTAATTACAACCAACAAGCTTGTTCATATTATCAAAATCGTTATTAGTTTTAATATAAACCATCTTAATCGTTTTTGGAAAACATCGTTTAAACATTGAAATCATTTAACACATATGGATCACCCCAAAACAGTCGAAAACAGTAAAATAGGGGAACTATGTACTCGCCTGAGAATGCTTAGCGGTCTTTGAACAACAACCAAGCAAAGCTAGAGGGAGCACGGAATCAATCGGCAACCTAATAACTATATAAATAAACCGGACCTAAGTCGGAGGATCGGATAGGATGAGGTCTTGTAAACCAAATGAGTTATTGGAACTCATATGACATGATTTAACAATGCCTACATACTAAATTGAAACCTAACCTAAGTGCTTTCGACCCGTTACGACCCAGTAAGGTAGCTTACGCTACTTTAACGTGTCGTGTGCGCAAACGCGCGTTCGAGAAGTCTAACTAGTCCTATGACAAGTACTATATGCCCATACTTGTTTAATTATGTTACATAATTAGTTATGTGTCAAAAGTTTAGGTTACATATGCTTAATTACCAATTATGTATGAAAAGGGTATTTTGGTAATTTACTAAAGGCATATAACTACCTATCATGCGACTAATTAAACCTAAGTGACCATAAGGTATAACCTCGAAAGGTTATTCCCTACTCTATTATGGTCACAAAACATGTTTGGTTGGATCCTAATGATCGACCAAACGGGTCGTGTTCGAAAGTCTAAGCGGGTGTTTAGTCCGCTTGACTTATGACTCTACACAAGCACTAAACTAAAAAAGCGACGAGTTAAACATGTCGAAACATGTTTAGTTAAGTTAGAAAACAGGTTTTGATATCAAAACGAACGGTTTTGACATCCTAGAGTAGTTTGGTTACAAAATACGCGAGAAAACGCATTTTGGCCGAAACTACGACTCGTCACTGAGCCTAGATAACGTGGTAATCAGTAGGTATAGCCACTAGGGACTATAACCATCGTGATTACGCTCACGTTATGAAGTTCAAACGAACTTCGCGTTGACCATAAACTGGTCAAAGCAGAAAGTCAAACACAGTTTGACTTTAACGCTAAAACGAACGCTAAACGCGAAAGAATACTTACAGAAGGTCCCCGCAAGGTTTGATTCCAAGTAAATCTCAGGTAGGAAGTGCACAAACACAACCACTTAGAGAAAAACTCAGATCAAATGTGGGAATGAATGAAGTGGGGGTTGGGTATTTATAGGAAATCCACAACCGTTAGGATCGTTTCTTGGAGAAGAAGGAATGATCTAGACCATACACTTGGGCACAAGGTTTTGAATACCATGGGGACATCAAATACCAGCCCATAGTGTGAAATTCAAGAGGTAAAAACCATTGGAACAGGTGGAATGGACCAGATTCAATGTTTCTGCATTTCTGCTGATATGGGGACTGCTTACGGACCGTAAGCACATGCCCATACGGTCCGTAAGGGACCTGCAGACCAGCACTTTCATAAAATGACAGTTTAGCCCCTGAACTTGTAAAACTTGCATTTCGGCTCATTTTTGACACGTTTAAGCCCCGTTAACCTCATTTCAAGGCTCTAAAATGAAGTTAAAGTATAGGGAACTCAAAACATGCTCAAAAATATCTCGGATGTCGGTTCGTTTGGTCGTACGGTTGCGTTGTTCGGTTAATTACGACGGGAGTCGTAACGGACGCAAAAACGATCCAAATTGCGCGAAGAATGGATTTTTATTATGCCAAACATTAAAACATAATATTTTAATGCTTACATAAATTTTTGGATGCCTGGATATATTCAGAACGTAAGATATGCGCGAAAATGCAAACTTGAGCACTTTTTTGACGCTTTTAGTCCCTATTGATCAATAAAGTTTATTTTAGCATACCGAACCCTTCAAAGCCTATTTCTAAGCTATTTAATGGTTATTTAGGGTATGTTTAACTTATGATCAAGTTCCGGAATGTTCGTTACAGTTCGAAATGGCATACTTTCGCAGTTTGTCGAAATTAGTCCCTGTAAGCGAATAAACTTGATTTCGACACACCAAACCCTCCAAAACTTATTTCTAAGTTATGTAAAGGTTATTTAAGGTATGTTAAGCCTATGTCACTATTCCGGGGTGTTTGTCGCGCTAAACTGATTACGTTTACGCATCAGTTCGCGCATAACTTTCCAGAAAGCGATTTAGAGCTTGAAATCGAACGAGAATTGATATGTGTAAATGATACACATATTTATACAAATCCTAAGTATGAAATACAATATTTCACTGATTTGGTTTTTGTTTGATGGCCGTGGAGGCACAGATGTCACAACGTTACTCAAACCATTTACCCAAACCAACCACCATGTAAATTGTTCATGTATAAATCAATTGTCAAGTGTTATTGTGTAAACCATATTGAAATGTCTATGTTCAATGTAAACCACCGAATGTGTATATCAATGTCAAAATGTTTATATTTACTGTAGATCATGTAATGTGTACCCAAAGTATATCACGTATGGTAAGTAAAATATATCAACTAAACCATATGTAAAATGCACAAAAATAAGGTATTGAAGTAAAACATGGTTTAAATCAAAGTTATGTTTTGTGGAACAAATGCATGCTATACTGATACAAACATTCATGTGGTATGTGAAAATGCATACATCCAAGCCTTGAGACTGTGGCGATAAACCCTTAAACAAATTAAAGGTTTATCTAAGTTATGTATATCGAATTCGGTCATTCCTTTCATCCAAACCAACCTAGGATGTCCGGAACGGGAGTTGTCAATTCCTATGGTACCACTACCTACTAACGAACGGCGTAGCTAATGTTAATGAATGTATTGTTCCATGTTAAACAAACCAAATGTCATACCAAAATGAAGGCATGTGATGTAAACAATTTGTACTAAGTATGCACACAATGGGCATAAATAGCATGAAATGTAATGTGAAACAAGGTACTAAGTACGCACACAATGGGCATACATAGCATGAAATGTAATGTAAAGCAATGTACTAAGTATGCACACAATGGGCATATATAGCATGAACTGTAATGAAATCATGTACTATAATGTACTAACGAACATAGCAGGTATATGATGTGAAAACATGGAAAGCATGAAAGTAACAAGTAGGCACATGTGTTTCACCCCAAAACAGTTTGGAAAACAGTAAATGAGGGGTTCAATGTACTCACCTGAGATTGCTTTGAAGTTCCTGTGTAATATTCACACAATGCTAGAGATCACGGAATATCAAACGGCACCTAATAGTTAGCTATATTAATATACCGGACCAAAATCGGAAGGATCGGATAGTATGCGGGTTCGTAAACCAAACGAGTATGGAGACTCGTGTAATATGGTTTAACAAATCCTTTATACTAAAATGAAACCTAACCTAAGTGCTTACGACCCATTACGACCCGTTTAGGTAGCTTATGCTACTTTAACGCGTCGTCCGCGTAAAACGCGTTTGGAACGCCTAACATCGTGACCATAAGGTATAACCTCGGAAGGTTACAGCTAGGGTCACCTAATGTGTTTGGTCGGATCCTAATGATCGACCAAATGGGTTGGGTTCGAAAGTATAAGCGATTGTTTAGATCGCTTACCTTACGACCCTATATAAGCACTATACTAAAAGTGACGAGTTAAGCATGTTAGAACATGCTTAACTAAGTTTAGAAAACAGGTTTGGTATCAAAACAAACGGTTTTGATACTCACAAGTAGTTTGGTTACAAAATACACAAGAATGCGCATTTTGGCCGAAACTACTACTCGTCACTGAGCCTAGATAACGTGGTAATCAGTAGGTATAGTCACTACGGACTATAACCATCGTGATCATGCTCACGTTATGAAGTTCCAACGAACTTCGTGTTGACCGTAAGCTGGTCAATGTAGAAAGTCAAACAAAGTTTGACTTTAGCACTAGAAAGCGATTAAAAGAACGAAAGAAGACTTACGAAGGGTCCCCGAAAGCTAAACTTGATCCAGGAGCTCAGGTATGAAGCAATGGCATCAACTTAGAGCTCTTTGATCAGTTTTGTGGGTTTTAACACAAATGGGGGGGGGGTATTTATTGGAAAATCAAGACCGTTAGGATCGTTTCTTGAATATCGTGCCACGATCTCAAGCGTACACTTGTCAAGATGTTATGGTATCATATAGTGACCCTAACTTCAGAGATTGTGAAAGGGCATTGCCCTTTGGAGTGATTGAAAGGCCAAATTCATCAAAAAAACGAGTTTCTGCATCTGCAGGGCTCATGCGGCCTGCGTCAGGATGCAGGCAAAACTCAGGCGGGTCGCCTGGCCTTGTCTGATCTGCACAAACTTTCATAAATGACAGTTTTAGTCCCTATTGCATGTTTAAGCCATTTTCAACACTTCTAAGGCCCGTAAAGCCAACTTTAAGGCCCTAAAATGATGCCTAAACATTGTGGACAGGAAACATGCTCAAAAATATGCCGGATGTTGGTTTGTTTGGCCGTACGATCGCGATGTTCGGTTAATTACGACGGAATACGCATAAGCGCGAATAACGATCCAAAATGCGTGACGAATGGATTTTTCTCATGCCAAACACTAAGGCATAATATTATGATGCTTACATAAATTTTTGGATGTCCGGATGTATTCAGAACGTAAGTTATGCGCGAAAGTGCAAACTTATGCACTTTTAGTCCCTGAATGATCCAAAAGTTTATTTTAGCATACCTAACCCTTCAAAGCCTATTTCTAAGCTATGTAAAGGATATTTATGGTATGTTTAACTTATAGACATGTTCCGGGATGTCTGTTTTAGTACGAATCGTCATACTTTCGCAGTTTGTCAAGTTTAGTCCCTATAAGCGAATAAACTTGTTTTTGCCATACCAAAGCCTTCAAAACTTATTTCTAAGTTATGTAAAGGTTATTTAAGGTATGTTAAGTATACGTTGATGTTCCGGAGTATTTGTCACATTAAACTGAGTACGTTTACGCATCAGTTTGCGTATAATTCTCCAAAAAGCGATGTAGAGTTTGAAATCGAACAAAAGTCAAAACATGAAAAATGTAAAACATAAACAAACAAACATTGGGATCAAATAACATTGTTTTATTGATAATTGAACTGTTCATAATGATTTTGAGCACAAATGTTACAGTCTCCCCTACTTGTGGAAATTTCGTCCCGAAATTTATTTAGAGGAAACTCGTGGAAAAAGATGCGGATATTTTGCCTTCATTTGAGCTTCGCGTTCCCAAGTAAACTCGGGTCCACGTTTAGATTCCCAGTGAACCTTGACCAAAGGAATGCGCTTGCGTTTAAGCCACCTGACTTCACGTTCCATGATTTCTACCGGTTTCTCAACAAATTTCAGTGTTTTATCAACACGAATTTCGTCAAGCGGTATATGGAGGTTCTCATCAGCTAAACACCTCTTGAGATTGGAGACGTGAAAGGTTGGATGAACATTTCCAAGTTCAGGAGGTAACTCAAGTCTGTAGGCTACCTTACCGATTCTTTCGACGATCTTGAATGGTCCAACGTATCTAGGTGCAAGTTTTCCTTTCTTTCCAAATCTGATCACACCTTTCCAAGGTGAGACCTTAAGCAATACACGATCACCGACTTGAAAATCCAAGGGCTTGCGTTTTAGGTCCGCGTAACTCTTTTGACGGCTTCTAGCTGTCTGAAGGTTATCACGAACTTTCTTTACCTTATCTGTTGTCTCTAAAATGAGGGCAGGTCCCGTAAGCTGAGCCTCGCCGATCTCATTCCAGCAGACTGGTGAACGACATTTTCGACCATAGAGAGCCTCGAAAGGAGCCATGTTGATGCTGGAGTGATAACTGTTGTTGTAGGAGAATTCAATCAACGGAAGATGTGAATCCCAACTACCACCAAAATCGATCACACAAGCTCTAAGCATATCCTCCAGTGTCTGGATTGTTCTTTCAGACTGACCATCCGTTTGCGGATGATAAGCTGTGCTCAGATTAAGTTGGGACCCCATAGCAGATTGCGTGGTTCTCCAAAAATGAGAAGTGAAACAAGCATCTCTGTCAGAAATGATGTTCAAAGGAACACCATGTCGAGCTACAATTTCATCCACGTAGATTTGAGCAAGTTTGTCAGCCGAAAAATCCTCACGGATTGGCAAGAAATGCGCTGATTTAGTAAGACGATCAACAACTACCCAGATGGCATCGTGACCTTTCTTTATGCGCGGGAGTTTAGTAATGAGATCCATGGTAACGTTTTCCCATTTCCAAACTGGGATCTCTGTGCTCCAGTAAACCGGACGGACGCTGATGTTCAGCCTTCACCTTAAGGCAAGTAAGGCATTTTGATACATATAAGGCAATGTCTTTCTTCATACCAGGCCACCAATACTGAATACGAAGATCCTTATACATCTTATCTGAGCCAGGATGAATAGAATAACGAGACTTATGGGCTTCATCCATAAGCAGGGTATGAAGATTATCTTGGCTTGGGACCCACAAGCGGTCCATGAAGTAATATGATCCATTGTCCTTCAGTTCTAGAGCAGGAGTTATGTGATAAGGAAATTCCTTATCCATCAAACCTTGTGAAACACAAGATTGTTGAGCCTGAGAAATACGGGCTTGGATATCGGATTGAGCTTGAATAACAGATTGGACACGAACACAATGAAGCTTAGTACGTTCCTTGCGACTCAAAGCATCGGCTACGACATTCGCCTTACCAGGATGGTAGCGAATTTCGCAGTCATAGTCGTTTAGAAGCTCCACCCAACGTCGTTGCCTCATGTTGAGTTCTTTCTGATTGAAGATATGCTAAAGACTTTGTGGTCCGTGAAAACCACACATTTTGTACCGTACAAATAGTGTCTCCAAATCTTAAGAGCGAAGACAACTGCACCCAACTCAAGATCATGAGTGGTGTAGTTCTTCTCATGTACCTTTAACTGCCTCGATGCATATGCTATGACTTTGTTTCTTTGCATCAAGACGCAGCCAAGGCCCAATTTAGATGCATCGCAATAAACTACGAAATCATCATTGCCCTCAGGCAATGTTAGGACAGGCGCGTCGCAAAGCTTTTGTTTCAAAGTCAGAAACGCTTCCTCTTATTTGAATCCCCAATCAAATGGCTTGTTCTTCTGTGTTAGAGCAGTTAGAGGAACTGTAATCTTCGAGAAATTTTCAATGAAGCGGCGATAATAACCCGCTAGACCAAGGAAAGAACGAACTTCAGTAGGAGTAGTAGGCGTATCCCAATCCTTAATCGCACTGATCTTGAAGGGATCTACATGAATACCTTGTTCGTTGACAATATGTCCTAAGAATTGAACCTCTTTAAGCCAGAATTCACACTTGGAGATTTTGGCGAAAAGTTGCTCTTTCTTTAGGAGTTCCAACGTAAGACGAAGATGTTGCTCATGCTCAGCTTGCGTCTTAGAATATATCAAAATGTCATCAATGAAAACGATGATGAACTTATCCAAATAAGGCTTGCAGACCCTATTCATCAAGTCCATGAAAACAGCAGGAGCATTAGTCAAACCGAATGGCATGACTGTGAACTCATAATGCCTATAACGAGTGCGGAACGCTGTCTTGGGAATATCTTCTTCATGCACACAAAGTTGATGATATCCAGATCGCAGGTCAATCTTTGAAAAATAAGAAGCGCCTTGCAATTGATCAAAGTGATCATCGATGCGAGGTAGGGGATATCGATTCTTGATAGTAAGCTTGTTAAGCTCACGATAATCATACACATCCTAAAAGATCCATCCTTCTTCTTTACAAAGAGAACGGGAGCACCCCAAGGTGAAAAGCTAGGACAGATGAAACCTTTGTCAGAAAGTTCCTCCAGCTGTTTAGACAACTCTTGCATCTCGGATGGTGCAAGATGATATGGAGCTCTGGCAATGGGATTTGTCAGAAAGTTCCTCCAGCTATTTAGAGAAGATGATATGGAGCTCTGGGGGTAGACCAGGTAACTCTTTAGGAAATACTTCAGGATAATCCCGTACAACAGGAATATCTTGAATAGGCTTACCTTTGCCCTTATCTGCTATGATATGTGCCAAAAATGCCACGTAGTTCTTCCGCAGATACTTCCGAGCTTTAAAACAAGGCATGAGTTTGAGACCACCAGCAGGTTTCTCACCCCGAACCTGTAGGATCTCACCTGACGAAAGCGGCATGCGAATGATCTTCTCAAAACAAATTATCTCTGCGTGATACTTGGCTAACCAATCCATACCCACAATAACGTCGAAGCTTCCAAGTTGCATAGGCGTGAGGTCAATAGGAAAAAGATGGTTATTAAGGTTCAATTGGCAGTTGCGGAGAACAGAATCAAGAACAATGGGTTCACCGTTCGCCACTTCTACTGTCAATGGTTTACCTAGTTTCGTTCTAGACACTCGAAGCAATGGTTCAAAAGATAACGACATAAAACTCTTATCGGCACCCGAATCAAAAAGAACAGATGCTGGCTGATTATTAATAAAGAACGTACCGTTCACCACATTATCATCTGCTTGTGCCTCTTGTGCGTTCATGTTGAAGACTCGACCTCGAGCCTGAGCCTGGTTCTGATTGGCATTCTGATTCTGGTTGGCTAGCCTTGGGCACCGATTTCTGTAATGGGTCAGATCCCCACAGTTATAACAAGCACCTGGTGGGTAGTGTGGTCGTGCAGCTTGACCCTGTTGCTGAGCAACTTGTTGAGCCGGGTTCTGAACTGCGTGATTTTGAGCAAACTGACAAACATCGGCAAGATGACCTGACTTCCCACAGTTAGTACAGAAACGACACTGATGTTGCGGCTGATGGGGACTGTTGCATCTATTGCACAAAGGTGCATTCCCTGAATAGGGCTTCTTCGCTGGAGGCTGTGCGGGTTGGTTGGGAGCTGCCTGGTTAGCTTGGGCAGTGACAGCATAGTTTTGGGAAGCCTTACGCTTCCTTGCTCTTTTTGATGAACCAGAATCCTTTCCATTTTGTTTTGACCTTTCTTGCTATCTTCCTTGTCAGACGACTTTTTCTTGCCCTTGTCACCCTTCCTGTGTAATTTATTCTTCCGAATCCGTGACTCAGTCAATGTCGCTGATAACTCGATCGCCTGACGGAGTGTGGTAGGGTTACTACCAGTAATGATGTCTTGTACCGAGTCGGGTAGGCCGTCAATGTACCTTTCGATGGCCTTGTCGAGTGGGGCAACCATAGTCGGGCAAAGCAGACTCAACTCCTCAAACCTATCAGTATATGCCCTGTGCTCGCCACTATCTTGTTTCAAGTCATCAAACTCCTTCTCCAACGCTCGTTGTTCATGACGAGGACAAAACTCCCTCATCATAAGAGTTCTAAGTTCAGCCCATGTCTGAGCTAGAGCAACTTCTGCACCGCGATCCCTCATAACCCCGTTCCACCACATAAGAGCCCTCTTCTGAAACACACTCAAAGAAAACTCGACCTTGCGATTGTCAGGACACTGCACGTGACGGAATGTATTCTCAATGCTCTCGAACCATTGAAGAAGCCCAGTTGCTCCTTCGGAAGCACTAAACTTGAGCGGTTTAGCCGAGTTAAAATTCTTGAAATTGCATGGAGCATTGTTGTTGTTGTTGGCTTGGTTCCATTGAGCAAAGAGATTTGGGAGTGCAGCAGCCATCTGCTGTGCAATAATTTCTGCCAGTTCGGCATTTGCTACCTGATTGTCGCGTCGAGGAGGCATTCTAAAAGAGGAAAACATGAAAGGAAACGAGTGAGATGATTGGATGAAGAGAATGAGATGAAACAGAATCAACAAAAGCAAAGATGGTGGTTACGCATCGCAAAGCAAACAAGCGACACGAAATGTATAGTCAAAGTAAGTGGGTCAAAAATAATGTATCGCAAAGACATGTTCGCCTATAAGTGAACACTCACCCCAAGAGTTCCCAGGTAAGAGTGACTGGTCTGATTATGTGGATTTGTACGAACACTCTAGCCTTAGACAGAAAACTCAGGGTACAGGCATTCACTCTTCCAGTTCGCACGTGTTCACACTATTAAAGCCCAAAACTTTGACGAGACTTTTGAAAATTCAAAAGGGTTCAAAACCATATAACAGAGGGTTCAAAACCTAGTAATCAATCATCCTAGATTAGATGATTAATTTTCAAAGCGGATTCGGAACCGATGTTCTCGTTGTGGTTATCACCTAAGGATAGGTGAAGTGCATGTTTTAAAATCTAAACACAAGATAACTTGTGTTAGGGTCCTAGAAAGTTATAGTCTAGGTCAATGCATTACTAATAACCTAATTCCCTATAACCATTGGCTCTGATACCAACTCTTCTGTCACATCCCGACCGCGTATAACATGCAACCGTGGTGGAAACGTCGGGGAGTGTTGGGACAAAATTAATTGTTTCATAACCATGAAAATTAAAGTTACATTTTATTTACCAAACAAGCGTATTACATTGTCTTTAAACAGGAAATAAAGAGTTTATAACATAATTAAACTAGTCTATCTTCGTTTTATGTCTCTAAGGCACAGGTCCGCCCTAGTATCACAATCATCATCCTAAGAAACAGCTCCTGAAAACAAATGTGAAAGTAGGTACGTCAGCATAAAAATGCCTGTGAGATACATAGGTTTTGTGAAAATGGGATTCATGACTTGAGTTTAAAGAAAACGTTTAATAACAGTCAGTCATGAACCTTGTAAATTGTTTAGTCTTGTAAATCATATGAGAAATGATAAGATCAGATGATATGTATAAATAAAATGTAAGGTTAAAGGAGAGTAAAAATGAGTTTGTATAAGATAAGTTTGTTTGTAAAACAATGTCTTGTGAAGAATATGTTATTTGTGAAAAAGGTAACATGTCTATACTGAAATGATTTAAATAATGCTACGATAGGTAATATTATACAAACATTTATATATAGGAAGTACCAGCGGCGTATCCACCATGTTTGTATCATATTACATACGCCACGTTACTCAAACCATTTACCCAAACCAACCACCATGTAAATTGTTCATGTATAAATCAATTATCAAGTGTTATTGTGTAAACCATATTGAAATGTCTATGTTCAATGTAAACCACCAAATGTGTATATCAATATCAAAATGTTTATGTTTACTGTAGATCATGTAATGTGTACCCAAAGTATATCACGTATGGTAAGTAAAATATATCAACTAAACCATATGTAAAATGCACAAAAACAAGGTATTGAAGTAAAACATGGTTTAAATCAAAGTTATGTTTTGTGGAACAAATGCATGCTATACTGATACAAACATTCATGTGGTATGTGAAAATGCATACATCCAAGCCTTGAGACTGTGGCGATAAACCCTTAAACAAATTAAAGGTTTATCTAAGTTATGTATATCGAATTCGGTCATTCCTTTCATCCAAACCAACCTAGGATGTCCGGAACGGGAGTTGTCAATTCCTATGGTACCACTACCTACTAACGAACGGCGTAGCTAATGTTAATGAATGTATTGTTCCATGTTAAACAAACCAAATGTCATACCAAAATGAAGGCATGTGATGTAAACAATTTGTACTAAGTATGCACACAATGGGCATAAATAGCATGAAATGTAATGTGAAACAAGGTACTAAGTACGCACACAATGGGCATACATAGCATGAAATGTAATGTAAAGCAATGTACTAAGTATGCACACAATGGGCATATATAGCATGAACTGTAATGAAATCATTTACTATAATGTACTAACGAACATAGCAGGTATATGATGTGAAAACATGGAAAGCATGAAAGTAACAAGTAGGCACATGTGTTTCACCCCAAAATAGTTTGGAAAACAGTAAATGAGGGGTTCAATGTACTCACCTGAGATTGCTTTGAAGTTCTTGTGTAATATTCACACAATGCTAGATATCACGGAATATCAAACGACACCTAATAGGTAGCTATATTAATATACCGGACCAAAATCGGATGGATCAGATAGTATGCGGGTTCGTAAACCAAACGAGTATGGAGACTCGTGTAATATGGTTTAACAAATCCTTTATACTAAAATGAAACCTAACCTAAGTGCTTACGACCCATTACGACCCGTTTAGGTAGCTTATGCTACTTTAACGCGTCGTCCGCGTAAAACGCGTTTGGAACGCCTAACATCGTGACCATAAGGTATAACCTCGGAAGGTTACAGCTAGGGTCACCTAATGTTTTTGGTCGGATCCTAATGATCGACCAAATGAGTCGGGTTCGAAAGTATAAGCGATTGTTTAGATCGCTTACCTTACGACCCTATATAAGCACTATACTAAAAGTGACGAGTTAAGCATGTTAGAACATGCTTAACTAAGTTTAGAAAACAGGTTTGGTATCAAAACAAACGGTTTTGATACTCACGAGTAGTTTGGTTACAAAATACACAAGAATGCGCATTTTGGCCGAAACTACGACTCGTCACTGAGCCTAGATAACGTGGTAATCAGTAGGTATAGTCACTACGGACTATAACCATCGTGATCACGCTCACGTTATGAAGTTCCAACGAACTTCGTGTTGACCGTAAGCTAGTCAACGCAGAAAGTCAAACAAAGTTTGACTTTAGCACTATAAAGCGATTAAAAGAACGAAAGAACACTTACGAAGAGTCCCCGAAAGCTAGACTTGATCCAGGAGCTCAGGTATGAAGCAATGGCATCAACTTAGAGCTCTTTGATCAGTTTTGTGGGTTTTAACACAAATGGGGGGGGGGGGTATTTATAGGAAAAGCAAGACCGTTAGGATCGTTTCTTGAATATCATGCCAAGATCTCATGCGTACACTTGTCAAGATGTTATGGTATCATATAGTGACCCTAACTCCAGAGATTGTGAAAGGGCATTGCCCTTTGGAGTGATTGAAAGGCCAAATTCATCAAAAAAACGAGTTTCTGCATCTGCAGGGCTCATGCGGCCCACGTCAGGATGCAGGCAAAACTCAGGCGGGCCGCCTGGCCTTGTCTGATTTGCACAAACTTTCATAAATGACAGTTTTAGTCCCCGTTGCATGTTTAAGCCATTTTCAACACTTCTAAGGCCCGTAAAGCCAACTTTAAGGCCCTAAAATGATGCCTAAACATTGTGGACATGAAACATGCTAAAAAATATGCCGGATGTTGGTTCGTTTGGCCGTACGATCGCGATGTTCGGTTAATTACGACGGAATGCGCATAAGCGCGAATAACGATCCAAAATGCGTGACGAATGGATTTTTCTCATGCCAAACACTAAGGCATAATATTATGATGCTTACATAAATTTTTGGATCTCCGGATGTATTCAGAACGTAAGTTATGCGCGAAAGTGCAAACTTATGCACTTTTTGACACTTTTAGTCCCTGAATGATCCAAAAGTTTATTTTAGCATACCTAACCCTTCAAAGCCTATTTCTAAGCTATGTAAAGGATATTTATGGTATGTTTAACTTATAGACATGTTCCGGGATGTCTGTTTTAGTACGAATCGTCATACTTTCGCAGTTTGTCAAGTTTAGTCCCTATAAGCGAATAAACTTGTTTTTGCCATACCAAAGCCTTTAAAACTTATTTCTAAGTTATGTAAAGGTTATTTAAGGTATGTTAAGTATATGTTGATGTTCCGAAGTATTTGTCGCATTAAACTGAGTACGTTTACGCATCAGTTTGCGTATAATTCTCCAGAAAGCGATGTAGAGTTTGAAATCGAACAAAAGTCAAAACATGAAAAATGTAAAACATAAACAAACAAACATTGGGATCAAATAACATTGTTTTATTGATAATTGAACTGTTCATAATGATTTTGAGCACAAATGTTACAATCCATGCGGGGTCGATTGACGAGGACGGCGATGAGCAAGGCATTGCACATATGATTGAGCATGTTGCATTTCTTGGAAGTAAGAAGCGTGAAAAGCTTTTAAGAACCAGTGCATGTTCGAATGCTTATACGGATTTTCATCATATGGTTTTTCATATCCATTCACCAACTTCCATGCAGGTTTGTAACTGCAGATTTCATTTATTCTCTCTAATTATTGGTGGCCATTCTAAATTGTTCTTAGGCCATCCGTAGTCATAAAGCCCCTTGTGAGGCGTTATGCGACACGTGTCGTGCCACGTCACACAGGGGCTTTATGGGGCATTATATCACTAGAGCCCGTAGTCATAAAGCCCCTACCCATTAATACCTAATTATTAATTTTCGTTTTTATTAGTTAATTATAAAAACACTAACTAATTTTTGATTGGTCCAAAATTTGAAACCTCCCCCCATACCATCGTTATAGAGGTCGCGCCCCCTCTTTTTCTCATCCATACCGCCCCTTGTGGCGGTGTTACCCGACGTTTTCCGGCGCTATGTGGGGGCATAGCGCCCCACTACGTATGATCTTAATTTTGTAGGATCATTACCTCTACCATGGTCAATCAGAATGAAATTCGCACTCGGGGCTGCAAAGGGACTGGCTTTTCTACATGAAGAAGCAAAAAGATCGATGATTTATGGTGATTTCAAAACAACATTTTGTAAGACGTTGTATGCAACACTAACTCATCAAGCATTTGACTTTTCATGAATTTGCTTTCAGGTTCATCTTTTTAACGATTCTTTTCCAGGAATATAACGCAAAGCTTTCTGATTTTGGTCTTCCTAAAGACGCCCCCGAGGGTGATAAAACACATGTTTCTACTAGAATCATGGGAACATACGGTTACGCAGCTCCGGAATATGTAATGACAGGTTTGACTTTTTTACTTTTTATTCTTGACTTTTTGTGTTTCTTGTTTCTTTAACGTTTGAATCACTTATGTTATTTGTTTTCTCATGTAGGACATCTTACTGCAAAGAGTGGCGTATATAGTTTCAGAGTCGTTTTACTTGAAATGTTGACTGGTAGAAGGTCAATGGACAAAAACCGTCCAAACGGTGAGCACAATCTCGTAGAATGGGCTCGACCACATTTAGGAGACAGGAGGCGGTTTTATAAGCTAATAGACCCATGTCTCGAGGGTCATTTCTCTATAAAGGGAGCCTAGAAAGCGGCCTAACTAGCAGCCCGTTGCCTGAGCCGAGACTCAAAGGTCAGATCACTCATGAGTGAAGTTGTTGAGTCATTAAAGCCATTGCCGGCCCTAAAGGACATGGCTAGCTCATCTATTTACTTCCAGACGGTCCAATCTGAACAGGTCGGGTCGAGCCCAAATGGCCGACACGGGGCCCGGTTTCAAACGGGTCGCTTTCAAGAAACGGGTCACAGCATCCTAGAAGCCTATCGATATCAAGTAGCACACGTGCGTCGCCGTTTCATCAGTAGTTGGTCCAAAACTCACCAAAGACGAATGAGAAGCGTTAAGAATGGTTTTTTTGGTATATGAGATTTAATTTCTTAGTATTGTTATTAATATTTTTTTTTCTTTTTAAAAAATAGTTCTAATTGTCTAAAGCCGTATAAGAGCAACAAAAAGAGATGTGGAATTTATGTTGTGATGAATTTAGAGTGATCATGGCAGTGTAATTTATGAGGAGCTATGAAGTTGATTTAAAAAGAATTTTTATGCTACAAAAATGATATCCCCTAGAAACCTTTGTATTACATATACAGATTAAATGGTTACTAATGAAAGTTTATGAATTATAAAAGGATATTTTGAGTTAAGATACATTTACAAAATAAGATATATAATACGAAGGGGAAGCGGGGAAGAAAATCTTGGTTCACAGATATTTGAAACGTGACGTAATAAGTTATATATTAGGTATAGATCAGAAGACATTAATCTTAAGGTGTCGTTAAAGCTACCTCATTTACTTCGTTTATTACTTTACCCCCTCGACTCATGTTTACTTACCTTACACTCGTGTTATCTTTTGGGTATTGGTATATGAATGCTATTCGAGAAAAATACAAGCCAATGTAAGAGATAGAAATATAACGTAAAAAAGAGTGCAAACATAGATTTTGGGTTACATGTATGATGGACAAGTTACTTGGTGCTAACTATATCATACCCATAATGATCCTGTGTTTAAAGTAACATTTCATATGTGTTTTTCTTAGTTATTGTTGTTAGTGTACTTACCATAATGATCATGTTTAAGATTACTAAACGGGGTAACTAAATTTTAAGACATTGTTTGTTTAGTTCACCATTATTTATATGAGATGTTTGTCTTTTCCTTGATATTAAAATTGATTTTATGATGGTTGTTATTGTACTTGTCTCTTTTCAAGTCAGAAATGAAGTTCAACAATTAAAATTGGGATGCATTGTTGTTATATTCAACTAGGGTGGAGCCCCTGCCGCGATGCGGCGGGAACGGGAGGTTAAATGACGAAGCATAGTAATTAAACGATACACGCACATTGCAACGAAAAAAAACTTACATAGCATGTTTAGGCTACTGAAGCCTATTTAACTTCGTAATTTTCACAAGCCTTTACATTAATAAAACACTCACAATCATCTTACGAATTTTGTAAAGTAATAATTCCATACCATAAACACAATATCTTTTAACTTTACGTTTAATTTCTATTTTTAATAACCCATGACCGGTCAACTTATTATAGTAATTTATTTTAATTTTTATACGACATGAAAATAGCAACCCATACATAATCAATGACCATAAACACAATATCTTAATTGAAAATTTAGATTTTAGTTATGACCCAACTGAACTAAACCTTCTCATGCATACCCTTAGAATTACTAACAAGTGTTGTGTTTTCCATTGCATCGCGAATTTGGTTTTGGTTTTGGCTCAAAACCGAACCTCCCCGTACATAGCCCTAAACTCACCAACCTAAATGATATGTTTCCTGCCGCATCGCGCGGGTAAACGTCTAGTGTATATATGTGTGTGTGTGTGTGTGTGTGTGTGTGTGTGTATGTGTGTAGAGAGAGAGAGAGAGAGAGAGAGCGAGAGAGAGAGAGGAGGAGGAGAAGTTGGGTAGAAAGTGGATTTTTCCTAGAAAGTCTAGGAAACAATCAGAATGCGACACGTGCCATTGAAGGATTTTAACTAGAAGGGCAATTATGTACTTTCACAATCTATTTTTATTTTAGGAAATTATCTTCAATAACTAACTATCCATAATGAAACCGATTTCCTCCATAATTTTCGGGATTTTTTGTTTTCGATTTCTGATCTCACGTAAATATCAACCATTCCTTCGTTTTCTTGCTCACAAGATTCATTGCTGATCATATTTTTATACGGAGAGAAAAATCATGGCCTCTGGAATCTATGAGCATGTTCTTGGTACTGTGTTTTAACAGTTAGAGGGTTAAACTCAATGTTTTTATAGATCCCATAATATGAATGATGTTTGGTAACGCTGGATGATTTCTTGACATTGTGTTTAATAGCAAGCAGATTAATACCGTTGTGTTTTAGCATTCATGCTGGTAATGCTGGAGGATTTCTTGACGATGTGTTTTACCATTCATGCTGGTAATGCTGGAGGATTTCTTGACATTGTGTTTTAACAGCAAGCAGATTAATACAGTTGTGTTTTAGCATTCCTGTTGGTAATGCTGGAGGATTTCTTGACGTTGTGTTTTACCATCCATGCTAGTAATGCTGGAGGATTTCTTGACATTGTGTTTTAACAGTAAGCAGATTAATACATTTGTGTTTTAGCATTCATGCTGGTAATGCTGGAGGATTTCTTAACGCTGTGTTTTACCATTCAAGCTGGTAATGCTGGAGGATTTCTTGACATTGTGTTTTAACAGCAAGCAGATTAATACCGTTATGTCTTAGCATTCATGCTGGTAATGCTGGAGGTTTTCTTGACGCCGTGTTTTACCATCCATGCTGGTAATGCTGGAGGATTTATTGACATTGTGTTTTAACAGCAAGCAGTTTAATACCGTTGTGTTTTAGCATTCATGCTGGTAATGCTGGAGGATTTCTTGACGCTGTGTTTTACCATTCATGCTGTTACGATGTGTGACATTTGTCACGATGTGTTTTCTTGATGTTGTGTTTCTTCATGAAGGATAGAAGGAAGAGAGAGAGAGAGAGACGAGAGAAAGGGAGAGAGAGAGAGAGAGAGAGAGAGAGAAAATCACAAGAAATGTGGGGTGGTTATGGAATGACAGTTATTTCCATATTTAAAACAAGCTAAATGACATATCTACCCCTGATTATCTAAATAATCCTATTTTTAAGAAACACATATTACCAAAATGTCACCAAAATGATCTCAACCATTAAACACACCCATTGGATGACCCAGATCGCTTCCTAGACTTTCTAGGAAAAACACACTTTCCGCAGGATCCCCACTCATATATATAAATATATACTATATTATAATGCATGAGGGAAGGGTTTTTTAAGATACCTAATAAATAAGAACTTTTTCCTCCTTTATTATAGAAAAACCCCTAAAATAAGGGTAGTTTGGTCTTTTAAACACTATTTATTTTTTAGCCTTTAAACTTATTACACTTAAATCCCTGAGGTTTTAACAAACTTATAATTTTTTACGTATTCTTGACATATCTTATAAACTATACTGTCTAAAAAAAATCCAAAGATAGCATGATGACCTACACATTTTTGTCGACGTTTCGGTAGTTGTCTTGTTCAATGTCGACGCACGGATTAAAAGGTACAAGTCGATAATGCATTAATGTACAAATAATTAATACTTGTGATCTAATGGCCTAATCTACAAAGATGGGCTCCATCTATGCAAACAAAAAACAAAAAAAAATTAAAAGTATCGTAACATAAAATGAAGATGTTATGTGTCACATTTTAGTTTATTAAATACACTTCTATAGTTACTACTATAAATACATAGCAGGACACCCCTATATCTATTGCTAAACAAAGTTAAAAAATGGATCCAGTTCTGAATTCAATTATCGCGAAAAACCAAGCATGCGAGATTAAAAATTCTAAGGTCAGTTCAGTTATATCGAAGCAGTGAATAATTGTTTTCTTTTATTTACTTTTATGTGAATGTTAACTTATCTGATTTTCCAGATTCAATTGCAGGATGAACATGCCAATTTAAACAACCCAGTTGTCGAACAAACTTCTAAGGTATTGATTTTGCTGGTTTTTAAATATTATTTTTGCGTATATCTTTCATATTAACATGTTCATTATGTTATTATATGTGTGATTTATTGCAGGATGATGGTGATAGAAGTGTTTATATTATTTCTTATGGTGCAATGTTTAGTCCATACAAGTCTAATATTCAACATGAATTTAGTTAATAGGTAATTTTAAGGTTTATTTAATCTTTTTTTTAATATTTGTATTCAATTTCTGTCATTTTTAAGGATCAGAAGTTTGAGACTCAAAAGAAGAGATCCAAGAGACTCTCTGAATGAAAATGGAGTAAGGTTATTAATTTAGACAGTTTTGAGGACAATGACAAACAAGAGGAATTAGAAGATACTACCGATTCAAGCACAAACCAGAAAACTCGATTAAAAATACCTGGAGTATCAATTCAGAAGCTAAACAAATTTCATGCAGTCTACTATGAAATCTATCAACTGTTTTTATGTTTTTTTTTTCATTTTCAGTTGTTATGTTTGATCTAGACGTATGTATAAAGTTTAATTTATATTTGAACTTTATTTTTGGTGTTAATATAATGTAGTTATTGACCATATTAATAAAGTTCAAAATAAAGTTAGTATCCTAAATTTACAAGTCAACTGGACTTATATAAGTGCATATCCTAAAGTTGCAATAAATAGATGTTATAGTTAGATAGAGTCAAGCTGAAATTATAAAATATTGCAGTTATTCTTGGATATTAATCTAATAATTTACATTTCTTAATTAAAAAATAATAAAGTAATAAACTTTAAAGCTAAACTAAAAAACTGAACTTATTATGATATAAAGTTAATAAAGATATAAACTCTTAACATCATATTTTTTTTATAAAAACTGTTTTTAAAATTTTATAAAAATATAAATTTTTTAATTATATAAAAACAAAATTTAATAATTAAAGTTAAAGGTGTAAAACATACTTACGAGTTAACTACTATTTTTTTATAAAAACAAAAATTTTAAACTTAAAGTTTATTGGATGAGTACCATGTGGATATTTAAACAAAGTTATGAACTTTAAAGAATAAAATTATAAACTTTATCATTTAACCAACAAAATAAACTTACTTTACAACTATAACAACTTATCTTTTATTTTTTGTCATTTGATTAGTATTTTTTAATTAAAACGAAACTTAACATGTGTAAAACAGTTTTTTTTACTTTCTTTATAAACAAAACATTTTGTTTTTACAAAAAAAATAATTCTTTTATAAACATTTTTTTGTAACAAGTAATATAAATAAAATACTCCAGAAATTTACAATCTTTAATAGATAAATACAAAATTATGTTGCAAATTTTTAGGAATTATAAGTTCAACTATATTGTTACAGATAATATTAGTCAGTTTCAAAATAATTGTTTACCAACTTGACTAGATACATAGTAGATTGTCTTGCATATTTTTTGGGATTATAAGTTAAAAGTAGACTCATATAGATAAAATTAGTTATGAACTAAAAATCTGAACTCAGTATGATATAAAGATAATAAAGATATAAACTCTATATAATATCCAATTTTTTGTATAAAAACAATCCTTGAAATTTTATAAAAATATAAATTTTTTATATATGTAAAAAACGAAATTTAACAATTTAAGTTAAAGGTCTAAAACGTACTTACGAGTCAAACACTATTTTTGTTTTTATAAAAACAAAAATTTTAAACTTAAAGTTTATTGGATGAGTACTACGTAGATATTTAAAAAAAGTTATGAACTTTAAAGAATAAAATTATACTTTATATAACCAATAAAATAAACATACTTTACAATTATAATAACTTATCTTTTTATTTTTTGTCTTTTGATTATTAATTTTTATAAAAAAAAACATTATTTTTTGTCTTTTGATTATAAGTTTTTATAAAAAAACAAAACTTTACATATGTTTAACACTTATAACATATATCCACCACAAAAATGTTATCATAAATATTATACGAATAAGAAAATTACCAGACATCGCAATCCAAAGTGTCACCTCCGCCGCATCGCGCGAGCACCCTACTAGTATATATATAGGGTAAGGTTCATTTGAGAACCACCTTTATTGTGAGAACCGCGAGAACCAATGTGAACACAACAAAATAACCTAAAAAAGCCTAACCCCACACCCCACCCCAAAAACCTAACCCTCCCCCCCCCCCCCCACCCCAAAAACCTAAACCCCCCACCCCCTCCCAAGCTAAATGCTAAAAACTAAACCACCAAAAAACCTAAGAAAATCTAAAAAAATATAAAAAACACACAAATTTTTTTTTTATATTTTTTACTTAAAACTCGCTACTTTTTCGTAGCTAAAATTGTTTTTTAATAACGAAATATAGAGAATTTTAAGTAAAAACATTAAAAAAAATTTTATGTGTTTTTTAGCTATTTTTTGTTGTGTTCACATTGGTTCTCGCAATAAAGGGTGGTTCCTAACGGATCCTTCTCCTATATATATTGAAAGTGTATTGTACATTTTGTCTTAACGTACGAGCGTACGCTATGGCAAGTTCGCACGTTATAAACCCAAAAAGGGAAATCTCGCATGTTGAAAAAAACCAAAATCGCATGTTGTAAAAAAACCAAAATCACATGTTAAAAAATACAAATTTCGCATGTTGTAAAGAAGTCACATGTTGTTTTACAAAAACCAAAATCGCATTTCAAAACCAAAATCGCACGTTGATCGTACACATCGTACGTTAAGGAAATTTGTATAATAACCGGCATCTCTCTCTCTCTCTCTCTCTATACATATATAAAGGGGAGGGTTATCTTGAGAACGCTAAATATTGCAAGAACCTTGAGAACGAATGAGAAACCAAAATTTTTTTTTAATACAAACCTCATTTTAATTAATACAACATCAAAGAAAAGAATTTACAAAATCAAATAATCAATTTCTCCTCTTAAATCACTCTTATTAGATTTTTTACACCTGGGTAAATATAACAAATTTACGCTCATGTAAATTTTCTTTATTTACGAATTCATGTAAATTTAAACGTATAAATTTAATTTATAACATTGTATTCGAATAATAATGATAAGTGTAAAAAGAAATTTTGAATTTGAATTGTTTTTTACCAAGGTATTATGGTTTTTTCATTCGTTCTCACGGTTCTCACAATATTTAGCGTTCTCATTTAAACCCTCCCCTATATATATATATATATGGTCAGGATTTAGAGAGAACGGTGAAAAGTGTGAGAACAGTGAGAACGATTTTGGTGGTGACATGTGGCATTGATTCTAAATTACACTAAGGGATAATATTGTCAAAAAACTCACTCACATGAACTGGGTGTTCAAATAAAACGCCATAAAAACACCCAATTCAAAAAAACGCCATGAAAATACCCAGTAAAAATGCCATAAAACACCTAGTTCAAAAAAACGCCATGAAAAAACTCAGCTGAAAACGTCATAAAACACTCAGTTCAGAAAAACGCCATGAAAATACCTAGTTAAAACGCCATAAAAACACCTAGTTCAGAAAAACGCCATGAAAATACCTAGTCTAAAATGCCATAAAACACCCAGTTCAGAAAAACGCCATAAAACCCAGTTAATTTTTTTTTCGAAAAGTATATCAATAGTATACTCGTTGGAAAGATAAAAAAAACCATGAGTTTTATGGTGTAATTTTTTTGAAAAATAATCACGTATAAAAAAGTTATTGTCGTTTAAATATGATGGGGGAAAATGACATGTGATTAGCATGTGCACCTTTGTTTGGATCTTTCTATTTTGCCCCTCCTGGTAGTTCCAAGGCCCCTATTATTTACAAAAATGCCACCGCATTAATCTCAGCCACAAAACACTAAGATCTTATGGCTTAGAATCGTTCTCACCGTTCTCACACTTTGAGGTGTTCTCTCTAGATCCTGTTCCTATATATAGAGGCCAGTTAACGTATAATAGGGCTTATCATACATTACGTACGCGATAACCCCAGCCATCAGATCTTCATCTCCCATGTGATTTCATATCTCCATGCGAACTGTACGAACTGTGCGAATTCAATCTTCCACATGCGATTTTGTCCATCTACACACCCCATGCCATCTTTCACATTACCCCATGCTAACTATTTTTTCACATGCGATATTCAATCTTCCACATGCGATTCTACACACCCTATGCCATTTTTCACATTACCCATGCTAGCCATTTTTTCACATGCGATATTCAATATTCCACATGCGATTCTACACACCCCATGTATTTTTCACATTACCCCATGCTAGCCATTTTTTCACATGCGATATTAATCTTCCACATGCGATTTTGTCCATCTACACACCCCATGCCATTTTTCACATTACCCCATGCTAATCATTTTTTCACATGCGATTTCATTTGCATGGGATTTCAAACATGCGATTTCATTGCATTTTCAAGCCATGCGATTTCATTTGCCTTTTTATAACATGCGAAGATTGAATTCGCACCAGATCGGCACCAGATCGAACGACCGGGATGATCGCGTACGTATCGTACGATAAGCCCTATTGTACAATACACTTTCTATATATATATATATATATATATATATATAGTGAAAGTGAAAAATACAATATCCCTTAACGTACAATACGTACGATATTGTGAAATCGCACGTTATAAAAAGCATGTTTAAAATCGCATGTTGGTATTTTTGATGAAATCGTATGTTGGTTTTTTGTAGTAATTTCGCATATTGGTTTTTCAGCACAAATCGCATGTTCAAAAGTGAATTCGCACCAGATCGGACGGCTGAGATGATCGCGTACATATTATACGATAAGGGCCATTGTACGTTAACCTAACACTATATATATATATATATATATATATATATATATATATATATATATATATATATATATATATATATATATATATATATAATGATTGTGCTAATAACATATGGTTTCATTAATTTCATATTTATTTATATAATTGTGCAAGTGGTGTTTTTTACAAATTTGGACACGGAAGCCAATGAGCTAGCGTTGATGATAGCGCGATTATACACAGGTTGCCAAGATATCATATCATTGAGGAACGCGTACCAAGGGAACGCAGCTGGAACAATGGGTGCAACTGCATAATCCAACTGGAAGTTCAACATTGTTCAGGTAAATTCATGAACAACCGCTAATTAGTTTTTTTTTTAATTTAAAACATAAACCATAAAATATTACTCTGAACTTTAAATTTTCATTCGTGAATATAACATGTGTTTGTTATATTACGTGATAAAAGACGTTTCCTAATTTTGGAACGTGGGAATACATTAATAGCTACGTTTGCGTGTTTTTTTATAATGCTTATTTTGTCATCAAAATCATCGGTTCATAAGTGATACGACAAGCTTAGATGTCGTTTTAGATGTCACTCTCTGATTTTTTTTTTTTTTTAAGTTGGCAACACCTTTATCTTTTCACAAAATGACAAATGTGTCTTCATCAAATAATTGTAATTTCTTAGTAAGTCGACATTAACTGTTTTATGTGTCATGTATAGAGGGACATTTGGTGTTTTAAACTAACACTTATCATACAAAAATGTATTAATTAAAAATAGAAAGAAAACATTATGTTTATGTTTATTTATTATAAAGTAAGGGTGACATTATAAAACCACATGTACGCTAGCTAATTTTAGTTCTTCTTTCGACCACTAGAACGAGGTCCTTCATGCAACAAATCCAGACCCATATAGAGGAGCATTCGGGTCTGATAGAGAGAAGTACGCCAAAGATATTGATGACTTGATACAATTTGGAACTTCTGGACATCCCCATGTCTTTCAGCTATCAACGTCACCACATGATGCATGATTAACCATCCGCCGCTTTTAACGTTATTTTCACGAAATTAGTAAAATAACGTTAAAGTTAGTATCATTTCACTTTTGCCCCCCGAGCGCCCACACATATATACATTATATGTGCACACCGCAAGCGGGGCATAAAGTTAGTACCATTTCACGTTAAAGTTATTTTTGAAGCAATTCAGGTAATCATTTTTGATGTAAAATCAAAATATATGCAAGCCTATAACAAGTCAAATGAGTCGATCATGTTAAAAAAAGTGAAACTTATCTAGCGTGTTTTAACTTCCAAGGCGTTATTGCAATAATAGCTCTTTTTGCAAGGGCAACACAAGCCCATGCCTCCCACAAATAAAAATCATTAGTTCGTTAACATATTACCCAAAGCCCCTTATTATATAATTAGGGATGGCTGAAACCTAAATCAAAAACATTTGGGATGAGTAATGGTATGTGAATTTAGCTATGGGATTGGTATAAGATTAGTACTAAAATAATTTGTAAGTATGGGACGGGGTCATAGTCCGATTACCCGAAACATACATGCCTATTTACCCGAACCATGCTTGCATACAATTTTTTTTTGTTGTTGTCGTTGGCTAATAGAGTAGTAATCCAGTGTCTTTTTTAGTTTTCATATAATTTTAGTTTCCGTGTTTCATCTTTTGTACGAAACTCGTACTAAAATGTACTTGAGACTTTCAACGGGTAATTGCAAACAAACTTATATATTTTATGCACAACCTGGGGGGGGGGGGGGTATTGGGACGTGTATGGAACACGCTTTCACAATTGGAAATAAGATTGTAAGAATCGTTCATATAAAAAATAAGTAAAACCAATTTATTTAGAATCATATCTCTTATACAAAAAGCAACTTGAGTTATGTCTTATTTCTTTAAAGTCATACCTTTTAATTCATTTTTCTCGCACCCTTTCATTTTACCCTTATATCTCTTATACAAATGTCTTATTTCTTTAAAAATAATACCTTTTAATTCATTTTCCTTACACCCTTTCATTTTACCCTTTGTTTATTACTATATAATAAAAAAACAAGCAAGGTTGCGTTACCGTTACCGCTCACAAAACTGTGAGGGTGATGCATAACCGTCACAACGATTCAAAACAGAAGATTCAATTTATGAAAATAAAGGGCTATGCATAGACACGTGTGATGATTATTAATGGGTTGCTTTCTTTTTTTAATTTTATTGAAGAAAATCATATTTTGGTTTTTTCTTTCTCTTGGACTTCAACCAAGGTTTCGTGTCCGTCTCTAACAAATATATCCGTTTCATTTGCTTTTGATGTAACCATAAATATTATTAGATTTCATCCAAGTTCATCAACAAGAGACATCAAAATTTGTTTTAAAAGTTTTAATTTCAAACATAATTCAAGTTCCCTAATATGTATAATCAATCACAAACAATAGATTGCAATTCAAGTTCGATGATGAACTTATGGTAAACAATCGAACAACAATCCAAACGGATGCACTGGGCTACATGCAAACAATCCGGGGATCCAAACCGACACGCTGAACAAAAATATTCAGAAAAACCTGACAAAAACTTTCAAAATAACCAAACGGACAGGACTTCACGGTTGACAACCAACGCAACGCACCTTTCGAAAAATGATTAAAAACCAAATCGACGCATCTCCTACGATCACGGTTTCCCAATCGTTTGCCACAGTTTCACACCCTATATAATCCCCACCACCACCCAAAATCTCCGGCCGGACTAATTTAGACGGTTAGGCTACTGGGTATGGGGACCGTCCCCATCCCCGTCGAGGTTCGGCGGCGGCAGAACACTATCCCCCCCCCCCGTCCCGTCCTCTCCGTCCGGCATAAGACGTTGGCGACGATCCAAAATAGTGGGTCCCATTTTCAAAAGTTACCGTTAAAATAAAAAAAAAATAAATTTCCAATTTAAAATAAAAAAGCAACGGTCAAAAATCTAAAATATATAAATTTCAAATCCATTTTCACCTCCATTCACCATTTTAACTGTGACAACTCTCACATTTACAGGTATCCGTACACTTAATTAATATTAAATTTGTGCTTAATGACTGTGCTTGATTACAACTGTAATTAAACTGCTTTCTGTTTTCTGTTACATACATACATATGCATCATATTTCATACCGTCACTCCGTATATTACACACAAACTTTAGTGACATACCTGATGCACAAAGCACAGTTAGCACACTGAACGAATAATTCAAAAATATGCTGACAATGCCAGCAATAGACAGACAGTGTCTGTAAGGCCCAGTATGGGCCAGGGACAGGATATTATACTAGTATGGAGTGTAGGGAAATGAGGACCATAAAACTGCATCACTAGGTGATAGTTACAGTGCCGGGAAGTGTCTAAAACACACTTTAAATGCAGAATTCTGCACTCATTAATAAAATTCAGCATTTTAAAATACTAGTAAGGTGCAAAAATATGTCAGAATGGTCCTGTATATTTTCCTAAGTGTCGGGGATTAATTGTGTTGCAAAAATATATATAAAAGACACTATAAAGAATAATTAAACACTTTAATGGGACAGTATCTAACTGGATAACCGGACATTACCCGGAACACAAAATTTTTGCTAGACACATTGTTTTACTATTTCTTGGCTTGTCGTGAACCCCGAACACCCTAACACCCACTAAAAATCAATTAACTAACATATATAAGTTCAACACTTGAATTCTAACTACCATTTACACTTTAGTTACAAAATGTTCCCCTTTACCCCCCCCCCCCCCAGCCGAAATCGGTCCCAAATGGACCCACCATATCATCTTCACCATGCCTCATATATATATATTTTGAGTAGATTTAATCACATTATTATAATGATTAGTAGCTTGTTGTAGTTGCCAATATATTGGAAAGTATCTCTATAAGTATGGCCCTATGATCACAACCATCACTACTCACTTAACACTCCCTCTCTCTCACTCTCCTTCTCTCTTTCGGCTCCACCCAAACCGCCACCATCACCACCATAAAACCACCATCATCCTCCATTTTCAAGTCTCATTCAAGCTTGTAAGGTGATTCTAAGAAGGCTTGCTGCTTGTGGAGCATCAAGGGAGCTTTGTTCTTGCTTGTTCCTCATCTTTTTCTCATCATCTTCATCACTAGTTTCTACCCTAGCCTTGTGCTAGTAGTAAGTTCCTTGTGCACCCTTATTCATCTTGTTTCTTAGTTAAAATATGTAGATGATGATTATATTTAAAGCATACAAGAACTAGAACACTAAATTTACAAGAACAAGAATGATGAACATAAAGCTCTACATGAAAGTTTAACTTGAAGATGATAAACGATACTAATTGATGTAGTCATGAGTATGTTGTTAGTCTTATGATGATTTTTAGTTTTGTGATGATAATCACCATATGATCTTGTTAAATAATGTTGGGAAACATGATTTAACAAGAAAAGAAAATGGTTATGTGTTATGAAAAATAACCACTTTCTAACTAGACATGAACTTGATAAAAATGATTTTTCGCAAAATATAAACTAGCTAGTAAGTTGATGAGTATGTTAATCCAAGTTTACAAAAGGTTTTTGTAAACAAACCGAGTTCAAGAAACGATCTCTAAAAGTTTACGACTTTTACATACTCTTACATAATTTTTGTAAGTAAAATAAGTGTAAAAAAAAGCTTTTATTTACAAGAAGAGTTTAAGAGTTAAAATTTTGTAAAATTTCTTACAAGTTGTAAACACTAAATTATTTTAAGAGAATGATTTTTTAAAGAAATAAATATGTTTCGAAAAGTAAACAGGTCCACTAAAAGTCTTACCGAGTTACTATGCGTTTTCGAGATATATCAAGTTCATGACTAGTGTGAAACACATATGTTTTTGCTCTTGGTAAAGTAAGAATTGGTTATTGGTGATTGTTGATTAATTTCGAAAAGAAAATGATATGCTTAAAAGCATGGACACCTCCGTTTTTAGGGGATACTTTGGCGAAATTTTCTAAAAATCTCAAGACTTAGAAAATATCTTTCTAGCAAGTGCTTACGAATATATTTTTAACCTTGTTTTCAAAATAAACTTCGCCATGATGTTTGTTACAAAAATACTAAGTACCGGAGGTTGATTGTAGGATCGTCAGACGACCTGATGAGTCGATCAGAAGAGTGCTCAGACTGAATCAGAGGCGGAATTCATTGATTCAGTCTTTGTTTAGCTTGATTTCACACTTTAACGTCTCTTTTATATTGATTTGCTAACAAATTACAAGCTCTGGAGACAAACTGGCAGGGCTTCGCCGTTACACACCACAACTGCTACTATGTTCCGCTTATGAGACCACCTATATATAGGCATGAGGTTTCGCTTGAATGTACATGCTCACATAAGCGAAACCTCCTGCTGTCATTCAAGCGGAACTAACAAATGACATACAAGCGGAACTACCTATGACACATAAGCGGAACCATGTCTAAAACATGATTTCTTGATTTCCGTGCATAATACAATCAGCCCTAGCCTAAGACTCGAACTAAGATGTAGTCGACAGACAACTGCACCAACAGACTCCCCCTTGAATGTTGACGGAATCTTCAGTGAGAGTCTTCAAGCCTTGACAGCTCTTCACTCTTAAGCGGTCTTGTTCAGGAACTCTTCCTGGAATTAAGTACCCGGATCTTTCTCTGGCTCTAACTTTCATCAGACTCCCCCTATCATCATGCTGGGATCGCCGTCTGGAAATCGTTATCACCATTGAAATCAACTCATGGCTTTATCAGTTTAAACTTCTTCTCAGGTTCTGATGTATCTCCTGGCTTTTCGTAGCAACAGGATCAGAAACCTGCACAACTCAAACACTCTATCACAATCAAACAAAATTGTGATTCAACTTAATGAATCAACTAATCATTTAAGTATATTCAAGAATTTTTCTCATTTAAAACCTATAAAACTTTCCAAAATCTGATTAACCCTATCAAATCAAATTAATCAAACCACTGTTCATCATGTTTAGCCTTTGAGATCTTGAATATCAGCTCTCCAACATCAGTTGTCGAAAATCTTTTTGGATTTTCAAAATATAAATGCAAAAATTAAATGCAGAAATGAAATATGAACAAACATATTTTTGTGAGTTTGTGCAAGAGGATCATATCAGATGTTGACTAAACACTAGTACCGTTAAGCTATTAATTCATTTTAAGCTTTTAAACAATTCGCGTAGATTGCCGATATTCTGATCCACTTAAATTCTCACAAAATGTGCAACCTGTTCGGGATACAGATTTAGTGTTTTAGAACTTAAACCTATACATGTGTCCCACCTCAGTATATACTCCCATAACCAGACCCCAGTATCCAGTCTTACAGGTGAGTATACCACAGATGATATCTGTAAAGGGGTAAGTGCGAGGGCCGTGAGAGCTCAGGTCGATACTTCCGTATACGCAGAGAGATGGCGGCTTCGACTTTAAGGTGTGTCCCCTTTAGAGGATCTTTTATTTACAACAGCAGCGACTATCAATTTTATTGTTTCATCAGCATACTGAGGGCGAGCTTATATTTCAAAGCTTTTTGCAGAAAGTATTATCCGGGGACTAGGTCAGTACTTCCATACAGCAGAAGTCCCGGGATAATACCCCAGATATCACTGAGCATAAAGACCTAGTATCTCAGAATACGGGACCCTTCAAACAGGATTTCAGGGGTTACCTATATATCCTGGAGGTGTTCCCCACGTAGACGCAAGTGAAATTTATGTTTATATCCCAAACTGATCTACTAATTCTTTGAAAACCTACCGGCACATCATTAGCGAGACTGCTTAATCGCATTTATACATTACAAATCTTTAGCGTACTGTGCCAGTCTAGCTGATGTACTATCATTTCCCCTATTCGCACTAAAACTCATTTTTAATTTTTTTCAATGTTTTTGACATTTTCAAATTTTCTATTTTTTTTTTAATTTTACTCCCCCTAAAATCAAAATATGTTTCAATTTTGATTTTCTGGGAAAATTTGAAACAAACTGTACAAAGTTGACAACTTGATGAGAATCACTTCAATTCGCCATCTTCCTAGCGTAAACAATCAGAACTCCCCCTCTCAACAAACTATTTTCCCATTGTGATTTCAAAACACTTAAGTTTGTTTTATTGATCTGCTAACAATATACACTTAAGTTTGTTTTAATCAAAATGGTTTTTCCGGAAAAATAAGTTTGTTAACCAAACATTTGTAGGTTCGGGGTTACTTCATCACATTGTTTTCTTCATCCACATGACAGATTTATCATTTCCAGTTTTACCATAAACCATTTGTAGAAAATCAAGTACAACTTAATGTCCCTGATTTACCACATGTAAGCCGAAAAATCACCTAAGTGAAATTTCTCAAAAAATGTGCCGATTCATGTTCCACGCTTACCAACCTGGGAACTCCGGCAAGTCAGGTTTTTCATTTAAACAGATTCACCCAAGCCTGACGGTCCTTGGGTGATTTCGAATTCTTGTTCAACAATGGTGGAAAGTTTGCATCATCCATTGTTAAACCAGAATTCTCCTTTTTTACCTCAACCAATGGCTCCTCTGGCTTTGACGAACCAGAATCATTGCCTACACAAGGCTTGTCTGACTTAGATCTGTCAGATTCATCGCCTGAAGGTGGCTTGTCTGACTTTGACCCGTCAGATTCATCGCCGACCTTTTTCTTCTTCTTTTCTTCTTTCGTCCTCAGATTTGTATCCGATGAATTCGTCTTGCTTGACTTTGTAATCAAAGGAGTCGAAGAACTCTTATTTTTACCAACAAATGAACCCGAGGACAAAATCTTCTCGAGATACTCTCTTGCCTTCTTTCTCTTTTTCCTCAGTCTGTCTTTCTGCCCCTGTGAAAGTTTGACTTTCTTTTCTTGAATTGTCTATTCTTGAACTTTAGGTTTTAGAACCTTCTGTTCATGGGGCTTGAATTTGACTGGAATCTTTGCCAATTTCTGAGACTTACCCCTCAATCTTTCATTTGATCTCCTTGGGCAATCTATGGCAATATGACCTTTGATATTGCAGTTAAAGCACCTTCTCGTCTCATAGCTCCAACCTTGGCAGTTAACAACAATGTGTCTTTGATAGCCGCATCGGTAACACACTCTGTTATCGTACCATATATCACCTTCACACCAAACGCTTAGATCATAGCATTGTCTGGCTTGGTGATATTCCTTCCTCAAGTTTGCTGGATTTGGCTTTTGAGCACTGTGGTCCGACCTGCACCACTTATTACCAACAATTTTTGAGTTTTCATTTTTTAATTTTTGTGATTTTTGATTTTGATTTTGATTGGATGATCGATCTGATGAGCTTTTATTATCTTTTTGAACATTTTTCAAATTTTTATCTTTTTGTTTCTGTTCTACTTTCTTCTTCAAAGGTTTTTGCTTAGAGCATTCTCCCTTTTCAGTCGATTGTAGAACAGTTTTCTGAAATTTTTCTTTTTCATCATCAGATTTCCCATCACAACCTTTGACTTTGACATTGTCAAAGTTTGTGACATCGTCACTTATTGGAACAGAATTGATTGGTTTTGGACAGGGAAAATTCAAACTCTCTGAAGAAGTCACAAAACCTATCAATTTCTTCTCAAGTTCATCGATCTTGTTTCTTGAATTTTCAGCTTCATTTTCAAGTTGAGACATTCTTTCAAGATGAGACTTGATAGATTTTTCATTCTCATTTTTCATGTTTTCAAGAGCAGACTTTTCATTTTCCAGAACTTTTATCTGTTCTTGAAATTTTGTCTCATTAGCTTTCAGATTTTTGTTCTCCAATTTTATCCAGAAATCTTCATTTTCTGAGGATTTCTTGTTGCTTTCAAGGTCTTTTTCTAACTCCTTAATTTTCTTTTGAGCATTTTCACCTTCTTTTTCTAGTTTAATAATTTTCTGAAGATGGGAATTTATCATTTTTTGTTTTTCAATGTTGTTTTGACTAAAAATATTTCTCCCATCTTCAAGAATTTTGATTTGATCTTGAAAATCTTTTTCAATTCTTGATTTATCAAATTCAAAACTTTTAATCTTTTCTTTCAAGACTTTTTCCTTTTCTTTCTCACTTTTGTTTTCAGATTGCAAACTGTTCAAACCATCCATCAGTTTGTCATTTTCAGCTTTCAATTTCTCACAATTTCCCTGCAACATAAGAATCTGTTTAAAATCAGCTTGCTTCTCATCATTCAACTTCTTGGTCTCCAATGCCAAACTTTCCGCATTTTTCATGAGTTTGTCATTATCAGTCTTAAAGTTGTCACATTTTGAGCACACTGTTTCATTCTTCACAGATTCTTCAACTTTTGAAGCTCCTTCTTCATTTGCCCTAAATGTACCTGCACAAAAGATTTTAACAAAATCAAGAGGATTTCCATTATTATCAATATAACAACCTCTCTTGATGTCGTATTTCATCACATATTTTGCCCTAACACATTCAACAATCCTTTTGATCATCTCCTCAATCACATTTAAACCCAAATCCATCAAATGATTTTCCAACACTTTAATCATGTCTTTTCTTTTCTTTCTATTTTCAAATTCATGAGTTTTAAGTATGCTGATGAATCTGTTTAGATGTAATTTTGAAAAAATTGAATCCTTCCTTAAATTTTTCAAACATTCACTCCATTCAACAGGTAATGCATCTGCAAACTTTTCTATCTTTTCAGCATCTGACAGAAATATCTCATGATTTTTCAAGTAACTAAGTAAAACTCCATATCGGTTTTCTAGATCTTCCAAAGTTTCATCTTTCAAACATACAAAGTATTTAAACCTTTTTGCCCATCCATCCTTGCTCAATCTTTTATAACTCTCATCTATATACCCTTGATTCCAATTATTAAATCTCTCGAAATAATAGTTTTCTTGTTCATCAAAGACCATTTCCATTTTTCTAACCAATCCCGACAAATCTGTATTGTTCACACAAGCGAAACCAGGTTTTGACCGGATAAGATAAGCGAAATCCCGATTGTCCTTTGAAGCGGAACCTGTTGATGAACTTTGAAACGGAACCTGTTGATGAACTTTGAAACGGAACCTGAGGTGTTCAGATAAGCGAAACCTTGATGATCAATGAAGCGAAACCTAACAAGCGAAATTACAAAAATTGTTCCTTGAAGCGGAACCTTGAAGCGGAACCTTCAACTTGTCACTTGAAACGAACCTTTCAAGCGGAACCACTTGAAATTTGAAGCGAAACTACCTGATTTTGGTGTCACGGAAGCGGAACTAGGTGGTCATAGAAGTGAAACTACCTGCTGTCCGAATAAGCGGAACCTAATCCGAAGGTAATTTGACCCATTTTTAGTCCGTAATTTGGTCCGAAATTTATCAGGGTTTATCTATGTCCAATAACACACAATCTGCGAAATTTTGGTCCAATTTTAACCGGTAAAACTCTCTGAACTGATGAAAGAAGGTGTAGAAATCAGAATTTTTGAGTGAAAACGAACTAAACGGTAAGAACTCTTCCTCCTGAGCTCTGATACCACATGTAGGATCGTCAGACGACCTGATGAGTCGATCAGAAGAGTGCTCAGACTGAATCAGAGGTGGAATTCATTGATTCAGTCTTTGTTTAGCTTGATTTCACACTTTAACGTCTCTTTTATATTGATTTGCTAACAAATTACAAGCTCTAGAGACAAACTGGCAGGGCTTCGCCGTTACACACCACAACTGCTACTATGTTCCGCTTATGAGACCACCTATATATAGGCATGAGGTTTCGCTTGAATGTACATGCTCACATAAGCGAAACCTCCTGCTGTCATTCAAGCGGAACTAACAAATGACATACAAGCGGAACTACCTATGACACATAAGCGGAACCATGTCTAAAACATGATTTCTTGATTTCCGTGCATAATACAATCAACCCTAGCCTAAGACTCGAACTAAGATGTAGTTGACAGACAACTGCACCAACATTGATTTTCGTAATAAAATTTGATAAATATATATTTAGAATATATATATTATACTAAAACTCTTGTGTGATTATTTGTTTATTTTATAAACTAGTTTTTATATTATTTTTAGGGTGAAATAATATAACTATTATATACCATGAAATTACCAAAACCCTCACGAAATAAATATTTAAGTTACGCAGTTGTTAAAGCAATACGAAACGCTAAAACGTGACTTATGTAGTATTTCGGAAAAATACTCCTATACATATATTTTTGGTAGAATATTATTTTGGAAAATTTATGAGGTAAAATATAATATTTTTGGGAAATATATATATATATTGAATTAAGATGTTTTAGGACAAGTAATTTGAATATATTTTTCTAAGTGGGACTTAAAATATATTTTTCGGAATTACAAAGGTACATGTAAAAATACCCCCATCCTTGGGAAGGAAATACACATATAAATACCTGGGAAGTGTGAATACGAAATAGTTTCCTAACTATTTTCCCAAAACAAAAGTTAAGTTAAAATAATTAATATTATTTTAACAAGTATAATATCGAAGTAACGCAACTCAAAACACTAAACCCTAAGCCAAGGCACGGCCCGTTCATCTAATAGACATTAGTACGTGTAGGTCGTCGTGCAGCAGATCGAGTTTGAGGTTGACGTTACCGGATACGCACTTCGGTGAGTTCATGTCCCCCTTTTCTCTTTACTGTTTTCAGTTTTATACTTCGGGGGTGAAATACATGCGACAATGATTACAAACATTTATTTACATGGTATGGTTAGCGTAGGGAGGGTTTACTACTAGATCATGTGAGGGGTGGGTACAACACTTAAGGCCATTAATCCTCGTTGTTAGGACCGAGGGACACAAGAGTGATAGATCTATTTGGGTGTAGCGAGCGCACACCCGTGAGGCCGGGGCGGCCCATAGAGGTGACTGTGTCTTACCGCCGAAGCCCGGTAACAAATTTGCTAGGTTTGAGTTTTCCTGCACCTTCTCACACACAGGGGCGTAGCATTTAAGGGGCCGGGAGGGGCGCCCGACCCCCCGAACTTTTCGTTCAGTAGTGTTGTACATGTAGTTTTCGTATAGAAATTTTTGGGTGTATACGTTTTCGACCCCCCGGTTCTATAGAAATTTTTGGGTATATACGTTTTCGACCCCCCCGATGAAAACTTCAAGCTTCGCCACTGCTCACACATACCAGTGGCTTTGCAACCCATTGGTGACCTCTTTTTCCTTATTGCTGCATACCAGGGACTTTTATACATACATTAAAGGTTTATACATACTCACTTTTACATGAACTCGCTCAACTTTTTGTTGATTTTTCAAACTACATGTATTTCAAGAAATTAGTTGATCTGGCGAAGTATGCAATCGTGTCAAGCTGCGTAGGGAATAATGAGGTCATCCAGGTTTAGGAAGTGTGACCCTTGCCTGGACGGGTTACAAGTCTTAAACCGTGTTTTTTATTCAAGTCTTTTGTAGTGTCGTATGAACATGTTTTAATTATGTCATGGTTGTATTGTGTTTTATGTGTCGACTTTCAAAACAATGTCGTTGTGTAACTTTTAAAACTTAATAAATGGATGACTATCATGTGTTTTATTTTCATATAGCATTGTTGTGATTGTGCTATGGTATTAAGAAGTCACACCAAATAAACCCACGCTTCCGCAAAAGCCAGGGTGTGACATTAACCTCATTTTCTCATCTCTCTCACTTTATTTTTTTAAATCATCTTCCACTTTTATAAACTTATACTCTATCATGGATCCCTTCAACAACCCGAATAACCTGAACGTCCCAACAACTCGAACAATCCCAACAACCCGACCCAACTGAATGTTTTCTCGGTTCCGGGATATTATCCGACGATCGAACAGAACCAATTCTCTCAATATTTGTCAAACGCCTTTGCCTCATTCCAACACCCATCGAACCAATTCGCTCAATTCTCTCAAAATCAAGCCCTTCAACAAATGATGATGCAGGGTTCTTTTAATCTCCAACCGAACCCGACGCCACCGTTCAACCCCAACTAATCCCGACGCAACTCGTTCAACAATCCAAACCCGACGACGATGTGGAAGTTGTTCCCGAAACCCAGCCGCAAAAAGAAAAAGGCAAACGAAGAAAAGGCAAGCAAGTGGTGGATGAGCAACCGTCAAAACCAAAGGAGAAACCGTGGACGCCAATCAAAGAAGAAGCCTTAGCTAAGGCTTACATAGGCACGTCTACACACCTGACAAAAGGTTCGTAAAACTAACTTTTTTTTAAAGTTTATATTTTTTTTGAATTAGTGTTTTATTTTTTGTAACATATTTTTTGTAACATATTTTTTTGTAACATATTTTATAGGTAATAATCAAACGGGTGACGGGTTTTGGACCAAGGTTTTGGCGAAGTTCCTTGAGCTAATGGACCAAGGCCCGTATCGAGATATCGACTCGGTGTCATCAAAGTGGCGAAAAATGAACGGGTTCATCAATAAGTTTTGCGATGAATATAATAAAATATATACAAGTGGGCGTCGTAGCGGCATGAGCGACGAAGATGTGTTTAAAAAGGCGTTGGAGATGTACAAGGCGAACAATGGTAATACGAACTTCGCACACGTTCGCGCGTGGGAAGTTTTGAAAATGCACCAAAAATGGGCGCCGATTCCCAACGAGGTGGAGATGGGGAAGCGGCAAAGGACATCGGAATCGGGTAGTTTTAGCGCCGGTGGATCGGACGCGAGGTGTCACATAAACTTAAACGATGACGCCGAGTTTGACGAAGAGGAATACGCCGTATATGAAGTGGAGCATCCACCAGGCCGGGACAAATCAAAGAAGGAGCGAGCGAAGGGGAAAGAAAAGGAAAAGGTGGACCCGAAGATGGAAGAGTATATGGAACACTTTAAAACGTACACGGACGTCTCGGCCCAAAAGGCGAAGGCGAAGGAGTGGGCCATCGAAGAAAAGACTCGTGTGGCGGAAGAAAAATTACGCGAAAAGGTCCGATTGTCCAATGAAAAAATCCGAATTTCCGATGAAAAGATTCGGCTCAAGGAATGGGAAATAAGTACAAACCGACATCATGAAGAAGCATCAAATTATTTAAGTCTATGTTTTTTTGTTAAGTTTATGTTTTTTTATTAAGTTTATGTTTTTTTTATTAAGTTTATGTTTTCTTTTTTAAGTTTATGTAATGTGTTTTTAATATTAATGAAAATATTTTGTTAGTTTATTTGTTAAATGTTAAAAAAAGTAGAAGATTAAAAAAATAAAAAAACATAAAAGTGGCGGGGTAGGATCATCTAGGACCATCCGCTATACCCTCTAGTTTTGTGGGATGGACCATCCTTGGGAGAACTATGATGTGGCGCCTACGTGGCGGATCATCCTCCAAGGGAGGACCATCACCATACCCTCTAGTGTCACGACCCCCGACCACACCCTGGACGGGAGCCGTGAGCGGTCAAGTGGTACCGGTGGTTATTTTAAGAACATTGCAGCGGAAATTTCATCAGGAACGTGAGTTAGGAAAAATATCAGAGTTTTTAAACACCAGATTTTATTTATTAAACAGATGAGATAAACCCATGTTTTGCAAATGTAGCTTTAATATGGGATAAGCTCGAATACATAAAACAACTTTTCTTAATTTAATTTAATTGCTAAAATAAGCCACTTCTGTAAGCCTTTTGGTGTCGTATCCAACTCTTATTCCAATCTACTGTAATCACCTGAAACGCGTTTTAAAAAGGTTTTGTCAGCAGGAAATACTGGTGAGTACATTCAATTTGTACAAAAGGCACATTGTTATAATTTACAGTATTAAGAGAGATTGCAATGTTTATATATCAACCAATTATCCAAACGGTATTTGTCACTCGACCGTATCTGTGACTATGATCATATCACCCATTGGCTAACCCGTTGTCCAATGGTGACGGTTATCAAGTAATGTATACAAAACCCCAGATACCGGCTGTAATTGAAGATTACAAAGACTTAATCACTGTAATTATAACTTTGAAAATAATAGGGTTTTGGAAACAATTTGGTAAAAAGAGAATGACTCACATTATAAGCATGCAGTCTTGATTTAACAAGCTTCTTGATTCTATGCCTTCTGATAACTAAGCCTTTACTTTATAGTTCTGAATCTTCTGATGATTAAGTATCTTGTTTGATAGTAAGTTTATGGATCGGAGTTTGCTGATAGTTAAACATATAGTTTAACAGAGTGGAATACGTATTAGTGTAAAACCACATCAAACCTAACGATGGTCACGAGATCAGAACCTTAACGAAATTCACAAAGTATAGTCTTATTACAGTTTGGCATTCGTTAGTTGGTTTCCGAATCGATCGGATAGAATATCGTATTGGTAATTATTGGTTAAAACACCAACGTATATAGAGAAGAATAGAAGAAATTAGCAAAGAAAAATGAATCCTAAGCTTCCAATTTATAGGTAAGGGATAAGTCTTATCCCATATAGAACTTCCTTAGGTGTTATCTATCCAGATACACCTTCCTCAGTTGAACCTTCCCTAGATAAACCTTCCTCAGATAATACCTTCCTTATATATTATCTACCTCATATATATCTACTTTCATATATATCTATTTAGGTGTTTAATTTACTTAGTTAATTAATCTTACTTAGCTGATTAATTAATCTTACTTAGCTTAATTAATCTTACTTAACTGATTAATTAATCTTACTTAGCTGATAAGTTTACTTATCTATTAAGTTTCTTAATTGCTAAGTTTTACTTAACTATTAAGTTTACTTAATTGCTAAGTATTCTGGTTAAACAGCTCCCTGAGTATGAGTTCTATTTCTAGAAACAATGGAACTCGTATTAGTGTATTAACCCAATTCAACTTTAACGATAATCACGAAATCAAAACCCTCACGATGAATGACAAAGTATAGCCGTATACGGCAGCACTTAAACATCCATCGGATCGGTTTTAATCGATCGGATATAGTACCGTAGCAGTGATCGAGTTATTACCCTAATAACGGGCAGAGTTTCGGGTTTTAGAGTATAATAACGAGCTACTATTTTGTTATAATAGAGGCTAAGAGAAAGAAAAGAAAATGAGCAGTTTGAAATGCCCAAACTTCGTCCAATTTATAGCTGAAATTCAGCTTCGTCGTGGCCCGCGACGGCTTGAAGGTGGTATTTCGCGCCCCGCGAGGGCCAGCCTAGCTACGGCTAGGGCTGTCGTCTCACCCCCTAGGCTTGCCACGTGGGTGACACGTGGCCGTCATCGTTATCCGGAGAATTCAAGGCTGTCGCGCCCCGCGACAGACTGATTTTTCTTGTTTTCTTGGATTTTTGTAAATACGAAGGATATACGGGTTCGGGTTTTCACTTACGGAGCGTTTTAGGACATTTTTGTGTGAGTCGTTACATCCTCCCCACCTTGTTTTAAATCTCGTCCTCGAGACTTACTGGACAAGTATGGGTATTTTCTTTTCATCTCTGATTCTAGTTCCCAAGTATATTCTGGTCCTTGCTTTGAATCCCACCTTACTTTGACCAGAACCTTTCTCTACGCCTTGAGATTCTTATCTTTGACTTGTATGGTATTTCATGGACTTAAAATTTTCATTTACCTATATATCTTAAAGAGGTACGATAAAAGATTTATCAGCTAGGCATTCCTTAAGTGGCATACATCATGTATTCTTGTCATTTCTTCTGATAGCTCTAGCTGATAAGCTACTAATCCAAATTATTTAATGATTTTGAATGGTTCAACAAATTTTTGACTCAACTTTTCTTCTTGCCGTATTAGTAGTATTCTTTCTTTGAATTTCTAATGGGTTGTTGATCTCTTGGTCTGATAGTTGCTTTGTCCTTTTTCTGCTCAACATAATGGATGGTACCTTCATCCATAAAGTGCTTCAAATGGGCAACAATAATACTTGTAGGTTAATTATTGAAAAAAATCTTATGGGTGATAAGTGATAGTCCCACTTTCACCAATATTTATTGCACATGTACTTAGCACATCTTTCTATGTAGTGCTCCTTCACACTACTCAAAATAAGTCGGGTTAAAATTTTCCCAGAAATGAGAAGTGAAATGACTATCTTGATTTAATACAATAGATAACGGGATTCTATGTAATGAGACTAATTTATCCCCATACAACTTAACTAAGCGTTTTATACTAAAGGGTTTCCTTCATTAGTAGTAATTGAGCTAACATGGTTAGTTGATCCACAATCACCCAGATTGTGTTGTTACAACTTATTGTTTTGGGGATTTTGGTAATAACATTCATTGTTATCAATCCAATTTCCATACTGGCATTTCTAGTCGTTAAGGTAAACCTAAAGGGTTCTAATGTTTAGTTTTAACTTGCTAATAAACTAAATACTTGTAACTTGCTACATCCTTCTTCATTCCTATCTATCCGCAATTTAATCTAAGTGCACATACTTATTTTGGCTTCTTATGAAACTTATGACTTAAAGCATCACTACTACATTAGTCTTAACTTTGTGATATAACAATCGGTGTTGTTCCTAGTCTCAGATGATTTCTGAGTTTCTCCTTACGATCGGGTGATAGTCCAAGTAGATCCTTTGGGAAAACGTCGGTCGGAATTTCATTCAGCTCCATGCCTCTAGTGTTAATGAACCCCGAGACCATATACGCTATGTCTTACTTCCGTGCATAACTCGCAGCTTTCATCACAGAGATGAACTTTGTCGGCTAGTCTGTCTTGTCTCCTTGTGGTCACTTCTCCGGTTGGCTTTGCAAATCTCAACCTAATTAAGCAATCACCTCCGGAATCATTGTTTCAATTTGTTCCTTTTTATGAAGCAGACAGAATTTCCTTTCTGTCAGTTCTTTTCATTCTTTCCATTATATGGCATATGTCTTGATCATGTGTTTCGAAGCTCGGGTCTCACTATCTAAATGTCTAAATTTTGAAGCATACATTACTTCATTCTTCTTAACATATATACTAATGGTTTGGACAACTTTAGTCCTTTGCAGCCCATGTAATGTCGTAACAGCTTCTTTATTACTGGTAATCTTAGTAGGATTATATATGAAGGGAGTCTTTGTAAGTGCACCTAGTCGTGGTTACTCTTATCTTCGCAAGAGTTCTTAAAGAAAGTAGAATTACTCTCATTAGCGCAGGTTTTGAGACGTTTTATGCCTAGCACAACTTTAGCTACAGGGTTCCTAATGCGTTAATAATCTAAGGTAACGCAAAGGGAATTCTTATACTTTTATGGCGTCCCAACATAAAGGGTTTACATCGTTTATCTTGTCGCACGAGTTATGAAATGGATGATCAAATGAAATAATTTTCGATATTGGAATTATAGATGTATACGAGAGATTCCTGATAAAGAAATCTGGAATTATTATTGACACACATGCTCGTGATTTATTCTAAATTGTCAATCCTTATGGTTTTTAGATTTCCTTATAGATATACATATCTATATAATCATATTTTCCACATACTGTAATATACATACCATTCATAAGGTCAATGTATTTAACAGATTCATGTTTTCAAAAACAAGTCAGACATCAGGTCATGATACTATTTAGGGAATCCTGTCACTTGTTTGACATATCCTATACCCCATCTTACCCGGTTCTCGCTGGAGATGTCACACCCCAACCGATGGCGGAATCATCGGGGCATGGCACTGAGCGAAACAGATTGTCCAGAAGTTTCCACAACAACTATTAATACAAATTCAGTTCAAAATGATACGTCCCATACCGTATCCCGAATAAATAACAAGTTATTACAGATAACATCCAAACAATTAATCCTGTTCCGACAACTCAGATTCAAATTAAACATAAATATTGTTCAATGCCCTTAAAGACCCAGACTGACAAGATCTACAGACAACTATGCACTAGCAGCCTGTTCTTGACAGACAACTATTTGTTGGGGGCCTCTAGAGACTTATTCTAGCTTCACTTCCCTAGCAAGCAAAAACCTTAAATACCTGTCACATACGTTAAAATAAAATCAATACATAAAATGTAAAGGTGAGCATACAAGTTTAATAATAGCATATAGAGTTCGAATAGTTTATGCATAACCAGCATGTACACAGAGGGAAATGATGCATGTTAATTATCAACATGGACCTATCGATACCAACGACTGCGGGTTGACTGTCTGAGACAGTTCGCAATACATGATTACCACCGTAATCCATGCAAGTATTTCTCCTTAACAACCCCCGTGTGAACGGGTGCCGAGTCCAAACTATAGTACTACGTTGCTAAGGCAGGTAGACAGCATTCCACGTGTAAACATAACAACAATCATACATTTAGTCACGTAATACATGCAATCGGTTAGCGTTCAAATAGTTTGAATAGTGTGTTCGATTGTGATTTTGATAGGTAACGTATGTAACACCCAAAAGTGTTAAAAGCAAAAAGGGATCGAGTATACTCACAGTGATTGATTATGGATTGAAGGGAGCGCTGAGAGTAGGGTTAGCCTGAACATTTCAATAGCACAACAATGAGTAACGCGGAAATGCAAACAAGTGTAAATGGATCGAATAGCCTGGTCGATCGAACAGCAGGTTCGATCGAACGGGCTGTTCGTTCGGTTAACAGTCCTGTTCGATCGGCCAGTAGGCTCGATCGGCTGGGCCATTCGAGTGGATTGTTTCTTCCTCTGATGTGTTTGTGTATGATGGTTTGAACTTTTGAAGTTTTCGTTGTAGTATTTGAGAACACTGAAGTGTTCTTACCTTTCAGGTCGATCGATCGAACGGTCTGTTCGATGGGCCGGCTTAACCGATCGGTTAGGAACTTCAGATGTAGTTCTCAGCAGAATGTCACTCAATCGAACAGCCGGTTCGATCGGCTGGCATTCCATACTACGATCGAGTTGCAAAATCGATTAGGTGTTGAAGCATAGTATCTCATGATCCGAAGAGTAATGTTTACCAATCGGGTAGTATATTCGATCGAACATCACTTCATCAATAGCATACTTCATGAAGTTTTGAAAGTGTGGAACCATGTGCTAGCCGATCGGCTGGCCCGGCCGATCGACTGGTATGTTCGATCGGCTAGGCTGTTCGTTCGAACAGCCTAACCGTTCGGCCAGCAATTCTAACCTGGTCGGCCTTTCGTCTAACACTTGGTTGTTTGATTATTTGTCATGATTTTAAGGTATTCCGACAGCGAGTTAAACCATAGAACATGGGTTCTTACTTGCTTCACCGGTTCGGACAGGAATCACCCAAGTCCGGCCGGTGAACTGTTCGGAACGGTAGTTTGATGTTTGACCCGAAATCGGTGAACCTTGTAGATAGTATCCGAATCTTGAACCTTTTAACCGTTAGAATGATTAGTTAGTTGGTTCGAGCTCCGTTTCTATCGGTTTTTAAGGTTTTGAGTGTAAAATGTTGAAGAAAAGTTGGAAATCCTTCCATGAAAAATGTTAAGATTCTTACAAATCCTAGTTTGTTTATGTGGAAATCGGTCAGATCTAAGCTATTCATGGTTGAATGAGGCCAAAGTATGATGTTCTTCAAGAACACCATGATGACATCACCCAAGAACACTTAGATCTTGGTGATTTCACGGTTAGAAATTGTGACACCCTAGGAAAATCAGGAAAACAACGCAACTTAACTAGCTTCCTCAGTAACCACGCACTAAATTTCGGGACGAAATTCTCTTAACAGGGGGAGAATGTGACAACCCTCAAAATCCCATGTATTCCGTACAATTTATTAATAATAATTAATGTGCTTGACGACTGTGTGGAATTACGTAACTGCTTTCTGATATCTGTGTTATATTTACATGTGCATGTTGACACACTAATAGTGTACAGAAAAGTAATTAAATAGTCTGTTATGACTTCATAAGTGTTAGAAATTAAAAGGGTTACAAAAATATATATAAAAGACACTTTACGGATTAATTAAGCACTTTAACGGAACAGTATCAAACTGAACAACCGGACATTATCCGGAACACTAAAATATTACCAGAGGCATTGTTTTATTTTTCTGAATTAGTTATGATCCCCGAACATCATAACACCTCCTAAAAATATCTACTAACTAGATCATGTAACTAATACTTAGATTAGAACTAGTAAGTAATCAAACTAGTTAACACCTAACCTACTACCCCCCCCCCCCCATGTTGGATGATTAGGGGACATGGGTCCCACCCTTGATTACTTTGTTATATTTTATAAAAATCTTGTAGGGAATATACCAAACTTAGATGCCATATGCCATCCTAATCTCTATATAAACCACTAGTCCATCATCACATTCATCACTTATCTTCATCAACACACTCAAACTCTCTCCTCCCTTCTCTTGTTCGGCCGCCCCCTAGTACCACCACCACCACCATCACTTGATCACCTTCAAGCATTCTACAAGCATACAAAGGTGCTACGGGTCATACAACGGAGCTTGGTGCTCTCGGAAGTGGAAGGACCTTCTCTATTTGCTATTAACCACCACATTTCTTCACTCGAACTTCCCTAGCCTTGAGCTAGTGGTAAGAACTTAGATCCGTTCGTTCTTCATGTTATTTAAGTGGTTAATAGGTGATTTGATGATTAAAGTTATGAAACACTAAAGAACTTGCACTAAAGTCTTGAACATGTTGGTTAAAGAGTAACTAGTGGTGTAAATCATGTAGATCTGGTGTGGATATGATTATTGCTGATTTCCTTGATAATTTACTGGTTAATATTAATGTTTGATGTTGTTGTGATCACTAAACTTGTTAACGGTATCGATCGAACACGATTTAGAAGGTTAAACACTGAAAATCAGAATCTGTCCAAGTTTTACAGCCAACTTCAGTTGGCTGTAAACAGGTCATAAACTCAACAAAAAACTGATATTTTGAGTCTAAAATGTGATATTATGAAATACGGTTCTAATGGCACCGGAATCGTAATTTTTAGACTTCGTTTACTATTTTTAAAGTGTTAATTTGTAACAGCAACTTAAGCTGAATTTTGACAGCAATAAATGGGTGTCGTACTTTCAGTCATAACCTGAGTTTTGTGATGAATCGGACCATGAAATTTGTACAGTAGATGACAACCGATGCATGTGTAATTACCCCACTGGAATTTCGTAAATCGGACACTCGATGAATTTTTAATAAATTGTTCCGTGGACTGTGGTCAGAAATTCATAAATCTGAGTTCAGTCCGGAATATGATTTTTTATAAAATATTGGTAGTGAACCGGACCCCGATGTTTTTACACAACAAAATATGGAAAGTTTAAGACATCTTGTAAAAATTTGGGAATTTTTGGAATAATTTAACTATTTTATTAAAACGTCCGAAAACAGCCGGTTTTGAATATTAATGCTGAATTGATATAAGTTGTGACTTGCGTGTCTAAATGTCGAGTGTGCTATCCGTGAATGATCTAACATGGTATATATGTTATGTGCATTATCGTATGTTTGATTTTGAGTGGGGAATGGATGGGAAACTTAGAGGGGCATAAACCGTTAAAACGATGCATGTTGTGTGATAGATACGTGTAGGAACTTTGTGTTCTATTTGAAAGCCACTAAATGACTAACTGGTAAATTATATTAGGACGTGATTGACCGACCTTGACTGTTAGCTATATTGAGAATCTAACCGAGCAAACCGAGGTGAGTTCACACTCTTTCTAAGGCATGGGATTCCCAGGAGTTTGGGAATGGGATTGATTAACTACTTGTACTATCATTACTATTAAACTACTTTTTACTGTCCTCGGATTGAAGGGCACGTACGTAAAACCTACGTACACGATCATAAGACCATTAACTCTATCACTTTAAGTCCCTCATTTATCGACTTAATCGCCGAGGCCTATGGCGAGCGGGTCATTAGTTAATAGCGCTATTAGGTTTAACAAACCTCACACCGTGCCAGTCGGACGGGCGTGTACTAATGGACTATGGGCAAAGGGTCAATGCTGATAGACATTGACTTAGGGCACCTCTTATATTTTTGTAGCAGTCGATACGCGTGGTCTAGTAACACATGGGAAACCCCCACTAACCTTCGCAAACATGTTAGAAAGACCACGATGCAAACTCATACAATACATGGTTTTCAAAACGAACAAATGATTTACGAAACAAATGCTATAACTAAACAACCAACTGTGAATTCACTCAACTTTGTTGTTGACTCGTTGTTACATGCCTTACAGGTCGCTAAATGCTTGGAGCTTACACGAGGAAGGAGTCGTTGTGGTGTACGGATGGTTATGTCCCGTGTTTAATATATAATCCTTATGAACTTATTAAACTTGCGTTTGAAACTTTAACTTATAAACTATGGACTCATATTTTGGACTTTATGTTTATGCTTGCGCTGTTTAAATTAAAACTTGGTTAACTAGCTTTCGGTCACCAATCGTATTGTGGTTGGCTTTAATTACTTAAATACATAGTTCAGTATGATTGGTGGCCCGATCCTGGTCATGTCACGCCTCCAAGCGGTAGTACTCCGCATGGTGGATTTTGGGGGTGTGACAGATTGGTATCAGAGCCATTGGTTATAGTGAACTTGGTTTTAGAAAGGGAAAAGATTTTTGATAAAACCAGACTATAACCTGTACAGTGCTCAACGATCCACAACGACGCTTCGCCCCACGTGCAAGACTCGACACAATAGGTGGTATGATTTATGTTATATTGTCGGCTAGATAGCTCGCACTGTGCATTAGTTAACGTGATAACTGCTACTTGAACCTTGTGTGCTTACTCTCTACTGTCGTCCCACACTTACGCACTTTCACGACACTTTTCTCACTTACGTTGCTTCGTGATAAAGATCATGAGCGGACGCGGAGGACGTATCAACCTTACTCAAGCCCAGTTGACGGCTCTGATCAACGAACGAGTTGCTGAGGCACTCGCAGCTGTTCCCGCAGGAGGTCAACATGCTCAGCCTCCTGTGTGCACATTCAAAACCTTCATGGATTGCTGACCCAGCACTTTCAGCGGCACAGAAGGTGCTGTAGGCCTTCTTCACTGGTTCGAGAAGCTCGAGTCTGTTTTCGAGATGTGTGATTGCCCGGAAGATCGTAAGGTGAAGTATGCTACTGGAACACTCGAAGGAGCTGCGTTAACCTGGTGGAAAGCACAGGTCCAATTGCTTGGGTTGGCGGTTGCTAACGCCACCCCATGGAACGGCTTCAAAGAACTGATTAGAGAAGAGTATTGCAGTCGTGACGACATCCACAAGCTAGAGGTGGAATTTTTCAACCTGAAGATGACGGGGTCTGAGATTGAGGCGTATACTAAGAGGTCAAATGAAACTGGCCATCCTGTGTCCTACTATGGTGGACCCTCCTTACAAACGCATTGAGCTGTACCTTAAGGGCTTGGTGCCAGAAATTCAAAGCCACGTAACCTCAGCTAGCCTTGGCACTATACAGCAAATCGTCAAGTTGGCTCACCGTCTCACTGATCAGGCAGTTGAGCAGAACAAACTGCCCAAACGTATTAGCGCCACTACTTCTGATGCTCCCAACGACAACAAGCGAAAATGGGATGAAAACTCCAGTAAGGGTTCTACTTCGGTTCAGTCTCAGCAGAGAAAGACTGATGGCTACCAGAGTCCTGGTCAGCAATCCTCCGGTAATCAAGGACAAGGTGGGTATCGAGGAAACCACCCGAAGTGCAACAAATGTAACAGGCACCATAGTGGTCAATGCAACAAAGGACGTTGTCAGAGGTGTCTCAAGATGGGTCACGAAGCCAAGGATTGCAGGAGCTCATGGCCTGCAAATCAGAATCGCCAGCAGCAGCAGCAAGCACCGCAAAATCAACAACAGCAACGGGGCAACAGGGGATGCTTTCAGTGTGGCGCTGAAGGCCACTTTAAGAAGAACTGTCCCCAGCTTAACCAAAATCAGAACAACAACAACAACCAGGGAAACGGGAACAACAATAGAGGTAATAACGGGGGTAACAACAATGGTAATGGAGCAAGAGGTCGTGCTTTCGTGATTGGTCAGGGTGATGCAAGGAATGATCCCAACGTTGTGATGGGTAAGTTTCTTCTGGATGATTTCTTTGTTACTGTTTTATTTGATTCGGGTGCCGATACTAGCTACGTGTCCTTAAAAGTTAGCCAAATGCTTAAGCGCACTCCAACACTTTTGAACACCAAGCACACGGTAGAAATAGCAAATGGCAAAAGTTTAGAGGCTACACATATAGTTAAAGGTTGCAAGCTTGTCCTTGCCGATCAGCCCTTTTCTATCAACCTCATTCCTATCGTTCTGGGTAGTTTTGACGTTGTCATTGGGATGGATTGGTTATCTCAACACCAAGCGGAGATTATTTGCAAGGAGAAAATCGTCCGCATCCCTCGCCCTGGTAAAGAACCCCTCGTGATTCGTGGCGACAAGAGTGGTGCTGTTGTAGGCATCATCTCTTTCCTTAAAGCCCAGAAGTGTTTACGGAAGGGCCACACCGCTATCCTAGCCCTCGTTACTGAGGCATCCGCGGAAGAAAGGAAGATAGAAGACATTCCTATTGTACGCGACTTTCCCGAGGTATTTCCTGAGGAATTACCTGGGCTTCCGCCTCATCGACAAGTTGAGTTTCAAATCGAGCTAGCTCCTGGAGCAGCACCAATAGCTCGTGCGCCTTATCGACTTGCTCCATCAAAACTTGAAGAACTGTCTACGCAACTACAAGAACTTCTGGAAAAGGGTTTTATACGTCCTAGCTCTTCGCCATGGGGAGCTCCAGTGTTGTTCGTAAAGAAGAAAGACGGTACCTTCAGGATGTGTATTGACTACCGCGAGCTCAACAAGGTGACCGTGAAGAATCGTTATCCTCTTCCACGCATTGATAATTTGTTCGACCAGTTGCAAGGGTCGAGTTATTACTCTAAGATTGATTTGAGATCGGGATACCATCAGCTTAACCAAAATCAGAACAACAACAACAACCAGGGAAACGGGAACAACAATGGAGGTAACAACGGGGGTAACAACAATGGTAATGGAGCAAGAGGTCGTGCTTTCGTGATTGGTCAGGGTGATGCAAGGAATGATCCCAACGTTGTGATGGGTAAGTTTCTTCTGGATGATTTCTTTGTTACTGTTTTATTTGATTCGGGTGCCGATACTAGCTACGTGTCCTTAAAAGTTAGCCAAATGCTTAAGCGCACTCCAACACTTTTGAACACCAAGCACACGGTAGAAATAGCAAATGGCAAAAGTTTAGAGGCTACACATATAGTTAAAGGTTGCAAGCTTGTCCTTGCCGATCAACCCTTTTCTATTAACCTCATTCCTATCGTTCTTGGTAGTTTTGACGTTGTCATTGGGAGGATTGGTTATCTCAACACCAAGCGGAGATTATTTGCAAGGAGAAAATCATCCGCATCCCTCGCCCTGGTAAAGAACCCCTCGTGATTCGTGGCGACAAGAGTGGTGCTGTTGTAGGCATCATCTCTTTCCTTAAAGCCCAGAAGTGTTTACGGAAGGGCCACACCGCTATCCTAGCCCTCGTTACTGAGGCATCCGCGGAAGAAAGGAAGATAAAAGACATTCCTATTGTACGCGACTTTCCCGAGGTATTTCCTGAGGAATTACCTGGGCTTCCGCCTCATCGACAAGTTGAGTTTCAAATCGAGCTAGCTCCTGGAGCAGCACCAATAGCTCGTGCGCCTTATCGACTTGCTCCATCAAAACTTGAAGAACTGTCTACGCAACTACAAGAACTTCTGGAAAAGGGTTTTATACGTCCTAGCTCTTCGCCATGGGGAGCTCCAGTGTTGTTCGTAAAGAAGAAAGACGGTACCTTCAGGATGTGTATTGACTACCGCGAGCTCAACAAGGTGACCGTGAAGAATCGTTATCCTCTTCCACGCATTGATGATTTGTTCGACCAGTTGCAAGGGTCGAGTTATTACTCTAAGATTGATTTGAGATCGGGATATCATCAGCTGAGAGTCCGAGAGGAGGACGTCTCCAAAACAGCATTCAGAACTCGTTACGGCCATTACGAGTTTTTGGTTATGCCTTTCGGGTTGACGAATGCACCTGCGGTTTTCATGGACCTCATGAACCGAGTGTGCAAACCTTATCTGGATAAATTTGTCATAGTTTTCATTGACGACATCCTGATCTATTCTAAGAGTCAGGAGGAACACGAGCATCCCTGAGGCTTATTCTGGAGCTTCTACGAAAGGAGCAGTTGTATGCCAAGTTTTCGAAATGTGACTTCTGGCTTCGCGAAGTCCACTTTCTAGGCCATGTGGTAAACAAGGATGGAATTCATGTGGATCCATCTAAGGTTGAATCGATCAAGAATTGGCCTGCACCCCGCACACCAACAGAGACCCGCCAATTCTTAGGTTTGGCAGGATATTACAGAAGGTTTATCAAATATTTCTCCAAGATTGCGCAACCTCTCACTTCACTGACTCGGAAGGGTGTCACCTATCGTTGGGGTGATGCACAGGAGTCCGTATTTCAGCACTTGAAAGATAGCCTCTGTAGCGCACCTATCCTCTCATTGCCTGAAGGCACAAATGATTTTGTGGTTTATTGCGACGCTTCCATCCAAGGACTTGGTTGTGTGTTGATGCAACGTGACAAGGTCATTGCCTACGCATCGCACCAACTTAAGGTTCACGAAAGGAACTACACTACGCACGACTTGGAATTGGGAGCAGTTGTTTTCGCGCTTAAGATATGGAGACATTACCTGTACGGTACCAAGTGCACCATTTACACCGATCACAGGAGTCTCGAGCATATCTTCAAGCAAAAGGAGTTAAACATGCGTCAACGTCGATGGGTCGAACTCTTGAAGGACTACGAATGCGCGATCAAGTATCATCCGGGCAAGGCCAATGTTGTGGCTGACGCCCTCAGCCGGAAGGATACTATACCTAGGCGTGTACGTGCGTTCCAGCTTACCATCCAATCTAACCTTCCCGCTCAGATTTGCGATGCTCAGGTTGAAGCATTGAAGGCAGAGAACATCAGAGCTGAGCCCCTAAGAGGATCGAGGCAACGGCTAGAACAAAAAGAAAACGGCGCCTACTATGTTAACGGACGCATCTGGGTTCCACTTTATGGAGACTTACGTGAGCTTGTGATGGATGAAGCACATAAGTCTCGTTATTCAGTACATCCTGGTTCGGATAAGATGTACCACGACCTAAAGACTACATACTGGTGGCCTGGTATGAAAGCCAGCATAGCAACCTACGTCAGTAAATGCTTGACCTGTGCTAGGGTCAAGGTCGAATACCAGAAACCATCAGGCCCACTTCAACAACCAGAGATCCCAAAATGGAAATGGGAGCAAATATCCATGGATTTCGTTACTGGCCTGCCCAGATCTCAACGCGAAAATGATACCATTTGGGTGATCGTGGATCGACTGACCAAGTCTGTACATTTTCTGCCTATCAAAGAAACGGATAAGTTTTCTACTCTAGCAGACATCTACCTAAAGGAAGTGGTATCAAGGCACGGAGTGCCAACCTCCATCATTTCTGATCGTGACGCGCGTTTCACCTCTGAACTGTGGCAAGCTATGCACAAGTCTTTTGGCTCACGATTAGACATGAGCACCGCTTATCATCCATAGATGGATGGGCAATCAGAACGCACCATCTAAACTCTTGAAGACATGCTTAGGGCATGTGTAATCGATTTTGGTAACGGCTGGGAAAAGCATCTCCCGTTAGTGGAGTTTTCATATAACAACAGCTACCACACCAGCATCCAGGCCGCTCCGTTCGAGGCATTGTATGGACGCAAGTGCCGATCACCTCTATGTTGGGCAGAGGTTGGTGACAGTCAAATCACTGGCCCAGAACTAGTAGTAGATACAACAGAAAAGATTGCTCAGATACGACAATGAATGGCGGCAGCTCGTGACCGTGAGAAAAGCTATGCCGATAAGCGAAGAAAACCACTCGAGTTCCAAGTTGGGGATCGAGTGCTGCTCAAAGTCTCACCTTGGAAAGGTGTAGTCCGATTTGGCAAACGGGGCAAGCTCAACCCGCGTTATGTCGGACCATTCGAGATCATTAGGAGAATTGGAAAAGTCGCCTACAGGTTGAATCTACCTGAAGAACTCAGCGGAGTTCACAACGTTTTCCATGTGTCAAATCTGAAGAAGTGTCTGTCAGATGAGACCCTCATAGTTCCTCTCAAGGAGCTCACTATCGACGACCAGCTGCGATTCGTCGAGGAACCAGTAGAACTTACGGATCAAGACGTTAAGATTCTCAAGCACACCAGAATACCCCTCGTCCGAGTTCGTTGGAATTCCCGTCGTGGCCCAGAGTATACCTGGGAACGAGAAGACCAAATGAAACTCAAGTATCCCCAGCTGTTTAAGAAAAATGCAACCACTACTGAGGCTGAAGCTACCGCAGAATTTCGGGACGAAATTCCAAATCAACGGGGGGATGATGTGAAAGCCAGGAAAATCAGGAAAACAACGCAACTTAACTAGCTTCCTCAGTAACCACGCACTAAATTTCGGGACGAAATTCTCTTAACAGGGGGAGAATGTGACAACCCTCAAAATCCCATGTATTCCGTACAATTTATTAATAATAATTAATGTGCTTGACGACTGTGTGGAATTACGTAACTGCTTTCTGATATCTGTGTTATATTTACATGTGCATGTTGACACACTAATAGTGTACAGAAAAGCAATTAAATAGTCTGTTATGACTTCCTAAGTGTTAGAAATTAAAAGGGTTACAAAAATATATATAAAAGACACTTTACGGATTAATTAAGCACTTTAACGGAACAGTATCAAACTGAACAACCGGACATTACCCGGAACACTAAAATATTACCAGAGGCATTGTTTTATTTTTCTGAATTAGTTATGATCCCCGAACATCATAACACCTCCTAAAAATATCTACTAACTAGATCATGTAACTAATACTTAGATTAGAACTAGTAAGTAATCAAACTAGTTAACACCTAACCTACTACCCCCCCCCCCATGTTGGATGATTAGGGGACATGGGTCCCACCCTTGATTACTTTGTTATATTTTATAAAAATCTTGTAGCGAATATACCAAACTTAGATGCCATATGCCATCCTAATCTCTATATAAACCACTAGACCATCATCACATTCATCACTTATCTTCATCAACACACTCAAACTCTCTCCTCCCTTCTCTTGTTCGGCCGCCCCCTAGTACCACCACCACCACCATCACTTGATCACCTTCAAGCATTCTACAAGCATACAAAGGTGCTACGGGTCATACAACGGAGCTTGGTGCTCTCGGAAGTGGAAGGACCTTCTCTATTTGCTATTAACCACCACATTTCTTCACTCGAACTTCCCTAGCCTTGAGCTAGTGGTAAGAACTTAGATCCGTTCGTTCTTCATGTTATTTAAGTGGTTAATAGGTGATTTGATGATTAAAGTTATGAAACACTAAAGAACTTGCACTAAAGTCTTGAACATGTTGGTTAAAGAGTAACTAGTGGTGTAAATCATGTAGATCTGGTGTGGATATGATTATTGCTGATTTCCTTGATAATTTACTGGTTAATATTGATGTTTGATGTTGTTGTGATCACTAAACTTGTTAACGGTATCGATCGAACACGATTTAGAAGGTTAAACACTGAAAATCAGAATATGTCCAAGTTTTACAGCCAACTGAAGTTGGCTGTAAACAGGTCATAAACTCAACGAAAAACTGATATTTTGAGTCTAAAATGTGATATTATGAAATACGGTTCTAATGACACCGGAATCGTAATTTTTGGACTTCGTTTACTATTTTTAAAGTGTTAATTTGTAACAGCAACTTAAGCTGAATTTTGACAGCAATAAATGGGTGTCGTACTTTCAGTCATAACCTGAGTTTTGTGATGAATCGGACCATGAAATTTGTATAGTAGATGACAACCGATGCATGTGTAATTACCCCACTGGAATTTCGTAAATCGGACACTCGATGAATTTTTAATAAATTGTTCCGTGGACTGTGGTCAGAAATTCATAAATCTGAGTTCAGTCCGGAATATGATTTTTTATAAAATATTGGTAGTGAACCGGACCCCAATATTTTTACACAACAAAATATGGAAAGTTTAAGACATCTTATAAAAACTTGGGAATTTTTGGAATAATTTAACTATTTTATTAAAACGTCCGAAAACAGCCGGTTTTGAATATTAATGCTGAATTGATATAAGTTGTGACTTGCGTGTCTAAATGTCGAGTGTGCTATCCCTGAATGATCTAACATGGTATATATGTTATGTGCATTATCGTATGTTTGATTTTGAGTGGGGAATGGATGGGAAACTTAGAGGGGCATAAACCGTTAAAACGATGCATGTTGTGTGATAGATACGTGTAGGAACTTTGTGTTCTATTTGAAAGCCACTAAATGACTAACTGGTAAATTATATTAGGACGTGATTGACTGACCTTGACTGTTAGCTATATTGAGAATCTAACCGAGCAAACCGAGGTGAGTTCACACTCTTTCTAAGGCATGGGATTCCCAGGAGTTTGGGAATGGGATTGATTAACTACTTGTACTATCATTACTATTAAACTACTTTTTACTGTCCTCGGATTGAAGGGCACGTACGTAAAACCTACGTACACGATCATAAGACCATCAACTCTATCACTTTAAGTCCCTCATTTATCGACTTAATCGCCGAGGCCTATGGCGAGCGGGTCATTAGTTAATAGCGCTATTAGGTTTAACAAACCTCACACCGTGCCAGTCGGACGGGCGTGTACTAATGGATTATGGGCAAAGGGTCAATGCTGATAGACATTGACTTAGGGCACCTCTTATATTTTCGTAGCAGTCGATACGCGTGGTCTAGTAACACATGGGAAACCCCCACTAACCTTCGCAAACATGTTAGAAAGACCGCGATGCAAACTCATACGATACATGGTTTTCAAAACGAACAAATGATTTACGAAACGAATGCTATAACTAAACAACCAACTGTGAATTCACTCAACTTTGTTGTTGACTCATTGTTACATGCCTTACAGGTCGCTAAATGCTTGGAGCTTACACGAGGAAGGAGTCGTTGTGGTGTACGGACGGTTATGTCCCGTGTTTAATATATAATCCATATGAACTTATTAAACTTGCGTTTGAAACTTTAACTTATAAACTATGGACTCATATTTTGGACTTTACGTTTATGCTTCCGCTGTTTAAATTAAAACTTGGTTAACTAGCTTTCGGTCACCAATCGTATTGTGGTTGGCTTTAATTACTTAAATACATAGTTCAGTATGATTGGTGGCTCGATCCTGGTCATGTCACGCCTCCAAGCGGTAGTACTCCGCATGGTGGATTTTGGGGGTGTGACAGAAATCAAGTTTTGAAAGATAGAAAGGTGTAGAATCATGTAATGGTCAAAAACGTACAAGAATTAGAGTGAAAACTTACCGGAGTTGAGAGAAATCTGAGAAAAGGTGAAGAACAAGGCTGGTTCGGTCAGAGCTTTCCAAAAATAGAAAGGGTGATAATGACAGGGCTATTTATAGGCTCCAAAAGGGGAAAGTGGTAGCCGATTGGCCAGGATCTCCGATCGGCTGGGCTGCTCGATCGAACAGCATGTTCGATCGGCTAGCCTGTTCGATCGGTGATTCCTGTTCGATCAGGAGCACCTTCTTGAGTGTTTCGCGACGATTTTCGATATTTCGATTTCGATAGACGATGATACGAATACGATAGAGTTCCTTGTCAAATTACTTTCAGTCCCAACTACTATATCTAACATACAATCATCTATAAGTCACGTTTCGATGTCGGTTTCGATTGAGTTTGATTGCTTTTCGAGTTTCGATTCGAGTTTCGAATGATTCGATTGAATACCACACAAAACATAAAGTAAACATGCACAAGTAACACATAAGGCACAAACACACGTAAGTATTACCACACCAGTTTCGCATAGTTCGAGTCTCGAGTTCGATTGATTGACTTGATTAACTTGATTATTGATTGGTTAACTTTATCGCATTGTTACTTCCTATTACTCACAGTCGTAAATCGGTCGCATTGATTAAACATTCGATCATTTTATTTAGACAACACTTACTCCACATAATACAAAAAGCAAAAAGAAACATTAACAATCAAAGAAGTCAAAGTTGACTTTGACTTTGACCTTGACTTTGACATTCGAAAACACGGGGTGTTACAGGAGAGGTAACCCCATCTTACCCGGACAAGCTGGAGAGTCTGCCACACCATACCCAGTCTTGCCAGAGAGGTAATTTATCATTGCATTTCCCATAAATAGAATTTTCTCTATTCAAGATTTAAAAAATGAATCTTTTATTAGGGCTTCATCAAAGAACAAGGAAATTAGTATTTACATGACGGATCAGATTCCAGAACCAAGTAGTACCAATAAATAAGAAATAACAGTGGCCAAGTGTTATTGCTTATTTACCGTACTTGCAACGTTCTAGTCATCATCCTCACGGCATACCAATACCCATCACACTTTATTTATGCAAGCTTATCTCGAAGCTAATACTAAAGTAGCTTTCTTAAGTTCAAGTCTAAATACTATCCTTGTTGCTACCAAATAATAAATTCCTAACTCTTTCGTTTAAGCTTAGGTACTATTAGAACACCTAATTGCTTAAACCAGTGGCTTGGCTCTGATACCACCTCTGTCACGACCCCCGATCACACCCTGGACGGGAGCCGTGAGCGGTCAAGTGGTACTGGTGGTTATTTTAAAAACATTGCAGCGGAAATTTCATCAGGAACATGAGATAGGAAAAATATCAGAGTTTTTAAACACCGGATTTTATTTATTAAACAGATGGGATAAACCCATGTTTTGCAAAGGTAGCTTTAATATGGGATAAGCTCGAATACATAAAACAGCTTTTCTTAATTTAATTTAATTGATAAAATAAGCCACTTCTGTAAGCCTTTTGGTGCTGTATCCAACTCTTATTCCAATCTACTATAATCACCTGAAACGTGTTTTAAAAAGCTTTTGTCAGCAGGAAATACTGGTGAGTACATTCAATTTGTACAAAAGACACATTGTTATAATTTACAGTATTAAGAGCGATTACAATGTGTAGATATCAACCAATTACCCAAACGGTATTTGTCACTCGACCGTATCTGTGACTATGGTCATATCATCCTTTGGCTAACCCGTTGTCCAATGGTGACGCTTATCAAGTAATGTATACAAAAACCCACATACCAGCTGTAATTGAAGATTACAAATACTTAATCCCTGTAATTATAACTTTGAAAATAATAGGGTTTTGGAAACAATTTGGTAAAAAGAGAATGACTCACATTATAAGCATGCAGTCTTGATTTAACAAGCTTCTTGATTCTATGCCTTCTGATAACTAAGCCTTTACTTTATAGTTCTGAATCTTCTGATGATTAAGTATCTTGTTTGATAGTAAGTTTATGGATCAGAGTTTGCTGATAGTTAAACATATAGTTTAACAGAGTGGAATACGTATTAGTGTAAAACCACATCAAACCTAACAATGGTCACGAGATCAGAACCTTAACGAAATTTACAAAGTATAGTCTTATTGCACTTTGGCATTCGTTAGTTGGTTTCTGAATCGATCGGACAGAATATCGTATCGGTGATTATTGGTTAGAACACCAACGTATAGAGAGAAGAATAGAAGAAATGAGCCAAGAAAAATGAATCCTAAGCTTCCTATTTATAGGTAAGGGATAAGTCTTATCTCATATAGAACTTCCTTAGGTGTTATCTATCCAGATACACCTTCCTCAGTTGAACCTTCCCTTGATAAAACCTTCCTCAGATAATATCTTCCTTGTATATTATCTACCTCATATATATCTATTTTCATGTATATCTATTAGGTGTTTAATTTACTTAGTTAATTAATCTTACTTAGCTTAATTAATCTTAGTTTACTGATTAATTAATCTTACTTAGCTTAATTAATCTTACTTAACTGATTAATTAATCTTACTTAGCTGATAAGTTTACTTATCTATTAAGTTTCTTAATTGCTAAGTATTCTGGTTAATCAGCTCCCTGAGTATGAGTTCTAATTCTAGAAACAATGGAACTCGTATTAGTGTATTAACCCAATTCAACATTAACGATAATCACGAAATCAAAACCCTCACGATGAATGACAAAGTATAGTCGTATACGGCAGCACTTAAACATCCATCGGATCGGTTTTAATCGATCAGATATAGTACCGTAGCAGTGATCGAGTTATTACCCTAATAACGGGCAGAGTTTCGGGTTTTAGAGTATAATAACGAGCTACTATTTTGTTATAATAGAGGCTAAGAGAAAGAAAAGAAAATGAGCAGTTTGAAATGCCCAAACTTCGTCCAATTTATAGTTGAAATTCAGCTTCGTCGCGGCCCACGACGGCCTAAAGGTGGTCTTTCGCGCCCCGCGAGGGCCAGCCTAGCTACGGCTAGGGCTGCCGTCTCACCCCCTAGGCTTTCCACATGTGTGACACGTGGCCGTCATCGTTATCCGGAGAATTCAAGGCTGTCGCGCCCCGTGACGTATGCCCTTGAATTTGTCGCGCCACGCGACAGACTGATTTTTCTTGTTTTCTTGGATTTTTGTAAATAGGAAGGATATACGGGTTCGGGTTTTCACTTACGGAGCGTTTTAGGACATTTTTGTGTGAGTCGTTACATCCTCCCCACATTGTTTAAAATATCGTCCTCGAGATTTACTGGACAAGTATGGGTATTTTCTTTTCATCTCTGATTCTAGTTCCCAAGTATATTCTGGTCCTTGCTTTGAATTCCACCTTACTTTGACCAGAACCTTTCTCTATGCCTTGAGATTCTTATCTTTGACTTATATGGTCTTTCATGGACTTAAAATTTTCATTTACTTTTATATCTTAAAGAGGTACAATCAAAGATTTATCAGCTAGGCATTCCTTAAGCGGCATACATCATGTATTCCTGTCATTTCTTCTGATAGCTCTAGCTGATAAGCTACTGATCCAATTTATTTAATGATTCCGAATGGTTCAACAAATTTTAGAGTCAACTTTTCTTCTTGTCGTATTAGTAGTATTGTTTCTTTGAATTTCTAATGGGTTGCTGATCTCATGGTCTGATAGTTACTTTCTCCTATTTCTACTCAACATAATGGATGGTACCTTCATCCATAAAGTGCTTCAAATGGGCAACACTAATACTTGTAGGTTAATTATTGAAAAAAATCTTATGGGTGATAAGTGACAGTCCCACTTTCACCAATATTTATTGCACATGTACTTAGCACATCTTTCTATGTAGTGCTCCTTCACACTACTCAAAATAAGTCAGGTTAAGATTTTCCCAGAACTGAGAAGTGAAATGACTATCTTGATTTAATAAAATACATAATGGGATTCTATGTAATGAGACTAATTTATCCACATAAAACTTAACTAAGCGTTTTATACTAAAGGGTTTCCTTCATTGGTAGTAATTGAGCTAACTTGGTTAGTTGATCCACAATCACCCAGATTGTGTTGTTACAACTTATTGTTTTGGGGATTTTGGTAATAACATTCATTGTTATCAATCCCATTTCCACACTGGCATTTCTAGTCGTTAAGGTAAACCTGAAGGGTTCTAATGTTTAGTTTTAACTTGCTAATAAACTAAATATTTGTAACTTGCTACATCCTTCTTCATTCCTATCTATCCGCAATCTAATCTAAGAGCACATACTTATTTTGGCTTCTTATGAAACTTATGACTTAAAGCATCACTACTACATTAGTCTTAACTTTGTGATATAACAATCGGTGTTGCTCCTAGTCTCAGATGAATTCTGAGTTTCTCCTTACGATCGGGTGATAGTCCAAGTAGATCCTCTGGGAAAACGTCGGTCGGAATTTCTTTCAGGTCCATGCCTCTAGTGTTAATGAACCCTGAGACCATATACGCTATGTCTTACTTCCGTGCATAACTCGCAGCTTTCATCATAGAGATGATCTTTGTCGGCTGGTCTGTCTTGTCTCCTTGTGGTCACTTCTCCGGTTGGCTTTGCAAATCTCAACCTAATTAAGCAATCACCTCCGGAATCATTGTTTCCATTTGTTCATTTTTATGAAGCAAACAGAATTTCCTTTCTGTCGGTTCTTTTCATTCTTTCCATTATATGGCATATGTCTTGATCATGTGTTTCGAAGCTCGGGTCTCACTATCTAAAACTCTAAATTTTGAAGCATACATTACTTCATTCTTCTTAACATATATACTAATGGTTTGGACAACTTTAGTCCTTTGCAGCCCATGTAATGCCGTAACAGCTTCTTTATTACTAGTAATCTTAGTAGGATTATATGTGAAGAGAGTCTTTGGAAGTGCACCTAGTCGTGGTTACTCTTATCTTCGCAAGAGTTCTTAAAGAAAGTAGAATTACTCTCATTAGCGCAGATTTTGAGACGTTTTGTGCCTAGCACAACTTTAGCTACAGGTTCCTATTGCGTTAATAATCTAAGGTAACGCAAAGGGAATTCTTATACTTTTGATGGCGTCCCAACATAAAGGGTTTACATCGTTTATCTTGTTGCACGAGTTACGAAACGGATGATCAAATGAAATAATTTTCGATATTAGAATTATAGATGTATACGAGAGATTCCTGATAATAAAATCTGGAATTATTATTGACACACATGCTCGTGATTTATTCTAAATTGTCAATCCTTATGGTTTTTGTAACACCTCGAATTTTTGTGTCCAATGATGTGTTAACACGTGTCATTTGTTTACACGTGGCATCTATAATAAATAAAGGACTAATTTTGACAAACCTTGAAAGTATATAAATTCGAGGGTTATAAAATGTCAACAAGGGTAAATATACTGTATAGTATCCCTAAATAATGCTTAAACCTTCAAACGAATAAATTATAGATCGTACAAAAACAAAACGCGGAAGAAAGTGAGAGATTACAAACTACAGGGGTTAACTGTGTCAACATGTTTAATAATACCTCTGAGTGACCCTTTAACGTTCCCAAGACTTTGTAACAGTATTATACACTCACTAAAATAATATATATAAATTTCGCGAAGTTTCGATATGAAACGAGAAAGTTACGATCAAACTCGTAGAAGAAGGGTTAAAAGCGTCAATAGTGAAAGTTAAGGCTTTCCAATATATTTAATAAACTAACCGGGGACTTAATAATGCGGGTAAATAACACGAGGCCCCTATCGGTAAATAACCGAGGGCCAAACCGCAAAGTTACCCCTTCAAACCCGAAAGGTCAGGTAAATCATTACGAAAGATTTCGTTATTAATGGCCGGATTCTGCAATCATTGCAAAAAGATTTAAAATTTCAGAATTCTTAACCTCACGCGACCCGCATAAAGGTTATAGTTAAGTTGAGGCGGGCCGCGAGCCTCCTCAACTACGCGTCTGATCTTCTGATCCCAGGCGACCCGCGTAAATGTTGCATGGAATGTCCATGCGGGTCGCGTACGACGCCCAGATGCAGAATTGTAGTAACTACTTGGCTTTTGGAGCTTTTGAATGATCAACAACCAACAAATGGGCATGGGCACCCTATGCTCAACCCATAACACTTAGGGGACACCTACCCATCACCCTTGACCTGTTGTAGTGCTTGTAATGATCATGCTTGCTTGACATTGGCTATAAATAGCCAAGTTTGGCACATAACATTCACACAACTCAAACAAACACCTCTGATCATTCTAAGGAGCTCCCAAGCATTCTCTTCTGCTCTATAATCAAGAAACAACTTCTGTAAGTCGTTGATAACCATTTTGGTTTCACTTTTCCATAGTTATAGCTCATAAACGCAACCGTCGTAACTAACGGTTGTCACTACAATATCTTGCAAATGGTTCAGTCTTATGACGAATCAAAAATGGTTATAAGTTGGTATTTATGTGGGTAATAAACCTCTAAAATGGTTCCCCCTGATCACCACTCTAACTATGTCAAATGTCGAGTCAAACGTGCGGTTAAAAAGTCAACAGAAAGCTATTTTAGCAATTTATGCATAATCTGTAATATATATGTTATGGAACCTGTTTTGATAATCATAAATCATGATAATAAGTATATAAACTTGTTTGCGCTCGTTTGAATCGATCATTTGCTATATTGAACCGGTTCGGAGCCGAAAGTCGCAAAAGTTTGACTTTTGCTTTGACTTCAGTTCTGACCCGTTTTAGTGAGGTATAAATATACCTTAGGACTCTCTTAGGACCAGGTCACATGTTGGTATACGCCTCTATGGTCGGTTCATGAGTTATCCGAGCCTTTTACGCAATTCCGTCATTCGCCTAAAAGTTGACCGTAACGACCTTTTAAAATTAAAACGAGTATTTCGGACACGTGAACGGACCAAAACCTTACTTATTAAATTATAAGCATGTCCTTAAAGTTTCACGTCAATCCGAGGTCTAGAATGAGAGTTATGCTAAAAGGCGCACTTTTAAGAAAGTTTTGTAAATAACGGCGCAATTAGCATAACGCCCATCTAACCCAAGTTTTCGTCACCAAAACTTTTACCCTCTGTGGTAAAATAATATTTTGGGAATTTTAAAGATTTTTAATAATTTTTACCTTGCTCATAACCTGCGGTTATGGCTACGGTTCGGTTAATACCGAATATGCCCTTTTTGGCCAAAACGGGAGTTCTACAAGGTCTTTTGACCCGATTCCAGTTGCTACTGGCTTTAAATAATAAATAAAGTATTTTAAGCTTTATAAACTGTTCGGGAAACTCAGATTTCCTGTAGAACTCGAAAATCCCTTTTAAAAGTCTTTAAAGTGACCGAAAAGCCCCTACGGGGCATAATATAAACTTAAACTCGTTACGGGCATTACGGAAGGTATCCTACTGATACCAAAATACTTTTAAGGCATATTGACTTAGGAAATAAGCGTACGACTCTTATGGTTAACCGTTTCGCCTATTTGCGCACACGGTACGGCTCATGGAACTAGTTTTCGTGCAATAGCCGATATGGGTCAAGTTATATTATTTGAACCCCAAAAATCCAGAGTATGAACTATAAACCCATATAAAACAAGTCTCTGAACTTGTTGGGTCCAAATCATACTCCATTCTCGGTTTTCGCCTTTTCGTGCGAATTAACCATATCTATATATCGGAATCAACCGGTTTAAGCTACGGCTAATATAAGGACCGTTAGGATTCTAAGAGGTTAATTAAAACCTTCGTTCCAGATTAGGAGCCCCAGTAAAAGCTATCGGTGACTTGATCTAAATTAAGGATTAATACTTGCAAAGGTAAATACTTTAACTTATTTCCCCTATATGGGCTTGGGTTACGGTATATTAATACCGCTTGATTGAGCATTATATAATTCCATCGCTTAGGTGGTTAATTGATTAAATATGATCGGCTCATTTAAACAGTTTTGTTGCTTATAAGCCTTTGGGGGGTTTAATGACCGTTGTCCCGGATATCCTTGGCATCATTTTACGAAATGGCCACGACCATCGACATCCCGGTGTAGGCGTACACCCGGTATAAAGTGTCGACATTAAAACTAAAAGACGTAGCCGTTGGTTTTTGTACTACGGTTTTACGCAAACGTGGTGTGTCTATAAATCTTTAACCCGGCACGACCCGGGCTACTGAACGCATAAAAGAACATGTAAAACGTTCACAAGATCATTATGAATTTTCCCAAGTTATAAAAGAGTTTGTGCCTTGTGCATTCAAATCAATTTTAAATAAACATTTTCAAATGTGTCAGTTGAATGTATTTACCAGTGTAAACTGACGTATTTTCCCCAAAAAGATTAAGTGCAGGTACCTAAACGTAATTGGCTGGTATTAGCTCCCTAGCGTCGGGATAAGTCTCGCAAGCTTGATTGCAGTATCTGATGGAACAATACTTTATATTTATTTACGATCCACTGTGGATATATTCAACCCTGTAATACATTTTGATATTACAATCAGAGGTTGAAATTTATATATTTATCTTATGCTTCCGCTGTGCATTATATAATTGTGTGGTTTGACTATATTGTTGCCAACATCGTCACGGTAATCCCCCACCGGGCCCATCGGTGAGACACGTGGAAATCGGGGTGTGACAGGTTGGTATCAGAGCCAACATTGAGTGAATTAAACACTATCCTATTGTGTTTAATCTCAGTGACACAATTGCACACACTTGAGTCTAGACAAGAACTTAGGACAAATTCGGATTGATACTCCTTTTTGTCTTTATTTTCGATTTGATTTTTAATAAGTTTTGGAGCAGGAAAATGCCACCTGTTATATTCCGAGGAAGAGGAAGGGGACGAAGAGGCCGAGGAGAAATCGTGATACATCACGATCAAGAAGCTGGACCATCTGGTACAAGACATCCTTCGATGACAAGGAGCGAAGAGCCACAACGACGAAGAGATCTTTACGAACCAGCGAGGCATTCCACTTCGCACAGCTCGACGCCATCCTACCGGCACTCCTTTGGACCAGATTCAGAAAATAATCCCAACAACCCACAACCTTCCTTCATACCTCTACAACGTTCGGTTTCGCACCGGAATTATGACGACCCTACTCCTTACTACGTAGCTCAGTTTAATCCGGCTGACTACATACAGGAACCTTCAGGTTTTGTTCCACTAGGGCCACAAGACCATTTTTCTGAAGATCCCATGGAGGAAGATGAGGATCCAACTGAACCGGCTCGTGGTACGCCCACGCATCCGATAGAAGTATCTGATGGATCTTCATATCATGGTCCGCAGTATCAAGGCCCAGACAGCTTTATGGCCTTGTTTGACCGACATGAGTGGTACAATACACCATCTCATCAGACATCGCAACCGAGACATCCACAGGATCCCTCTGAGGATTCACGCTTTGAGGCAGTTACGCCACCACCTCCGCCACCGGCACAACCAGTTATACCTGATCCGCCGAGGCGTAGGAGGACGAATGCTCGTATGTCTACCCGAGGAGGAGGGGGTATCCACTTCAGCACTCCTCGACATTCTAGTAGTAGCCACTATCCGCCGCTACAAGAAGAAGGACCTTCAAGTCCTATACAGGAGGCGAACTCCGCACCTACTGCACGAAATTCGCCACCATTTGGGTATGACCAACCCATACCAGCTTACACAGGTCCAACGGCTTACAACCCGTTTGAACCATCACAAGCACAATACAACTACGGCTATGAGCGCGACCCATATGTGGTGTCGGCTAGATATAATGTGCGCTACCCTGACGGAGCACATGGAAACATGGGACCACCGGATTACTCAGCTCATGGGTATCCAATACCTCCCAGACCTCCAGTTCCGCATCAAGCGCCACAACTACGATTTTCTCCTCCTGAACAGGAAGAAATACTCCATCGACTAGATCGTGTGGAGAGAGAGTTCGAGGAAGAGAAGAAAAGCCACCGAGGATTTCTCAAGGGCTTGGCGAACCTACTAAAGGGCAAAAAGAAGAAACGTGACCATTAGCCCTTAATAGTTGTACTACTGTAATTTCTACTTTAAAATAAGTCCCTGGGTGGATAACTTATCGTATTTCAGTCCCTACGTGGACTTATATTTAGTCCTTGCATGGACGCCTATCTTATATTAGTCCCTACGTGGACTTGTCACTTATTTTAAAACCTCTCCGGAGGTATGTACTATTTGAAAGACCCGTTTAGGGCAATATGTAATTGTATTTGAGATTTTGGAATGTATGTTACGAGTTTTGTTTTAATATATATAAAACTAAATCAAAACCATTCCTTTTTATATTGATCTGCCTAAATAAAGAATCTTAAAAGGTGAAACCTAGCTTGGGGTCTTTTAAGATCTAGTCAAGATGGTACGACCCAACTGAAAAGATTCTGATTCCCTGTTAACCTCTGTACGCATGTTAACATTCATGGCAGATGTGATTCGTTATAATCACGCACGTCATTCCTATACAATAATCCTTTCAGGATTTCAAAACCCAACTAAATGATATATAAATCGTGGGTTAAATCACCAATAAAGGTGATCAATACTATAAAGACATCCATTAGTGATGCAATGCCTACGGGCCAGTATTATAAAGACATCCATTAGTGATGCACTGCCTACGGGCCAACATATTAAAACATCCATTAGTGGTGTAGAGCCTACGGGCCAGTATTATCAAAACATCCATTAGTGATGCAGTGCCTACGGGCCCGAATTATTAAAACATCCATTAGTGATGTAGTGCCTACGGGCCAGTAATATTAAAACATCCATTAGTGATGTAGTGCCTACGGGCCAATATTATTAAAACATCCATTAGTGATGTAGTGCCTACGGGCCAACCATATTAAGACATCCATTAGAGGTGTAGTGCCTATGGGCCATAATAATTGTCTTATAAGACAAAAGGCAGTGGTAGTCTATGACTCTCTGTCAGAAAGACATAAAAGAACTACGGTTCAACTCTCTATGCCTTTGATTCTCTGGAATCTCGGCCAGTATTATAAAACATCATCGTGATTAGGCTTTATGCCGCCAATACTATTTATATAGTTAGAATAGGATATATTCAGATCCTAATATTTAATGAAATAAAAAGTTAACCAAATATGGTCTCTGTACCATGGTTGACAAATTGTCATAAAAGACAATCATATAATAATCTCCTAAATTAAAATTTTGTTATCTTCTGTAACAGATTCAAGTTACAATGGCGGATCCCAATGGAGAGAACAGCCACACAAACGAAGATGACTATGACAATGCGTCAGTGCATTTGACAGGCGCACAGCTAAAGGCTCTGATCAACAATGCTGTCCAGGCAGCTATTGATCGTCAAAATACTGAGTCTCAAGGCAGAACCGTGTCAAAACCACCCTCTAAACCAAAGACACACTCCAAACCACCCTCTGAACCCAAGAAAGATGACGACAAACATTCGTCTACTGAGCACAGCGTTCATCGCGATAGAGAATATACTGATGCGTCAAGTGCTAAGGGTTGCACCTACAAATATTTTGTATCATGTAAGCCCCGTGAATTTACAGGGGAGAAAGGTGCGGTTGACTGTATCACCTGGCTAGACGAGATGGACACGATAGTGGACATCAGCGGGTGCGCTGAGAGGGACGTGGTTAAGTTTGTGTCCCAGTCATTCAAGGGCGAGGCCCTGGCATGGTGGAGAGCTCTGGTGCAGGCTTCAGGTAAGTCTGCCTTGTACAAAATGTCATGGGGGGAGTTTATCACCCTCATAAAAGAAAACTACTGCCCTCAGCACGAGGTTGAGAAGATTGAGGCAGATTTTGTCTCACTAGTGATGACAAACCTGGATTGTCAAGCATATCTGACAAGTTTTAACACTATGTCACGCCTGGTGCCATATCTTGTGACACCAGAACCTAGAAGGATCGCCCGTTTCATTGGGGGCTTAGAGCCGGCGATCAAGGCCAGCGTAAAGGCCTCTAGGCCAACGACCTTCAGGTCAGTTACTGACCTCTCCTTGTCTCTTACACTTGATGCTGTCCGTCTGAGGGCACAAAGGAGCAAGGAGGCTGAAAAGCGAAAGCGTGAGGATGATACCTCACGAAAGTCTGGGAAAAAGCACCGTGGAAACGGTGAAGGCAAGAGAGGGTCGGAGGCAAAGAGAGAGGGGCAAACTGATGGAAGACCTCACTGCAAGGTCTGCAAGAAACCTTACTCCGGGAAGTGTAGGTTTGCGTCTGGTTCACAGTCACAACAAAAGACTCCATCCTGTGGGCTATGCAAGTCCAAGGATCATAAGACAGTGGAGTGCAAAAAGATAAAGGATGCAACCTGCTTTAATTGTAATGAGAAGGGGCACATAAAGAGTAATTGCCCGAAGTATGCCAAGAAGGCAGAAGAGACTAAGAAGACAAATGCGAGAGTTTTTCGCTTGGATGCAAAGGAAGCGGTCAAGGACGACAATGTGCTTACAGGTACTTTTCTCGTAAATAATATATTTGCAAGAGTACTGTTCGATTCTGGCGCTGACAAGTCCTTTGTAGACCAGAAATTTTGCCAACTACTAAATATGCCAATCAAAACCCTTGACGTGAAATACGAAGTAGAGTTAGCAGACGGCACGATAGAAACCGTCTCTACCGTTCTAGAAGGATGTGAAATATCCATTAGGAACCATTCTTTTCCTTTATCTCTACTTCCTTTCAAACTTGCGGGTTTTGACATCGTGCTAGGCATGGACTGGTTATCCCATAACCAGGCCCAAATCATTTGTGGCAAGAGGCAAATAGTTTTAAAGACTCCGAGCGGTGAATCTCTTACCATTCGAGGGGATACGCATTACGGATTGCCCGAAGACGTATCTATGCTGAAAGCTTCAAGGTGTTTGAACAGAGGCTGTGTAATTTACATGGCTCAGGTGATAATAGAAGAACCAAAGCCGAAGATCGAGGATCTTCCTGTCATTTCTGAATACCCCGAGGTTTTTCCTGAAGAACTACCTGGTTTGCCACCAGATAGACAAGTGGAGTTCAGAATTGACATCATTCCTGGAGCAGCTCCGATAGCAAGAGCACCTTACAGATTAGCGCCAACGGAAATGAAAGAACTGAGGACCCAGTTGGATGAACTGCTGGCGAAAGGTTTTATCAGACCTAGTTCATCTCCCTGGGGAGCTCCTGTCCTATTTGTAAAGAAGAAGGACGGTTCGATGCGGTTGTGCATCGACTATAGAGAACTGAATAAAGTTACCATAAAGAATAGATATCCTTTACCAAGGATCGATGATCTATTCGATCAGCTGCAAGGAGCAAGCTACTTTTCCAAGATCGACTTAAGGTCGGGTTATCATCAACTAAGGGTCAGAGATGAAGATGTACACAAGACTGCATTTAGGACTCGCTATGGTCATTACGAGTTCCTAGTGATGCCTTTTGGGCTCACAAATGCACCGGCTGCGTTCATGGATCTCATGAATCGCGTTTGCAAGTCATACTTGGACAAATTCGTCATAGTCTTCATTGACGATATCCTTATCTATTCCAAGAATCAAGCTGACCACGAGAAGCACCTCCGTTGCATTCTCGAATTACTACAGCGTGAGAAACTCTACGCCAAATTCTCGAAATGTGAATTTTGGCTACGAGAGGTCCAGTTTTTAGGACACGTTGTGAGTGAGCGTGGTATCCAAGTGGATCCTGCTAAGGTAGAGGCGGTCATGAACTGGCAAGAGCCAAAGACGCCTACCGAAATCCGTAGTTTCCTAGGGTTAGCAGGATACTACCGGAGATTTATTGAAAACTTTTCAAGGATTGCTGCGCCCTTGACTTCCTTGACCAAGAAGAAAGAAAAGTACATTTGGGGCCCGAAGCAGCAAGAGTCCTTTGAAATACTGAAGCAGAAGCTAAGCAACGCACCTGTGTTGACCTTACCTGAGGGTACAGATGAATTCGTAGTTTACTGCGATGCATCACACACGGGCAAGGGGTGTGTGCTTATGCAGAAGGGCAAGGTGATTGCCTACGCTTCAAGACAATTAAAGGTGCATGAAAAGAATTACACCACCCATGATTTGGAGTTGGGTGCCGTTGTATTTGCACTAAAGTTGTGGAGGCATTACCTTTATGGTATTAAATTTGTGATTTATTCAGATCACAAAAGCCTTCAGCACCTGTTCAACCAGAAGGAGTTGAACATGAGACAACGCCGTTGGATGGAAACCCTGAATGATTATGACTGCGAAATCAGGTACCATCCCGGCAAGGCGAATGTAGTCGCCGATGCATTGAGCAGGAAAGAAAGGGTAAAACCCATTCGAATCAATGCCAAGAGCATTGAAGTTAAAAATAATTTGATTGAAAGGATTTTGGCTGCACAGCGAGAGGCTGTGTTGGAAGCTAATTATCCTAATGAAAAGCTGGGAGTAACTGAGGAGCAGTTGACTCTTAGCAAGGATGGAATTCTTAGGCTGAATGGACGTATATGGGTTCCGATTTATGGAGGACTACGAGATGTTGTTCTCCAGGAAGCCCATAGTTCCAAATACTCAGTCCATCCTGGTGCTGACAAAATGTACCAAGACTTAAAGGCAAATTATTGGTGGATAGGCTTGAAAAAGTCTGTAGCCGCCCACGTAGCAAAGTGCTTAACTTGTGCTCAAGTCAAAGCCGAGCACCAAAAGCCGTCTGGCTTGCTACAACAGCCTGAACTTCCCGAGTGGAAGTGGGAATGCGTAACTATGGACTTCATAACCAAGTTACCCAAGACCAGGAAAGGAAACGATACAATATGGGTCATAGTCGATAGGCTGACTAAATCAGCTCATTTTCTACCCATCAAGGAGACGTATAGCTCCGATATGTTAGCCCAACTATATGTTGATAAGATTGTAGCCTTACACGGCATACCTGTGTCTATTATCTCCGACAGGGATAGTAGATACACATCTCACTTCTGGAAAAGTTTCCAGCAATCTTTGGGCACGCGTTTAAACTTTAGTACGGCTTACCATCCACAGACGGACGGTCAAAGTGAGCGTACTATCCAAACGCTGGAAGACATGCTACGCGCATGTGCGATCGATTTAGGTGGTAACTGGGATAAAAACCTACCCCTGATCGAATTCTCCTACAATAATAGCTACCACACCAGCATAAAGGCTGCGCCTTTTGAGGCATTATATGGTAGGAAATGCAGATCGCCTGTTTGTTGGGCGGAAGTAGGAGAGGTCCAATTATCGGGACCAGAGATTGTTTTCCAGACGACGGACAAGATTGTCCAGATCCGGGAACGTCTCAAGGCTGCCCGCGATAGGCAGAAGAGCTACGCTGATCCAAAGCGTAAGGATTTTCACTTCGAAGTGGGTGAAAAGGTATTACTTAAGGTGTCACCCTGGAAGGGGGTGATGCGTTTCGGCAAGAAGGGCAAGCTGAGTCCGAGATACATAGGGCCTTTTGAGGTCATTGAACGAGTCGGATCAGTTGCCTATAAACTAAACTTGCCTGAAGAGCTCAATGGAATTCACAATGTGTTCCACATCTGCAATCTCAAAAAGTGCTTCGCCGACGAGTCGTTGGTGATTCCACACACAGATGTGCATATAGATGAGAGTTTAAAGTTCATAGAAAAACCTTTGTCGATTGAAGATCGACAGGTGAAGAAGCTTCGCAGAAAGCACGTACCGATTGTAAAAGTCAAATGGGATGCTCGTAGAGGTCCTGAATATACGTGGGAAGTCGAAGCTACAATGAAAGAAAAATACCCCTATTTATTTGAGTAAATCTCGGGTCGAGATTTATTTTAAGGGGGTGAGGATGTAACACCTCGAATTTTTGTGTCCAATGATGTGTTAACACGTGTCATTTGTTTACACGTGGCATCTATAATAAATAAAGGACTAATTTTGACAAACCTTGAAAGTATATAAATTCGAGGGTTATAAAATGTCAACAAGGGTAAATATACTGTATAGTATCCCTAAATAATGCTTAAACCTTCAAACGAATAAATTATAGATCGTACAAAAACAAAACGCGGAAGAAAGTGAGAGATTACAAACTACAGGGGTTAACTGTGTCAACATGTTTAATAATACCTCTGAGTGACCCTTTAACGTTCCCAAGACTTTGTAACAGTATTATACACTCACTAAAATAATATATATAAATTTCGCGAAGTTTCGATATGAAACGAGAAAGTTACGATCAAACTCGTAGAAGAAGGGTTAAAAGCGTCAATAGTGAAAGTTAAGGCTTTCCAATATAATTAATAAACTAACCGGGGACTTAATAATGCGGGTAAATAACACGAGGCCCCTATCGGTAAATAACCGAGGGCCAAACCGCAAAGTTACCCCTTCAAACCCGAAAGGTCAGGTAAATCATTACGAAAGATTTCGTTATTAATGGCCGGATTCTGCAATCATTGCAAAAAGATTTAAAATTTCAGAATTCTTAACCTCACGCGACCCGCATGAAGGTTATAGTTAAGTTGAGGCGGGCCGCGAGCCTCCTCAACTACGCGTCTGATCTTCTGATCCCAGGCGACCCACGTAAATGTTGCATGGAATGTCCATGCGGGTCGCGTACGACGCCCAGATGCAGAATTGTAGTAACTACTTGGCTTTTGGAGCTTTTGAATGATCAACAACCAACAAATGGGCATGGGCACCCTATGCTCAACCCATAACACTTAGGGGACACCTACCCATCACCCTTGACCTGTTGTAGTGCTTGTAATGATCATGCTTGCTTGACATTGGCTATAAATAGCCAAGTTTGGCACATAACATTCACACAACTCAAACAAACACCTCTGATCATTCTAAGGAGCTCCCAAGCATTCTCTTCTGCTCTATAATCAAGAAACAACTTCTGTAAGTCGTTGATAACCATTTTGGTTTCACTTTTCCATAGTTATAGCTCATAAACGCAACCGTCGTAACTAACGGTTGTCACTACAATATCTTGCAAATGGTTCAGTCTTATGACGAATCAAAAATGGTTATAAGTTGGTATTTATGTGGGTAATAAACCTCTAAAATGGTTCCCCCTGATCACCACTCTAACTATGTCAAATGTCGAGTCAAACGTGCGGTTAAAAAGTCAACAGAAAGCTATTTTAGCAATTTATGCATAATCTGTAATATATATGTTATGGAACCTGTTTTGATAATCATAAATCATGATAATAAGTATATAAACTTGTTTGCGCTCGTTTGAATCGATCATTTGCTATATTGAACCGGTTCGGAGCCGAAAGTCGCAAAAGTTTGACTTTTGCTTTGACTTCAGTTCTGACCCGTTTTAGTGAGGTATAAATATACCTTAGGACTCTCTTAGGACCAGGTCACATGTTGGTATACGCCTCTGTGGTCGGTTCATGAGTTATCCGAGCCTTTTACGCAATTCCGTCATTCGCCTAAACGTTGACCGTAACGACCTTTTAAAATTAAAACGAGTATTTCGGACACGTGAACGGACCAAAACCTTACTTATTAAATTATAAGCATGTCCTTAAAGTTTCACGTCAATCCGAGGTCTAGAATGAGAGTTATGCTAAAAGGCGCACTTTTAAGAAAGTTTTGTAAATAACGGCGCAATTAGCATAACGCCCATCTAACCCAAGTTTTCGTCACCAAAACTTTTACCCGCTGTGGTAAAATAATATTTTGGGAATTTTAAAGATTTTTAATAATTTTTACCTTGCTCATAACCTGCGGTTATGGCTACGGTTCGGTTAATACCGAATATGCCCTTTTTGGCCAAAACGGGAGTTCTACAAGGTCTTTTGACCCGATTCCAGTTGCTACTGGCTTTAAATAATAAATAAAGTATTTTAAGCTTTATAAACTGTTCGGGAAACTCAGATTTCCTGTAGAACTCGAAAATCCCTTTTAAAAGTCTTTAAAGTGACCGAAAAGCCCCTACGGGGCATAATATAAACTTAAACTCGTTACGGGCATTACGGAAGGTATCCTACTGATACCAAAATACTTTTAAGGCATATTGACTTAGGAAATAAGCGTACGACTCTTATGGTTAACCGTTTCGCCTATTTGCGCACACGGTACGGCTCATGGAACTAGTTTTCGTGCAATAGCCGATATGGGTCAAGTTATATTATTTGAACCCCAAAAATCCAGAGTATGAACTATAAACCCATATAAAACAAGTCTCTGAACTTGTTGGGTCCAAATCATACTCCATTCTCGGTTTTCGCCTTTTCGTGCGAATTAACCATATCTATATATCGGAATCAACCGGTTTAAGCTACGGCTAATATAAGGACCGTTAGGATTCTAAGAGGTTAATTAAAACCTTCGTTCCAGATTAGGAGCCCCAGTAAAAGCTATCGGTGACTTGATCTAAATTAAGGATTAATACTTGCAAAGGTAAATACTTTAACTTATTTCCCCTATATGGGCTTGGGTTACGGTATATTAATACCGCTTGATTGAGCATTATATAATTCCATCGCTTAGGTGGTTAATTGATTAAATATGATCGGCTCATTTAAACAGTTTTGTTGCTTATAAGCCTTTGGGGGGTTTAATGACTGTTGTCCCGGATATCCTTGGCATCATTTTACGAAATGGCCACGACCATCGACATCCCGGTGTAGGCGTACACCCGGTATAAAGTGTCGACATTAAAACTAAAAGACGTAGCCGTTGGTTTTTGTACTACGGTTTTACGCAAACATGGTGTGTCTATAAATCTTTAACCCGGCACGACCCGGGCTACTGAACGCATAAAAGAACATGTAAAACGTTCACAAGATCATTATGAATTTTCCCAAGTTATAAAAGAGTTTGTGCCTTGTGCATTCAAATCAATTTTAAATAAACATTTTCAAATGTGTCAGTTGAATGTATTTACCAGTGTAAACTGACGTATTTTCCCCAAAAAGATTAAGTGCAGGTACCTAAACGTAATTGGCTGGTATTAGCTCCCTAGCGTCGGGATAAGTCTCGCAAGCTTGATTGCAGTATCTGATGGAACAATACTTTATATTTATTTACGATCCACTGTGGATATATTCAACCCTGTAATACATTTTGATATTACAATCAGAGGTTGAAATTTATATATTTATCTTATGCTTCCGCTGTGCATTATATAATTGTGTGGTTTGACTATATTGTTGCCAACATCGTCACGGTAATCCCCCACCGGGCCCATCGGTGAGACACGTGGAAATCGGGGTGTGACAGTTTTTAGATTTCCTTATAGATATACATATCTATATAATTATATTTTTCAGATACTGTAATATACATACCATTCATAAGATCAATGTATTTAATAGCATGTTCTCAAAAACAAGTCAGACATCAGGTCATGATACTATTTAGGGAATCCTGTCACTTGTTTGACATATCCTATACCCCATCTTACCCGATTCTCGCCGGAGAGGTAACCCCATCTTACCCGGACAAGCTAGAGAGTCTGCCACACCATACCCAGTCTTGCCGGAGAGGTAATTTATCATTGCATTTCCCATAAATAGTATTTTCTCAATTCATGATTTAAAAAATGAATCTTTTATTAGGGCTTCATCAAAGAACAAGGAAATTAGTATTCACATGACGGATCAGATTCCAGAACCAAGTAGTACCAATAAATAAGAAATAACAGTGGCCAAGTGTTATTGCTTATTTACCGTACTTGCAACGTTCTAGTCATCATCCTCACGGCATACCAACACCCGTCACACTTTATTTATGCAAGCTTATCTTGAAGCTAATACTAAAGTAGCTTTCTTAAGTTCAAGTCTAAATACTATCCTTGTTGCTACCAAATAATAAATTCCTAACTCTTTCGTTTAAGCTTAGGTACTATTACAACACCTAATTGCTTAAACCAGTGGCTCGGCTCTGATACCACCTCTGTCACTACCCCCGACCACACCCTGGACGGGAGCCGCGAGCGGTCAAGTGGTACCGGTGGTTATTTTAAAAACATTGCAGTGGAAATTTCATCAGGAACGTGAGTAAGGAAAAATATCAGAGTTTTTAAACACCGGATTTTATTTATTAAACAGATGGGATAAACCCATGTTTTGCAAAGGTAGTTTTAATATGGGATAAGCTCGAATACATAAAACAACGTTTCTTAATTTAATTTAATAGATAAAATAAGCCACTTCTGTAAGCCTTTTGGTGCCATATCCAACTCTTATTCCAATCTACTGTAATCACCTGAAACGCGTTTTAACATGCTTTTGTGAGCAGGAAATACTGGTGAGTACATTCAATTTGTACAAAAGACACATTGTTAATTTACAGTATTAAGAGCGATTACAATGTTTAGATATCAACCAATTACCCAAACGGTATTTGTCACTCGACCGTATCTGTGACTATGGTCATATCACCCATTGGCTAACTCGTTGTCCAATGGTGAGGGTTATCAAGTAATGTATACAAAACCCCACATACCGGCTGTAATTGAAGATTACAAAGACTTAATCCCTGTAATTATAACTTTGAAAATAATAGGGTTTTGGAAATAATTTGGTAAAAAGAGAATGACTCACATTATAAGCATGCAGTCTTGATTTAACAAGCTTCTTGATTCTATGCCTTCTGATAGCTAAGCCTTTACTTTATAGTTCTGAATCTTCTGATGATTAAGTATCTTGTTTGATAGTAAGTTTATGGATCGGAGTTTGCTGATAGTTAAACATATAGTTTAACAGAGTGGAATACGTATTAGTGTTAAACCACATCAAACCTAAAAATGTTCACGAGATCAGAACCTTAACGAAATTCACAAAGTATAGTCTTATTGCACTTTGGCATTTGTTAGTTGGTTTACGAATCGATCGGACATAATATCGTATCGGTGATTATTGGTTAGAACACCAACGTATAGAGAGAAGAATAGAAGAAATGAGCAAAGAAAAATGAATCCTAAGCTTCCTATTTATAGGTAAGGGATAAGTCTTATCCCATATAGAACTTCCTTAGGTGTTATCTATCTAGATACACCTTCCTCAGTTGAACCTTCCCTAGATAAAAACTTACTCATATAATACATTCCTTATATATTATCTACCTCATATATATCTATTTTCATGTATATCTATTTAGGTGTTTAATTTACTTAGTTAATTAATTTTACTTAGCTAATTAATAAATCTTACTTAGCTTAATTAATCTTACTTAGCTTAATTAATCTTACTTAACTGATTAATTAATCTTACCTAGCTGATAAGTTTACTTATCTATTAAGTTTCTTAATTGCTAAGTTTTACTTAACTATTAAGTTTACTTAATTGCTAGGTATTCTTGTTAAACAGCTCCCTTGAATTTGTCGTGCCCCGTGACAGACTGATTTTTCTTGTTTTCTTAGATTTTTGTAAATAGGAAGGATATACGGGTTTGGGTTTTCACTTACGGAGCGTTGTAGGACATTTTTGTGTGAGTCGTTACATCTAGCCTTACGGAGGGATGATGAAGAGATTAACGTTTATAGAGAGAGATGAAACAAGAGATGTGGTTACAAACTTGAAAGGCTGTGGTTGCTGTTCGATTGGGTGCTGTGGTGGCGGTGGTTCGATGGTTATGTTGGTGGTGGTGTCGTGTTGATTTCTTCTCCAATGGCTTTGGTGACATTTTCTTTTAGGTTTGTGTATTGAGTGTGTACAGAAGTGGGAAACCAAAGGAAAAAAGCATCAGATATGAATGGTAAATCTCAGTTTATAAACCTTTTGAGGTATGTAGCCTTTGATTTTAATATATACTAGATTTTTTCTATAGGCCGCGCGTTGCGGCGGCGACACCTAAGTCTTATATAGCTAACGACACGTTATATGACGCATTAACGATACGAAAACTCGTGTTTTGATGTATTCGATTTAGACCGATATGGAAAACATTATTGTAAAAAAGAATAAGTAAATCAAAACAATAACAAAACTTATGTAACAATAAGTTCAAAAGGATAAAGCCTTTCTACCTTGTAGTTTTAAGTTAAATAGTTCAAAATATTATTTATTTTCTATTTTGTCAAAGGCAAATTGGATTTAAATAATCCTAACTCACTGTTATTGGCCAATAATAATCCCAACTCATTTAATCACCAATAATAATCCGACTATTCACTATTGTTTATAAAATACTCCCAGTTAAAAAAACGCTAACTAGGTTAAAAAATTGCTGATGTGGCTTGCCACGTCACCTGCCACATCAGCTGCCATGTCATCAAAATATGCCACGTAGACTGCACATCAGCTGCCATGACATCAAAATATGCCACACAGACTGCCACATCAGCTGCCACGTCATCAAAATATGCCACGTGGCAAGCCACATCAGCAATTTTTTAACCTAGTTAGTGTTTTTTTAACTGGGAGTATTTTACAAACAAAAGTGAATAGTTCGGATTATTATTGGTGATTAAATGAGTTGGGATTATTATTGGCCAATAACAGTGAGTTGAGATTATTTAAATCCAATTTGCCTTTGTCAAATAACAGAATTTATTAGAAACAAAATACTAATTAAAATTATATATTATTATTAGAAGAATGGGAAATGATAATATATTAATGTGTTTATATTAAATGTAGAGAAAATATATTTTTATAACTTCTTAAATGTAGAGAAAAATATATATTTTATGACTTCTAAACGAAATTACTTTGGTGAGAATAATTTTGAATTTTAAATGAATGAATCTTGTTACTGATTTAAGAATTACTTTTCTCAAAGTGTTGCCAGAAAACATATTATGCTTGCAAAACCAATACTTGCATTTCCAAGGCCAAAGTTCACATTCTCTCTCTAATAAACACTCTCTTCACCACCAACCTCCACCTCCGGCTCAATGATTTCTACACGCCGGTCGGCCATCAACGGCGATCGCATGTGAGAGCTTTGGCGGTTCTGGTCTACAATCTGTGTGACTGTGGAGGTAGTTGAAGATTCGAACAACCACCCAACATCACCCACCAAACCGCCATATGAAACCCCAAATCTACCGCCATACATTTCGTACACATCAAACAACCACCACCTCCATCGACACCGCCGTCGACGGATAAGGAAGATGAAAGGCCACCAACACACCTCAACCACCTCCGCCGCGACCCGCTTTTCTACCTCTCTTTCTCCCTCCTGCCTTATCTACATAGCCTTAATCGTCCAAACATTTGTGTTGGTCTGGAATGTCAATGCTGGTTGGCAATTTGATCCGGCCGTGGTAAAGGACGGTGGTGCAGAATCTTGAAGATAAATTCTTGTTCCTATGCTTATTGTTTAAAGTACACCATCAACAAAGAGACAAAATAGGTAAGATAATAATGCAGAAAGAGAAAGAGAAAGAGAAAGAGATACCTGATGGGGACACATAGAGAAAAGGATCAAACATGTTAAATCGAAAAGTTAAAGGGCTAAAGTAGGGCTAATGCATTAAGCACCGACCTTCCCTTTTAAGATATAGATAATGATGAAACAATGGTTAACCGGGCAGGGTTAACACACTGGTCTCGTCAAGAAGGGTTAATCCCTTCCTCTCGAGGATCGCTGGCTGGATCGCCTGCCGGTTGATCTCCTGCACAAGGAAACATACTGTGACTCGTAACAAGGAGGATGGGGTGGGGGGTGCTCCTTGTTACCACTCTCCGGCGTGAGAATCAGTAGTCTGCTTGGGAAGCAAAGTATGATAGTAGTAGTAGTGAGAGAGTTGTGAAGAGATAGCTCAAACCTGGTTTGGGGTTGGTATTTATAGCCGAGGAGTGAAGGAGGAGGTGGATGGATAGACTGACGGCATGCTGCACCTTTGCAGGTGTGTCAGGCATGTCGGTTGTAGAGGTGAAGCCACGTCAGTCTGTCGCTTACGTAGACCTGACAGGTGGCTGCCATTGGTGCTACTTGCTCTGTGGTGTCAGTCCCACTTGCTGAGTGTACAGGATGCGGTGCGGGCCGCATCGCTGTTTGCGGTAATTGTAGACGTTCCGGCTTCTCACTCTTTGATCAAGAAATACGCAAGACGCGCTGCCAAGCCGCATCATCGTCCGTGGTGACTGTTGCTGTTATCCAGCTCCCTTGTATTGATAGAAGTGTTCACTGAATGCGGTGCTAGGCCGCATCGCTGTGGACGCTTCCGTTTTCATACACCAGATGCGGTGCCATGCCGCATCACTATGCCGTTCTCATATTCCAGGTAAGTCCTCCTCCATCCTTGGGCAGATTGGATTCAACCACTGTGTCGGTGCGTTCCCGCACGGACACAAGTAGGTTGTTAGCTAGTGGGGGTTTTGATAAGGGTAATGGTCACTCGCGGTCGATGCTGACGCGAGATCTGGGACCATACCCCTTCAAGTCCCCCCAGTCTAGTGTTGCTGCCATATGCAAGTTGCATGTGGGAGGAGTACTGGACTATGGTGTCTAGAAGGTAGTTTGGAGTCTGGAGAAAATCCTAGGCCATGTAGATGGTCTTTCCTCTTTGTAAATCAAGCTGGAGGTCTGGAAAGGTCATGTGATGCCTCTTCCGTACCGGTGAGAATGTTTCGTCTGATGCGAAATTCTCAGCCTCGGGTTGGGTGCCACCTGTTGGTGTGTCGAACCAACCTGAGGACCTTGCTAGGGGTGTGCACAAACTTCGAACCAACCTCTGAGATGGTGGTTGAAGATGTGCACAAACTTCGAACCAACCTTTGGGGTGGTAAATGAAGAAGAGAGTGGCCTTCAGTAGTGATTGGACATGTAATGATGATCCCTTTTGTGGGGTGTTGATGTTCTTCCAATTAGCTCTCAAGTAACCGCACGTCCTTTGCGGTTACCTTGTTGCTTGACATTGTTGGCCACGGTTGGGTGAACAATGTTGGATACTTGCGTCATTGTTGGCCATGTTTGGTCGAACAATGTGAATCTGGATAATGGTCAAATAAACATGGTCATAGGCATGGTAATGCCCACCATTGTTTATTCTATCTGTCTCACAAGTGGGGCAGCAAAGTCATAAGCAGACTTATTACCGCTGTTTGGCCGCTTCTTGTTCGACGAGATCTCTTATGATTGGGGATCTCGTCCGCATCTCTTCCTTAGCCATTTTCCTTCACGCTCCAATACCGAGGAGTTTTCCTTGAAGTAGCTTCGTTCATCTATGTGATGACTTAGTTGTGGCTCTTCCGTAGCAACCATTTGCGGAGCTATGGGTGTGTCCGCAGCGACTCATGAGTGTCTGCGGTTTTGTCACCCCATACTCGCTTGAACCGAATGTGTTGCTCGGATGTGGCTCTTGAAGGATCAGGAGTCATGGTTGCTGATGTGCATGCACGTACATTCCCGTCCTTCTTTTTATTGAAGAAGTTGTTTATGCACCCTCTGTGGTTGTGAACCAGACAGGAGGGATTTGAAGCTTGAAGAGAATGAAGGCAATGTGGTTTACCTGTTTCTGAGATGCGGTTCAGTCCAAAGAACAATGCTGGTTCTGAGTATCTGACACACCTGTACTGGCTCGTGTATGTCAGTTCCGCATATTCCACGTGTGCTCGTGGGTATGTGCGGACATGTTTATACCCCTTTAACCATGGAAGGATATAATTTTTAGCTATTTTGAGGGGTATGTAAAAAAAACGACATGCGGTATGGGTTATGGTGCGGTATACCAGAGAAACCGCATGCCGCTTGTGTTTGGATAATGTTGTCGCTTTTTGTTATATACGTGGCTGAGTGCACGTATGAGTTGGTGGAAGTTGGTGCGATTTTCTGCCATGTGCTGAAATGAAAGGACATTTGCACTGCCCGAGGTCATTAAATGCACTGTAGCAGGAGTGTAAACGTCTCCTTTGTCAGGCGCGTGTACGGCCACGCGCACGTGGTAACCGTCAGCGGAAGCGTCGCTTGACACGTGGTGCCGCATAATTCGCTCTTTTTGAACGTGATGGTTCAGTTTCCATGTTGCATTAATTGCGATCAGTATATAAGGGGAAACCGTTCGTGGTTTCCCCTCACTTGTTCAAAATTTCAAAAATTTCGGTGAGAGAAAAAAGATTCCTCTGTCTTCTCCGATAAGGTTTTCTGAAATTCCGGTGAGGTGGTTTAAGTTTTAGTCCTCATTTTTCTTTTCTTCATCTTGATGGCTAAACCCTCAAGTCCACACAATGTGGAGGGTGGAAACCCTGAGAAACGGCCGCTGGCGGCGGCCGATGAAGATGAAGAGGATGATGGTGGAGCAGTCGGTGGTGGTTTACCGGTGTTGAAGTGGTCAAAAGGTTATTTTGACAACCTGATGACCAGCATACAGATGCCCAAAGAGTATGGGGCTATCTACCCCCAAGAGGGAGATACCGGTGCCGATGCTCCGGCGGGATATATTACCCTATGGGCGGAGTTTTTTTATGATGGCAACCTCCGACTACCGTTGACGGTGTTTGTTGCTGAAATTCTGGAGTTCTATCAGATACACATCTCCCAACTGAGTCCGTTTGGGATGTTTAGGATTAGAAATTTTGAGTACACCTTCCGTGTTCATGGTTTAGAGGTGTCTGTTGAAAACTTCCGGCGGTTCTACCATCTGACGGTGAACACCGGGTTCTTTTCGTTTAATCAACGACTCGGAAGTAAGAAGCTAATGACCCCTCCCAAGGGTGTCACAAAGTGGAAGACGAAGTTCTTTTACATTAGGGCTGCTGCGGTAGCTGCAAAGATGACTTTGCGGAATGTGAATGCGGACCTCCCTGTGGTGGATATTGCTGTAGCTACCGACAAGACAGTTGATTGGTTTCAAGGCTGAAACCTATTGAACTCAAAAGGCTGGACAATAACCAATTGTGGGTGCTGCGTATGATGCTGACCAGGCCTGATAGGAGGGCTAGGCCTGTTTTGCGGGAAAAGAGTGGTGGTAAGCATGTTCATTTTTTTGTGCTTTTCCTGCTTCCTTATAATCATGAATTTTCATGTGTTTTCACAGAGAATGCGGTCGGTTTGTGGAGGATGTTTGATCCAACCTTTGAACGCAAGGTTGAGTTGCTTCAGTGCGGGGAACGTGAAGGCTTCAACCTGGAGATTGTTGGAAACTTCCGCGTTTCTGACCGCGTGGCGCTGAAGGCACCACTGCCGCAAGGCAAAGGTATAATCGAAGACTTTTTTATGTCAAGTATACCATTGTAATTTGCTTGCTTGTGTATGTGTAGGTGATCTTGGGGTTTTGGGGAAGTTTGAGGTGAAAACTGTCCCTAAGAAGCATGCAGAGAAAACCGCGCGGGGGCGCGGTAAGAAAAATCCTGAGGGTTCTGTTGCCCCTCCTTTAGTGTCCCAAGCCGCAGGTACTTATCGTTCTTGTTATCGCAGATATACCGATTACGTGGTAGTATCTGATACCCTTGAGGGTTTGGGTGTTCCAGGTGGTGGTGCGGTTGTAGGTGGGACTGCTGCGGGTTCCACCCTTGCTGGTGAGAAGAGGAAGCCGGAGCAGACAGCTGCTGGTGCTGGTGGAATGAAACGTCGGAAGCTGCAGTCCAAGAGGGCTGGTCCGACACAAAAGAAGTCTGCGGTTGCTGCTGGTAAGTGTATAACTTTTTGCAAGCGTTTTGTATGCACACTTGTTTTCTGATAGTTTTTGTTTTCTCTGTTTTGCAGAACCGCAAGATAAAGATTTTTCTATTTTTGATGCTCCTTCGTCTCCCCCGCATACCATGGCTACGGATGCGGGTGTTACGAAGGAAACGGCGGCACCTTTTGCCAAGGTGGTGCCCGATCCGACCGTGCGGGCGTAAGAGACTGTGGAGAAGGTTGCGACCTAGATCTTTGATACCGTTGATTCTTCTAACAATTTGATCTCTCCAAATGATGCTGATAATTTGGATCTACGGTTTTCTGATGCTGGGAAGCAAAAATCTGGGGCTGAGCCGCAAAAGTCTCCTGCTGGTGAGAGGGTTTCTGGTTCCACATCTGGGGGTGCGGGTTATGAAGGGCCTCCAATTCAGCCTGGAGAGTCTGAGCTGGAGTATTACTACCGCACCTACACCCCGGATCGGAGCACCAGCTATCACCGACCCCCCTGGAGCGTTATGCAGGGGGATGATATTTCCAATGATCCTTTTGCCTGTAAGGAGATTCTGGGTGGCCTGGGCACCCCATTTGAAACTGATCGTGCCCGTGCTGCACCCCGTGAACTGCGCATCAACCAACTTTCCACCATGCTTGTGGGAAGTTCCATAGTGGCTAATGCCATTCTGGAAGATTACAAGGTGTTAGGCCGCAGGGAGGAGGAAGCTGCGCGCTTGCGGGCCGAGGCGGAAGAGTTGGTGAGGGCTGCTCATGCGGGTGCGGAGCAGCTTGAAAAGGATTGGGCTGCTTTTGAAAAGCAGAAACAGACCGCGGAGTGGGCTGCGACTGCTGAGCTTAAACAGGTTCGTACTCTTGCTAAGTTACTTTCTGATGAACGCAAGAGTTGGAATGAAACACTTTCCAATGAGCGCAAGACATGGAAAGAATCTTGGGCTAAACAGAATTAAAATTTGTTTCGTGCTCGCCAGGAGTTGGCTAATGTCAAGGAAGCGAATGTTGTTTTGGGCAAGGAGAAAGCTGCGGCTGAGGTGATTGCTGTTAAAGCCCAGCAGGCGGAGGCCCGGGCTGTGAAGGCTCTTGAAGAGGCCAAAGAGGCAGGGGGCCGTGCTGCAAAGGCCCTTGAAGAGGCCAAAGAGAGGGAGAGCTGTGCTTCTAAGGCTCTTGAAGAGGCGAATGCTGAGCGCACCCGTTTGAATCAGGTTGTTGGCAGCCTTCAGGTATGATTTGTTTTTCCTGTTTTATCTTTCCTTCTGCCTTTCGAGAATGTTTACTAACTTTGTGCAAACTGCTTCTTGCTTTTGAAAGGTTGAGGTGCAGACTCGCGAGGCCAAGCTTGCGGACATTACTGCCCGCGTGACTGTAGCCGAAGACCGGGCTAACGAGGCTGTCGAGGCTAGGGACGCCCTGACCTCGTCGTTTAACCAGCTTGAGGCTGACCGTGAGTGGATGCGGTGTCACGGTATCGCCCATGTAAGTATCTGATGCCTTTGTATTTATTCAGATTAGCATGTGAATTTTATCGTTCTTTTGTTGCAGATTGTTCAAGCTATCATGGATGCGCCTGAGACCGCAACTGGCATAGACTTGATCAAGCAGTGTGCCCGTGATGCTGGTTTTAAAGCTGGTTACAGCCGCTGCATCGGCCATATAAACATTTTGTCTAAAGGCGGCTATACTGATGAACGGTCCGGGTTTCGTGACGTGGACACCGAAGCGCTTCTTGATGCGGTCGTTGCATCCTTTTATGACATGTCTCTCTCTTGTGCGGAGGAGCTTGATGGATGCTTAGAGGCCACGGATTATGTAGACCGGTTGCGGATGCTATATGCCGATGCGAAAGAGGAAAAAACTGCTGGTGGCGGCCAAGATGGCGCGGGTACCAGTGGTACAAAATAGGACTTAGGTTGGCCTGCGTGCCCTTTTTTCCTCTTTGTATATGTTGGAACTTTATGTAAATCCATTGTGCATCGTGTGTGGCCTGCATGTTTGAACGTGTGTATGCGGGAATCTACCTATTGTGAATTGGGTTGAGTATACTCTATACCTTTGTCGTATGAGTATGCGTCAATTCCATTGTTTGCCTTGTTAGGGTTTAGGAATTGTGTAAGTTTTGTAAAAACTTGTGTATCCGGAACTCTACCCATTGTGAATGGGGTTGAGTATATTAGATACCTTTGTCGTATGAGTATGAGTCAATTCCATCGTTTGCCCTGTTAGGGTTTAGGAATTGTGTAAGTTTTGTAAAACTTGTGTATCCGGAACTCTACCCATTGTGAATGGGGTTGAGTGTACTCGATACCTTTGTCGTATGAGTATGAGTCAATTCCATCGTTTGCCCTGTTAGGGTTTAGGAATTGTGTAAGTTTTGTAAAAACTTGTGTATCCGGTCGGGTAGATACTTAGTGTTTCGCCTTTGCCGGCTTATTACAATATTTGTGTGTGGTTAGCACTTTGTGTGGGTATCGCGAATGAAGACTTTGCCAATCTGTTTTTGCGGATACCGCAAAGTGGAACACGCATTTGTAATAGCAGTAACAAACAATATTGCATTGAATTGCTCGTTTATTTATTTGCAAATGGCCTGCGGCCCGATAGGTTACATGGAAATGTAAAAAACATGGCTTACATGTAGCAGCGTCTAAGCTGTTGTGCATTCCATGTGCGTACGATAGTTTCGCCTTCTAACGTTTGTAATTTATATATGCCTTTGCCCAAGACCTCTTTGATGAGGTAGGGTCCTTCCCACTTGGGGGCAAGTTTTCCTGGGCGCTCAGCGTTAGATGCTTCGTTATCGCGAAGGACGTAGTCTCCCGGGTTAAATGTACAAACCCGCACGCGTGAATTGTAGTATTTTTCAAGCTTGGTTTTGTACTTGGCCTCATTGATGGCAGCGTTTTCATGCCTTTCTTCTAGGAGGTCTAAGTCAAGTCTGCGTGCTTCGTCGTTGGCTATTCTGTTGATAGCCAACATTCGAGGTGAAGGAAGCCCTACTTCCGCGGGAATTACCGCTTCTGAGCCATAGACCGGGCTGAAGGGTGTCTCCCGTTGCTTGTTTTTAGGCTTGTTCGGTGAGCCCATAAGATGCTTGGGAGTTCATCGACCCAGCCACGCCTGGCTGTTCCCAACCTTGCTTTGATGCCTTCGACTAGACTTTTATTGATACTCTCAACTTGGCCATTCCCTTGCGGGTGTGCCACGGAGGAGAATATGTGTTCAATATGTAGTTCTTCTAGCCATTTTTGAAATTCGTCGGCGGCAAAGTTGGTGCCGTTATCGGTAATGATACACATTGGTAGGCCAAAATGGCAGATGATGTGTTCCCAAATGAATTTCCTCGTTATCATAGCAGTAGTTGAGGTAAGTGGTTTTGCCTCTACCCATTTTGTGAAATAATCAACAACTACTATGATAAACTTGACCGCGCCTGGTGCGTCTGGGAATGGTCCGACCACGTCAATTGCCCATTTCTGAAAGGGCCATGCGGTGGTGACCGGGATCAAGTTGTTCTTGGGGCGCAAGGTTTTGGGGGGCATGCCGTTGGCAATTAATACACTTGCGCAATTCTTTGACGGCATCCAGGTGCATGCCGGGCCAGTAATACCTAGCATTCATGATTTTAGCCACCACCATGCGTGGTCCTGCGTGTATGCCGCACATTCCCTCGTGTATCTCTCTGATGAGGTATGTGGCATCTTGGGGGTCGACGCAGCGCAGGAGTGGGCCCAGGTATGATTTACGGTATAGGATACCGTCTCCCATTTGATAATGGCACGCTTTGTATTGCAACTTGCGTGCCTCCGACTTGCTTTCGGGAGTCACACCTGATTGCAAGTATGCAATGACTGGTGTCATCCAGGATGTTGTACCGTATTGGATGACATTGACTTGGCGCAGGGGTACTGAGGGATTCTACAAAATTTCAATGCGTATCTCCTTTGCCAAGTGTTGGAAGCTGGTGGACGCGAGTTTTGACAGTGGGTCCGCGGATTTGTTTTCACTTCTGTTGATATGACGGATATTGAAGGAAGTGAATTTTGATTTTAGTTGCAAGGCTTGCTCGAGGTAGAGGATCATGATATCCCCTTATGCGGTATAGTCACCGCGCACCTGACCTGCAACTAACAAGGAGTCGACGTGTGCTTCCAAATGTTGTACGCCAAGCTTGACTGCTAGACGTAGCCCTGCCAGTAAAGCCTCATACTCTGCCTCGTTATTTGTGCTTTTGAAATCAAGGCGGATTGCATAGGTAAGCTCCTGGCCGTCGGGGCTGACGAGTCGCAGACCTGCGCCCGCACCTTCTTAGTTGGACGCACCATCGGTAAAAAGTGCCCATATTGCTGAAGAAGGTGGCGGTGGTGCAGGGTTTTGTTCTTGTTCGCATTCTTGGATGTGATTTGCCAGTACCTTGGCGACGAAATCTGCCAGGACCTGGCCTTTGATTGCAGGGCGCGGCTTGTAGTTTAGCGTGAGTGCGCCCAGCTCAATTGCCCATTTTGCTAACCTCCCAGAGATGTCAGGTTTGGATAGGATCGGGCCGATCCTGTAGTTGGTTAACACCGTTATGACGTGATTTGCGAAGTAGCGTCGCAACCGTCTTGATGCGTGTACTAGTGCTAGTACCAACTTTTTCATTATTGAATATCTTGTTTCTGGGTCGTTGAGCATCTTGTAGATGTAGTAGATGGGTGTTTGAACTCCCTCCCTCTCCACTATCAGTACCGCACCCACCGCATTGTCTGCGGCGGATATGTATAATATAAGTGGTTCGTCTTTGCGTGGCGCTGTTAAGGTTGGGAGTTGTATCAAACACTCCTTCATTTCCCGGAAAACATCTTCAGTCTCTGCGGTCCATTTGAATTGTTCTTTCTTAAGACAGTTCCGCAGGGTCTTGATGAAAGGATAAGATTTAGCTGCATTGTTGGCTAAGAATCTATTTAGTGCGGCTAGCCTGCTGGCTAGTCGTTGCATCTCTTTCATTGTTGAAGGCGACGGCATGCGGTCGATCGCCTGAACTTTTTCCGGGTTCACCTTGAATCCATCTTTGGTTATGATGAATCCAAGGAATTTGCCTTCTTCCATTCCAAACGAGCATTTCCCTGGATTGAGCTTCATATTGACGCTTCGCAGAGTTTGGAATGTTCTTTCAATATCAGTGAGCATGGTATCCTCTTCCATGCTCATGACGACCAGGTCGTCCATGTAGATTTCGACACTTTTGCTGATTTGCCTGCGGAAAGTGTCGTTCATCAGTTTTTGATAGGTTGCGCCCGCGTTGCGCAACCCAAACGGCATTTTTGTATAGCAGTAATTTCCGGTAGGAGTGCGGAATGCCGTTTTGTCTTCGTCCTCGATTGCCATCTGTACCTGGTGGTAGCCTTTGTAACAATCGAGGAAGCACTTCCATCGAAATGGTGCGAGATTATCGACCTTTTCGTCGATTTCCGGAAGCGCGTAACAATCCTTGGGATAGGCTTTGTTGAGGTCTTTGTAATCGACACACATGCGCCAGCCCCCGGATGGTTTTTCTACCATGACCGGGTTGGACAACCAAGTCTGGTACTTGACTTCCCGCAGGATGCCTGCGGTGAGCAGTTCTTCGACCTACTCACGCATCACCTGGTTTTTTGCGGATCCAAGGTGGCGTTGGCCTTGGATCACCGGTTTGATACCTGGTAAGGTATTCAAGAAATGTTGCACAATGTCGTGTGGGACCCCGGTCATGTCTGCGTGTGCCCACGCAAAAATATCTTGGTTCCTGAAGACCAGCTGCTTCAGGTGCGCTTTGGTGTTGGGGGACAAGGCGTGGCCCAACGTGACCTTTTGTTCTGGGTATTTTGCGTTGGGGACCCATTTTTCTGGTTGGTTGTTAGGGGTTGGCCTTGCTATCATGGTCGGACGCAGTTCGTCCGACGTCATAACTTCGCGACGTGCATAGATTATCGCGACCCCTGTTTCGGTTGGGAAACCGATTGCAGAATGGGGTACGGACGTAATCATGTTGAAATCACCTTGGGATTCTCTCCCAAGAAGCATGTCATATTTGGAAGTATGAGGTAAAACCATGAAGTTTACCTCTTCTATTCGTGTGTGCCTTCCGCTGGTAAGGCGCACAGGAAACATAATTTGGCCCAGGGGAAAGACAATTTCCCCTGCGAACCCAGCCAACGAGTAATCCACTGCTTGCAACCGATCTTTGTCTTCCTGATCAAACTGGTTGAAGCATTGCTCGTATATGATATCAGAAGTACTGCCTGTCACACCCCGACCGCGTATAACATGCAACCGCGGCGGAAAACGTCGGGGAGTGTTGTGGACAGAATTAATTGTTATACAACCAGGGAAATTAAAGTTACATTTTATTTATCAAACACGGGTGTTACATTGTCTTAAAAGGAAGTACAGAATTCAAAACATAGTTATACTAGTTCTATCTTCACTTTTAGTCTCTAAGGCACAGGTCCGCCCTAGTTTCGTGATCAACATCTTATGGAACAGCTCCTGAAAACACATGTGAAAGTAGGTACGTCAGCATAAAAATGCCTGTGAGATACATAGGTTTTGTGAAAGTGGGATTCATGACTTGAGTTTTTAAAGAAATGTTTAATAACAGTCATTCATGAACCTTGTAATTTGCTTTGTCTTGTAAATCATTTGAAAAACGATAATATTAGATGATATGCATAGATAAACGTAAGGTTAAATGAATAACCTAGTAAAATGAGTTGAATAAGATAAGTTGTTTTGTAAGACAATGTTTTATGAAAAGTATGTTATTTGTATAAATGTTATATGTCTAAACTGAAATGATTTAGATAACGCTAAGATATGTAATATTATACAAACATTTATATATAGGAAGTACCAGCGGCGTATCCACCACGTTTGCATCATATTACATACTCCATGTTACTCAAACCATTTACCCAAACCATCCACCATGTAAGATTGTTCTTGTATAACTCAATTGTCAAGTGTTATTGTGTAAATCATGTTCAATGTAAACCACCAAATGTGTATGTCAATGTCAACGTGTTTATGTTCAATGTAAACCACCAAATGTGTATGTCAATGTCAACGTGTTTATGTTCAATATAAATCATGTAATGTGTATCCCAAAATGTATCATGTACGGTAAGCGAAATGTATCAACTTAAACCATATGTAAAATGCACAAAACAAGTCGTTGAAGTAAAACGTGGTTTAAATCAACGTTATGTTCTGTGGAAAAATGCATGCTCTATTGATATTAACATTTATGCGGTATTGTGAAATATGCATACATCCAAGCCTTGAGACTGTGGCGATAAACCCTTAAACAAATTAAAGGTTTATCTAAGTTATGTATATCGAATTCGGTCATTCCTTACAATCCTATCAAACCCAGGATTTCAGGAACGGGAGTTGTCAATTCCTATGGTACCACTACCTACTAACGAACGGCGTGATCAATGTTAATGAATGTATTGTCCCATGTTAAACAAACCAAATGTCATAACAAAATGAAGGCATGTGATGTAAACAATTGTACTAAGTATGCTAAGTAAACATACGAAGCAGAAATGTTCATGTAAATCAATGTGTCCATATGCTGAGTAAACATATGCAACAGAAATGTTCATGTAAATCAATGTGTCCATATGCTGAGTAAACATATGCAATAGAAATGTTCATGTAAATCAATGTGTCCATATGCTGAGTAAACATATGCAACAGGAATGTAATGTAAATCAATGTACTAAGTACGCACACAATGGGCATACATAGCATGTAATGTAAAGCAATGTACTAAGTACGCACACAATGGGCATACATAGCATGAAATGTAATGTACAACAATGTACTAAGTACGCACACAGTGGGCACACATAGCATGAAATGTAAGTAAAGTGATGTGCTAAGTATGCACACAATGGACATACATAGCATAAGCACAATGAAATCATGTACTATATATGTACTATCGAACATAGCAAGTATATGATGTGAAAACCGGAAAGCATGAAAGTAACAAGTAGGCACATGTGTTTCACCCCAAAACAGTTTAGAAAACAGTAAAAGATGGGGTTCAACGTACTCACCTGAGATTGCTTTGAATTCCTTGTATAATAACCAGATAATGCTAGAGATCACGGGATATCAAACGGCACCTAATAGGTAGCTATATTAATATACCGGACCAAAATCGGAAGGATCAGATAGTATGGGGGTTCGTAAACCAAACGAGCATGGAGACTCGTGTAATATGGTTTAACAAAGCCTACATACTAAAATGAAACCTAACCTAAGTGCTTGCAACCCATTACGACCCGTTTAGGTAGCTTGTGCTACCCTAACGCGTCGTTCGCGTAGGACGTATTTGGAACGCCTAACATCGCGACCACAAGGTATAACCTCGGAAGGTTATAGCAATGGTCACCTAATGTGTTTGGTCGGATCCTAATGATCGACCAAATGGGTCGGGTTCGAAAGTATAAGCGATGGTTTAGATCGCTTACCTTACGACCCTATATAAGCACTAAACTAAAAATGACGAGCTAAGCATGTTAGAACATGCTTAACTAAGTTTAGAAAATAGGTTTGGCATCAAAACAAACGGCTTTGATGCTCACGAGTAGTTTGGTTACAAAATACACAAGAATGCGCATTTTGGCCGAAACTACGACTCGTCACTGAGCCTAGATAACGTGGTAATCAGTAGGTATAGTCACTACGGGCTATAACCATCGTGATCACGCTCACGTTATGAAGTTCCACGAACTTCTTGTTGACCATAGGCTGGTCAATGCAGAAAGTCAACAAAACGTTGACTTTCGGACTCGAAAAGCGAATAAAAGAACGAAAGAATACTTACGGAGGGTCCCCGAATGCTAATCTAGATCAAAGAGCTCAGGTATGAAGCAATGGCATCAACTTAGAGCATTTTGATCAGATTTGTGTGGGTTTTACATCAAAGGGGGGGGTATTTATAGGAAAAGTAAAGCCGTTAGGATCGTTTCTTGATTTTCATGCCACGATCCTAAGCGTCCACTTGTCAAAATGTTGTGGTTACTGAAAATGGCCCTTGGCTCTTGATTGGGTGAAAGGGCATTGCCCCTAGAACGAACGAAAGGCCAACTGCAAGTGGATTCAAACATTGAATCTGGTCTGTTAGTCCCACGCGGCCCGCCTCCATGTGCAGGCCAAACTAATGCGGGCCGCCTGGAGGTGCTGGTCAGACAACAAGTTTCAGTTTTGGCAGTTTTGGTCCCTGTTGCATGTTTAAGCCATTTTCGACACTTCTAAGGCCCGTAAAGCCAACTTTAAGGCCCTAAAATGATGCCTAAACATTGTGGACATGAAACATGCTCAAAAATGTTCCGGATGTTGGTTCGTTTGGCCGTACGATCGCGATGTTCGCTTAATTACGACGGAATGCGCATAAGCGCGAAAAATGATCCAAATGATGCAACGAATGGATTTTTCTCATGCCAAACACTAAGGCATAATATAAGGATGCTTACATAAATTTTTGGATGTCCGGATGTATTCAGAACGTAAGTTATGCGCGAAAGTGCAAACTTGTGCACTTTTTGACACTTTTAGTCCCTGAATGACCCAAAAGTTTATTTTAGCATACCAAACCCCTCAAAGCCTATTTCTAAGCTATGTAAAGGATGTTTATGGTATGTTTAACTTATGGACATGTTCCGGAATGTTCGTTACAGTTCAAATTGGCATACTTTCGCAGTTTGTCAAGTTTAGTCCCTGTAAGCGAATTAACTTGTTTTTGCCATACCAAAGCCTTCAAAACTTATTTCTAAGTTATGTAAAGGTTATTTAAGGTATGTTGAGTATATGTTGATGTTCCGGAGTATTTGTTGCGTTAAACTGAGTACGTTTAAGCACCAGTTAGCGTATAATTCTCCAGAAAACGATGTAGAGTTTGAAATTAAACAAAAGTCAAAACATGAAAAATGTAAAACACAACCAAACAAACATTGGGATTAAATAACATTGTTTTATTGATAACTGAACTGGTCATAATGATTACAAGCACAAATGTGACAGTCTCCCCTACTTGTGGAAATTTCGTCCCGAAATTTATTTAGAGGAAACTCGTGGAAATAGATGCGGATATTTCGCCTTCATTTGATCTTCACGTTCCCAAGTAAACTCGGGTCCACGTTTAGATTCCCAGCGAACCTTGACCAAAGGAATTCGCTTGCGTTTAAGCCACTTGACTTCACGTTCCATGATTTCCACTGGTTTCTCAACAAATTTCAGAGTTTTATCAACACGAATTTCGTCAAGCGGTATGTGGAGGTTCTCATTAGCTAAACACCTCTTGAGATTGGACACGTGAAAGGTTGGATGAACATTTCCAAGTTTAGGAGGTAACTCAAGTCTGTAGGCTACCTTACCGATTCTTTCGACGATCTTGAATGGTCCCATGTATCTAGGTGCAAGTTTTCCTTTCTTTCTGGATCTGATCACACCTTTCCAAGGTGAGACTTTAAGTAATACACGATCACCGACTTGAAAATCCAAGGGCTTGCGTTTTAGGTCCGCGTAACTCTTTTGACGGCTTCTAGCTGTCTGAAGGTTATCATGAACTTTCTTAACCTTTTCTGTTGTCTCTAAAATGAGGGCAGGTCCAGTAAGCTAAGCCTCGCCGATCTCATTCCAGCAGACTGGTGAACGACATTTTCGACCATAGAGAGCCTCGAAAGGAGCCATGTTAATGCTGGAGTGATAACTGTTGTTGTAGGAGAATTCAATCAACGGAAGATGTGAATCCCAACTACCACCAAAATCGATCACACAAGCTCTAAGCATATCCTCCAGTGTCTGGATTGTTCTTTCAGATTGACCATCCGTTTGCGGATGATAGGCTGTGCTCAGATTAAGTTGAGACCCCATAGCAGATTGCATGGTTCTCCAAAAATGAGAAGTGAAACGAGCATCTCTGTCAGAAATGATGTTCAAAGGAACACCATGTCGAGCTACAATTTCATCTACATATATTTGAGCAAGTTTGTCAGCCGAAAAATCCTCACGGATTGGCAAGAAATGCGCTGACTTGGTAAGACGATCAACAACTACCCAAATGGCATCGTGACCTTTCTTCATGCGCGGGAGTTTGGTAATGAGATCCATAGTAATGTTTTCCCATTTCCAAACTGGGATCTCCGGTTGCTCCAATAAACCGGCAGGACGCTGATGTTCAGCCTTAACCTTAAGACAAGTAAGGCATTTGGATACCTATAAGGCAATGTCTTTCTTCATACCAGGCCACCAATACTGAATACGAAGATCCTTATACATCTTATCTTAGCCAGGATGAATAGAATAACGAGACTTATGGGCTTCATCCATAAGCAAGGTACGAAGATTATCTTGGCTCGGGACCCACAAACGGTCCATGAAGTAATACGATCCATTGTCCTTCAGTTCTAGAGCAGGAGTTATGTGGTAAGGAAATTCCTTATCCATCAAACCTTGTGAAACACAAGCTTGTTGAGCCTGAGAAATACGGGCTTGTATGTCAGATTGAGCTTGAATAACAGATTGGACACGTACACAATGAAGCTTAGTACGTTCCTTGCGACTCAATGCGTCGGCTACGACATTCGCCTTACCGGGATGGTAGCGAATTTCGCAGTCATAGTCGTTTAGAAGTTCAACCCAACGTCGTTATCTCATGTTGAGTTCTTTCTGATTGAAGATATGTTGAAGATTTTTGTGGTCAGTGAAAACCACACATTTTGTACCGTACAAATAGTGTCTCCAAATCTTAAGAGCGAAGACAACTGCACCCAACTCAAGATCATGAGTGGTGTAGTTCTTCTAATGTATCTTCAACTGTCTCGATGCGTATGCTATGACTTTGTTTCTTTGCATCAGGACGCAGCCAAGACCTAATTTAGATGCGTCGCAATTAACGACGAAATCATCATTGCCCTCAGGCAATGTTAGGACAGGCGCGTCGCAAAGCTTTTGTTTCAAAGTCAGAAACGCTTCCTCTTGTTTGACTCCCCAATCAAATGGCTTGTTCTTATGTGTTAGCGCAGTTAGAGGAACTGCAATCTTTGAGAAGTTCTCAATGAAGCGGCGGTAATAACACGCTAGACTAAGAAAAGAACGAACTTCAGTAGGAGTAGTAGGTGTATCCCAATCCTTAATAGCACTGATCTTGGAGGGATCTACATGAATACCTTGTTCGTTGACAATGTGCCCTAAGAATTGAACTTCTTTAAGCCAGAATTCACACTTGGAGAATTTGGCGAAAAGTTGCTCTTTCTTTAGGAGTTCCACCACGTAAGAGCCCTCTTCTGAAACACACTCGAAGAAAACTCAACCTTGCGATTGTCAGGACACTGCACATGACGGAAAGTGTTCTCGATGCTCTCGAACCACTGAAGAAGCCCAGTTGCTTCCTCAGAACCACTAAACTTGAGTGGCTTAGTCGAGTTAAAATCCTTGTATTTGCATGTACCATTGTTGTTGTTGTTGGCCTGGTTCCATTGAGCAAAGAGGTTTGGGAATTGAGCAGCCATCTGCTGCGCAATAATTTCTGCCAGCTCGGCAGTAGCTATCTGGTTGTCGCGTCGAGGAGGCATTCTAGAAGAGAAAAACATGAAATGAAACGAGTGAGATGATTGGATGAAGAGAATGAGATGAAGCAAAATCAACAAAAGCAAAGATGGCGGTTATGCATCGCAAAGCAAACAAGCGACACGAAATGTCTAGTCAAAGTAAGTGGGTCAAAAATAATGTATCGCGAAGACATGTTCGCCTATAAGTGAACACTCACCCCAAGAGTTCCCAGGTAAGAGTGACTAGTCCGATTATGTGGATTTGTACGAACACTCTAGCCTTAGACAGAAAACTCAGGGTACAGGCATTCACCCTTCCAGTTCGCACGTGTTCACATTATTAAAGCCCCAAAACCTTGACGAGATTTTTGAGAATCCAAAGGGGTTCAAAACCTTATAACAGAGGGTTCAAAACCTAGTAATCAATCATCCTAGAACAGATGATTAATTTTCAAAGCGGATTCGGAATCGAAATTCTCGTTGTGGTTATCACCTAAGGATAGGTGATGTGCATGTTTTAAAATCTAAACACAAGATAACTTGTGTTAGGGTCCTAGAAAGTTATAGTCTAGGTCAAAGCATTACTAATAACCTAATTCCCTATAACCAATGGCTCTGATACCAACTCTTCAGTCACACCCCGACCGCGTATAACATGCAACCGTGGCGGAAAACGTTGGGGAGTGTTGTGGACAGAATTAATTGTTATACAACCAGGGAAATTAAAATTACATTTTATTTATCAAACACGGGTGTTACATTGTCTTAAAAGGAAGTACAGAATTCAAAACATAGTTATACTAGTTCTATCTTCACTTTTAGTCTCTAAGGCACAGGTCCGCCCTAGTATCGTGATCAACATCTTATGGAACAGCTCCTGAAAACACATGTGAAAGTAGGTACGTCAGCATAAAAATGCATGTGAGATACATAGGTTTTGTGAAAGTGGGATTCATGACTTGAGTTTTTAAAGAAATGTTTAATAACAGTCAGTCATGAACCTTGTAATTTGCTTTGTCTTGTAAATCATTTGAAAAACGATAATATCAGATGATATGTATAGATAAACGTAAGGTTAAATGAATAACCTAGTAAAATGAGTTGAATAAGATAAGTTGTTTTGTAAGACAATGTTTTATGAAAAGTATGTTATTTGTATAAATGTTATATGTCTAAACTGAAATGATTTAGATAACGCTAAGATATGTAATATTATACAAACATTTATATATAGGAAGTACCAGCGGCGTACCCACCACGTTTGCATCATATTACATACTCCACGTTACTCAAACCATTTACCCAAACCATCCACCATGTAAGATTGTTCTTGTATAACTCAATTGTCAAGTGTTATTGTGTAAATCATGTCAAATGTCTATGTTCAATGTAAACCACCAAATGCGTATGTCAATGTCAACGTGTTTATGTTCAATGTAAACCACCAAATGTGTATGTCAATGTCAACGTGTTTATGTTCAATATAAATCATGTAATGTGTATCCCAAAATGTATCATGTACGGTAAGCGAAATGTATCAACTTAAACCATATGTAAAATGCACAAAACAAGTCGTTGAAGTAAAACGTGGTTTAAATCAATGTTATGTTCTGTGGAAAAATGCATGCTCTATTGATATTAACATTTATGCGGTATTGTGAAATATGCATTCATCCAAGCCTTGAGACTGTGGCGATAAACCCTTAAACAAATTAAAGGTTTATCTAAGTTATGTATATCGAATTCGGTCATTCCTTACAATCCTATCAAACCCAGGATTTCAGGAACGGGAGTTGTCAATTCCTATGGTACCACTACCTACTAACGAACGGCGTGATCAATGTTAATGAATGTATTAACCCATGTTAAACAAACCAAATGTCATAACAAAATGAAGGCATGTGATGTAAACAATTGTACTAAGTATGCTAAGTAAACATACGAAGCAGGAATGTTCATGTAAATCAATGTGTCCATATGCTGATTAAACATATGCAACAGAAATGTTCATGTAAATTAATGTGTCCATATGCTGAGTAAACATATGCAACAGAAATGTTCATGTAAATCAATGTGTCCATATGCTGAGTAAACATATGCAACAGGAATGTAATGTAAATCAATGTACTAAGTACGCACACAATGGGCATACATAGCATGTAATGTAAAGCAATGTACTAAGTACGCACACAATGGGCATACATAGCATGAAATGTAATGTACAACAATGTACTAAGTACGCACACAGTGGGCATACATAGCATGAAATGTAAGTAAAGTGATGTGCTAAGTATGCACACAATGGACATACATAGCATAAACATAATGAAATCATGTACTATATATGTACTATCGAACATAGCAAGTATATGATGTGAAAACCGGAAAGCATGAAAGTAACAAGTAGGCACATGTGTTTCACCCCAAAACAGTTTAGAAAACAGTAAAAGATGGGGTTCAATGTACTCACCTGAGATTGCTTTGAATTCCTTGTATAATAACCAGATAATGCTAGAGATCACGGGATATCAAACGGCACCTAATAGGTAGCTATATTAATATACCGGACCAAAATCGGAAGGATCGGATAGTATGGGGGTTCGTAAACCAAACGAGCATGGAGACTCGTGTAATATGGTTTAACAAAGCCTACATACTAAAATAAAACCTAACCTAAGTGCTTGCAACCCACTACGACCCGTTTAGGTAGCTTATGCTACCCTAACGCTTCGTTCGCGTAGGACGCGTTTGGAACGCCTAACATCGCGACCACAAGGTATAACCTCGGAAGGTTATAGCAATGGTCACCTAATGTGTTTGGTCAGATCCTAATGATCAACCAAATGGGTCGGGTTCGAAAGTATAAGCGATGGTTTAGATCGCTTACCTTACGACCCTATATAAGCACTAAACTAAAAGTGACGAGCTAAGCATGTTAGAACATGCTTAACTAAGTTTAGAAAACAGGTTTGGAATCAAAACAAACGGCTTTGATGCTCACGAGTAGTTTGGTTACAAAATACGCAAGAATGCGCATTTTGGCCGCAACTACGACTCGTCACTGAGCCTAGATAACGTGGTAATCAGTAGGTATAGTCACTACGGGCTATAACCATCGTGATCACGCTCACGTTATGAAGTTCCACGAACTTCTTGTTGACCATAGGCTGGTCAATGCAGAAAGTCAACAAAACGTTGACTTTCGGACTCGAAAAGCGAATAAAAGAACGAAAGAATACTTACGGAGGGTCCCCGAATGCTAATCTAGATCAAAGAGCTCAGGTATGAAGCAATGGCATCAACTTAGAGCATTTTGATCAGATTTGTGTGGGTTTTACATCAAAGGGGGGGTATTTATAGGAAAAGTAAAGCCGTTAGGATCGTTTCTTGATTTTCGTGCCACGATCCTAAGCGTCCACTTGTCAAAATGTTGTGGTTACTGAAAATGGCCCTTGGCTCTTGATTGGGTGAAAGGGCATTGCCCCTTGAACGAACGAAAGGCCAACTGCAAGTGGATTCAAACATTGAATCTGGTCTGTTAGTCCCACGTAGCCCGCCTCCATGTGCAGGCCAAACTAATGCGGGCCGCCTGGAGGTGCTGGTCAGACAACAAGTTTCAGTTTTGGCAGTTTTGGTCCCTGTTGCGTGTTTAAGCCATTTCCGACACTTCTAAGGCCCGTAAAGCCAACTTTAAGGCCCTAAAATGATGCCTAAACATTGTGGACATGAAACATGCTCAAAAATGTTCCGGATGTTGGTTCGTTTGGCCGTACGATCGCGATGTTGGCTTAATTACGACGGAATGCGCATAAGCGCGAAAAATGATCCAAATGACGCAACGAATGGATTTTTCTCATGACAAACACTAAGGCATAATATAAGGATGCTTACATAAATTTTTGGATGTCCGGATGTATTCAGAACGTAAGTTATGCGCGAAAGTGCAAACTTGTGCACATTTTGACACTTTTAGTCCCTGAATGACCCAAAAGTTTATTTTAGCATACCAAACCCCTCAAAGCCTATTTCTAAGCTATGTAAAGGATGTTTATGGTATGTTTAACTTATGGACATGTTCCGGAATGTTCCTTACAGTTCAAATTGGCATACTTTCGCAGTTTGTCAAGTTTAGTCCCTATATGCGAATTAACTTGTTTTTGCCATACCAAAGCCTTCAAAACTTATTTCTAAGTTATGTAAAGGTTATTTAAGGTATGTTGAGTATATGTTGATGTTCCAGAGTATTTGTCGCGTTAAACTGAGTACGTTTAAGCACCAGTTAGCGTATAATTCTCCAGAAAACGATGTAGAGTTTGAAATTAAACAAAAGTCAAAACATGAAAAATGTAAAACACAACCAAACAAACATTGGGATTAAATAACATTGTTTTATTGATAACTGAACTGGTCATAATGATTACAAGCACAAATGTTACACTGCCCGGGTCGATGAATAATCGCTCGGTGCAGTAATGAGCTAATTGGCCGGTGATAACGACGGCGCGCCTGTCGCGCGGACCGCCTCGGACTTTTGGGAATACGACTTGCTCGTCTTTCCAATCATTGTCCGGTCTTCTCGCCGCCTTGCGCGGCCTTCCTTTGCCTCCATTGATCATGTGGGTCGAGGCCACATACATGGTCCTCTTCCCGGAGGAGGTGCCCTCGCCATGGGGGGTGATGCGTTTGGTGGCTTTGTGTCCACCTGGCAACAAGTGTTGCAGCTTTCCCTCCTTTAGGGCTCACTCAATCTCCAGCCGGAGACTGATGCAGTTATTTGTTGTGTGGCCCGAGTCCTTATGATACTCACAGTAGAGAGTGAGATCTTGGTTTTTCTTGGACTTCATTGGTTGGGCCGGTCGCAGGGTCTGCGTATCCGTAAGGATGACTTCGCTCGGCGACTTGGTTATCTTGGTCCAGTTGCGATCCCGAGACTCTTTCTTTGACGCCCGGTTATCCCGTTGGGCGTTAATTGTTGCCCTTGCGTCAAACTGGTTGGTACGCGGGAAGTACGGTTTGGAATCGCTGTCGCGATTCCCTGCGTCCCGGTTACGCTTATTGTTGCGCTTGGGTTCGTAGCGGGAGGTCTGACCTTCCGCTTGGGGCGGCGCCTTTGTGAGGTGCAGTTTAAGTGACCGCTGAGTCTGGGCGTATGTCTTGACCGCGGTCATGACATCCTCCCATTTTTTCGGCAGGCCGTCTTTGCAAGAGATAGTCATAACCATCTGTTCATCTCTGACAGCTTTGATGAAGTGGTTACGTGCCATTTGGTCGGCAACGTCGCCTATCTCCAGGCATTCTTTATTGTATCGGAAGACGAATGCTTCGAGAGATTCGTCGTCCCTTCGCCAGATATTCATGACGTCCATCGTATCGCGTACGTGACGTCGCTGCTAGCTGAAATGTGCGAGGAACTTTGCATGTAGTTCCTCAAATAAGGCCAGTGATCCTACTCGCAAAGAATCGAACCAAGCCCTGGCCAGACCCGTCAGGGTCTGGGGGAAAAATGACACCAGGTGGGCTCGTCCCACCTGCCGTTACACCCTGCGCCCATGAAAATGTTCATGTGATCGTCCGGGTCGGACGAACCGTTGTATTTCCCAATGTTGAATGGGAATTTTGTGGTGGTGACATGGGCGTGTGCGATTCTTCGGGCAAACTTGGAGTTTTCGGCCGCGGCCCTTGGCCTGTAGGGTTGGTTCTCGGGGCGCTTTGCAGCGCGGAGGTATGTATTGCGGGGGTGAGTGGGAGGAGAATAGTTGCGTCCTCCCGGTCTGCTGCTGGTGTCGTGAGAATCCCCGCAATATGTATGGTCGTCCGAGTCGGTACGGCCATAACCTTCGTATTGGGGCAGCGGTCCCAGCCGGCTTTGGATGCCGGAACCGCGGTGGACTGTGGATTGCCGCCTGTTATCCCCTTGGGGGCCCAGGCGGCTTTGTATTGGGCCTCTGGTACGGGACCCATATGAGGAATCGTCCTCATTTATTGTGCGGACCTCACAGTAAGAGGATCCGCGGTCTTCACGCCTGCTTCTAGAGGCTGGACGTGAGGGTGCCCTGCCGTCGTATTGTAAAATACGACCCGCAGGTGTATGTGGTGCCGGGGTAGGTCCGGCTTGTATCTGTGCTTCAGCGCAAGCTCGGTTGTATGTTGCGGCCAGCAGGGCCGCCTGCTGGTCATACCAGGTGTGAGGGTCCATGTCCGGATGAGTCACAGATGCGTACTGTGATAGGTCGTGTCCGAACGTTAGGGATGGACCCCTTTGTGTTGATGTGCCGATGTGGCCAGGGTTTAGGTCTGGGGGGCATTCCCCGCATTCCCTGGGTTGGTGGGTTTAGGTTATCCCCGGTAGTGTTATGTATGCGATCTGACATGATCTTTTGAGAGGGAGAGGGATGGTATAAAAAAGTGCTTAAGAGTAGCGGTGGGCGCCAATGATGAAACAATGGTTAACCGGGCAGGGTTAACACAATGGTCTCGTCAAGAAGGGTTAATCCCTTCCTCTCGAGAATCGCTGGCTGGATCGCCTGCCGGTTGATCTCCTGCACAAGGAAACAAACCGTGACTCGTAACAAGGAGGATGAGGTGGGGGTGCTCCTTGTTACCACTCTCCGGCGTGAGAATCAGTAGTCTGCTTGGGAAGCAAAGTATGATAGTAGTAGTAGTGAGAGAGTTGTGAAGAGATACCTCAAACCTGGTTTGGGGTTGGTATTTATAGCCGAGGAGTGAAGGAGGAGGTGGATGGATAGACTGACGGCATGCTGCACATTTGCAGGTGTGTCAGGCATGTCGGTTGTGGAGGTGACGCCACGTCAGTCTGTCGCTTACGTAGACGTTCCGGCTGCCATTGGTGCTACTTGCTCTTGGTGTCAGTCCCACTTGCTGAGTGTACAGGATGCGGTGCGGGCCGCATCGCTGTTTGCGGTAACTGTAGACGTTCCGGCTTCTCACTCTTTGATCAAGAAATACGCGAGACGCGGTGCCAAGCCGCATCGTCGTCCGTGGTGACTGTTGTTGTTATCCAGCTCCCTTGTATTGATAGAAGTGTTCACTGGATGCGGTGCTAGGCCGCATCGTTGTGGACGCTTCCGTTTTCATACACCAGATGCGGTGCCATGCCGCATCACTATACCGTTCTCATATTCCAGGTAAGTCCTCCTCCATCCTTGGGCAGATTGGATTCAACCACTGTGTCGGTGCGTTCCCGCACGGACACAAGTAGGTTGTTAGCTAGTGGGGGTTTTGATAAGGGTAATGGTCACTCGCGGTCGATGCTGACGCGAGATCTGGGACCATACCCTTTCAGATAATATTCGTGAAAAAAATGTAAATAGGAGGTTTGGTTATTTTCAAATACTTAGGCTATGTATTACTTTAATACATATTAAAAAAATATGCTTATAATTAGTTAATTGTACTAATAATAAGGTGAATTCAACAAAGAATATTGTATCACATATATAACATACAGCTGATGTAAAAAAAAATGAATTTGACACGTTGTTTATGGGTTTGTTTATGTAACAATTGCAAATATTGGGAATTGCAAAAAGGTTGAGTATTTTTTTATGACCTCGGCAACAAATTTCCTATACATATATTTACCAAATGTGTCTGGCACTCCCCCATTGAACCAACCAGTTTATTTCCTATACATACATTTACCAAATAGGGGAATAGTGCCAGGCAGCTGCCTGGCACTCTCCCCATTGGACCAACCAGTTTTTTATATTATATCCATTTTAAATTACGTTTTCGCCCCTGTTTAAAATTACCGTTTTGCCCCCAGCTCAAAATAAAATTACGCTTTTGTCCCCATCTCAAAATTACGATTTTGCCCTTAATTCAAAATCACGATTTTCCCTGGCACTCCCCTATTGGACCAACAAGTTTATTATTTTATATCCATTTTAAAATTACGTTTTTTCCCCTCTTTAAAATTACGGTTATGCCCCCAGCTCAAAATAAAATTACGCTTTTGTCCCAAGCTCAAAATTACGATTTCTCCCTCAATTCAAAATAAAATTGTGGTTTTGCCCTTAGCTCAGAATTACCTTTTCGCCCCTAGTTCAAAATAATTTTTTTTTTGCCCCCAGCAAAAAATTACGATTTTGCCCTCTGTTCAAAAATGTGATTTTTCCCCGTTTAAAAAATTATGATTTTGCCCTCAGTTTAAAATTACATTTTTTCTCCAGTTCAAAATAAAATTATGCTTTTGCCCCCAACTCAAAATTACAATTTTATCCTCGGTTCAAAATAACATTTGTGATTTTGCCTCCAGCTTAAAATTACGATTGTGCCCTTAGTTCAAATTTATATTACGCTGTTACCCCAAGTTCAAAATTACGAATTTGCCCCTGTGAAAATTTACAATTTTACCCCTAGTTCAAATTTACAGTACTACCCTCACTTTAGCTTTTGGCAAATTACGATTTTACCCAGTAAAAAAATACAACTTTCTCTCAGTTAAAAATTACAATATTACCATTGTTTTAGTTTTCTTATCAAAAGTATAAAAGTGTTTTGTTTTAATTGGTTGACTCGATTTAATTGTTTTCCGTGTCAATGAGTTGCCTAACACTCGCTCATCATCCGGCCATCGCCCCGCAACGCGGGCGGGGTATTAACAAGTTTAGATACATCAAACATCTTTTTTGATATTTGTATTTACATTGATCGTTTCTTATCGGTGATATTTTTATTTTGGGTGTTATGTATCAAATTGTTTATTTAGATTATTTGTGAGATTCAAAGAAACAGTGGGCTTAGTAGTATGTTAACAACATTATATGTGTTAGATCTATTACAAAGATGTTGAAATTGGGGATTCTTTTTTGTTGAATTAGTTATAGATGGGCAATTTGTTTATAATCAACACCCGTCGCAACGTGCGGGTTAGCGTCAACTCGTTACAATACAATAATTAAAAGAAAGCAGTAAAGTACAAATACTATTACAACTGAAATTAAAAAAAATAAAAGAATATAAACAAAGACATAAACGGAAACTGTTTGAGGCTCTTGTTGAACACGGGGCCCTTAAAACAATTCCGAGTCTCTCAAGAGAACTCGTTTGTTTCCAAGGGCACGAAGCCGGAATACTTTGTACCGCCGGAGAAGACCTCGAAAACATTTGTATACCTGAAAGAGAAAGATCAAAAAAGATAGAGAGAGTTAGATGTGTTTTAGAGATTGCTATGTGAAGTATGTTTGCAACTAAGGACCCGTACTACATATAATTGACTTGATTTGAACCTTGTATGAATTAAATGAAATATAAAAACTATTGAATGTATTCAATGCAGATTTTTCGGTTTCTTGTTTTGACAAGAACATGTCTATTGTTTCAACTCAATTAATGCGAAACAACCACAACTGACCTACAAACGGTTGGTCAAGTACAAATGACCGGAAACCAATAGTTGCTATTGGCTCGAGCTAGCAGTTCTATGTTAGAGCCATTGCTAACCTCATTAGCAGTTGATGTTGTCAACAGGTGCTGCTGCTGACGTCACCAGACGTTTCTGACCTGATTCATTAACCTGACTCACACAGTGTGTCATAAACCATGGTGAGTCATACATGACCTAAGAGATTATGGATGGCTGAAACCCAAATCAAAAACATTTGGGATGAGTAATGGTATGTGTATTTAGTTATGGGATTGGTATGAGATTAGTATTTAAAGAATTTGTTAGTATGGGACGGGGTCATAGTCCAATTACTCGAAACATATATACCTATTTACTCGAACCGTGCTTGTATACAACTTTTTTTGTTGTTTTTGGCTAATAGAGTAATCTACTAATCCATTATCATTTTTAGTTTTTATATTTTTAGTTTCCGTGTTTCATATTTTGTATGAAACTCGTACTAAAATGTACTTGAGATTTTCAACGGGTAATTGTAAACTAACAAACTTATATATTTTATGCACAACCTTGGGGGGTGGGGATATTGGGACGAGTATGGAATACGCTTTCACATTGGAGATAAGATTGTAAGATCAGTTCGTATAAAAAATAAGTAAAAACAATTTATTTAGAGTTACAATACAATAATTAAAGGAAAGCAGTGAAGTACAAATACTATTACAACGGAAATTAAAAAAAAAAGATACAAGAAGAACATAAACAAAGACATAAACAAAAATTATGGGGCCCTTAAAACAAATTACGAGTCTCTCAAGAGAACTCGTTTGTTTCCAAGGGCACAAAGCCGGAATACTCTATACCGCCGGAGAAGACCTCGAAAATATTCGTATACATGAAAGAGAAAGATCAAAAAAGATAGAGAGAGTTAGATGTGTTTTAGAGATTGCTATGTGAAGTATGTTTGCAAATAAGGACCCTTAGTACATATAATTGACTTGATGTTGAACCATATATGAATTAAACGAAAAATAAAAACTACTGAATGTCTTCAATGCAATTTTTTCGGTTTCTTGTTTTGACAAGAACATGTCTATTGTTTCAACTCAATTAATGCGAAACAACTACAACTGACCAACAAACAGTTTGTCAAGTACAAATGACCGATAACCAACAGTTGGTTAAAAAAGTTTCTACTTGCCTGAGCTAGCAGTTTTATGTTAGAGCCATTGCTAACCTCATTAGCAGTTGATGATGTCAGCAAGTACTGCTGCTAACGTCACCAGACGTTTCTGACCTGATTCATTAACCCGACTCACACATTGTGTCATAAACCATGGTGAGTCACACATGACCTGGGGCCTTTGAAAAAGCCTTAAAAATACAAAGGTGGCTCTCAAGCAACTCGCGATGATGCGAAGTGTAAAGTACGCCACATTGTGCCCAAAAACCCGTGCCACGTGCACATGTGTGAGTGTGAGTTATGGGCCCTTCGCACCCTTTCGTGAACCCACTAGAGTGGAGTTCCATGAAACAATATGGGAGGAGTGTTCACATATATCCCACTTTATTTTTGTTTCCTCATATGTAGGACTAATTCCCACATTTTCCCATTTTTCCTTATTACAACTTTCCTCTGTTCAAGTCAAAACTTTAAGCAACTATATCTCGTTTATCTTAGCTCTGATTTGGACGTAGTTTGGTTCGTTGTAAAGCCCTTATGGCATAAAACACAAACCCACAAAATAGTGATTACATTAATCAAGGTTTAATATAAATATATTTGTCCAAACTTTGAGCAAAAATTACATAACCCTTTAGTGAAAATATCACATTTCACTAATTTTTCCAACAAAGATTATTATTACCAATACGCGTTCGAAACTCGCCTTTTGTCTTCCTTATCATAATGCATTATTAATTGTTTCTACTTTTTTATATGAATGGTTAAATATTTCTTTTTGCATCACGGAGTCGGGGGCATTGTGGAATTGGCCCCGAACTACTTACCTCCGGTTTATAATAGTATTAAAAAAGCCAGAGGGCTTGTAATCGCGGATGAGGTTCAGTCTGGATTTGCTCGGATCGGAACCAACTTTTGGGGATTCCAAAACCAAGGAATTGTGCTCGATATTGTCACAATGGCAAAGTTATATATTAATCATTAATAATTAAGTACACATGATACTTGTGCAATGTTAATGAAAAGCCTACTATCTCGCCTATTAGGGTATTGGCAACGGGATTCCACTTGGTGCGATGGTGATCACCCCGGAAATAGCAAACGTTTTAACGCGTCGGAGTTACTTCAATACATTTGGTGGAAATCCGGTTTGTACCGCTACGGGTCATGTTGTCCTTTAAGTTATCGAAAGAGAAAATCTTCAAGAAAATGCTCATGTTGTTTGATCATACTTGGAAGAACGTCTCACTGCTCTCAATGATAACCACGACAACTAGTTCTATACCCGTCCGGTGGACAGGCATATTAATAGTATAATAATATAAAATTTTTTACTGTTTGTATTCCGAACAAAACATTACTAAATATTTTATTCTTTGAATTCTAAACAAAAACATTATTTGTTTAAAACCAACCATGATGTATAGAATGTTTCATAAAAACGTTCATATTTGGATATATATTATGGCAAAAAAAACACATAGCAAGAAATTTTTTAGCAACTCCAATAACGTAAAACCAAGAGTTTTTTTTTCCTTTCCTAATATACTATTTATTTATAAATATAAATAGATAACATTATTGGGTTAGTTTATTATTTTATGTATAGATATGAATAGCGCTTTTAAATTTTATGTGTTCATATATGGTATGTATGTTTTACTGGATAGTGGGTTGTCCACTTTATGATAGGGCCCATGCTTACAACTTGGGACTTTGGGTTATTTGAACCACCCGATTAGATTGGTATAAATGGGTTTTAAAAACCCTAGATCCTCGTTTGTTTGGTTACCTTTCGCAGCCGCTCCATTTGATCTCGTTTGTAGCTCATTTTGCTTAGACGGTAACCTCAAGCTTGCTTTACAGCGGTAGATATCACAAGCTATCTACATTTTCAGTGGTTTTCTAGTGTCAATCATCATCTCGTAGCTGCATATTTGGTAAAGTTTGTTGTTTTTTCGTTTTCGCATCATTTTTTTTCTTTTTTGATATATATAATAGGGCTAATTAGCATTCACTTGTTCTGATCTTGTTTGAGTAACTTATTTATGTCATGATGTGACTTCTTTTCTCCAATGTTGTTATAATTTAGGGGTTTCACATTTGTATAGGTGGGTATTCTTTGTTGTATAATCATTCTTTGTCATGCGGTAGTATCTCGTTGGTTTTGTCTCACGTGGGGTTATCATCTCTAAATTGCTTTCTAGCTTCTTTCTTTGGCCAACAGATTGTTGGAACTACAACATATTGTTACTAATTTGAGAGAAAAAATGATTTATGACTTCGTGATAATTGACAAAAAAACATTGTCTTTGTAACCAAAATACGATCTTTTTTTTTTTGGGTAAAGGGTTACCCCGATGAATCTATTAAAATGCAACCGCAAATAAGTACAAGTAGTGAGGATGTGTTCCACACTAATTCATATACAGGACATGCCCCATATATGTAGAACAAATAAAAAAACCAAAGACCTATATCACTGTCACACCCTGGCTTTGCGGAAGCGTGGTTAATTTGTGTGACTTCTTAATACCATAGCTTAATCATAACAAAGCTATATGAATTTAAAAACCATGCAAGTCATCCATTAAGTTTTTGAAAACGTCATACAATACCATTGTTTTTAACATGCAACCATATCCTTGTTTAGTAACATTACAACTTATAACAAAACATAAACGTGATTTAGGGATTGTGTCTTGTCCAGGTAAGAGACACAACCCTAAACCCTGATGACTTCATGACCAGTGCAGCGGAAAACGTTCCATACCATGCCAGATCCGCTTAATTTCCTGAAATACATGTGAGTTGAAAAATCAACAATAAAGTTGAGCGAGTTCACGTGTAGGTGAGTAGGTAAAACATTTGTGAGTATAAAAATAGTTGTGGTATGTAGCAGTGTAAGAGGACTTGTGATCACCAATGGTTTGCAAGGCCACTGACATATGTGAAGTGCAAATAGGGAGACTCAAACCTAGCAGATTTCGCCACGGCAAAGTATGTGGACAAAGTCACCCCACGGTCCGTTTCTAGTTTGGCCGGGGGCTGGGCTCGCTACACCCAGATAGATCTACCGCTCCTGTCCCTCGGTCCCTCCATGAGGACTAATGGCCCCATGTTGTTCCTATCCACTCACATGATCGTATAACACCTCCTTACGTTAAACATACCGTTGTAAAGTACTCGTAAATCATAGTAACATGTATTTCACCCCCGCAGTTAAGTAAACTGAAAACAGTTAGAGAAAAGGGGGACATGAACTCACAGTGAATGCGTATCTCTACCAAGTAATCCGAATATCCGAAGCTGTGCAACGACCTACAGGTGCTAATTCTATTAGACGGATGGCCGTGCCTTAGCTTTATAACTTATATTTTTAGGAGACGGTTAGACAACTGTTTCGTGTACATACTTGGTATTTTACTTTCCTTCCCAAGGATGGGGGATTTAAATACATGTGTATTTATACTATCTCATTAAGTCCCACTTAATATATTTTTATTTCTCATTCCAAAATATAATTATTTTTCTCAAAAATAATATATTTTCTCTTTACATAATACTTTCCAAAATAATACGTTGACAACATACGTGTCGGTGAATATTTCCGCGTAATGCGTAAGTTACGTTTTAATGATTATGTGGTAATAGAAATTACCGTTGTAACTTTTATGCTTGTCGTATAAGCGTTTGTATTATTTTGGGTTTGACAAGTTAGTAAATATTATTTTTACTCTAAAAATAATATTTATACATTTTCACAAAATAATCATAAACAGTGTTGTGACAAAATATATTTACCGAATATATATTTATCACGTTTAGTTTTGTGAAAATCCCACCTCCGATTATTTATAAATAAAGTTGTGGCGAAATATATTTGAAAACATGTCAAAGTAGTCTAACACTTGTAAATAATTCTAAGTGTTAGATTTTAGGAAAATTTCGCCAGAGTTTCCCCTGTAACTGGAGGTGGCCACGCTTTCAAGCGTATCATTTTCTTTTACAAAATCATTTCAACACTTTCTTTATTTCAATCAATCAATTTCCAACATAATAAACAAGTTTCAACACTTCAAATTAGTTTCAACACATTAAACTCGTAGACTAGTATGTAAAGTCGCATCATTTCATGAACTTGTAGTTTTTCCAAAAACTACGGTGTAGATCTCGTTATAATTGATGGATCTATGTGTAAAGTGATTTAGTATTGTAAAAACCCAGTTTTTATAACAGTTCTTTCTTTACAACTTCCCGACAACTTTTGTAAAAATGGTTATTTTGTCGGATCTTTCGTTTCACGTGTGTTTATACACTTGTAAACTATAAAAATCATATTTGTTAACATGTTAACCAACTTTTATAAAACATGATTTTCTCAACACCCGGTCCTACGAATATACCACTTGTACATACGTAGATCGGCTCGTTTTAAATACTATTTTTCATGTTAAAACACTTTTACACAAGTTCATGTTTCCCGTGTGGTGGAGTTTCACCTTTTAACCCTCGGACCGCTAGAAACAAGCTTATGTTAAGATACGGGATCTTAACAAAGTCGGGTTAAACGATGATAAGAGCCACCACATCATAGATCGGGCCTTAACAATCAACATATTCAAATACTACGACATTTACACGCGTTATGTGCTTTTAACCAACGATATTCACATTTTAGTAGACTTTAATGATTCAAGAAGTGGGTTACCGACTTTTATCCGTCAAAAATCCTTTTAACCACTTTAGACATGATTAAAAATGAGTTTTAAATGTTATACCTCTAGCTCGGGGCTAGGGAAGTTCTTTGGCGAAAATGGCGCGGATAAAAGCAAATGCACGAGGTCCTTTAGCTTCCGTTTGTTCCAAGCTTCGTTGTACGTGACCCTCAAGACTTGTATGCACTTGGAACTTGCAAGACGAAAACCGAAGATGGGTGGTTGGGTGTGGTGATGTTCGGCCGAGAGGGAGAGCACAAGGGAGAGAGAGAGTGAGTTGTGATCTTGTGTGTGTTTGTGTGTGTGAGAGAGTGCTCCATTTATAGAGATTTCCAAGCGTTATCGACCATCGGATCTTGAGGCTTCTAGATATCCACGAAATGAATTAAATAATCAAAGGGATGTACCCTCTAGTTCCATCCCAATGGAACCGGCCCAAGGGGGGTGGGGTCGCCCGGTTGGGTCTCGATCGTTCAGTTATAGTTCAGTTAAGTTAAAGTTGGTTACTTTAAGGTCTAACCCCGTTAGTTGTTTAATGTGTTATATTGCGGGTGTTAGGGTAATCAGGGACCCTAACTGGCTCAGAAAAATACCAATAATAATCCTGGCAATATTTTTATGTTCCGGGTATTGTCCGGTTGTTCGGTCGGATAGGAATCCGTTAAAGTGCTTAAGATATCCTTTAAGCGTCGTAAGTAATATTTTTAGCGACACAATTTATTCAGCAAAGTGTCAGGAATAATTCCTTGTATTTTGGCACTTTATTAATTAGCTAGAAGCTAGTGTGTAGATAAAAGTGCTGTGTTTCGTGCTTAAAGTACGTTTTAGGCACATCCAATTTCCGTATCTTATGCCTAGAGACGCAACTATACAACCCTTGTATCCCTACACATACTATGGGTGTAGTAAAATAATTCTGGCTCATTCAGGCCTTTAGAGGCAGTGTCTGCCTGATGCTGGTTATATCAGCATGTTCACTGTGTATCCGTTTAGTGCTACTGTGCTTCTTGTGCATCAAGTTTGTCACTAGGGTTCAGCATGTAAATAGTGTAGTGACAGCAAGCAAGTATGACGCAAGTAAGTTCATGTATCAGTATTCAAGTAGCAGTTTATCAGAAATCTCAGTTAAGCACAGTAATTAGGCAACAGTTAATAGCTAATTAAGTCGTACGGATACCTGGTTTTGTGAGGGTTGTCACATCCTCCCCCCGTTAAATAAATTTCGTCCCGAAATTTAAGTTCTGCTTGTAGATGCAGAGTTTTTAGGAAATAAGTGGGGGTATTTCTCTTTCATCCGGTCCTCACGCTCCCAGGTGTATTCAGGACCATGTCTGGCATTCCAGCGAACCTTGACGAGTTTGACACTGCTCCGGCGGGTCCTGTTAACTTTCCAATCTGTGACCTCGACAGGTGCTTCTACGTAGTGGAGCGTGTCGTCAACATGAATCTCGTCGATAGGAATGGCAACGTCAACTTGAGTTGGACTCTTCTTTAAATTGGATACATGAAATGTATCGTGAACACCATTTAGTTCAGCAGGTAGGTCCAACTTGTATGCTACGGTTCCAATTCTTTCTAGAATTCTGAAAGGACCAATGTAGCGTGGATTTAACTTCCCACGCTTCCCAAAGCGTGCCACCCCTTTCCAGGGTGATACCTTCAATAACACCATCTTTCCAACTTGAAAATCCATATGTTTTCGGTTTGGATCCGCATAGGCCTTTTGTCTGTGGCGAGCGGCTTCGATGCGTTTAAGAATCTGCGCAATCTTGTCTGTCGTCTCTTGGACGATTTCGGGACCGGCAAGCTGCCTATCACCTGCGTCAGCCCAACATAGTGGTGATCGACACTTGCGTCCGTATAGGGCTTCAAAAGGCGCGACACCAATACTGGTGTGGTAGCTGTTGTTGTATGAGAATTCGACCAAAGGTAAGTGTTTATCCCAGCTACCGCCCAAATCCATAGCACATGCTCTCAGCATGTCTTCCAAAGTCTGTATCGTTCGCTCGCTCTGGCCGTCAGTTTGCGGATGGAACGCAGTGCTCAGATTCAATTGTGAGCCAAAAGCTTCTTGGAAGGATTGCCATATCCTTGACACAAACCTTCCGTCTCTATCAGAGATGATCGAGAGGGGTACTCCATGTCGTGCTACGATCTCTCTCAAGTAAATTTCCGCAAGTTTACTAGTACTGTCTTTCTCCTTGATTGGCAGAAAGTGTGCGGACTTTGTTAGGCGGTCAACAATCACCCAAATCATATCATGGCCTCTTGGCGTTCTTGGCAGTTTTGTAACAAAATCCATTGAGATTTGTTCCCATTTCCACTTGGGAATCTCAAGTTGTTGCAGAAGTCCCGAGGCTTCTGGTATTCCGCCTTGACCTTAGCGCACGTTAAACATTTGCTCACGTAAATAGCAACGTCGCCTTTCATCCTAGGCCACCAATAGTAATTTTTGAGATCTTGGTACATCTTATCCGATCCCGGGTGGATAGAGTACCGTGACTTGTGCGCTTCATCGAAAATAACTTCCCTTAATTCACCAAATAGAGGAACCCAAATCCTTTTCCCAAAACATAACGTTCCTTCCTCGTTTGGCACCAATATCTTCTCCATCCCACGGAGATACTCTTTCTCAAGGTTCTCCTTCTTGAGAGCTACTTTCTGTGCTGCACGAACGCGCGAGGAAAGATCGGTTTGGATTATCATTTCCATAGCCCTAACCCTTAGGGGCTTGATCCTTTCCTTACGACTTAGGGCATCGGCGACTACATTCGCCTTCCCTGGGTGATACTTTATCTCGCAGTCGTAATCATTCAATAATTCAGCCCATCGTCTTTGCCTCATATTCAACTCCTTCTGGTTGAATATATGCTGTAGGCTTTTGTGATCTGTGAAGATTGTGCACTTCGTACCATACAGGTAGTGTCTCCAGATCTTTAGTGCAAAAACCACTGCGCCTAGCTCCAAATCATGAGTGGTATAGTTCCTTTCGTGCACCTTCAGTTGGCGTGATGCGTAAGCGAGGACCTTTTGACGTTGCATCAACACACAACCCAATCCCTGACGCGATGCGTCGCAATATACCACAAAATCGTCGGTACCTTCCGGTAGAGCTAAGATTGGCGCGTTACAAAGCTTATCCTTCAATATCTGAAATGCTTCATCCTGTTTGATTCCCCAATCAAACGTCTTGTCCTTCTGCGTGAGGAGCGTCAAAGGTTGAGCGATTTTCGAGAAGTCCTCGATGAACCTTCGATATTAGCCAGCCAAAACCAAGAATTGTCGAATCTCGGTTGGCGTTGTAGGCGTTTCCCAATTCTTGATTGCCTCGATCTTGGTGGGATCAACATGAATTCCATCCCCATTAACCACATGTCCAAGAAACTGGACTTCGCGTAGCCAAAACTCGCACTTAGAGAACTTGGCGTACAACTGTTCCTTCTTTAGCAGCTCCAGAATGGCTCTAAGATGCTGCTCGTGTTCAGCCTTTGACTTGGAATAAATTAGGATGTCATCGATGAATACAATCACGAATTTATCCAGGTATGGCTTACAAACTCGGTTCATCAAATCCATGAACACTGCAGGTGCGTTTGTTAAACCAAACGGCATAACTAGAAACTCATAGTGCCCATATCGAGTTCTGAAAGCTGTTTTCGGGATGCTTTCCTCCTGTATCCGAAGTTGATGATATCCAGATCGAAGATCGATCTTTGAATAGAAGTTTGAACCTTGAAGCTGGTCAAACAGATCATCGATTCTTGGCAGGGGATACCTATTCTTGATTGTTAGCTTGTTCAACTCTCTGTAGTCGATGCACATACGGAAACTACCATCCTTCTTCTTGACAAACAAAACTGGAGCTCCCCAAGGCGAGAAGCTTGGTCGGATAAAACCCTTGTCTAACAACTCTTGCAGTTGTGTCGACAATTCCTGCATCTCAGACGGAGCAAGTCTGTATGGTGCCTTAGCCACAGGCGCGGCGCCTGGAACTAAGTCGATGCGAAACTCCACTTGCCTTTGAGGTGGCAAGCCAGGCAAGTCTTCTGGAAAGACTTCTGGGTATTCCCTCACGACAGGGATGTCTTCGATCTTCGGCTCAGCAGCCTTCTTATCCACAATGTGTGCTAGAAAAGCAACACATCCTTTCCTTAAACACTTCCTTGCTTTCAGGCAGCTAATCATCCTTAACGGCGTCTCACGCTTCTCCCCATGAACAACAATGGTCTCACCATCATCGGTCGGGATACGAATAATCTTCTCGTGACAAACTATCTCTGCCTTGTTACTCGATAACCAATCCATCCCTACTACCACGTCGAAGCTTCCCAACTGGACTGGTAGTAGATCGAGAGTAAACTCGCGTTCTCCTAATTCAATCACACAGCCTCTGATCACATCATTGGCTTCTACCAATCTTCCATTAGCTAATTCGATTGCGTAGGGAATGTCTAACTTATTAGCGGCTAGCCCAAGTATATTCTTAAATTCTAGTGATATGAAGCTATAGTCGGCACCAGTATCAAACAGAACAGATGCATAACGTTGATTTACAGGGAACGTACCAGTGACAACGTTGGGATCCTGGCGTGCTTCCCGTGCACCGATCTGGAACACCCTTCCACGGGCTTGGTTCAATCCCGGGCAATCCTTCTTGAAGTGCCCAATGTCACCGCAATGAAAACATCCTAATCTTTTTCCATTTCCCGCACCATCCCCAACTGGCGGGTTGTTTTGATTGGCAGTTCCGACTTGATTTGCATTGTAGCCTCGGTCATTCCCTTGTGGGCGATTTCCCAAACCACCACGATTATCGTTTCTATTCATATATCCTCCCTGGCCTCCCCGGCCTGCACTAGCCCAACATGATCCCTTTGAGTGGCCCGGTTTTCCACAAGATTCACAAACTTTCACGTTACAATTGCCAGTATGGTGGCGTTGGCAGTTGTTGCATTTGGGCTGGGTGCCCTGGTACCCTTTCCCTTTCTTGGTACTACCAGTTGATTTTCCTTCCTTTACTGCCATGCTGACGCCTTGTTTGAAGTTTGAAAACTTCCTTTTGTTATCTCCTGAGGACTCAACGTGAGTCTCTGTCTTCTTCGCCTTGACTTCATCAAACTTGTTTAAACGAATTGCCTCCTCAGTGAGAGCCACGCTCAAATCAATGGCTTCCGTGATAGTTGTCGGTTTGGAGGAGGTCACCATGCTAATGATTTGGGGAGCTAATCCCCAAATGAAGCGCTCAATTCGCTTGTATTCAGGCGTGACCATATAAGGAACCACTTGAGATAGGTCATGAAACCTCTGGACGTATTCTGCAACCTTTGGTCCATCCATCTTTAGGTGCCAAAATTCAGTCTCCAACCTTTGAATTTCTGCGCGGGAACAGTACTTCTTGCGCATAAGCTCTTTCAATTCGGCCCAAGTCAGGGCGTAGGCGGCAGCTTCGCCTAGTGTTTGCACTTGTAAGTTCCACCAGGATAGGGCTCCGTCTAGAAACAGCCCTGAGATGTAAGTGACCTGCTGGTCGAGCGCACATTTGCTCATGCGGATGGTGGAATCAGTCTTCTCCGCCCAGCGAACGAAAGCAACAGCACCACCGGTGCCGTCGAAGTTGATGGGCTTACAGTCCAAGAATTGTTTGTAGGTGCACCCATGAGGAGGGTTTTGGTTGCCGTTAATGTTCGAGCTACTTCCGCTTGGTCCTCCTTGCGAGGCAGCATACTGAGCAATGGCGGCAGCAATAACTTGCTGTAGTTCTTCAGGAGTAGTGGGCATCGGCTGCGGTTGACGTCTTGGTGCCATCTTCTAAAGATGCGTACGTCGATTAGGCCAAAGTAAACATACGTATATAGTAATAGTAATAGCATATAGCATCTCATGTTATCAATATATCACACACAACATCCCATGTCCCAACATCCCATGTCACAAATATCATACACACAACATCCCATGTCCCAACATCCCATGTCACAAATATCATACATACAACATCCCATGTCCCAACATCCCATGTTGCAAATATCATACTTACAACATCCCATGTCACAAAACATAAATAAGCAATCAAGTGAATCAGATATGGTGAGAATACGGCGATTGTTATATATATCGAGACCATAATGTGGTAAGGGTATCAGTACGTCACTGTATCATACAATCACAAATCAAATAGGGGCTACATCACCCCTGTCAAAACAATATCACATCAGTGTCACATACATCCAGTACATCAACAAATATCAACAAAAATCAGTATCGTCAGATGGTCTCCAAAAGGCTGTGCAGTCACAATCGCGGTCGTCTCACCATCGCCTACCACTACGGTACCAATGAGCCCTATGCGGATGGGGGTGGAGGAGGGGGAAAGTGAGTGTAGAGTAAGCGGCGTAAGTGAAGCCAATCCTCCTCCATCGCCTGCTGAGTGCGAATAACAGATGCAATCTGCTGCTCCATAGTCGTAAGTCGGGCAGCAAAGTCAGGAGGTAATGATCGAACAGGCTGAAAAGATGAAGATGTCTGACCAAGATATGGACCAAAAGATAACTGAGCTCTCTCGAGCTCCTGGAGTCGCTGTGTATGGGAATCATGCTGATGGACAAAGGACATCAAGACGTCCTCAATGGTATGTCCCATATGGAATGGATGATATGGATCAGTGGGTGGCATCGATGAGGAAGATGACCAAAGTATGGCGTGCTGGTAAGATCGATAGGTGCAACAGAAGATGGGATAGATGCTATCTGAGGCATGAATGGCATGGTCATCGGTACATGACCGAAAGGGTGGGCTGAAGAGCCCTCTCCAGGCCCCGCTGGAGGAATAAATGATGGGATCTGAAATGAGAAATCAGTATGATGTGTGCCAGTGTGATGTGGGGGAAATGGTGGAACATCCTCGTCCGCCGGTATCCACCCGTGCTGTGCCTCCTCATCTGGAGGATTCATGTGCTCAGCAAAAAGAGCGTGCTCGGGCTCGATGGGTAAAGGATCGATAGGAGCAATAACGGGGTCAACAGGTGCAATATCAGGATCGACAGGATCAATAACAGGATCAGCAGGTATGTCACCAACGGGTAAAGGAACAATGGGATCAGCAGCAACATGATCGCCCTCGATCACAGGAACATCAGCATGCACCAAGTCATGCTCATGCACAGGATCGAAAGCAGCTGCCTGCTCTTGGGCTACGGCAGGCTCCGGGTCGTCAAACGCCATATCAAAATCAAAGTCTGGATCAATGGGACCGATAGGGTCAGCAGGATCAACAGGGTCCTCTACAAGCTGGTCCATAGGAATATACTCGATATCACGGTCAGGATCAAATCCTGGAGGGAAAACAGGATCCGAATCCTCAATATCATCGTGCTCGAAAGCGAAACTCGGAATAGGGGCGGCAGAAGATGCCTGGTCAGGGTCCGAGTCATGAACAAAGTGCTGAATGCTCACCTCGTGAGACGGAGCAGAAGCCACAGACTCAAAAGAGTCTGGGACTGGTGAGTGAATGGGCGAGTCTCCAGCTGGGACGTCAGCTATCATCAAGAGACCGCCAGCAGGTAGAGGAGCTACGTCAGGATCCTCGTCCTCAAATGGCTCGTCCTCGTAAAGCTCGATGTCGCCGTCGGCATCGGCGTCTGGTAAAAGCTCATACGCAGGGTAAGAAGCAAGAGGAATCGGTGCCGGAATCGCAACAATAGGGAGGTACTCAGCAGGTGGGTCTGCGATAGGCTCATAGGCGCCGTCGGGTAAAGCAAAGGGCAAGGAGTCATCAGTGTGCTCATCGGCGCCGTCGGGTAACGCGAACGGCTGGAAGTCGTCATCGTCGGTGCTAGTATAGTCTGAGGTGTGCACCTCATGCTCCGAAGACATAACATCGTCTGACACTAACGGTAGAGGTCCAGTGGTATCTGATCCACCTGTAGCTGGTGAATCCATGGGTCTGTAACATAACACAGAATAAGCACAAAATCAGTGAATCAAATAGTCACATAAGTTACCAGATAATAATCACATAATCCACCTAGTCCCACTAGCCTCCCAGCCTCCCAGACTGTCCTTCCTAGTCTCACTAGCCAACACTCCTAGTCCCACTAGCCTCCCAGCCTCCCAGACTGTCCTTCCTAGTCCCACTAGTCAACACTCCTAGTCCCACTAGCCTCCCAGCCTCCCAGACTGTCCTTCCTAGTCCCACTAGGCAACACTCCTAGTCCCACTAGCCTCCCAGCCTCCCAGACTGTCCTTCCTAGTCCCACTAGCCGAACCTCAGCCTCCCAGACTGAGCCTAGAATAATGAATAAAATGTGCTCAACATTTGTTTATAAAAAGGTTTTGGATCTGGACTTAAGTGGTATGCAGTAAAAATGTTTTCGTGAGAGCCCTAGTGATCATAGTCTAGACTCGAGAAGGAATCCTAGTTCGCTATGATCAGAGCTCTGATACCAAGCTGTCACACCCTGGCTTTGCGGAAGCGTGGTTAATTTGTGTGACTTCTTAATACCATAGCTTAATCATAACAAAGCTATATGAATTTAAAAACCATGCAAGTCATCCATTAAGTTTTTGAAAACGTCATACAATACCATTGTTTTTAACATGCAACCATATCCTTGTTTAGTAACATTACAACTTATAACAAAACATAAACGTGATTTAGGGATTGTGTCTTGTCCAGGTAAGAGACACAACCCTAAACCCTGATGACTTCATGACCAGTGCAGCGGAAAACGTTCCATACCGTGCCAGATCCGCTTAATTTCCTGAAATACATGTGAGTTGAAAAATCAACAATAAAGTTGAGCGAGTTCACGTGTAGGTGAGTAGGTAAAACATTTGTGAGTATAAAAATAGTTGTGGTATGTAGCAGTGTAAGAGGACTTGTGATCACCAATGGTTTGCAAGGCCACTGACATATGTGAAGTGCAAATAGGGAGACTCAAACCTAGCAGATTTCGCCACGGCAAAGTATGTGGACAAAGTCACCCCACGGTCCGTTTCTAGTTTGGCCGGGGGCTGGGCTCGCTACACCCAGATAGATCTACCGCTCCTGTCCCTCGGTCCCTCCATGAGGACTAATGGCCCCATGTTGTTCCTATCCACCCACATGATCGTATAACACCTCCTTACGTTAAACATACCGTTGTAAAGTACTCGTAAATCATAGTAACATGTATTTCACCCCCGCAGTTAAGTAAACTGAAAACAGTTAGAGAAAAGGGGGACATGAACTCACAGTGAATGCGTATCTCTACCAAGTAATCCGAATATCCGAAGCTGTGCAACAACCTACAGGTGCTAATTCTATTAGACGGATGGCCGTGCCTTAGCTTTATAACTTATATTTTTAGGAGACGGTTAGACAACCGTTTCGTGTACATACTTGGTATTTTACTTTCCTTCCCAAGGATGGGGGATTTAAATACATGTGTATTTATACTATCTCATTAAGTCCCACTTAATATATTTTTATTTCTCATTCCAAAATATAATTATTTTTCTCAAAAATAATATATTTTCTCTTTACATAATACTTTCCAAAATAATACGTTGACAACATACGTGTCGGTGAATATTTCCGCGTAATGCGTAAGTTACGTTTTAATGATTAGGTGGTAATAGAAATTACCGTTGTAACTTTTATGCTTGTCGTATAAGCGTTTGTATTATTTTGGGTTTGACAAGTTAGTAAATATTATTTTTACTCTAAAAATAATATTTATACATTTTCACAAAATAATCATAAACAGTGTTGTGACAAAATATATTTACCGAATATATATTTATCACGTTTAGTTTTGTGAAAATCCCACCTCCGATTATTTATAAATAAAGTTGTGGCGAAATATATTTGAAAACATGTCAAAGTAGTCTAACACTTGTAAATAATTCTAAGTGTTAGATTTTAGGAAAATTTCGCCAGAGTTTCCCCTGTAACTGGAGGTGGCCACGCTTTCAAGCGTATCATTTTCTTTTACAAAATCATTTCAACACTTTCTTTATTTCAATCAATCAATTTCCAACATAATAAACAAGTTTCAACACTTCAAATTAGTTTCAACACATTAAACTCGTAGACTAGTATGTAAAGTCGCATCATTTCATGAACTTGTAGTTTTTCCAAAAACTACGGTGTAGATCTCGTTATAATTGATGGATCTATGTGTAAAGTGATTTAGTATTGTAAAAACCCAGTTTTTATAACAGTTCTTTCTTTACAACTTCCCGACAACTTTTGTAAAAATGGTTATTTTGTCGGATCTTTCGTTTCACGTGTGTTTATACACTTGTAAACTATAAAAATCATATTTGTTAACATGTTAACCAACTTTTATAAAACATGATTTTCTCAACACCCGGTCCTACGAATATACCACTTGTACATACGTAGATCGGCTCGTTTTAAATACTATTTTTCATGTTAAAACACTTTTACACAAGTTCATGTTTCCCGTGTGGTGGAGTTTCACCTTTTAACCCTCGGACCGCTAGAAACAAGCTTATGTTAAGATACGGGATCTTAACAAAGTCGGGTTAAACGATGATAAGAGCCACCACATCATAGATCGGGCCTTAACAATCAACATATTCAAATACTACGACATTTACACGCGTTATGTGCTTTTAACCAACGATATTCACATTTTAGTAGACTTTAATGATTCAAGAAGTGGGTTACCGACTTTTATCCGTCAAAAATCCTTTTAACCACTTTAGACATGATTAAAAATGAGTTTTAAATGTTATACCTCTAGCTCGGGGCTAGGGAAGTTCTTTGGCGAAAATGGCGCGGATAAAAGCAAATGCACGAGGTCCTTTAGCTTCCGTTTGTTCCAAGCTTCGTTGTACGTGACCCTCAAGACTTGTATGCACTTGGAACTTGCAAGACGAAAACCGAAGATGGGTGGTTGGGTGTGGTGATGTTCGGCCGAGAGGGAGAGCACAAGGGAGAGAGAGAGTGAGTTGTGATCTTGTGTGTGTTTGTGTGTGTGAGAGAGTGCTCCATTTATAGAGATTTCCAAGCGTTATCGACCATCGGATCTTGAGGCTTCTAGATATCCACGAAATGAATTAAATAATCAAAGGGATGTACCCTCTAGTTCCATCCCAATGGAACCGGCCCAAGGGGGGTGGGGTCGCCCGGTTGGGTCTCGATCGTTCAGTTATAGTTCAGTTAAGTTAAAGTTGGTTACTTTAAGGTCTAACCCCGTTAGTTGTTTAATGTGTTATATTGCGGGTGTTAGGGTAATCAGGGACCCTAACTGGCTTAGAAAAATACCAATAATAATCCTGGCAATATTTTTATGTTCCGGGTATTGTCCGGTTGTTCGGTCGGATAGGAATCCGTTAAAGTGCTTAAGATATCCTTTAAGCGTCGTAAGTAATATTTTTAGCGACACAATTTATTCAGCAAAGTGTCAGGAATAATTCCTTGTATTTTGGCACTTTATTAATTAGCTAGAAGCTAGTGTGTAGATAAAAGTGTTGTGTTTCGTGCTTAAAGTACGTTTTAGGCACATCCAATTTCCGTATCTTATGCCTAGAGACGCAACTATACAACCCTTGTATCCCTACACATACTATGGGTGTAGTAAAATAATTCTGGCTCATTCAGGCCTTTAGAGGCAGTGTCTGCCTGATGCTGGTTATATCAGCATGTTCACTGTGTATCCGTTTAGTGCTACTGTGCTTCTTGTGCATCAAGTTTGTCACTAGGGTTCAGCATGTAAATAGTGTAGTGACAGCAAGCAAGTTTGACGCAAGTAAGTTCATGTATCAGTATTCAAGTAGCAGTTTATCAGAAATCTCAGTTAAGCACAGTAATTAGGCAACAGTTAATAGCTAATTAAGTCGTACGGATACCTGGTTTTGTGAGGGTTGTCACAATCACCCCTTAACCTAGTCTACTATACATCATGAAACGACATCTAGTAGACAAAACAATGCAAAAACACAACCATAATCTTCAACCGCCATCATCAAATATAAAAAAGCCGCAAAACAACAGCCCCTTCAGACGGAATGCAGACAGCCTATCCATTCGAGAACTTGGAAGAAGAGGTGCTTGCCCCTGCTTTCGAAGACGAAGAAGAGTGATGAATACCCGATGTCATAAATTTACTAGTTTCATTGTAGATTTCCTCAACCACTTCTTCATCCGAATCCTCTCTGTCCCTTGACAGTTTCTTCTCCACTCTACCCACAGTAGAACCTCCCTGATTACCATTATCATCCTTTAGAATATCAAACGGGTTAGACGTTGAAACCTGATTTTGCACCGGACTCTTTGAGGACGATTTCGGCTTAGGGTTGACCACTGGCCTGTAAACTACCTTTGGCTTCTGGTTTTTCATATGAAGCCCTTGATTATTTGGTTTTTTCTTTTTGGCTCCTACAACCTGAAAGTCATCCTTTTCCTTCTTTTCAGTATCCCCATTCAAATTTACCTGCGGGTTCTTGGGACACGAGCTATCCTCATGACCAAAGACACAACAAGAAGGACATCTTAACGGCTCCCAATCATACTCAATTTTAACCTCCACCTTTGAATGACTAAGACCGTCCAACGAAGGGATTGCTACCGTAACACTCTTCTTTAACTCAACTCCTGCCTGAACTTCAATAAGAGCTCTAGCATAGCTGCTTCTTCCCCAAGATTCCGCACACATTGTAGCCGTATACGAATCTAACATTATAGGCACCCCAATCTTAGAAGCAAGTAAGCTGAGCCCATCCTCAGTAAATGCCGCTAACGGCACATCATACATCTTGACCCACACTGGAATCGCTTTTAATTCCTCTTTTTCCAACTTGATAGAGGCAGACCACTCTTTCAAAATGATTGGAACGTTTCTAATCATCCACGGTCCATCCTCTAACATTTGATCCATCCCTTCTTTCGATGTGAACTTAAAGAAAAAGAACCCATGAGCATTCATCATAATTCTTGACAATCCATACTTTGCCCAATTGTTCTTTGCATAGAACTCAACCACAGGAAAAGCCAGCCGTTTACCCAGAAAATAACCATACAAGGTGTTCGCATACCTGTCGGTGACTTGTTGAACTGAAGACACTGGAATGACAACGTCAGCTCCTTCAACAACCTCATTCGATTCCATCACCCTAAAGTTTACCTTAACCTTCTCTTTAGAATCCTTCACAACATTTGCAAAGGATAATTGTTCCGCAGAACCAGAACCTGTTTGTTTCCTCTTGTCAGCCGATATAGGTGCACCAAATAGGTCAGATTTTTGCGTAAACTTGCTAGAGAAATCCCAAACATTATCAGCCTTTCCAACATCTCGTGTATCCAAACTAATCGGAACAGTTACCTTTGTGAGATCATCGATGATATTTGAAGAACCACGCTTTGGCTTGAATGTGTTCCCATCAACTTCAATAAACCGTGCAGCAATTTCATCAAAGGATAATCGCGGCTTCCCACGAGGATCCTGTTGATTTACACCAGAACTGTTAAGTTTATCCATATCCATATTGAAACCCTAGTAGTCGTCAACAGAGATTTAGGAAACAGGATTGCCGGCTGAAAAACGGCAGCCGAGACAAACCCTAGCCGAAACCTGCAATTGAAGTGTATCAAACCCTAGCCGCCAAGAGACTGAATTCGACAAAACCGACCAGAAATCCAATTGGAACGAACAAACCAGGCAACTCTCTCCTATAATCAAACAGAAAGCAACGAACATGCAACAGAAATCCAAACAAACAACGACCGCAACCAAACAGAAACCCTAATCTAGTCGGCAATAAAGAACGAAGGAAAACAGAAACCCTAATTTAAAATCGATCACAACTGATAACAGAATCTGCACTAGAGATTGGAGAACAATCGCTAATATCAAACATGTTAATCAGAAGATTACGAAGAAGAAAGTAGGGTTACATGAGGAACGATAATCGCCGGCTAGAGAGAGAGATTAGGGTGCGGATAATGATACCAAAATACTAAGTACCAAAATACGATCTTGCTACTCATAATCAGGTTGGAAAACTAAGTTCGCTATGTGTTTTAATTTAGAAAGCTAAGCTATACTAAATTTTATAGTTTTATGGGTACAATTAGTTGTACAACTTTTTTTGTTCATTTCAATTGATTTTTTTTTTTTGCCAACTTAAACGTATGTTTGAGGTACCTATTGGATCAAACAATGGCATAACTTGTTTACGAGGTAACCATGTTCTCATTATTGTTTTACATTTATCATAGAAACATGGCACAAGTATATTATAAATGCGTGATTTTTCCAGACATCTAATGAAACAAAATGTTTGTGCAATGTAATCAGATGTGCGGGAAGCCTGATGTTACCATAACAGATAAGAGTTAGTCACAATGGGGTTTTTGTTACTTAAGCTCAGTTTTGCTTTATTTTACATTATTCAATTTTTTATGTTGGATTTTTTTGTGCAGGTGTGCAAACTTATCTTTAGTGGGCTAAACAAATGGACTTGTGATATTGATAAGGGATTAGGCTAGTGGGCTAGATAATATGTGATGGACTGGAGTTAGGCTTGTAAAGGGAGTGTGCTAGTGCAACTTCAGTGGACCTTATATCAGAGTACGTGTTTTAAGTTTTCATTTTATCTATATTTTAATTATTCTACATGTGTGTTCATTCTGACGTATGATATTATACATCTCAAAAAATAAAGCTATTCATCTTTAATAAATAGGGTTAATTTATTTTTTTAGCTTTTTAAAATCTGTTTTGTTATACAGTTATTTCTCATACATATACTTGTTTCATATATTATTAGATTACGAAAGCATGTATATAAGTTTGTGTTTTGTAATTTAGAAATATAAGATTTCTACACAAAGTGGTTCTTTTTAATTTCTTTAACTGTCTACTATATTATATGGTTAACATGTTAAGTATCTAAGTTTCCTTTTGAGTTTTTGTATTGCTGTGTTTACCACGTGCATAAAGTCTTATATGTCTGTACTAAACATACAAGCAAACAAATTAAACACAAAAACATAAATACTTACCGATGAAGAATGGTTAGGATTAACATAATCACAGTGTTGTAGCCTCTTCATACAACTTATCATACAACTTAATTAATATTTGTACCTGAAATTAGAAAATAAAAAGTAAAAGTAATAAACCTTCATTTTCTGAATCATGTTTTCCACTTGAATCTCTTCATCTTCTCTGGTAATCTGCTCGTTGACATTCACATAGGATAAAACTTTTTACATCTTAGATAAAAACAAAAGAAGCAAAAACAAATAGTTAGTTATCACTTTAGATGTTAAAAAGGAACAATTAAACACTATTAAGGTTTCAAAACAAAACTTACATTGGAAATATCAGAATCTTCATCATTGTGATTGTGCTTGCAGGTTTGAACATCAGAAGTAAATACGGTTTTGTGTATATTTAGAGGAGTGTATATTTAGAGGACAAGGTAATGATTTTTTTTTTCACCCTTGTCTCTTTAAATACACATTTAAATGACATGTGCAAACAACAACATACTGCCACGTGTTATCCAGCAACCCACGTTTTTCCCACAATAAAAACTGTCGAAATTTTCAAACTTTTACGGCAATTTTTTTTTTTGTTTTAAATTGAATAACTGCTGCTTCTGCTGTAGATAATTTTAATATTTTGTTTTTTTATAGTATTTTCGTGAATTTTTTTACACGTCCCATTAAGGATAGTATTATGTTTTTTTTCTCAAGAATAACAAAAAGTATTAGTAATATTTTTTGTGGTTGTATTATTAATATTTTTTTTGTTACAATTACATTCAACAATGTTACACGACCACTACCTTTACAAATCTATTATTTCTTTAAATTTTTGATACCAATGTATTTTTTAACATGTGGGGTTGTTATTAAACAAAGCTTATTACCTACGGTTAATATAAAAAAGATGATTTTTTTTTGGCAATAAACATGTTTGAAAATTATTAGTAGTAACTTCAAGTATTTATGCGGCCAAGATACTTGTTAATACTTTGATGTTATTTTTTGTAGGTTGCATTTCTTGGCAGCAAGCTCTTCACACAGTTATAGGTTTTGATTAAGTTTTGTATTTATTCTAATGTGGTTTTCAAAATATAGAACGTGGGTTGTAAGTTGTAACTACCAGGTAGAAGTTTTTTGTGTAATTGTTTAGGTCAGTTAATTTATGTGGATCGTGGGTTTTACGTTTATAATTAAAACATATGTTACTTTATAGATAGATCGTGGGGTATGAGAAAGTCAAAGTGGACAAAAAAAACCTCCCCTTCTTTTTTTCTGAATTATAAGGGTCAGGATTTAATTTCATCTTTATCCAATGACTAAGATTGCATTTTTTTCCCTTTGACTTTAAGGGGAACATAAGAATATATAATAAGCTCTCCAGTTCATATTTTTTTTGTTTTGTTTATAAAATTTAAAGTTAAAAGTTTAATAATATGATATACCGAAGTTATATGGGATGTCCGGGGATGAGGATTAATACTTGGAATAGAACTAGTGACTGGTAGCAAACTCAAAACTCTAGCGAACACTGAAATATTGGAGATCATGAAGATGATGAAAGGTAAATTTGATCCCATTAAAACAAAAGTAGAAATATATTTTGTAAGCTTAACATGCAATACTCATTTGTTACAAATAGTCATCCCATTTAGATCATTGGGGTTGTGTTTGAATTGCTTGACTTTAAGTGTACATAGGGTAAGACTAATGTTTTTAACATGAATAAAAAAATGGAGCTGTGCAATTTAACCGGACATGATTATCATCCCTAACTAAATTACCCTTTTTAACTCGTTACCCAATCAAACTCATATACCAATGTAGATTTACATTTTCTTTTCTTTTCGTTTCTGTACATTAATCTTTATAAAAGTAAAAACCATAAACTAAGAATACTACCAATTTTTGTATTTTCAGATTTAGGGGTTTTAGTTGGAAAAGGTGGATTCTATGGAAATGTGTTTAGAATCACTCCCCCACTATGCTTCACCAAAGAAGATGTCGGTAAGTTTTTTCCGTTATACAATTAACTTTTTTCCTTATTTTATTTTTCACAGTTATATCTTAAATATTCCAATTTTGTCTTTTCCTAGATTTTCTTGTGGATGCTATGGACTACTCGATGTCAAAGCTCTAAAGATACTGTCAAATTTGCCCCCAAACACACCTTGTACAAAAGCTTTTACAAAGTAAGACATGTCAACCGTTAAAATTATCTTATAATATGCTACAATAAAAGCTTTCCCGATACGGGAAAATGTGCGACTTAACTGTTGGGCAATTAATATACAGTGTATGGGTTAACACCTTGTTGATCCTCTTTGTCTCGGACTTTAGATACTTTATTTAATAACATATTTTTATAAAGTATTATTATGGAAGGATCATGTGAATGCTAAGTTCTTTTGCTTATTGTATTCACAACTTCTCGCTGTCTTTTGTCTTTGCTTTTGTTTCTCGTTTCTAAGGGAGGAGGGAGTCGTCCCAGCCTCCCAAGATTTCCCCGTGTGACACATAAGCGCCACATCTGCTTTTCCTTCACTTCTCTCACTATCCAAAAAATGCATGGTGTCGTCCAAGTTTTCCCCAAAATACCCTAAAACAAATTTATCCACTTACCCATCTTGCCCACTTCCCCGTGGATCGGTGATAGCTCACAATATTCGGTGAAACTTTTTCCACCAAAACCAGGGGAACTGGGGTCGGGAGTTCCCCCACCTCTCCCTTGGAAACAACTTCATTGGCCGTAAGGTTTAATTAAAAAGTCGTGGATTTCATTAATCTTATTTGACCATTATAAAATGGGCCTTTAGAACAATAAAAAAGAAATTAAATCTTAGATGATCACAAATTATAAATATTAACATTTTTTTTGTTTATTATGTCCAGTACCATGAATAGTACGGCTATCGGTTTATGAGTTGGTGGATGGTTTATGATGTATAATCATATAAAACATGGTGATCACCAAATGTTAAACTGGACGGTAGTTTTTGAGGTTTATATGGTATGGGTTAAGGTTGGACTCGGTTCTAGTCAATAACTAGGTATTGGTAGAACCAGGTAGGGTATGGAACCGTGTGGCGCGTATTACATAAATGCATCAACCCTTTAGGAACTGAATAAGGTTTGTGTAGTAACTAAGTATTAGGAACCATTTTTCTAAGAGGACAACATTCTATTCATTTTAAATATTTTACTTCATATTTAAAAGAATAGATAGCAATTTTGAGTGTTGTGATTAAACCAACACATTTATTACTTATTTATACTAATACAAGACACAAGGGATCCCATCCCCTCCCCCCCCCCCCCCCCAAAAAAAAGGGGGGGGGTCAGTCGTTAGATACAGGCTAGAAAACGACTATAACCGTTTATGGAACCGAATTCTATACCTGGTTCCTTAATTGTGGTTCATGGTCAAATATTATATATATAGAAACGGGATCAGGAGAAAACGTTTGGAAGTGTGAAAACAGTGAGAACAGATCCTGCCAGAACACGTGGCACGCGATACAATCAAGGCGGATGAGCTTTTTTGTCCTTATATCTTCTTTTCCAATGCATTTCTCACAACATCGTTGTCATTTTTGGCGTGTAGGATTTTTTTGGCGTGTAGTTAGAAACAATAACTATCTGGCGTTTTATTGTTTTTTTAGATCTGCCCCGATGAATTAATCGATTTTGTGTTATATAGTAAATATTTTGGCGTTTATGACGTTTCCAAATTCAATAAAATTAATTAATAATTCAAACATATTGGCGTCCATGGCGTTCCCAAATTCATTATAAACCTTTAATAATTCAAACATTACAATTCTTTGACGTTTTTGTAGATCTGACCAGTTAACTTAATCCTTTATATCTTATAAAGGTAAATATCTTGGTGTTCATAACGTTCTAAAATTCATTATAATTCATTAATAATTATAATCACGTATTCTGTAAAAAGAATTGAAAATTAAGAAACTATAGCAATAGCCTACTCGAATTAAAGATAATGAAATGCTCGTTAATATACTATAATTGTTTCTTAAAAACATTATTAAATGAAAAATTATAATCGTTTAAAAAAACGTGATAATAAAGTGAATTTATAAGTCAACAAATATAAAATTTTCAGATTTCTATGGATGTCCCAATAATAAAAGTACATGGTAAAAACGTGTAGAATTATTCGAAGAGTTGGAGCCTGATCCAACTCGAATGGATTCATTTCATACTCCAATAAATTATGATAATTATTATTGTTAATTAGTGAGTGGGATGAGCACATAATTCACATTTCTTGCTTGCCACGTACACATCACCATTCTTATCTATCTATAAATAAACACAACATCTTGTTCATTTTCGTGGGAGTACAAGAATGATGCACAAATTGACATCCTCGTTTCGGAGGCTAACCGTGGGCAAGGATAAGTTGGGCCGATGTCGCCTTTACTCGCAGTTAACTCAACACCAATCCCCTCTCGAAGAATCAGAATCGGCCGGTGGAGTCCCGACTATACCAGCGTTCGACTACACTCCTCCGCCGTACGTCGGTCCCACAGCGGATGAGATCTTCCGTAAGCGTAAAGAGTTCCTCAGCCCTTCCATGTTCTACCTCTACAAAAAACCGGTAAGTCCTCCCTCAAGTTCATGTTCTTAGTTAGTTTCATCAAATTTTATAATTATAAAATATATTTAAAGAACGAGTTTGTTATCTTCTTTTAACCAGTTTTATAGGTGATTTACGGTTAGATTATGAAGTTGTGTTTCATATACTGTTAGGTTTATCATGTTTCGGATCATTATCCGTTTTGAAGTTCGAGTGCTTTCAAAATTTTCTATGAATTTGATTATCTTCTAATTTATTATTAACCATTTTATTAATACGCTACAGAAAAGAATATCAATTTACCCCTATTTATCATAATTATAACTCCTCTGATTTATTATTAGAGATAAAATCAAACAAAAAGTTTGGTTTGATTAAGTAGGATGAGAAGAAATCTTAACAATTCATTTTTCAAAATCAATGGTTAAGATAAAAATGTAGAAAAAAAAAATTCAAGGGTATCTTAGAAAAATCCTATTTTTTAACTTTCTCTCTCCACATGCAAGCCACATGCATATTTTACTCTCATTTTTAGATGTTCATAACTTTTTTATACGACGTTATTTTTTCATAAAAATTTCAACATAAAATTGAGCGTCTTTTTATCTTTAATTTGAGTACCATATTGCTGTATAAAATATGACGACTAAAAAACCCACAAAAATGTGTTGATTTTCTATGTTGTATAATATTTTTTGTGCTAGATTTTTGTACTACATTTTTGTGTTAAATTTTTTGTGCTGAATTTGTTTGTCTAAAGTTTTTTTTTTTTTTAAATTTTTTGTGCTGTATTTTTTGTACTAGATTTTTTGTGCTGAATTTTTCTGTGCTATATTTTTTTGTACTAGATTTTTTTGTGGTATATTTTTTTGTACTAGATATTTTGTGCTATATTTTTTTGTACTGAATTTTTTATGCTAAATTTTTTGTACTCGATTTTTTTGTTGTACTTTTTAGAAAAAACAAAAAGGGTGACCCATTTCATTTTCACACTCCTACTTATAAGGACTAAAATGTTTTAGTACTAAAATCCTTTCTTCCTACTTATAAGGAGTGACACATGTCATTATCACAATCATTCTTAGTCTACTTAGGCAGAATCCACTTTTTAGTGGACCCTTCCCCTTTATTATTAACCATTTTATTAATAAGAATATCAATTTACACCTATTTATCATAAGTATAATCAAAATACATCTTTCTCCCATTTAAAAGATTCTATAATTATTTTTCTAGTCAATAAGGCTATCACTGGTTCCTCTATTATGAACTTTCGGATGATAAAAAATCCGATAATTTCTTAATTTGCATTTTATAACGAAATTTTTGAAGTAATTTATATAGGGTCAGGATCATTTCAGAACTATAATATATTCACTATTAAACATGATATTTTTTTTATTCCTTACTTTTCAAATATATAATCTTTATTAAAACAAAGTTAGAACACTTCTAAACTATAAGTTTTTTAACTTGAGAAATGATTCATGATGTACACTTTTGGTTTTGCGTTGAAACAGTTAAACGTGGTACATGGGAAGATGCAGTATTTGTTTGATGAGAATGGGCGAAGATATCTTGATGGTTTTGGAGGCATTGCTACGGTGAATTGCGGTCATTGTCACCCTGATGTGGTCCAAGCCATTATCAACCAAGTCACCACCATACAACACTCCACCATTCTCTATCTTAACCACTGCATCGCTGATTTCGCCTCCGCCCTCGCCGGAAAATTACCTGGCGACCTCAAGGTACTCATTTACTAAATATGGATAAGTAGCGGATCTAGAAAATCTTCGTAGCGGTAACGTTTTATAAAAAAAGCTGTAACGAAATCGAAAAATTGTCAAAAAAATGTCAAATTTTTCCAAAATTTACACTACCGCCGGAGCGCCAAGCGGTAGCAGAGGCTACCCCTTCCCCTAAGGTAGGTCCGCCCCTATGCATAGTGTACAGCCACACTTGCAGTGTGTCTAGGTTCATTGAACACCTTTTATGTTTCTGGTGAAATGAACTATAAATAAAGGACCCACAAATGAATATAATAGAGGTTAAAAGTATGGATTAGATTGGCACCTCCTAAATATTGTCTGATTATAAGTGTTTTATGCTATAGTTGTCACCAATGCTTACGTTATCTACAATTAGATTAATTCCTTAGAAAAACCAATAATTGTCTCAAACATACTTCTTTCGGATTATTTTAATAAAAATGACTCGACACCTTTAACTTTGAGGAAAACTTATAACTCATTTAAACGGTGTCAGCAAACTAGCATATGTAACATATACGTTAGTAAAAAGTTGTCTATATATATGTAACATATGTAATATATATATAGGGTAGGGTTTCAGCGTGAACAAACTTCTAAGAGTGAACTGCGTGAACAGATATGGAACCTTGATTTCCTTTTTAGTTGTTAAGGGTATGATTGTAATTATATAAAAAAATAGATTTAAATCATTATTTTAATAATTGAATTAAGTTACATCTTTCCTAATTTAAATTCATTATCCACATTATCTTTATTTATTAATAAGATAATTATCAAAACAAACAACAAATCACCATATTTCAATTTTAATTTTTATTTCAGATTTCATCACCAGAATTCAAATTTTGATTTTTAAGATCCACGTAACCTTCATATTTCAACGGTATACACATGTGTACTTAGATATAAATAGAACAGTATACATGTGTACTCAGCATCGTACATATGTGTACAGTAATTCACAGGTGTACATCAACATTCAATACAAAAAAAATTCTGAGATATCACAAAAACAGATGATATACACATGTGTACATCTTATTAAAAAGAGGGCAAAATCAGAATACACATGTGTACATCGCATTTAAACAAATAATTATTTTAATAATTGAATTAAGTTACATCTTTTCTAATCCTTGATTTGATTTGTGAGAATTTTATGCAATCAATTTAAGAAAATAATTGATTACTTGATTTGTGAGAGATTTATGTAATCAATTTAAGATTAAAATTACACATATACCCTTTTTGTATTTAATTAAATGGAAAAAATTAACCAAATAATTACCATCATGCCACTCACTTTAATCTCAAGATCATAAAAATCAAGGGTCCCGATTAGTTCACGCAGTTCACTCTTGGGATTTTGTTCACGTTTGAACCTAATGCTATATATATATATATATATATATATATATATATATATATATATATATATATATATATATATATATATATATATATATATATATATATATATATATATAGGTAAAGGGTACTGTACAAATTCCCTTATCGTACATTACGTACGCTACAATCTCAGCCGTCCGATCATCTTCCCGCAATGAAAATCGCATGTTGTTTTTTTTTTGTAATAATTTCGCATGTGATAAATTTGATGAAATAGCAGGTGTTTTTTTGTAACAATTTCGCATGTGTTAATTAAATTTCGCATGTGATAATTTTGATGAAATAGAAGGTTGTTTTTTTGTAACAATTTCGCATGTGATAATTTTGATGAAATAGCAGGTTGTTTTTTTGTAACAATTTCGCATGTGATAATTTTGATGAAATAGCATGTTGTTTTTTGTAACAATTTCGCATGTGTAATTTTTGATGAAATCACATGTTAAAAAACCAACATGCGAAATTGTTACAAAAAAACATGCGAATTTCAATGCGAGAAGATGATCGGACGGCTGAGATTGTAGCGTACGTAATGTACGATAAGCGCGTTTGTACGTTAACCAGCCCCTATATATATATAAATATATATATATATATATATATATATATATATATATATATATATATATATATATATATATATATATATATATATATATAGGTAAAGGGTACTGTACAAATTCCCTTATCGTACATTACGTACGCTATAATCTCAGCCGTTAGATCATCTTCCCGCAATGAAAATCGCATGTTGTTTTTTTTTGTAATAATTTCGCATGTGATAATTTTGATGAAATAGCAGGTTGTTTTTTTGTAACAATTTCGCATGTGGTAATTCAATTTCGCATGTGGTAATTCAACTTCGCATGTGATAATTTTTAATGAAATAGCAGGTTGTTTTTTTTGTAACAATTTCGCATGTGGCAATTCAATTTCGCATGTGATAATTTTGATGAAATAGCAGGTTGTTTTTTTGTAACAATTTCGCATGTGATAATTCAATTTCGCATGTGATAATTTTGATGAAATAGCATGTTGTTTTTTGTAACAATTTCGCATGTGGTAATTTTGATGAAATCGCATGTTAAAAAGCCAACATGCGAAACTGTTACAAAAAAAAAACAACATGCGCTTTTCAATGCTGGAAGATGATCTGACGGCTGAGATTGTAGCGTACGTAATGTACGATAAGCGCATTTGTACGATAACCAGCCCCTATATATATATATATATATATATATATATATATATATATATATATATATATATATATATATATATATATATGGGATGTTTATCTTGAGAACGCTAAATATTGCGAGAATCATGAGAACGAATGAGAAATCAACCAAAACCAACTTTTTCTGAACAAACCTCGTTGTAATTAAAATATAACATCAAAAAAGAATTTACAAAATCAAATAATCAATTTCTTCTCTTAAACCACCCTTATTAAATTTTTTACACATGTGTAAATACAACAAATTTACACACATGTAAATGACAAACTTACACATGTGTAAATTTTTTTTATTTACGAATTCACGTAAATTTAAACGTATAAATTTAATTTCTAAATTGTATTCGAATAATAATGATAAGTGTAAAAATAAATTTTGAATTTGAATTGTTTTTGATCAAGTTATTATGGTTTTTTATTTGTTTCACGGTTCTCGCACTATTTAGCATTCTCATTTAAACCCTCTCATATATATATATATATATATATATATATATATATATAGGGTAGGGCTAGATAGAAAACCCTATCTATATAAAAAACCCTAGAAAACCCAACCTCCCGACATTTTTTTTTTGAAAAAAATAACACATGTAATATACATGTTTTTAAGAGTTTTGGGCCAAAAAAATCAAAAAAGCGCCGAAGGGATAATTTAAAAAAAAAATTTCAGCAACTTTCAGCATTTTTGTCTAACACATGTTAGGCACTGAATTTTGTTTATTTTTTTTAAAAAAATCCCTTCGGCGCTTTTTTGTTTTTTTTTTTGGCCCAAAACACTCTAAAACATGTATATTACATGTGTAATTTTTTTCAAAAGAAAATGTCGGGAGGTTGGGTAAAAATGGGGGGAGATTTGGGTTTCCAGAGTTTTCTAAGAATTTGAGGGTTTTCTGTCTAGCATTACCCTATATATATATATATATATATATATATATATATATATATATATATATATATATATATATATATATATATATATATATAGTGGAGGGTTCAAATGAGAAGAAATTCTTTAGAAGAAGAAAAAAGAAGAAATTTCAACCAATAGGAATGTTTTATTAGACTATATTTAATATTTGTACTTAATGTAACTATAAGGGTATATTAGTAAACTTACATACATCATTAATTGCTAGTTTCATCTTTAATAACTAACTATATTAAATTTGTAACTTATTTTTAAGATATATATTTATCACAAAAAATAAAAATAAAAATTCATTTATAGTGTAGGATAAATATGAGGCGTGTATGATAAATTACGAGTTGTGTAGGATAAATTTCAATATTTGTAGGATAAATTTCGAAATGTGTAGGATAACTTTTGATGTGTGTAGGCAAAAATATTTAGTATGGATGATTATAGTCTTAATGACTAATTAATTAGTCAAACATAATAATAAATGAGATGAGAAAAAAACTATTTAATGTTTTACAATTATACCCTTTTATTCTTTTTCTTCTCAATAAAATTTTCTTCTCAAATGAACCTTCCCCTATATATATATATATATATATATATATATATATATATATATATATATATGTATATATATAGGGGGCTGCTAAAATGAGAACCACCCCGAGTTGTAAGAACCGCGAGAACTACACCCCACGGAGCGCCGTTCGCCATGATTTTTTTTTTACAAGTAGATGTGTGTATTATAAACACAGCCGTAAAAAATCATGGCGAACGGCGTTCCGTGGGGTGTAGTTTTTTACACCACAAGTTTGGTGTTTTTTAATTTTTTTTCTTTTTTCTTTTTTTTTTCACCAAACTTGTGGTGTAAAAAACTACACCCCACGGAGCGCCGTTCGCCATGATTTTTTACGGCTGTGTTTATAATACACACATCTACTTGTAAAAAAAAATCATGGCGAACGGCGCTCCGTGGGGTGTAGTTCTCGCGGTTCTTACAACTCGGGGTGGTTCTCATTTTAGCGGCTCCCTATATATATATGTATATATATAATGATTGTGCTAATAACATATGGTTTCATTTATTTCATATATATTTATATAATTGTGCAGGTGGTGTTTTTTACAAATTCGGGCACAGAAGCCAATGAGCTAGCGTTGATGATAGCGCGATTATATACAGGTTGCCAAGATATCATATCATTGAGGAACGCATACCATGGGAACGCAGCTGGAACAATGGGCGCAACTGCACAATCCAACTGGAAATTCAACATTGTTCAGGTAAATTCATGAAGTGCCGCTAATTATTTTTTTTAAATTTAAAACGTAAACCATAAAATATTACTTTGAACTTTAAATTTTCATTCGTGAACGTAACGTGTGTTTGTTTTATTACGTGGTAAAAGACGTTTCCTAATTTTGGAACGTTAGAATACATTATTAGCTACGTTTGCGTGTTTTTTCATAATGCTTATTTTGTCATCAAAATCATCGGTTCACAAACGATACGACAAGTTTAGATGTCGTTTTAGATGTCACTTTCTGATATTTTTTTTTAAGTTGGCCACACCTTATCTTTTTCGCAAAATGACAAATGTGTCTTCATCAAATAATTGTAATTTCTTAGTAAGTCGACATTAACTGTTTTAAGTGTCATGTATAGGGACATTTGGTGTTTTAAACCAACACTTATCATACAAAAATGTATTATTTAAAAATAAAAAGACAACATTATGTTTATGTTTATTTATTATAAAGTAAGGGTGACATTATACAACCACGTGTATGCTAGCTAATATTAGTTCTTCTTTCGACCACTAGAACGGGGTCCATCATGCAATAAATCCAGACCCGTATAGAGGAGCATTCGGGTCTGATGGAGAGAAGTACGCCAAAGATATCGATGACTTGATACAATTTGGAACTTCTGGACATATTGCAGGTTTTATTTTTGAAGCAATTCAGGTAATCATTTATGATATAAAATCAAAATATATGCAAACCTAGAACAAGGCAAATGAGTCGATCATGTTAAAAAAAATGAAACTTATCTAGCGTGTTTAAACTCTCAACGCATTATTGCAATAATATCTCTTTTTGCAAGGGCAGCACAAGCCCATGCCTCCCACAAATAAAAATCATTATTTGGTTAACATATTACCCAAAAGCCCCTTATTATATAATTAGGGATGGCTGAAACCAAAATAAAAAACATTTGGGATGAGTAAGGTATGTGTATTTAGCTATGAGATTGGTATGCGATTAGTATTGAAAGAATTGTATGGGACAATTTTTTTTTGTTGTCGTTGGCTAATAGAGTAGTAATCTACTAATGTTATCTTTTTTAGTTTTTATATTTTTAGTTTCCATGTTTCATATTTTGTATGAAACTCGTACTAAAATGTACTTGAGACTTTCAACGGGTAATTGTAAACAATCAAACTTATATATTTTATGCATAACCTTGGGGGGTGGGGGTATTGGGACGGGTATTGAACACGCTTTCACAATTGGAGATAAGATTGTAAGAATCGTTCATATAAAAAATAAGTAAAAACAATTTATTTAGAATTACAATACAATAATTAAAGAAAGCAGTAAAGTACAAATACTATTACAACTCAAATTAAAAAAAGATACAAGAAGAACATAAACAACGACATAAACGAAAATTGTTTGAGGCTCGTGTTGAACACGGTCCCTTAAAACAAATTACGAGCCTCTCAAAAGAACACGTCTGTTTCCAAGGGCACAAAGCCGAAATACTTTATACCGCCAAAGAAGACCTCGAAAACATTCGTATACATATCAAAAAAGATAGAGAGAGTTAGATGTGTTTTAGAGATTGCTATGTGAAGTATGTTTGCAACTAAAGACCCTTAGTACATATAATTGACTTGAAGTTGAACCTGGTATGAATTAAACAACAAATATTGAATGTCTTCAATGCAAATTTTTTGGTTTATTGTTTTGACAAGAACATGTCTATTGTTTAAACTCAATTAATGCAAAACAACTACAACTGACCAACAACCAGTTGGTCAAGTACAAATGACCGACAACCAACCGTTGGTTCAAAAAGTTGCTACTGGCTCGAGCTAGCAGTTTTATGTTAGAGCCATTGCTAACCTCATTAGCAGTTGATGATGTCAGTAGGTACTGCTGCTAACGTCACCAGACGTTTCTGATCTGGTTCTTTAACCCGACTCACATAGTGTGTCATAAACCATGATGAGTCACACATGACCTAGGGCCTTTGAACAAGCCTTAAAAATACAAAGGTGGCTCTCAAGCAACTCGCGATGATGCGAAGTGCAAAGTACGCCACATTGCGCCCAAAAACCCATGCCACGTGCACTTGTGTGAGTGTGAGTTAATGGCGCTTTGCACCCTTTCGTGAACCCACTAGAGTGGAGTTTCATGAAACAATATGGGAGGAGTGTTCACATGTATCCCACTTTATTTTTGTTTCCTCATATGTTGGACTATTTCCCACATTTTCCCATTTTTCTTTATTACAGTTTTCCTCTGTTCAAGTCACAACTTTAAGTAACTATATCTGATTCATCTTAGCTCTGATTTGGACGGAGTTTGATTCGTTGTAAAGCCCTTATGGCATAAAAGACAAACCCACAAAATAGTGATTATATTAATCAAGGTTTAATATAAATATATTTGTCCAAACTTTGAGAAAATTTTACAAAACACTTTAGTGAAAATATCACCTTTCACTAATTTTTCCGACAAAGATTATTATTACCAATACGCGTTCCAACTCACCCTTTATCGTCCTTATCATAATGCATTTTTGATTGTTTATACTTTTTCTATATGAACGGTTAAATATTTCTTTTTGCATCAGGGAGTCGGGGGCATTGTGGAATTGGCCCCGAACTACTTACCTCCGGTTTATAATAGTATTAAAAAAGCCGGAGGACTTGTAATCGCGGATGAGGTTCAGTCCGGATTTGCTCGGACCGGAACCAACTTTTGGGGATTCCAAAACCAAGGAATTGTGCCCGATATTGTCACAATGGCAAAGGTATATATTAATCATTAATAATTAAGTATACGTGATCTATGATCAACTTGTGCAATACTAATGAAAAGCTTACTATCTCGCCTATTAGGGTATTGGCAACGGGATTCCACTTGGTGCGGTGGTGACCACCCCGGAAATAGCAAAAGTTTTAACGCGTCGGAGTTACTTCAATACATTTGGTGGAAATCCGGTTTGTACTGCTGCGGGCCATGCTGTCCTTAAAGTTATCGAAAGAGAAAATCTTCAAGAAAATGCTCATGTTGTTGGATCATACTTGAAAGAACGTCTCACTGCTCTCAAAGATAAGCACGACAGTAAGCTCTCCATTTCATAGTTTTTTTTTTTGTTTTGTTTATAAAATTTAAAGTTAAAAGTTTAATAATATGATATACTGAAGTTATCGGGGATGTCCGAGGACGAGGATTAATACTTGGAGTAGAACTAGTGACTGATCGCAAACTCAAAACTCCAGCGAACACTGAAATATTGGAGATCATGGAGACTATGAAAGGTAAATTTGACCCCTTTAAAAGAAAAGTAGAAATATATTTTGTAAGGTTAACATGCAATACTCATTTGTTAGAAATAGTCAACCCATTTAGATTATTGGGGTTGTGTTTGAATTGCTTGACTTTTAGTGTGTCTAGGGTAAGACTAATGTTTTTGACATGATTAAAAAAAATGGAGCTGAGCAATTTAACCGGACATGATTATCATCCCTAATTAAATTACCCTTTTTAATTCATTACCCAATCAAACTCGTATACCTACGTAGATTTACATTTTCTTTTCGTTTCTGTTCATTAATCTTTATAAAACTAAAAACCATAAACTCAGAATACTACCAATTTTTGTATTTCAGATTTAGGGGTTTTAGTTGGAAAAGGTGGATTCTATGGAAATGTGTTTAGAATCACTCCCCCACTATGCTTCACCAAAGAAGATGCAGGTAATTTTTTTCCGTTATACAATTAACTTTTTTCGTTATTTTGTTTTTTACATTTATATCTTAAATACTCCAATTTTGTCTTTTCCTAGATTTTCTTGTGGATGCTATGGACTACTCGATGTCAAAGCTCTAAAGATTGACTGTCAAATTTGCCCCCAAACACACCTTGTACAAAAGCTTTTATAAAGTAAGACATGTCGACCGTCGAAATTGTCTTATAATATGCTATAATAAAAGCTTTCCCGATACGGGAAAATGTGTGACTTAACTGTTGGGCAATATTGATATACAGTGTATGGGTCAACACCTTGTTGACCCTCTTTGTCCCGGACTTTAGATACTTTATTTAATAACATATTTTTATAAAGTATTATTATGGAAGGATTGTGTGAATGCTAAGTTCTTTAGCTTATTGTATTGACAACATCTCGTTGTCTTTTGTCTTTGTTTTGTTTCTCGCTTCTAAGGGAGGAGGGAGTCGTCCCACCCTCCCCAGATTTCCCCGTGTGACACATAAACGCCACATTAGCTTCTCTTTCACTTCTCTCACTTTCCAAAAAACGCATGGTGTGGTCCAAATTTTCCCAAAAATACCCCAATACAAATTTATCACTTCTCTCACTCGCACGAAGCCTAGGCGCAAGGCACTAAAAAGCGAGGGATTTTTTAAGCGAGGTGCATATAGTTTTAATGTAGTATTTTTAGGAGTTTTATACATTTTTAGAGCTAGTTTAATAATAAGTATCAGCAATTATTACATTAATATTGTTTTATATAAAAATCTAATATGTATATATAATTCATACAAGAAAAAGGGATAGAAGTTAAAAGATAAAAAAAATCTGAACAATAGTTAAAAAATAAAAAAATCTGAACAAGTCAAAATCAATAAATTACTATATCAAAAGAATAGTTTTAATTTTTAAGCACAAGGAAAGGAAGCAATCGTGGAGACAAATAATCAATAGCAAAGAAAATGGAAAGTCCGAAAAAGTCAAATATAACAAAAATAAATAAAGAAACCCAATAAACTAAAAAAGAAACCCAAATAATAAAACCCTAAAAGGGTGTCGGTCAAAAAAGAACGTCGCTCTTGCGACTAGAGGAAAAAAAAGAACTGGAGAAGAATAAGGAGCAGAAGGTGATTGTTTTGCTCTCAATAGGTTTGTTTCTTCTCTTTATCTTCTTCATTGCGTCTAAGCCCACGCCTTTTTCTCGCCTGCGCCTGGCTCTGGGCGCTCGCCTGAGCTGCGTTTTTACAAAAATAAAAGCCCAGATTGTCGCCTGAGCAACCACCAAGCGCCATCGTTGCGCCTCGTTGCGCCTGAGCGCCTAGGCGCGCGCCCGGTGTGCTTTTGACAACATAGGTTAAACCAACACATCTATTACCTATTTACACTAATACAAGCCACAAGGGAAACAACCCGCGCAAGGCACACTCAAGGCGCAAAAGCCTCGCCCGAAGCCTAGGCGCAAGATGCTAAAAAGCGAGGAATTTTTTAAACGAGGTGCATATAGTATTAATATAGTATTTTTAAGAGTTTTATACATGTTTAGAGCTAGTTTTAAGAGTTTTATACATGTTTAGAGCTAGTTTAATAATAAGTATCAACAATTATTATGTTAATATTGTTTTAAAAAATATAATAAAAATCTAATATGTACATATAATTCATACAAGAAAAAGGGATAGAAGTTAAAAGATAAAAAGAATCTGAACAAGTCAAAATCAATAAATTAGTATATCAAAACAATAGTTTTAATTTTTAAGCACAAGGAAAGGAAGCAATAGTGGAGACAAATGATCAATAGCAAAGAAAATGGAAAGTCCGAAAAAGTCAAATATAACAAAAACAAATAAAGAAACCCAATAAACTAAAAAAGAAAACCCAAAAATAAACCCTAAAAGGGTGTCGGTCAAAAAAGAACGTCGCGCTTGCGACCAGAGGAAAAAAAGAACTGGAGAAGAGCTTAGGAGCAGAAGGTGATTGTTTTACTCTCAATAGGTTTGTTTCTTCTCTTTATCTTCTTCATTGCTTCAAAGCCCACGCCTTTTTCTCGCCTACGCCTGGCTCTGGGAGCTCGCCTGAGCTGCGTTTTTACAAAAAAAAAGGCCTAGATTATCGCCTGAGCAACCGCCAAGCACTGTCGTTGCGCCTCGCTGCTGCGCCTGAGCGCCTAGGCGCGCGCCCGACGCGCTTTTGACAACATAGGTTAAACCAACACATCTATTACCTATTATATAATACTCTAATTTACAACATTCTTGTGCAATGTTACTTCTACACCATGCTTTCTTTATTTTACATGCATCTTTTGTTTGTATGGTACACGTGGGAAGCTTAAGCTTCTTTTGGAGGCTTTATCTTATATTTTTTATATATGAATGTTAATAGAAAAATGGAGTTTCTTTTAGTTTTTTATTGGTTTTATATACGAGTTTTTCCGATTTTAATGGTTATTTTGTGACAACTGTCACTTTTCCTCACATTCCGTACACTAATTGAACAGTAATCTGTGCTTTAATAACTGTGCATGATCTAGTTTACAAGACAAATGAATTTCTGATTACTGTTATATACATACAATGGCATTTCATGTTGCAAGACTTTATTCGTTGCTACATGTAACACAATATAGTTCTAATACTGCACAGAACAGAATTAGCACCATTATCAGACAAACTAAAGTGCTGACAGACAATATTCTGAGGCCCAGTATGAGCCAGAGACGACGTATTACACTAGTATAGTGTGTAGGGAAGTAAGGACCACAAAACTACTTTTCTAGGTGATAGTTTAAGTGCCGGGAAGTGCCTAAAACTCACTCAAAGTGCAGAATTCTGCATAATTCAGCAAAGTCAGCTTTTTTAACAAGCTAGTAATGTGCAAAAATATGGCAAAATGGTCCTGAATGCTTTCCTAAGTGTCGGGAATTAAAAGTGTCACAAAAGGGTGCTTAAAGATTACTAAACGGAAAAACTTGACAGTTTAACGAACCGGTATCTAACCGAACAACCGGACATTACCCGGAACACCAAAATATTGCTAGAAGCATTGTTTTATTATTTTTGAGCTAGTTATGATCCCCGAACACCCTAACACACTATATAATGTATCATACACTTGAAACACTAGACTTTACACTTAACCTCCAACTAATTAACATCATTTACCATCAAAGTTACATATAACCCCCCCCCTCATGTTCACGGTTATGAAGGTGTGGCCCCACCTAGATTTTGTGTAATCTTCCATGATCTTGCATGATCCTCCATAATCTTCCAAAGATTTGTTAAAGATTGTGTCTTGTACTTATGAAACACTAGAACCTTTGGTTAAAAGAGTTTGAGGTTATAAGTAGGTCCATAATCCCATTCATCGTCTTCAACAAAACCCTTCTCCTCCTTCCTACTAACTCACGGCCACACCACCATCCTTACACCCTGTCACTTTCATTCATCCTACAACATTTCCAAGCTTGTTCTAAGGTGTCTCGAGCCTATTTAGGAAGGTTGCAAGCAACGGATCTTGAAGGACCTCCATCATTAGCTTTTATCCATCACTTTTGTCATCACCAACACATTGTGTTCTTCCCTAGCTTAGAGCTAGTAGTAAGATCCTTGTAACCCTTGTTTACTTCTATTTTAGTTGGTTAAAGGATGTAACATGTTGTAAATCACAAGAACACTAAAAGACATAAACATGGATCTTGAACATAAGCTTAACATATGATGAAATATTGATGAAACTATGTTGTTTAATGTATGAATTATGTTTGCTTGTTATTTACTAGAGATTGCGATGTTGATCATCACATGGAGCTTGCTAGATTGTGATTAAACACATGATCTAGCAAGTGAGAGGATGATTATGTGACAACATAAGATAATCATCTTCTTGTGTAAACATGAACTTGATGAATAAAAGGATTTCTTGTAAAATAATAAACAAAGTAAGCTAGTAAACTTATGAATCTAAGATTCATGAAGGATTTTCCAAGAAAACTAAGTTCAAAATATGATTTTTAGTAGAACTTGATTTTTACTTAAACTTACACTATTTTTGGTGATGAAATAAGTGAAGAAACACTATAGAAACAAGAGGATTTAATAAAGAAACATTTTTGTAAAATATGTTTACAAGTTGTAAACACCTAAAACTTTCAAGAACGAAGTTTATCAAGAAGTAAATATATTTTGGAGGGTAACTAAGGCTACTAAACATATCACCAAGTTACTACAAGTTTTTACGAAAACTCAAGTTCATGATCTTTATGTAGATAGCTTGTTTTTGCACTTGGTAAGTATAATATTGTTTAGGGATTGATTATTGATTGTTGTGATAATTTTTGGAAAAGTTTCTAAAAATACAAACACTTAGAAAAAGTTTTCTAAACAAGTATTTACAAGTATGTTTTAAACTATGTTTTTCAATATAAAATTTGCCATAAATTTTGATACAAAAATACAAGTATTGGAGGTTGGTTTTTGTAAATAAAAATGGGTAAATATATATTTAGAATATATATTTTATATTAAAGACACTTGTGTGAATATGTGTATACTTTGTGTATAGTTATATTATTTTTGGATTTAAAAAATATTACTTAACAAAAATACCAAGAACTTACAATCCAAAATAATACCAAAAATTACAAGGAATAAATTATATAAGTTACACACTTAAATATTGGCAAACCGAACAAGAACGTAACTTATAAAATATTCCGGAAAATACCGTTACAAATATATTTTTGGTAAACATTGTTGTGAATACAAAAGAAATGAAAGTGTGATTTTATTATTATTACAAAGTGTATCATATTTTCGACAAGTAGAAAATCTATTATTTTCGGAAGTTAAATTATATTTTCTTGAAATACATTATTGGGACAAAACAAGCTTAAATATATTTTCTAAAAGTAACACTTGAAAATATATTATTTTGGGAAACTACAAATACAAGAATACGAAGATACATGTAGGAAATACTCCCATCCTTGGGAAGGAAATACGAAAATAAATACTTGAGAAGTATTGCCACAAAAATATTGTTTAACAATTATTCCAAAATTAAATATAATTTAAAGTTAAAATAACTATTATTTTAACAAGAAATTATAACTTGGAATAACGATGAAGATATAAAAGAAACGTAACTCAAAACATGAATACTAAGGCAAGGCACGACCGCTCGTCTAATAGACCCTAGCACATCGTAGGTAGTCATGTGACATATTTATAGTTATGTGGCATTGTTAATAGACATGGTTTCAAGTCCTCATCCGTAACGCGAGGGATAGTTTTTCTAGTTTACACTAATACAAGCCACAAGGGAAACAACCCGCGCAAGACACACTCAAGGCGCAAAAGCCTCGCCCGAAGCCTAGGCGCAAGGCGCTAAAAAGCGAGGGATTTTTTAAGCGAGACGCATATAGTATTAATATAGTATTTTTAGGAGTTTTATACATGTTTAGAGCTAGTTTAATAATAAGTATCAACAATTATTACATTAATATTGTTTTATAAATATAATAAAAATCTAATATGTATATATAATTCAAACAAGAAAAAGGGATAAAAGTTAAAAGATAAAAAAAAAAACTGAACAATAGTTAAAAAATAAAAATATCTGAACAAATCAAAATCAATAAATTACTATATCGAAACAATAGTTTTAATTTTTAAGCACAAAGAAAGGAAGCAATCGTGGAGACAAATAATCAATAGCAAAGAAAATGGAAAGTCCGAAAAAGTCAAATATAACAAAAATAAATAAAGAAACCCAATAAACTAAAAAAGAAAACCCAAATAACAAAACCCTAAACGGGTGTCGGTCAAAAAAGAACGTCGCTCTTGCGACTAGAGGAAAAAAAGAACTGGAGAAGAAATTAGGAGCAGAAGGTGATTGTTTTGCTCTCAATAGGTTTGTTTCTTCTCTTTATCTTCTTCATTGCGTCTAAGCCCACGCCTTTTTCTCGCCTGCGACTGGCTCTGGGCGCTCACGTGAGCTGCGTTTTAAAAAAAAAAGCCCAGATTGTTGCCTGAGCAACCACCAAGCGCTATCGTTGCGCCGCGCCTGAGCGCCTAGGCGCGTGCCCGACGTGATTTTGACAACATAGGTTAAACCAACACATCTATTACCTATTTACACTAATACAAGCCACAAGGGAAACACCCCCCCCCCCCCCAATAAAAAGAAAAAGAAAAAAAAGGCCAGTGTTAGTGTTAGATAGAGGCTAGAAAACTTTAAGAATTTTTTCAAAAAAAAAGTTCTTTCCAAAAATCTTTTAAAAAAATCCTCAAAAAACTTGTCTTTTTTTTTTTTCATTTGCGGCAGGCGTAAATGTTGTAAAAAGTGATGTCATGCTTACGTCATCAGCTTTTTACAGCTACTGTAAGGGGCCGAAAAACACCACTTCGAATTTTTTTACGGCAAGCCTTCTAAACATTTTAATCTAGGTGTGTGAAAAAATTGGGGGGCAAAACTTGCACGCGAAGGCCGAGTTCTCTAAGTTGTCACAACTCGGGGGAGTTTTCCCTTTATCTTGATCAGATATATATATATATATATATATATATATATATATATATATATATATATACATAGGGAATGCCCCGCTTGCGATGTGCACGTATAATGTATATATGTGTGGGCGCTCGGGTGTAAAAGTGAAATGGTACTAACTTTAACGTTATCTTACTAGTTTCGTGAAAATAACGTTAAAAGCGGCGGATGGTTAATCATGCATCATGTGGTGACGTTGATAGCTGAAAGATACGGGGTACATGCACCAATCAGTCTCTATCCCGATTGTTTGAGTGTTATGTGTCTTAGGTCCAAGGCTTGATACAAAACTACAATCGAGCCGGGGGTCTCACTGGAAGCAGCCTCTCTATTCCTACGGGGTAGAGCCGTAGAGGTAAGGCTGTCTACATCTACCCTCCTCAGACCCTACCTTAGCTTTTCTATTGGTGGGATGTACTGAGTGTATATATATATATATATATATATATATATATATATATATATATATATATAGGGAGCCGCTAGAATCCAGTTGTAAGAACCGCGAGAACCACTCTCAGTCAATCACATTGTGTCAACATAAAGGGTATATTGGTCATTTACCCCATATGTCAAATCCTTCCTCTCTCATCTGTTTTTCTTTTAAAGTTGCAGAGCATCTCTCTCCTCTTTCTGTTCTCACATCGTCTCTCTCCCTCTCTTTGAAGTTTGCATACCATTTTTTAAGCTCCCCAAGTTGAAGTTGCAGACCATCTCTCATCCTACCCCCCATCTCTCATCCAACCCCCATCTCTTAAACCAACCACCATACCCATCTCTTTGTCGCCATCCTCACCTGCAACCTCGTTTTTGACGGTGATTCAACGGCTCCCGGATTTTAATCGGCGGTGGCGGCGGTGACCTTCTCTCTTTCGCCATGTTTTACCGGCGACGGTGGTGGCGGTGACCTTCTCTCTCTCTCATATCTCTCTCACCGAGGTGAGAGAAAGAGAACGGCGGTGGGGAGGTGTTTGTGGGAGGTGGTGGTCGGTGGCGGAAGACGGTGATGGCGGTGGGGTGTTCAGGAGTCGGTTCTGGTGCAGATGGTTGGTGGGGGTCCAAAGGTTCGATCTTGTTTATGTTATTATTTGCAATCTCACATCTGGGTTTGAATGATGTTTCATGTTGAATCTGGGTTTGAATGATGTTCTGGGTTTGATGTTGAATCTGGGTTTGAATATGGGTTTGATGTTGAATCTGGGTTTGATGTTTGAATATGGGTTTGATGTTGAATCTGGGTTTGATGTTGAATCTGGGTTTTGAAATATGTTTGAATGATGTTCTTGTTTCCTTTTGAATGTTCAAATCGTTTGAATATGTTTGAATGATGTTCTTGTCCCTTTTGAATGTTCAAATCGTTTGAATATGTTTGAATGTTGAATCTGGGTTTGAAATATGTTTGAATGATGTTCTTGTCCCTTTTGAATGTTTAAATCAGTTGAATATGGTGCCTCATTTGAATCGGCAGTGATGATGTAAAAAAAAAAAACTGACAATGGCTCGGCAAGGACGGCGGAGGGTAGGTTTTTGAACCTGCAACCCCATTTTGCAGCCTCCGATTATCGGAAAATCTGAGCCAAAACTTCGTTTTTTTTTTCTAGAATCCACTCGTTCTTTTGATTTTTGTTTGTTGGGGTTTTTTTTTTATTTTTTTATTTTAGGCGTCGATGATGATAACAATATATCTGAGACGCTTCACTGAGTTTGCGATTTCTGGGTGCGTTCGTTTTTGCGTAAAAAAGTTTTTGTAAAAAAAATTAAACCGTAAACTTTTTTACGTCAACCGTAAACTTTTTAACGTAAAACGTAAAAAGTTTTAGGTAAAACGTAAAAACGTAATTTTTTTTTACTAAAACGAAAAAAACGTTAACGTAAAAAACCGTTAACGTAAAAACCGTTAACGTAAAAAAACCGTTAACGTAAAAAATGTTAACGTAAAACACCTGAATTTAAAAATCTTAACGTAAAAAACGTTAACGTAAAAACCCGGCGCGTAAAATGTAAAAATGTAAAAAAACGTTAACGTAAAAAACTGGCGCGTAAAACGTAAATGGTTTTACGTAAAACGTAAAAGGTTTTACGTAAAACGTAAAAGGTTTTACGTAAAACGTAAAAGGTTTTACGTAAAACGTAAAAGGTTTTACGTAAAACGTAAAAAAACGTTAACGTAAAAAAATGGCGCGTAAAACGTAAAAAACGGCGTTAAAAAACGACGCGTAAAAACGGCATTAAAAAAACGGCGTTAAAAAACGGCGCGTAAAAAATAGCGCGTTAAAAAAACGCTGTGTTAAAAAATGACGCTTGAAAAAACCCGGCGTAAAAACGGCGCGTCCAATATACGTAAAACGTAAAAAGTTTAACGTAAAACTTAAATTGTAAAAAGTATAAAAAAATCTTTAAAAAAATCTAAATTTAAAAATGTTTTTTAAAAAAAATTATGTTTAAAAAATAAAAAGTAATATAATAATACAATAAAGTAATAAAAAAAACAATAAATTGAAAAAGACAAAATAGAGTGGTTTTACCTAAATACCCTTTTGGATTATAATATTAGAGACATCATAAGACAAAAAATACTTAATATTATTTTTAAATACTTTCAATCTCATCCATCCATCTCCTTGATCTAAAGGCCAGAAAGTGGTTCTCGCGGTTCTTACAACTGGAGGTGGTTCTCATTCTAGCGGTCTCCTATATATATATATATATATATATGTATACATATATATATATGTATACATATATATATGTATATATACATATATATATGTATACATATATATATATGTATATATACATATATGTATGTATACATATATATATGTATACATATATATATGTATATATACATATATATGTATACATATATATATGTATATATATATATATATATAGGGAGCCGTTAAAATAGAAACCACCCCCAATTGTAAGAACCGCGAGAACCCCTCTCCACCAATCAGAATATGGGGTATTTTGGTCATTTACCCCAAATGTCTAATCTATTGTCTATTTTAAGTCTTCCAACTCACTCTCTCCGTCACTTCAATTAATTAAAGACCTTTCTCTCCTCTCTCTTCAAAATACACAGACCTTCAACCCCAAAACCCTAAGCCACCACCATATTCATCTCCCCTGATCCTCCTTCCTACCTAATCTGCAGCCGCACATCCTCCGACACCATCGATCTCAACTCATGGCAGAGCCACGACGGCTTGTGGCGGTTACATACTGTCGTTTTGGTGGCAGTGACCGATGGGTGAAGGGGTGGTTGTTATGGTGGGTTAGGGGTGGATGAAGGTGAGGACATGAACATCGACGGCTGTCATCGACGTCAATGACTTTGCGGTCAACGAGGCTGTCATCGACGGCGAGGACATGAACATCGGTCTCCAGCGACCCCCAGCGACGAGAAAACATTTTGCTATGAAATGAAAATGAAATGGGGGGATTGAGGAAGAAAGGTGCTAGAGTCACCAACTGTTGATTTGTTAAATGGGTGATGGAAATGGTGCTAGAGTCACGATTTTTTCTTGTGTATGTTCTCCATTTTTCTTGGTTTCTAATTTTATCTCCATTGGGAATCAACTGTGTGTTGATATTTGAAAATTTTAAAGTGTGGTTTCGTTGCAAGTAGGGTTATGGGGGTTTCTGGGAAAGTGTGCTTTTTTTGTAGTCGATGATAAGTTTCAATCTATTTTGGGGGGTTGATTTGTGTTCTTAGATTGGGGTGGTGATGACGCAAAAAAAAAAAAAAAAAAAAAAAAACCGCATATTTTGATGACGATGGTGTGGCAAGGATGGTGTAGGGTAGGTTTTTGAACGTGCAATCCCACTTTGCAGCCTCTGATTATTAGAAAATCTGAGGCAAACCCCGTTTTTTTCAAGAATCCACTCATTGTTTTGATTTTTGTTTGTTAGTTTTTTATATTTTTTTCCAGTCGATGATGATAACAATCTATCTGAGACACCTACCGAGTTGCAATTTCTGGGTGTGCGTTCGTTTTGCGTAAAAGAGTTTTTGTAAAAAAAAAAGTTAAAACCGTAAACTTTTTAACGTGAATCGTAAAGTTTTTAACGTAAAACGTAAAGTTCTTAACGTAAAATGTAAATTTTTTTAACGTAAAATGTAAAAAGTTTAACGTAAAACGTGAAAACGTAAAACGTAAAAAGTAAAACGTAAAAAGTTTAACATAAAACGTAAAACGTAAAAAGTTTAACGTAAAACGTAAAAAGTTTAACATAAAACGTAAAATGTTTAACGTAAAACATAAAAAGTTTAACGTAAAACATATAAAGTTTAACGTAAAACGTAAAATGTTTAAAAAATCTGTTAAAAATCTGAATTTAAATGCTTTTAATAAAATAATTTTGTTTAAAAAATAAAAACTAATATAATAATACAAAAAGGTAATAAAAAAATAATAAAGACAAGAAGACAAAAATGAGTAAATTTACTAAACTAACCCTTTGGATTAAAATATTAAAGACATAATAAGACAAAATACTTAATATTATTTTTAACTCTTTTTAATCTTGTCCATCCATCTTGAAGATCCAATGGTTGAAAATTGGTTCTCTCGGTTCTTACAATTGAGGGTTGCTTTCATTTTAGCAGCCCCATATATATATATATATATATATATATATATATATATAGGGAGAAGATCATGCGAGAACCACCTCTTATTGCGAGAACCGCGAGAATCAATGTGAACACAACCAAAAATGCCTAAAAATAGCTAAAAATCACACAAAATTTTTTTTTTAATATTTTTTTATATAAAAGTCGCTACCTTTCGAAGCAAAAAAAAATTAAATTTTAAAAAAAAAAAAAATTTTTTTGGCCACTAAAAGTAGCGATTTGAGCATAAAAAATATTAAAAAAATTTTTTTTTTTAGATTTTTTGTTTTGATTTTTTTAGATTTTTTAGGTTTTTTGGGGGTTTAGTTTTTAGCATTTTAGCTTGGGGGGGGGGGTTAGGTTTTTGGGGGGTGGGGGAGGGGGGTTTAGGTTTTTTTTTTTTTTGGGGGGGGTGGGGGTTAGGTTTTTTTTAGCTATTTTAGGTTGTGTTCACATTGGTTCTCGCGGTTCTCGCAATAAATGGAGTTCTCGCATGAACCCCTCCCTATATATATATATATATGGTTAGGGTAAAATGAAAACTTATACGAGTTGTGAGAACTTAGAGAACTCGGCCTTAAAAAAGTTTTTTCAAAAAATATTTTTACCAAAAACTCCTAAAAACACCAACTTTTCTAAAAAGAAAAAAAAAACTAGTTTGTTTTTTCACGGTAGCCATAAATGTTGTGAAAGTGTTGTCATGCTTATGTAAACAATTTTTTACAGCTGCTACAAGGGGTCGCAGAACACCACTTTGATTTTTTTACGACAGTCTTTTTAAACATTTTAATCTAGGGTGTGAAAAAATGGGGGCAAAACTCGCACGAAAAGGCTGAGTTCTCTAAGTTCTCACAACTCGGAGTGGTTTTCCCTTGAACTTGATCATACACACACACACACATATATATATATATGTATATGTGTGTGTATATATATAACCTTGGGTATTACTGATTGGTAGATTGATTTCATACTCGGTTCCTAAAAAATGCACGATTTCAGGGTTTTTTTTTACATATTCTCGTTCTTTAACCGGTTTTTTTGAGCACTAACAAGTTTACATCCTAAATTCAGCGTGGTCTTTTATATATGACATGAGAATCTACACTATAATTAACCTTAACAATTACAATTATAATAAAGCTGGACGATGTGGGCTAGCATTGTCGTCCAGCTCGGATGCATAACACTCTCAACATCATCCTGTCGGTGCCAAAGAGGGTCGTTATGTTGTGGTCCGTCAAGCCCATAGCAGGCGCGAGAAGGGAAGAATAGAGGGGACCCACAACGACAATGACCATTACCATATCCGTTTACTCGCAACCACCACCACTGTTTACCCGCCAACCATCATCATTGCCGCACTATGTCTTTGTTGACTAGAAAAACAGTCAGAGAAGAAGGAGAAATCGATTGTTTTGTGTGTGGATATGCTTAAAGAAGTTTTTAAATGAGCTAATAAATGGACCATTTAAAATGGGTTTTGTAACACCCCGGATATTTATATCAAATTATAAAGTGACATGTGTCCAAACTCTACAAACAATTCTGATTAATGGAATGAGAGGGACCGAAATTGTCAAAATGGGGGTTGAATTAAAGTCAAAGGACAAAAGTTGCAAAAATGGCAAAAATTCCATATTTGGAGGTCCCTTACGGACCATAAGGGTTTCAAAAAGATTTGGTGCCAGAAGTCCTTACGGACCATAAGGCATCACCTCTTACGATCCGTGAGGGGTGCAGAGACAGCAAAGAAGATGCTGGCAGCTGCAGCCTGCTTCCTTGTCACCTAGCTCCGATTTTTGCCCCTCTTCTTCTTCTTCTTCTTCTTCTATGGACACCTAATATGCCACTAATCAGCCTCTAATGACTCCTGGTGACACTTGTCAAGGATTGGGAGCCCATGGATTAGTATTAATAAGTGTGAAGTTCATCTATTTCACTCACACCTTTACATTCTCAATCTAAAACTTCTCTTCGAGCTTCTTGGGACTTAGGAGCTGATTTCTAAAAGTTCTCAGTAGTCGTCAAGCCTAGTAAGTCCTTCCTCTTTAGTCATTTTCAATTATATAGCTAATTATCAACAGAAACTCAAACAATTTGACTTTCGGTTCTAACCAATTCGGTCAAGTCAAAGTTAGAATTGAACTTTCTTACGTGATCATATTGTTTAGTATAAATAGTGGTGTTGGTTGAATGTTTATATTTAGATTTTGATTGAATTTTAATAGAAAAAACCAGTGTTCTTGAACCTTTTAGTTTGTTTATCGTCTTTGATTAATCATTACGCTTTTGAGCCATTTAATTGCGCTCAAAACTGTATCACCCTAACTAAATAAAAAGAAAAAGGTATAGGTGTAATAAAATAATTAAAGGCGAAGGGATGTCCAATCAATGAATATGAAGTGATTAATCTCACTTAAAAATTAGAATAATATATAATTAAAGGTGACAGGTTAAATGTTTTACTTAAAAGCATTCGCATTGGATTCTTTATCCATAACTATATAATTACATAAAAAATTATTATTTTTTTTCTCTTTTTCAATTAAATAATATTTTTATACATTATTATTACATTTTCTCTCCTCCATTCACAACCACTTTTAAAAATATTAAAAAATTCATAAGCGGTGAAAATTGTTTCCCATTTAATTACAGATAAATAGTAGCATTCTCATATATTTTCTCTCACCTCCACTAATAACCACTCACAATAATTACTTATAATATAAGTTTTCTCACTCACATAAATACAAGAGATCCATTGTGAATGCTCTTAGTTACCGAATTTAGAATACAATTAGTGTTTAATTTCGAAAAACAAAATCTATTTTTTAGAAGGACGACCTTCTTGTGTTTGGTCACCACACTCCTCAAATTGGAGAGTCCGTTGCTTGGGAGTTTAGCTTGGGCATTCCCCGGAAAACCATACTTGACAGTCGTTGTGTCGCCACAAGAGCAGAACTCTCTGGCGTAACACACGGTGAGACAAAAACCCGGCTGGGCCCGCGATTTAAACTGACAACCTCACACAAGACCTAACTCAAATCCTTTATTGGCTTAGTCCACCAAAAATAATACAAAAAAGGATTAAACTTGAGTTTCCATTAGAGAATCCAAACCTCCTGTCACTAAGCCAATGTTTAAACTTTTAAGTGAATGTTTAAAAGAGTTGTTTTATTATTTATTTATTTCTTTCTTTAGTTTGCATTCCTTTTTACGTATATGTGTAATCATCGTTTGTTGTTTTCCTAAACACATATTATATATATTCTTAGTGATAGATGATAAATAGTAATTTTAATTTTATAATAATACATAGCTTTTTATTATTTTTTTATTTTTAATAACATATTTTTAATTTTTTTCCTTTTTTTAAAACCATATATTTCCTATACCATTTTTTTAATAATTATTTTTTCTTTTTTTTAGAACATATGTTATCGATTAATTTGATACTTCTTTAATAATTTACATTTATAACTTTTTCTAAAAACTGAAGTATGTAGTTATGCTTGATTTTTTACTGGACATTCCGTTATAAGTTTTGCTAAAAACGAAATTGTACTTATAATAAAGTATTTATTTGGTATCAAAAAACACTACAATGATTAACCAAACCGTTCTAATGGTTTGGCTTTCTAAATAACATGTTTTATTTCCAAATCACGTTTGTTTTACATTATAATTTGCTCGGTTTCGCCGCAACGCGCGATGACAAAAAACTAGTTATATATATTGTTGATGTAGGATCGTTTTCGGACCCAAACGAGTCGATCAGAATAGTTTTACTCAGTTTGAACGGCGGAAACAGACAAACTGAGGTCAATTCAGCAATGTATACACTTTAAACTGTCGATTTAATTGATTAGAATGACTTTTACCAATGTTTTAAAATCCGGTTTATATATTGTACCGGATTTGGCTCAGAAACGGTTTAACCGGGTGTTTCGGGCGGTTTAACCGGGTGTACCGGGTGGTTTAGTCGGTTCTACTGGACGATTCAACCGGTACAACCGGCCGGTTTGAACCGGTTTTTAAAACATTGACTTTTACAGCGTGACGACACTTCGGCAGCACTTCGTTGCAAACCGGAACAACTTCTTACTGATTTTGCTTGGGAGGACCTATATATAAGCTTCTGATTCCGCTTGAACATGTTCAGTTCAAGCGGAATTACAACATTAACTTCAAGTGAAATCATTACTTAACACTTAAGCGGAATTAGAATGATGTGATTTCGTTTGAACATGACATAATGTCATTTCAAGCGGAATCAGCTCTAAACTCCACTATCTCGTTTTTCGAGCCTTGATCTATCTAACTCTATACAAGACTCGATACAAGACGAAGACGACAGACGGATGCACCAACAAACTCCCCCTCGGATGTTGACGGAGTCTTCAGTGTCGAGTCTTTGAATCTTCAGTCTTTATCAGCCTTTGGGCTTCTCTTTGAAGTATTTGACGCTGTAAGCATCCTCAATCTCTATTTTCTCTTCTATTTCATCATCAACAAACTTTTTCCCTCGGATGTTGACGTCTTGTCAATTCATTTGCACCAACATACACTTCCCCTCAAATGTTGAATCTTTAATCTAGTCAGCTGCAACAGACTCAGGATCAGAACCTTGCTCTTTGTCATTCAGACTCCCCCTCTCAATCAGCTGGGATCGTAGTCTGGCTTTCACAGGTTCAAGATCGTTGCCTGACTCTAATCTGCACATTCTCTACCACAAACATAAGTTTTATGATATTAAACTTTAACACACTCAGACATCACTTGTAGAAATCACAAAATGATTTATCTTTTAAGTTCTGATGAACCACTTGCAGGAGCATTATCTTTACAAAAACTTCTGATGACCACTAGTAAAATATGTTTTAAACTCTCAAACATACTCTCCCAAACCAACTGTCATCATGTTTAGCACTTAGAATTTTGAAAATCAGCTTTCCAACACCAGTTGTCGAAAATCTTTTTGTATTTTTCAAAATTTATGCTAAAACACACTAAAATCTTTTTGGATTTTTTAAATTCAAAACTTACACCACATGAAAGAATACAACTATACAGAAATGAAATCTATACAGACATTATTTTTGTGAGTTTGTGTAAGAGGATCATATCAGTTTCTGAGACAAATCACCAACACCGTTAAGCTTGATTTCATTTTAAGTTCTAAACAATTCACCTTGATTGTCAGTATACTGGTCCACTTAAATTTTCCCACAAAGTTCAACAGTTTCGAGATACGATATTAATGCTTTAATGACTTAAACTTATTCGCGCGTCCCACTACTTGAATATACTCCCGTATCTAGATCCCAATATTCAGTCTTACAGGTGAGTATACCACAGATGATACCTGTAAAGGGGTTAGATGCGAAACCGTGAGAGCTCAGGTCAGAACTTCCGTTCAGCAGAGAGATGACGGCTCGACTTTAGATGTGTCCCCTTTAGAGGATCTTTTCTTCAACAGCAATGATTATCAATTTTATTGTTTAATCATTTTTGCTGAGGGCTGTGCTATGTTTCAAGCATTTGCAGAAAGTATTATACGGGGACTAGGTCAGAATTTCCATTCAGCAGAAGTCCCGGAATAATACCCCAGATATCACTGAGTATAAAGACCTAGTATCTCAGAAAGAGGGACCTTTCAAACAAGATTTCGGGGTTACCCATATATCCAAGTTTTGTTACCCACGAAATAAGCAAGTTTGAATTTAGGTTTATATCTCGTCACAGTCTACTAAATGTATAAAAACCTACTGGCATATCCGCAGTGAGATTGTTTATCACATTTTTAACTTTCCAATTCTTTAGCATGTTGTGATAGTCCACTGATGTACTATCATTTCCTCTTTTCACAACAAACTCATTTTTGTTTTTATCATGTTTTTGTAATTTTTCAAATTTTCTAATGTTTTCGGATTTTATGAAATTTTTACTCCCCCTAAAATGCAAACACATTAAAAGAAATTTGATAACAAACTGAGCTCTTGACCCACTTTGTAGAAACAAATTTTAAAAGCAAACTATACAAGCAACATGACAACTGATATCGAATTACTTCAAATCGCCATCCACTTGGCATAAACAATCAGAACTCCCCCTCTCAACAAACTATTTTCTCAATTTGATTTCAAAACACTTAAGTTTGTTTTAGTCAAAAAGATTTTTCTGGAAAATAAGTTTAGTTGATTTTACTACTTGTAGGAAATGGGGATGAATTCATCATATTGTTTTTCAATCACTTGTATAATGATATCATCAAGTTCAAATAAATTACCTTGACTAATCTCTTTATCAAAACAAAACTCTGTATCACTTGTACGTAAAAACAAGAAAATATAAAGAATGATGCAGATTCATGTTCCACGCTTACCAACCTGGGAACTCCGACAAGTCATACTTAACCTTTTCAAAAACATTTTATGAAAGATGCCGATTCCTGATCCGCGATTACAAACTTGGGATCTCCGGCAAGTCAGGTTTTTCTATTCAAAGAAAATATCCACCCAAGCCTGACCAGCCTTGGGTGTTACCAAGTCATCAACACTCGGTTTCTTACCTCCCATCTTCTTCTTATAGAACTCTTTAACCCCTTTGACTTTTCGATCAATCATTTTACCAAAGATATGTTTTACCTTGGGGTTAAAAGCCTTTTTCTACATCAAAAACCTGCTTATCAGAATAAAATTGGTTAGAAATTTCAACTTTTCCAATTTTCTTCTTAAAATTTTCAGCCCGAAGTGGTGGAAAATTCTCATCATCTACAGTCGGAACTGATTCTTCACCATTTTTCTCAACCTGTGGCTCATCTGACTTTGTGGAATCAGATTCATCGCCAGAAGTTAGCTCCTCTGATTTTGACCTATCAGAATCATCGCTAGAACTATCAACAGCCTTCTTAACAACCCATTTCTGGTTGCCAGATTTAGCTCTCTTCTTGTAAAACCTGTTTGAACATTCACCAATTTCAAATGTAGAATTTTTGAATAGTTTTGTTCTGTCAATTTGTGGTTCAAACTCAACAACTTTGTTCTTCAGTTTACGAGATACTCCCTGTTATGGTGCTATCGACTTAGAACAATCTCTGGCAATATGTCCAACAGAGATGCATTGGAAACAGGTTCTCGTATTTTTCTTCTGACCAGCAAACTTTATCTCCTCTTGCTTCTTTGCAAGGAACTCACTGTTTGACTGCCTTCTGAACAACTTTTCTTTCTCTTCTTCAGAAGATGTATCTGAAACAAATGTCATCTTTGATTTAAAATCTCGAACATATTTTTCATTTTTCTGTTTTGAAAACCAGAACTAGAACTGTAACCCTTTTTCTTGTTTAATCTTTGTTGCACTCTTGAGGTGTATTTTTTAGGTTTATCAATAAGATTTAAATCTTTTGTTTCAGAATTATTAATTTCTGTTAGTTTGAAAAGCTTTTTGATCATTTCAGTTTTGACACCTCTTATTGGAAATTCCTCATCAGAATATAATTTGTCCGAATCATTCAAAGTGTAAGCAACTTTGAACGTTTCATCATTCAAATTAGATTTTGATAATAGGAATTCATTATTGTAAACTCTTTTGCCCTGTTTTTCATTTTGACCCGGAGTGCTGGACTCAGACTTTGACTCTGACATAGACTCCGACTTTGACTCCTCAGTTTCATCGTTATCTAACACATGATCCACCACTTTCTTCATAAATTGAGATTGTTGATCAGTGTCAAACGATGTAAATGTGACATCAATATTTTCTGGCAAATTGACTGTATACTCAGACTCCCACTGTAAGTTTGTTGCCTTTTGGACTATTTCAGAATTTGGATTTCTGGGCAAATATCCATTTTTCAGCGGGGGTGGACACTTGTTGTAACTGACACCTTGTTTCTTACCAGAATTTTTCTTGTCAGCCTTTTTCTTAGTGTCTTTCTTCTTCTCAGTCTTTTTCTCTGGAGTCTTTTCTTCGTAAACGTTTTTAGCATTCTTTTCTTCAGTTACTTCATCATCTTCAAATGCCTTCATGCCCTCAACAGTTGGATAGATCCTGTCAATGACATAAGAAGTACATGAGTAACTTTTCAACAAATGATTTACTCTTTCTGTTTCAATTCTTTGTAGCTCTAGTTTTTGTTCCAGAGTAGCAAACTTCTCGATATAGTTGTTCAGAACTTTCTGTTTGATCATGAACGCTCATTGAAGTGTCTTTATTGCTGTTGCTTGTTCTTCACTTGTGTCATTATACATGTTCATTGCTTTGTTCAGAACATCGTAAGATTCCTTTAATCTGTTCATGTTGTGAATCAACGAACTGTTTTGTTTCTTCATTGTTTCACAATTTTCACACATTACAGGATTCCTCTTTGCAATAGCTTCTTCATCAATCTTGAACTTTGGAACTTCTTTCACTTTTTGCCTCACTACTGGTACTGCTTCATCTTCACTGCTGACCGGTGTCTTTACCTTTTTCTTTTTCTTCTTGGCTTTCTCATCTTCACTATCACTTTCAGGCATCATCTTTAAGTGATCTCTCATTTGTTTAGCATAATACTCATTTACATCATCATCATCATCATCACTATCTTCTTCAATTCGAGCAACAAATGCTGTGTGAACTGGAGCTTTGTTAGGATCATAATCATCCCAATTGAAATTCTCCCAGCTAAACTGTGACAACTCGAGTTTCCGAGATTCCACTTTCGCATTTATTGCACGTTCACTGTTTGTTTAGTTGTTTACTTGCACAATTGGTTTGCTTTGTAACTGTATACGTTTTGGTTCGATAAAGTGTATTGTGATTGTGCATGGTTATGTGTTATTTACGAAAGATTTGACAAATACATGAACTTGGTGATGAAACTGTAGATTATATTGTGATGGGTGTGTTTTATGTAAAAGATGATACTTAGGGGTGAGTAGAGTAGTTAGTGAAATCTTTATCACCCTTAACCCTAACCTCCCTCACAATCATCTCACAATCATCATACGTACCTTCAACATTCCTCTACAATTCTCTCTATAATCATCTTCTTGGCACAAGCTCTTCATCACTTTTGATCTCCCTCTTCATCTAGAATCAATCTAAGGTAAACATTCAATGATTTCTTGTTGTTAATCTTTGATTATGTGATTCATGCAAAACCCTAGTTCTACATGTAATGGTTCTGTGTTTATTGATCAATTCTGATTATTGTGAAAGGGTTATGATTAGTTGTGTAATCATTTGCCTGATGTTAAGATGCATGATATGTTAGAACTGTTGATTGTTAATTGGATTACAGCACTGGCCAATGTATGAAATGAGGGTTTCTTGATCGAAGAACGTAACTGATAGATTGAACTTGAATACTCGCATGATTTTAGTCCAGAGAATTGTGTCAGGGTTTTGTGAAGTCACAAAGTCCGAATTTTATTTGAGATGCATAGTCTGAGTTTTGTAGATGAACATGGTCCGAATTTCATATGTGAAACATGATGTCCGAACTTTTGTTAATCAAGTAAAATCCGACTTTTATGATGATGTATGTGATCCGAGTTTTATGCTTGTTGCCTAGTCCGACTTTTGAATGAATATAAAGGTCCGAACTTTCGCAATATTGTGTAAGGTCCGAATTTTGTAAGTGGAAAGCATAGTCCGAATTTTTAAGATATATGCATATGGTCCGAATTTTGACAAGGTGATGTATAGTCCGAACTTGTAAAGGGGTCTTAGTCCGATTTTTATTGTGGGGAGACTTGGTCTGACTTTATGATGTATATATATTGGTCCGAATTTTAGATAAGAAGGATGTTGGTCCGAGTTTCATGGGGTGTTCGGGTCAGAGCTTTATGTTGTGGTAGGGTCCGACTTTTATTGATGATATATAGTCTGACTTTTGATTTCCTATATAGTCTGACTTTTGATTGTGTAATGTGTAGCCCGACCTTTATTGATGATGTTAGGTCCGACCTCTAATTGAAGCATGATCTGAGTTTCTGTTAATTCAGTTAAGCATGTCAGCTCTGTTAAGTTAAGTTGATTAATTCTGTTAATCAATTAACTCTGTTAACTCTATTTATTCAGTTAGCTTGTTAGTTATGTTAGATGCTAACTCTGTTAAGTGTGCTATTGGATGATTATAATGGAATAAACTGCAATAGAGAACGATGTGGTACATGAATGGCATGAAATTGATTAACTGCTTATGCGGTACATGGGGTTAACTGCCAAGCACTTTGTGACATAGTTGCATGTGAAATTTGACCAACATGAACTGACTGTGTGTAAATGCATTACCCTAGGCCTTGACTGACTGACTGATTACTTTCAAGCACATAGTTAGCATACCGAGCAAACCAAGGTGAGTTCACACTCTTACCAAGGCATGGGATTCCCGGGGTTGGGAATGGGATTGAAGGGATAGATTTGTACTTACACTGTTACTAGACTATCTACCATCATCCTCGGATGCGCAGGATACATACGTAAAACCTACGTATACTTGTACACATCACTGTCCTCAGGTTGCGAAAGACACTTACGTAAAACCTACGTAAACTTATACTCACTACTGCCTCGGGTTGTGTCAGGCACTTACGTAAAACCTACGTAAATCCTCGCGTACCACTGTCCTCGGTTTGTGAAGGACACTTACGTAAAGCCTACGTAAACCTTGTACGTACTACTGTTCTCGGGTTAAGAAGAACACTTATGGTTACAAATAGTCTAGTGTATATGCAACTATGGGAAGCCCCCACCAATAGAACATACTATCGGCCCAGTAGAGCCACACGTTACAAACGAACTTACTATTACGAACTTACTTTCTATGAACTCGCTCAACTAGTTGTTGACTTTCTGTTACATGCCTTGCAGGTCGTTAGGTATACATGGAGCTTGCACTGGGAGGCGCGGTCATTGTGGACAAGGATCGTGAATGCTTTAGTTAAACATTATGACATTACATACTTTATTTATGTTGGGCTTTTACTCATATGCTTCCGCTAAACATTGATATTGCACTTATGTTTTTAAACACCTTTCATATTGGTTTGGTTGAATTACAAACACTTTTATTTAATACTTGTATGTTCAATATGATTGGTGGCTTGATCCTGGTCAGTCACGCTCCCAAGCGGTGATACTCCGCATGTGGATTTTGGGGGTGTGACAGATTGGTATCAGAGCCATTGGTTATAGAGAACTCGGTTTTAATAAGGGGAAACGTTTTAATTAAAACCAGACTATAACCAGTACAGTGCTCAACGATCCACAACGACGCCTCGCTCCACGTGCAAGACTCAACATCCTAGGTAATAAGGTTTATGTTTATTGCCTACATGCTAGAATTACATAGAACTTTGCTCGTGGTATGCTTAGATTACATTGCCTACTATTTGTTATTGCTTGATAACACTTGTGTGTGCTTACTCTCTTCTGTCATCGCACTATTCGCGAACCTCTCTCACATTTGTTATATTTGCTATGAAGATCATGGCCGGACGTATTAACTTGACTCAAGCCCAGTTGACGGCTCTTATCAACGAACAAGTTGCTGCGGCACTTGCAGCTGCACAAGCAGGTAGTATACCTGCAGTTGTGACTCACACTAGGATCTTTAGATCCTACACTCCTAAACCAACTCTTGTGCTTAACCTTGTCATGTTCTTATATACACAACAGGTCAACACGCTCAGCCACCTGTTTGCACTTTCAAGAATTTCATGGACTGTCATCCAAGCACGTTCAGTGGCACGGATGGAGCAGTGGGACTCCTCCATTGGTTTAAAAAGCTCGAGTCTGTGTTTGAAATGTGTGAATGCCCTAAGGCACGCAGGGTGAAGTACGCCACTGGCACATTGGAAGGAATCGCGCTGACTTGGTGGAATGCGCAAGTCCAACTTTTGGGATTGGCGGCTGCTAACGCCACTCCCTGGAATGATTTCAAGGAGCTGATTAAACGGGAATACTGCACACGCGATGACATCCACAAGTTAGAAGTGGAGTTCTTTCATTTGAAGATGACTGGGTCGGAAATTGAGGCATATACTAAAAGGTCAAACGAGCTGGCCGTTCTGTGTCTAACTATGGTGGACCCTCCTATCAAACACATTGAGTTGTATCTCAAGGGGTTGGCACCAGAAATTCAAAGCCACGTGACATCGGCCAACCTTGCTAACATCCAGGATATTCAGCGCCTTGCTCATCGCCTCACGGATCAGGCAGTGGAACAAGACAGGCTGCCTAAGCGCATCAGCGCTACTGCTACCATTACCACTTCTGCTACTCCTGCTACCCCCAGTGACAACAAGAGAAAATGGGAGGGGGATTCCAGCAAAGGTTCAGCTTCAGTTCAGTCTCAGGTTCAGCAGAGAAAGACTGACAACCATCAGAGCCCTGGTCAGCAATCTTCAGGCAATCACAGACAGGGTGGATATCGAGGGAACCTCCCAAGATGTAACAATTGTAACAGACACCACAGTGGCCAGTGTAACAAGGGACGTTGCCAGAGGTGTCTCAAGATGGGTCATGAGGCCAAGGATTGTAGGAGCCCGCGGCCTGCGAATCAGAATCAGCAACAGCAGCAAACACCACAGAATCAGCAACAGGGCAACAGGGGATGTTTCCATTGTGGCGCTGAAGGTCACTTCAAAAGACACTGCCCTCAGTTAAACCGAAACCAGAACAACAACAACAACAATAATCAAGGTAACAGAAATAACAACGGTGGGAACAACAGCGGCAACGAAGCTAGAGGACGTGCATTTATGCTGGGGCAGGGTGATGCCAGAAATGATCCCAACGTAGTTATGGGTAAGTTTCTTCTTGACGACTTTTATGTTACTGTATTGTTTGATTCGGGTGCGGATACAAGTTATGTGTCTTTGAAAGTCAGCCAAATGTTAAAACGTGCACCAACTCTATTAAACACCAAACATGTCATAGAGTTAGCTAACGGTAAAAGTCTAGAAGCCACACACATAGTTCAGGGTTGTAATCTTATCCTTGCTGGTTAGACTTTCTCTATCGACCTCATTCCTATAGTTCTGGGTAGTTTTGACATCGTCATTGGTATAGATTGGTTATCCAAGCAGCAAGCAGAGATCCTATGTAAGGAGAAGATCATTCGTATTCCTCGTTCTGGTAAAGAACCTCTCGAAGTTCAAGACGACAAGAGTGGTGCTGTGGTTGGCATCATCTCCTTCCTGAAGGCTCAGAAATGTTTGCGAAAGGGGCATACTGCCATTTTGGCACTAGTTACTGATGCATCAACGAAAGAGAAAAGAATAGAGGATATCCCAATTGTACGCGATTTTCCTCAAGTGTTTCCTGAAGATTTACCTGGTCTACCACCTCATCGCCAGGTCGAATTCCAGATTAAACTAGCTCCTGGAGCAGCACCAATAGCCCGCGCACCGTATCGATTAGCTCCAACCGAACTGGAAGAACTATCAAAGCAACTACAAGGGCTCTTGGATAAGGGCTTTATTCGTCCTAGCTCTTCGCCTTGGGGAGCTCCAGTATTATTTGTGAAAAAGAAGGACGGTACTTTCAGGATGTGCATAGATTACCGTGAACTGAACAAGGTCACAGTGAAGAACCGCTATCCTCTGCCACGTATTGATGACTTATTCGACCAGTTGAAAGGGTCGAGTTACTACTCCAAGATAGACTTGAGGTCAGGTTACCATCAGCTGAGAGTCCGGGATGAGGACGTCTCTAAGACAGCATTCAGAACTCGCTACGGCCACTACGAGTTTCTAGTAATGCCATTCGGGCTAACGAACGCGCCTGCAGTCTTTATGGACCTTATGAATAGGGTGTGCAAACCCTATCTAGATAAGTTGTGATTGTTTTCATTGACGACATCATGATCTATTCCAAGAGTCAGGAGGAACACGAGCAGCACTTACGACTTATCTTGGAACTGCTTCGAAAGGAACAACTGTACGCTAAGTTTTCAAAATGCGACTTCTGGCTTCGTGAAGTTCACTTTTTGGGCCATGTGGTAAACAAGGATGGGATTCATGTTGATCCATCCAAGGTAGATTCGATCAGGAGCTGGCCTGCACCGCGTACACCAACGGAAATACGCCAATTCTTGGGTTTGGCGGGTTACTACAGACGATTCATTAAAGACTTCTCAAAGATTGCGCAACCGCTTACATTGCTGACACAGAAAGGTGTTACCTATCGTTGGGGTAATACACAAGAAACGGCTTTTCAGTACCTAAAGGATAGGCTATGCAGCGCACCTATTCTCTCGTTGCCAGAGGGCACAGATGATTTTGTGGTCTATTGCGACGCGTCGATTCAAGGTCTTGGTTGTGTATTGATGCAAAGGGATAAAGTCATTGCCTACGCTTCGCGGCAACTTAAAGTTCATGAACGGAACTATACGACGCACGATTTAGAGCTGGGAGCTGTTGTTTTCGCGCTTAAGATATGGCGACACTAGCTGTACGGTACCAAGTGCACTATTTACACCGATCATAGGAGTCTCGAGCATATCTTCAAGCAGAAGGAATTGAACATGCGTTAACGACGATGGGTCGAGCTGCTGAACGATTACGAATGTGCCATCAAGTACCATCCAGGCAAAGCCAATGTTGTGGCTGACGCTCTCAGTCGAAAAGATACTTTACCTAGGCGCGTGCGAGCACTGCAGCTTACTATTCAGTCTAATCTTCCTGCACAGATACGAGATGCTCAGGTAGAAGCATTGAAACCAGAAAACGTAAGGGCTGAAGCCTTACGTGGCTCAAGGCAACGATTAGAACAGAAGGAAGACGGCGCCTACTACGTAACGGGGCATATTTGGGTCCCACTATATGGCGGTTTACGAGAACTTGTAATGGACGAAGCACATAAGTCTCGCTACTCGGTACATCCAGGTTCGGACAAAATGTACCACGATCTTAGAACTACGTACTGGTGGCCTAGCATGAAGGCCCACATAGCAACTTACGTCGGCAAGTGTTTGACCTGTGCGAGGGTCAAGACGGAGTACCAGAAACCCTCAGGATTACTTCAGCAACCCAAGATACCGCAGTGGAAATGGGAGGAAATTTCCATGGATTTTGTTACTGGCCTGCCTAGATCCCAACATGGGAATGATACTATTTGGGTGATCGTGGATCGACTCACGAAGTCTGCTCACTTCTTGGCTATCAAAGAAACTGACAAGTTCTCTACCTTAGCAGACGTCTACTTGAAAGAAGTTGTTTCGAGGCACGGAGTGCCAACCTGCATTATTTTGGATCGGGATGCACGATTCACTTCAGAACTATGGCAAGCAATGCACAAATCTTTTGGCTCTCGGTTAGACATGAGCACAGCTTACCACCCTCAGACAAATGGGCAGTCTGAGCGCACTATCCAGACTCTAGAAGACATGCTTTGGGCGTGTGTTATCGATTTCGGCAACAGCTGGGAAAAACATCTCCCGTTAGTGGAGTTTTCGTACAATAACAGTTACCACACCAGCATTCAGGACGCTCCATTCGAGGCATTGTACGGACGTAAATGCCGGTCACCTCTTTGTTGGGCAGAGGTGGGGGATAGTCAGATCACAGGTCCAGAAATGGTAGTTGATGCTACTGAACGAATTGCACAGATACGACAACGCATGGCGGCAGCTCGTGACCGTCAGAAAAGTTACGCTGATAAGCGCAGGAAGCCACCCGAGTTTCAAGTTGGGGATCGAGTGCTACTCAAAGTCTCACCCTGGAAGGGTGTGGTTCGTTTTGGTAAACGGGGCAAGCTCAATCCGCGGTACGTTGGACCGTTCGAGATCATTGAAAGAATAGGCAAAATGGCCTACAAACTGAATCTACCAGCTGAACTCGGTGCAGTTCACAATGTTTTCCACGTGTCGAATCTGAAGAAGTGTCTGTCAGATGAGACCCTCATAGTTCCTTTGAAGGAACTCACTATCGACGAGCGGTTGCAGTTCGTCGAGGAACCAGTTGAAATCACGGACCGGGATGTTAAGGTCCTCAAAAACACCAGAATACCTCTTGTTCGAGTTCGTTGGAACTCCCGTCGTAGCCCAGAGTTCACCTGGGAACGAGAAGACCAAATGAAACTCAAGTATCCCCAGTTATTCGAAAACCGTGCAACCACTACTGAGGCTGAAGCTACTACAGAATTTTGGGACGAAATTCCAAATCAACGGGGGGATGATGTGACACCCCAGGAAAACCAGTAAACGATGCAACTCAACTAGCTTCCTCAGTAACCACATGCTAAATTTCGGGACGATATTTCTTTCAAGTTGGGGATAATGTGACAACTCGAGTTTCTGAGATTCCACTTTCGCATTTATTGCACGTTCACTGTTTGTTTAGTTGTTTACTTGCACAATTGGTTTGCTTTGTAACTGTATACGTTTTGGTTCGATAAAGTGTATTGTGATTGTGCATGGTTATGTGTTATTTACGAAAGATTTGACAAATACATGAACTTGGTGATGAAACTGTAGATTATATTGTGATGGTTGTGTTTTATGTAAAAGATGATACTTAGGGGTGAGTAGAGTAGTTAGTGAAATCTTAATCACCCTTAACCCAAACCTCCCTCACAATCATCTCACAATCATCATACGTACCTTCAACATTCCTCTACAATTCTCTCTACAATCATCTTCTTGGCACAAGCTCTTCATCACTTTTGATCTCCCTCTTCATCTAGAATCAATCTAAGGTAAACGTTCAATGATTTCATGTTGTTAATCTTTTATTATGTGATTCATACAAAACCCTAGTTCTACATGTAATGGTTCTGTGTTTATTGATCAATTCTGATTATTGTGAAAGGGTTATGATTAGTTGTGTAATCATTTGCCTGATGTTAAGATGCATGATATGTTAGAACTATTGATTGTTAATTGGATTACAGCACTGGCCAATGTATGAAATTAGGGTTTCTTGATCGAAGAACGTAACTGTTACATTGAACTTGAATACTCGCATGATTTTAGTCCAGAGAATTGTGTCAGGGTTTTGTGAAGTCATAAAGTCCGAATTTTATTTGAGATGCATAGTCTGAGTTTTGTAGATGAACATGGTCCGAATTTCATATGTGAAACATGATGTCCGAACTTTTGTTAATCAAGTAAAATCCGACTTTTATGATGATGTATGTGATCCGAGTTTTATGCTTGTTGCCTAGTCCGACTTTTGAATGAATATAAAGTTCCAAAGTTTCGCAAAATTCTGTAAGGTCCGAATTTTGTAAGTGGAAAGCATAGTCCGAATTTTTACGATATATGCATATGGTCCGAATTTTGACAAGGTGATGTATAGTCCGAACTTGTAAAGGGGTCTTAGTCCGAGTTTTATTGTGGGGAGACTTGGTCCGACTTTATGATGTGTATATATTGGTCCGAATTTTAGATAAGAAGGATGTTGGTCCGAGTTTCATGGGGTGTTTGGGTCCGAGCTTTATGTTGTGGTAGGGTCCGACTTTTATTGATGATATATAGTCTGACTTTTGATTTCCTATATAGTCCGACTTTTGATTGTGTAATGTGTAGCCCGACCTTTATTGATGATGTTAGGTCCGACCTCTAATTGAAGCATGATCCGAGTTTCTGTTAATTCAGTTAAGCATGTCAGCTCTGTTAAGTTAAGTTGATTAATTCTGTTAATCAATTAACTCTGTTAACTCTATTTATTCAGTTAGCTTGTTAGTTCTGTTAGATGCTAACTCTGTTAAGTGTGCTATTGGATGATTATAATGGAATAAACTGCAATAGAGAACGATGTGGTACATGAATGGCATGAAATTGATTAACTGCTTATGCGGTACATGGGGTTAACTGCCAAGCACTTTGTGACATAGTTGCATGTGAAATTTGACCAACATGAACTGACTGTGTGTAAATGCATTACCCTAGGCCTTGATTGACTGACTGATTACTTTCGAGCACATAGTTAGCATACCGAGCAAACCAAGGTGAGTTCACACTCTTACCAAGGCATGGGATTCCCGGGGTTGGGAATGGGATTGAAGGGATAGATTTGTACTTACACTGTTACTAGACTATCTACCACCGTCCTCGGATGCGCATGATACATACGTAAAACCTACGTATACTTGTACACATCACTGTCCTCAGGTTGCGAAGGACACTTACGTAAAACCTACGTAAACTTATACTCACTACTGCCTCGGGTTGTGTCAGGCACTTACGTAAAACCTACGTAAATCCTCGCGTACCACTGTCCTCGGTTTGTGAAGGACACTTACGTAAAGCCTACGTAAACCTTGTACGTACTACTGTTCTCGGGTTAAGAAGAACACTTATGGTTACAAATAGTCTAGTGTATATGCAACTATGGGAAGCCCCCACCAATAGAACATACTATCGGCCCAGTAGAGCCACACGTTACAAACGAACTTACTATTACGAACTTACTTTCTGTGAACTCGCTCAACTAGTTGTTGACTTTCTGTTACATGCCTTGCAGGTCGTTAAGTATACATGGAGCTTGCACTGGGAGGCGCAGTCATTGTGGACAAGGATCGTGAATGCTTTAGTTAAGCATTATGACATTACATACTTTATTTATGTTGGGCTTTTACTCATATGCTTCCGCTAAACATTGATATTGCACTTATGTTTTTAAACACCTTTCATTTTGGTTTGGTTGAATTACAAACACTTTTATTTAATACTTATATGTTTAATATGATTGGTGGCTTGATCCTGGTCAGTCACGCTCCCAAGCGGTGATACTCCGCAAGTGGATTTTGGGGGTGTGACATAAACCCTTCAGGTAATTTTTCATCGTCTTGATCAATCACACATGCTTTACCATCAGCTGGTAAATATTTATCCCAGTTGAATCCTGTTGATGGATTCTTTTCATTTTGATTCACCACACAAGCTCTCTTTGAAGAATCTTCAATCACATTTCTTCCATGTGCTGTTTGTGCCTGATGCTGAGTTGGTTGTTGAGCAACTTGATGATAGATGGCCTTCCGGTAATAATCATTGTTGTTATTGAATGGATTTTGAGCTCCACTTACTTCACGATTGGTGCATTCTCTCTTGAAATGACCTTTTTCCCTGCAACGAAAACAAGTGACTTTAGATTTATCAAAACCCAAAGTAGAAATATTAGCCTCACGGAGATCATCTCTTCCTGTGATCTGCTTGAATTTCTCAGCTCTCGTCAACACACTAGCCAAACACCATTTTATATCCATTAGCTCCATCTCCTCAGTATCGATCTGATCGTAATCCTCCTTAGTCAGCATTGGATTCCCGATCCGACCTGCAACAAAACTACCATAAGATTCTAAAACAGTTCCCAACAAAGACATATGGCTCTTTGCAATTTCTTCTGTATAATCTTGATCATCTTCAAGATTTAAAACAATGTTGCACTGAAGTTTCTTCCCATTTTTCTTTGTTGAAATGTTTGGATCAAAAGACGGATATGATGAGAAACTCGTTTTGCTGCTTGATCCTGTTGAAGAACTTCCGGATGAATTCTTGGCATTGAAAGCAGTTTCCACTTTTAGAGAAAAATTTGTTGATTTGTCATTCAACCCTGCTTTGTAATAAAGCCCAATGTCTTGTTCACCATCGAAGTCTTTCATCCTGGAGATCTTTCTCTGTTCCATCTCCTGAGCCTCAATCTTTTCAATAAATTTGCTAAGTGTCAGATTGCTGAACCCTTTCTTGTTCCTTAGCATCATGAGATATGTGCCCTAAGTCTCGTGTGGCAATGCATCAACTAGCTTTTCTATCAGCTCTTCATTATCTTTTTCGATGCTTAACCTCCTCATGTTGGCTAAAAGATTGCAGTATCTTTCAATAATCTGCTTTGTGCTCTCATTTTTCAACCCTCGAAACAAATCAAACTCTTTCTTTAAAAGTGATTTCTTGTTCTTGATCATTTCCTGACTACCAACAAACTTTGATCTTAATGCTTTCCAAATCGAATAAGAACTTCCGTTATGTTGCAATAAGACCATGATGTCTTCTTTCACAGCTTGTTGTAGCAGACTCAACATCATTTTCTCATTTTTGTATTTCCTTTTATCTTCAGCAACCATATCCTTGATAGCAATCACCTCTTCATCGTCATTTGTCGGTCTCACATACTTCGTCTCAACATTCCCAAGTATCCAATAATTTGCCTGTACCCAGTTCTCAAAACGTCCTTCCCAACCCTTATACACTTCGATGTTCATGAGTTTGGGAGGTTTTTTCATCGTCTCCGTTTCGTTTTTCAACATAGTGTTCTGTGCAAGAGTGATCGGGGTAACTGGGGTAGCGAACGCGTTATAAAATTCTTCGTCCATGGTTCAGATTTCAAGAAATTCACAAACTGTCTGTTCAAGCGAAGTATCAATTCTCAACCAAAACTCCTTTTCAAGCGATATCACTGATTCAAGCAGAATCAGTCAACAAAGTTCAAGCGGAAACATGGTTTGAAGCGGAATTAGAAATGTATCTTCAACCGGGATCACCAAATACTTTGGAGCGGAATCACTTAACAATTTGGAGCGGAATCACACTGAACTTCCAAGCGGATCTTGATTTCAAGCGAAATCAAAATACAATCTCAAGCGGAAACACAGTTCTGAGCGGAATTAAGACCAATCTTCAAGCGGAATCACTGTGACGTCATCATTCAATCGAACACTTTCAAGCGGAATTATAAAAATGACCAGTTTTAGTTTGAATTTTAGCCTGAAACTTTTAAGGATATATTAAATCATGATTACGCGTGTACAGTGAAATTTTGAGCCAATTTTAACCGTGAAATGATGTTCAATTTGAAAAGAAGGTGTAGAAAAACAGAAAACGCAGCTGAATTGGTATGAACTCTTCCTCCTGAGCTCTGATACCACTTGTAGGATCGTTTTCGGACCCAAACGAGTCGATCAGAAGAGTTTTGCTCAGTTTGAACGGCGGAAACAGACAAACTGAGGTCAATTCAGCAATGTATACACTTTAAACTGTCGATTTAATTGATTAGAATGACTTTTACAGCGTGACGACACTTCGGCAGCACTTCGTTGCAAACCGGAACACTTCTTACTGATTTCGCTTGGGAGGGCCTATATATAGGCTCCTGATTCCGCTTGAACATTATATGTTCAGTTCAAGCGGAATTACAACATTAACTTCAAGCGAAATCATTACTTGACACTCAAGCGGAATTAGAATGATGTGATTTTGCTTGAACATGACATAATGTCATTTCAAGCGGAATCAGCTCTAAACTCCACTATCTCGTTTTTCGAGCCCTGATCTATCTAACTCTATACAAGACTCGACACAAGACGAATACGACAGACGGATGCACCAACAGTTGACGAACGATGATGAATAGTAACTTTATTTTTATAATAATATATAGCTTTTTATTATTTTATTATTTAATATATTATAATAGTTTATTATTATTTTAACTTTTAATAACATATTTTTAATTTTTTTTTATTTTTTTAAAAAAATATATATTTCCTTTAGCATTTTTTAATAATTGCTTTTTTTTTTCTTTTTTTAAAACATATATTAATTTATTGATTAATTTGATACCTCTTTGATAATTACGTTATAACTTTTTTCTAAAACCTTAAGTACGTAGTTCTCCTTAATTTTTTCTGTGACATTCTATTATAAATTTTGTTAAAAACGAAGTTGTACTGAAAATAAAGTATTTATTTGGTATCATAAAATGGTACGCTGATAAACTAAATCGTTCTAATGTTTTGGCTTTCTAAACAAAATGCTTTATTTTCAAATAACGTTTGTTTTACATTACATTATTATCTAGTCGATTTCCCCGCAACGCGCGATTTCAAAAAAACTAGTTTTATTTAACAGTAACATAAAACAATTCAAAATCAGAAATAATAATAGGGATTTAGCAAAAGATATATAAAATGTTGAGATTACAATGGAGCCTCTAGAGGTTCAAATCATACCATGCAGCCTAATAGATGATTTGATTGTGTCAAAATAGTAATCACCTTATACTGGACTTTGATTAAAAACAGAAACTAAAATATTAAAAATCAAAATCCTAATAGAATATTTGGTTGCAGCGAAATAGTAGATACTAGTATTAAGTCCCTGCATTGCAACGGTTGTCATAAAACTGTGTTAATTAATAGCAACATTGTCAGCAACCACCAACACCGGAAAAGCTCATAAAAACAAAATAAATAAAAACGGGAAAAAATAACGCCAAACGAAAAGCAGACGTAAAATCTTTGAATCACGCACGCTCGTTGCTGAGAAATTAAATCGAAACGTAAAACATAGAAAAAAAATAACTAAGTCCATCTAGAACCCGCGTGTTGGACGAACTTGTCAAATGCAAAAAAATAGATATGACGCGACGGGCCAGTCAAACGGGAAAAATATACGGAAAAATGTTGAACCCCACACGCATGTTGCGGTGCGTTAACTAACAAAATTTAGAACGAAACGAAAAACTTGAGAAAAATGAAAAGTATGATGGACCAAAATTGAAAATAAAAAAGATTTGGGATCAAAATGCAAAAGATGAAAAACTTTCGGTTAAAAGTAAAAAACAAAGGGTCTAAATTGCAAAATTGAAGTTATTTATTAATTTTAGATAAAGATAATGATAAAAATAAGTGATATTTATGTATTTGTTATTAATTAATATTAATAATAAAAGAAATTTAATAAACAAATATAAATAAAATTTATGAGGTTGAAGGAGAGAATGCCATGTGATATTATTTGAAGTCTTTTATTATAAGTTAGATAGATGTATCTGCATGCAAATTAAAATAATAGGAGTGAATACAATTCCGAAAAATATTAAGAAAAATAGAAATACGAGAGTATTATGAAAGTTTTATCACACAACCGGAAAGAGAAACAAAATACCCCATAATTTGGACCTCATCCATAAAATGGTGAGTTGGGCTAGGTGCCTAGAGCTATATTCGAATCCGGAGCCTTGATACCTATCTGAATCTGGCTATTTTTCTGAAACAGAAACAAGGAGAAAACGAAATAAGGAATTGTTGCATATAGACGTGGACAAACCAGTTGATTTCAATAACCCGTTTAGTTAACCAGTTATGCTATGCCGGTTGATTTGACTTTTTGACTTTAACCGTATAATGCTTTAACTGTTTATTACTTTAACCAATTCTTTTTTTAACTGGGCTCGTTAATTATTTTAACCGGTTATTTTTGGTTAATAACCGGTTTTTTTTTGCCTTTTCATTTAATTTTTCGGTTAACTGGTCTACCGGTTAAAAAACCAGTTAATAACCGGTTTCTATACTAAGTATTTATAACCAGTTACTAACCGGCGGTTAAAATTAACCACTAACCAGTTAATGTTATACCAGTTAATACCCAATTTCAATTAATAACCGGTTACATTTAGTAACCGGTTTTTTTTTTGCCCACCTCTAGTTGTATGTAGTGTTTTGCCGTATTGTATATTTTTGAATTGAATATTTGGTGTGTGTTTGGATTGTAAATTTTAATGGAATTGAAATATGAATTAGATTTCTAACTAGTTGGTTCGTTTTTTTATGGAATTCGAATTATAATGATAACATATTTGTTTGAGAAGAAATTCAAATGAATTTAATCAAATTCTTTGATGTAAAAGAACTTAACATTCTTTTTTAGAGTATGAAGGAATTCAAACAAATGATCTGGAATTTCCTGAGTATTATTTCATTGTCGCATTTGCTACCATAATCGTCATCGTAAATCTTAATCCTACCCTACTTAACCCGCTTGTGGCACATAGCCAGTTAGCCACCACTATAGTAGGAACCACCTCCTCTCACCCATCCCCACCGCAACCACCGCCTTACCTCCATCCCCACGGAACCACCAACCCCTACCATCAACACCACCATAACCACCATTATTGCAACCATCTCCACTTACATCGTCATGCTGACAACTCCATTTTGCTGCTATCCATTACCCCCTTTAATTGTCATCTCTATCATCTCGGCTATCACCGCTGTGATCACAACCACTACCCTACCCCCACCTTTGTTGCCACCGCCATCAATACGGCTATGGTGTGGAGTGAGGGTGGCAATGCATGTAGTTGTGCACGGTGGTAGCGGTTGTTGGAGCAATCAGATCAAAAACAACAAACGAACATCGGATATTGTGAGAAAACACCCATGACTCTTTTCCGTTTTATTAAAATCAAACCACCACAAAATTACAAGACTCGTAAACCCCTATTTATACTAAACATAACTTGATCACCAAGCTAACATATGTATCCCAAATAAACCATGATAATTAAATAATAACTCTAATACACATAATCCCAAAAATTAAGTAACTAGATAAACATTAATTAAAATCCCTAAATAATCAAGATTAATCCAATATTCTCCCGTTAATCTTGATGTGGTCTGTAATATACGAAACTTTCAAACCTAATGAAATAAATGTCATAAGTAATGCGACATATTATTATGTCGGATATTCAACGTCAAGAACGTGGTCAACCTTTAAACCACAATTAATTGGAGTATAATAATAGTAATAATAATAATAATAATAACAATAATAATAATAATAATAATAATAATAATAAAAATAGTAGTAGTAGTTAAGATTGTTGTGTCCATATATGTTCCTACGAAGGATGAAAATAAATAATCATATGAATTATTATAGCACTTTCTAATCATAATTGTAGTAGATATTATAGGAACCAGCAAACAAAAAAAAAATAATAAATAAATAATAGTGAAACCGAAATATGAGAAAAAAAAAATAATAATAATCATAACAATAAAATAACACTATGCCAATCACAATTCAATATGTGTATCTACCTCATATCTGTGCCTTGGAAACAAAGATAACAAAAAAAAAAAAAATATTATTTAAATGAGTTAAATATGGTGTAAATTATTATACAGCAAAACATCTTTCAAAAATTAAAAATCATTTCCATATCACTGACAATATTGTCGTGGCTTTCCTTCCTAACATTTCTATTACATAAATCATGGGATTTCGAATCCCTTTAAACGACCAGCTCAAAAATTAAATATATTAGTCGATCTCGATAATTCTTTCCAAACCTTCTTTCCTCCCTCTCGTTCTACCTTCCATCCACAGCTATAGTACCGACGAAATCGCCTCCGCCACCCACAAGTTTGAACCTAACTCACCGGTCCGTTTCGCCTACAATCCGTCTAGTTGGAGCCGCAGCAGAACTACCGACCCCCAATCTGAACCGAACAAACTTGCTGGTCCCGCCTGCGGTTCGTGTGATTGAACGCTACAAAAGACGGCAGAGCACCGCTACCACGTTGATCGGTCGTGCGGTAAGCTTCCTCTTTCAGTCGACAATCTCTTGTATAGTAGCTATATAATTTCGACCCACCTACGTTTAAATAACTAGATTCTGGTCACCGTCTCAGTTGTACACTCGGAAGTCTAATATCTTCGATCCATCACCATACCCATCGACTAGTGGTGATATAAAGATCTGTGGCGAACCTGTATTGCACCACGCCAGTCGTCTTTGCTCTTCGACATAAGGTATCAGCACTAACCTGTTGGTGAAAACATTATATGAAAACGAAACTAGTGAATAAAATAGTGGCACTATGAACACACAAAATTTATTTCGCATAAATAAACTTAGTTTCCTTCAAGTTGACAGAAGTGAGCCTTTGTGATCGTTTACATGCTCATTTTTTTTAGCCTACATTGTGGAGATTTCATGAGATTGACACAAAGAAAACGAAAATGTAACTCTAAATTTATATTAAAGGTTTCATTTACCAACGACCACCATCAGTTCTTAACATAACTCTCCTAAAATGATCTACATTCTTTTTATGATATAACAGTGTTTCAAAAGTGAAGTCCAAACTCAATATATTTACACAAAGCCAATAAAGTTTAGCATTAAGGAATTGATTATGGGGTCATGCATGGTTTCTTGCTGTCAACTTGAATAAACTTATGCACATAGGATAAAATAATAATATAATCATTTAATTTTAAAAGTTGTTTCTAGTGATAAGGAAGACAAGAGAAATAGATCCATGAATTATGTTTTAATATCCTCAGACTAGTGGGAACGGAAGAAAAAAAAAATCCATTCAGTGGGTTCACAAATTAAATAAATGTAAAATTTAGTAACCAATCTAATTTAAAACATGATTAATATGTAGGACTTTGTCTCAAGTGAGGACTTGTTGCGTCTACGTGTTTACGTTAAAGCTAAGGTACGGATTTTGTGGTGTCTTGACCTTAGCATAATTGTTTTAATTCATGATATCGTATTTGTTCGTATTCGTTCGTGATTGCTACTTGAACCATTGAGTTTTCTACATTCTCTAATTACCGTTACATACATCGTATCGAGTTATTGTCCTTGCCACGCATGCGATAAGTTACCCATTTATACTCATTGTCGCATGTTCCTATGACTTTTATTATTTATTATTTATCTTTGGCTAGATGTGATATAGCCTTAGTGTATCGTTAGTGTATCTGCCTTGACTTGAGTGAATCGTTTTATTTGACCTCAATACCCGAGCATATCCACCTATGGGGACATAGGGCGTCATCATAGGCACAGTTGACGTGCACCATCCGTGGCGGTGCGAAAGGCCCACGGCGTCTCTATATTGTATTGTGTGCTAAGCGATTGCACTTATTGATTATTGAGAGGCGTATGGATCGATCCTAGGAGTGTAAGTGTAAGTGTTAGTGGTAGTGGGATAGGTGTGAGTGCCCACATCCCCTCTACATAATGGTGCATTGGAACTGCAGCTAATGTACAAAGTGCTAGTGTTTATTGTTAGTGGCTCACATGGGTATTTCTAATATACCTTTATTGTATTTCATCAGTGATCATTCAGCGTATGGTATTGGTTTCATCGTTAAAGTGTTTAGTGTATTTGCTTCTATCATTTATGTGTTAGTGCTATTGTTTCTCCGTTACTGGGCAATTTTTGGCTCAACCGTTTCTTTTTGTTGTTTTCTTTTATTATGTCTTAAACAGGTACTCAGGGAAATCGGGGAAATGTGTGAAGAGTGATAATAAAAAGCTAGAGTTGGAACAAGGAGTTTAATAAACCTTATATTCAATAAATTTAGACACTTATGTTTTTCTGTTGAGACCGTTACGCCATTTTGGGGATTTTTGTTTTTAAACCTATGGAATTTATGTTTTAATTAAGTTATTAATTGTCTCTGATTACCGAATTGTGTAACACGTCAGCCCTAATCGGGTCGGGGTGTTACAGTTATGGTATCAGAGCTTAGGCTCTATCCTGTAGAAAACTTTAACTAAATAATTAAGACATGTGAGGATTGGGTAGACATTGGGTTAGGTATTTCGTTATGCGATAAGTCCTTATTATTTGTTTTATCTAAATTCTTATTGTGTTTTTAGATGCCTCCTCGTCGTGAGACACGCAACTCTGGTCGTCGTAATGGTGGTGGACCAAATGAGCCTGATCCAACCATCGTAGCTGCTATCACTCAGGCTTTTACTGCTATGTTGCCTGCACTTGTTCAGGCCGTACGTGGTCCTGATCCGAATCCTAATCCAAACCCTAACCCCAATCCTAATCCAAACCCAAACCCAAACAGTGCAATTGGGGATTGGCTAGACAAGTTCATAAAACAGAAACCGAGATCTTTCACAAAGGCAACCACTCCAATTGTAGCAAGGGATTGGATTGCTCATATCGAGAAAATATTTCGGGCGTTAGGAGTTGGTGATGAATTTAAATCGAGATTAGCATCGTATAAACTAGAAGAAGATGCGCAAACTTGGTGGGAAGGGGTATTGGAGGAAAGAGGAGGAGACCCATTTGTGGAGAATTTACCTTGGGCAGATTTTCGTACTATTTTCTTCGAGAAATATTTTAACAGCGTGGATAAGAGTTCGTACACACGAGAGTATCACAATATCCGTCAGAGGAATGACGAACCACTTTCTGACTTCACTGATCGGTTTTATCGACTAGTTGGATTTCTTGGGTCAGCTGCTGGAACACCAGAGGAACAAGCAGAGAAATATCAATGGGCAGTTTGTGATCGGATTCGTAGAGCAATCATCCAGTCAACGTTCCCCACTGTTGCAGAGGCCGCTAAGGCTGCCAAAAAGGTTGATATGGAGAACAAAGAATTTTTGGGTGGTTCCAATAATAGTAGGAAGAGAAACAGAGACGAATACCGCAGTTCGTTCACTAGTGAGTCGTCTCAAGCGCCTACTCGAAATAATCAAAACAATATGGGGAATAGGTCATCGGGAAGGAATAATAGACCATGGCAGGGAAGGGGCCAAAATCAGGGTCAGACCAAACCCTACCAGCCACCAACCCAAGCTCAACCCGTAAACCAAAAAGGTAACCAGAACCCTACCCAGCCTCTAGTGTGTAACCATTGCAACAAGCGTCACCCGGTCATCTGTCGTCGACTTACTGGGGCTTGCCTTAAGTGTGGAGATATGGGGCATAAGATTAATGAGTGCCCAAAGGCTGGTAACCGACCAACTGATGCCACTAGGGGAGCTACTGTGCCACCTACTACTGGAGGGCGTGTTTTCTCATTGACTGCAGGGGAAGCTGCTAATGCTCCAGGTACCATCTCCGACAAATGTTCCTTTTTGTATTATTATTTTGCTTGCTTAGTTGTTTATGGCTTTCATACAATCATTTGTGTCTTATTGTTTATCGATTCACTAGGTACTGTTTCGGGTAGTATTTATTTGGGTGAGCGTGACTTGTATGTGTTATTTGATACTGGGGCAACCCACTCGATAGTCTCACAACTAATTGCCCGACATCTTAAAATTTCGCCTTCTCTATTGGATCAAGCTTTAGTCATTTCTACACCAATGGGAAATTCTTCGGTTATTACTCACATCTATAAAGATTGCCCGCTTGTGATCGGAAATGTTATTCGTATAGCGAATCTTTATCCCATGCAAATGGGAGATTTTGATGTCATACTAGGCATGGATTGGTTATCCACGCATCGCGCTACCATCGATTGTCACTCCAAACGAGTCATTTTTGGTGATATTCTGAATCCTGAATGTATTTATCAAGGATCTCAACCTCGAAAATCCATTAAAATCATCTCTGCTCTTAAAGCTCAAAAACTTATATCCCATGGATGCGAGGGATTCTTAGCTTCTATTAAAGATACCTCAGTGGATACACCACGTGTCGAAGACGTTCCTATTGTTCGAGACTTCTCTGACGTCTTTCCAGAAGAATTGCCAGGGATACCACCTGAACGTGAAGTAGAGTTCACTATTGATTTGATTCCCGGATCTGAACCTATTTCTAAAGCACCCTATCGTATGGCCCCATTGGAGTTGAAGGAATTGAAAGAGCAGCTGCAAGAACTTTTGGAACTTGGATTCATTAGACCTAGTGTTTCACCTTGGGGAGCACCGGTTTTGTTTGTGAAGAAGAAAGATGGTAGCATGCGTTTATGCATCGACTACCGGGAGTTGAATAAGATCACTATTCGTAATCGCTACCCCTTACCGCGTATTGATGACCTTTTTGACCAACTCCAAGGAGCGAAGTTTTTCTCAAAGATTGATCTCAGATCAGGGTACCATCAGTTGAGGGTCAGAGATCAAGATGTCCATAAGACAGCATTTCGTACCCGGTATGGTCACTATGAGTTTCTAGTCATGCCTTTTGGTTTGACAAATGCTCCTGCTGTTTTCATGGATCTTATGAACCGAATATTTCATGAGTACTTGGATCGATTCGTGATCGTATTCATCGATGACATCTTGGTGTTTTCTAAAAGTAGAGGAGAGCATGAGGACCATCTTCGCACTGTTCTAGGAACTTTACGCCAGGAGAAGTTATACGCAAAATTTTCTAAGTGCGACTTTTGGCTTGAAAAAGTGGCGTTTCTAGGCCACATTGTATCAGCGGAAGGTATCACAATGGATCCATCAAAAGTGGAAGCTATCACTAAATGGCCCAGACCAACTTCAGTTACCGAAGTTCGAAGTTTTCTTGGTCTAGCGGGTTATTATCGACGTTTCGTAGAAGGATTTTCTATTTTGGCCTTACCTCTCACTCAACTCTTGAGGAAAGGGGTAAAATTTACTTGGAACGATGATCGAGAAAAGAGTTTTGAGGCATTGAAGCAGAAGCTAGTATCCGCTCCTATCCTTACTCTACCTTCTGGCACAGGCGGATTCGATATATACAGTGATGCATCAAAGAAAGGGCTTGGTTGTGTTCTCATGCAGCATGGAAAGGTTATTGCTTATGCCTCGCGTCAGCTTAAACCCTACGAGGTGAATTATCCCACGCATGATCTAGAGTTAGCGGCAGTTGTTTTTGCACTTAAGATTTGGAGGCATTATTTGTATGGGGAGACATGTAACATATTCACCGACCATAAGAGCCTCAAGTATATTTTCACTCAGAAGGAGCTTAACATGAGGCAGAGGAGATGGTTAGAGCTACTCAAGGATTATGATGCCAACATTCAGTACCACCCTGGTAAAGCAAATGTTGTTGCAGATGCACTGAGTAGGAAAAATTCTGGGGGTTTGGCATGCTTGACTGTGCAACCTCAAATTCAATCAGACCTGAGACGCATGGATATTGGTATACAAGTTGGTGAGTCTGGTGGTTATTTGGCTAGACTGAAAATCGAACCGAACCTTATCACTCAGATAAAGGAAGCTCAAAAAGAAGATGGTGAGCTTTGGGCGGTCTTACAAAATTTGGGAGTAGGAAAACAATCTGAATTTCGAGTGGATGAACATGGAACAATATGGTGTGGGAAGCGTTTATGTGTGCCAGATGATTCCGCTCTTCGTGAATCATTACTGACTGAGGCACATAGTTCACCTTATTCTATACACCCTGGATCCACAAAGATGTATAGGGATTTGAGGCAACATTTTTGGTGGAGTGGTATGAAAGAAGATGTAGCTAGACATGTGAGCCAGTGTTTGATTTGTCAACAAGTGAAGATTGAACATCAACGGGCTAGTGGATTATTACAGCCTTTAGATATTCCCGTCTGGAAGTGGGATGATATTTCTATGGACTTTGTAACTGGTCTACCAAGAACCCGTATGAAGAACGATGCTATTTGGGTTGTGGTAGATAGACTTACAAAATCTGCTCATTTCTTACCCATTCAAAAAGGGTACTTGGTGAGTAAGCTATCAGAGATATTCCTTCGTGAGATTGTTCGATTGCATGGTACTCCATCTTCTATAGTGTGTGATAGAGATCCCCGTTTCACATCACGGTTCTGGAAGGGTTTCCAAAATGCTTGGGATACGAAGATAAGATTTAGCACTGCTTTCCATCCTCAAACTGATGGACAGTCTGAACGTACTATTCAGACTCTGGAGGATATGCTTAGATCGTGTGCACTTGAGTGGACGGGAAACTGGGATGAATACTTGTGCTTGGTGGAGTTTGCCTACAACAATAGTTGGCAAGCTAGTATTGATATGGCACCTTTTGAATTGTTATACGGGCGTAAATGTCGAGCTCCCACATGTTGGGACGAGGTCGGAGAAAAGATGATTGAGGGTCCTGAACTGGTGCATATCACGAACGAAAAGGTTGCTATTGCTCGTGAGAAACTTAAGGAAGCCCAGAGTAGACAAAAGAGTTATGCTGATCGCCACCGACGAGTTTTGGAATTTAATGTAGGTGAAAAAGTATTCTTAAAAGTCTCACCATGCAGAGGTGTCCGACGTTTTGGTATAAAAGGAAAATTGAGTCCTCGCTTTATCGGACCATTTGAAATTTTGGAACGAGTTGGCGAAGTTTCTTATCGGTTAGCTCTACCGCCACAACTGTCGCACGTGCATAATGTGTTCCATATTTCACTGTTGCGCGGGTATAATTATCATCCACTTCATGTTGTGAACTATTCTCTACACGAGATTCGAGAGGACTTATCATACGAAGAGGAACCAGAGGCTATCTTGGACCGACAAGAACGCGTGATGCGTAAGAAATCTTTTCCATTCGTCAAAATATTGTGGAAAAATCACCCAGAACGTGAAGCCACTTGGGAATCGGAGGAAGCGATCCGTTCTCAATACCCATATCTATTCGAAACCTAAGGTTAGTATTCCTAATGGTTAAATTTTCGTACTCACTTGTGTGTCTCTTCGACTCTTTTTCTAATTGTGTGTGCAACTTCGTTATCGTTAATCGTATCCTTAACCAGTGACATGAATAGTATACCATATTCGTAATCGCAAATTTCGTGGACGAAATTATTTTAAGGGGTAGCGAGTTGAAATACCCGTACTGTATAGTGTCATATAATGTTTATTTCGAGGACGAAATTTCTTTTAAGTGGGGTAGAATTGTAATATACGAAACTTTCAAACCTAATGAAATAAATGTCATAAGTAATGCGACATATTATTATGTCGGATATTCAACGTCAAGAACGTGGTCAACCTTTAAACCACAATTAATTGGAGTATAATAATAGTAATAATAATAATAATAATAACAATAATAATAATAATAATAATAATAAAAATAGTAGTAGTAGTTAAGATTGTTGTGTCCATATATGTTCCTACGAAGGATGAAAATAAATAATCATATGAATTATTATAGCACTTTCTAATCATAATTGTAGTAGATATTATAGGAACCAGCAAACAAAAAAAAAATAATAAATAAATAATAGTGAAACCGAAATATGAGAAAAAAAAATAATAATAATCATAACAATAAAATAACACTATGCCAATCACAATTCAATATGTGTATCTACCTCATATCTGTGCCTTGGAAACAAAGATAACAAAAAAAAAAAAATATTATTTAAATGAGTTAAATATGGTGTAAATTATTATACAGCAAAACATCTTTCAAAAATTAAAAATCATTTCCATATCACTGACAATATTGTCGTGGCTTTCCTTCCTAACATTTCTATTACATAAATCATGGGATTTCGAATCCCTTTAAACGACCAGCTCAAAAATTAAATATATTAGTCGATCTCGATAATTCTTTCCAAACCTTCTTTCCTCCCTCTCGTTCTACCTTCCATCCACAGCTATAGTACCGACGAAATCGCCTCCGCCACCCACAAGTTTGAACCTAACTCACCGGTCCGTTTCGCCTACAATCCGTCTAGTTGGAGCCGCAGCAGAACTACCGACCCCCAATCTGAACCGAACAAACTTGCTGGTCCCGCCTGCGGTTCGTGTGATTGAACGCTACAAAAGACGGCAGAGCACCGCTACCACGTTGATCGGTCGTGCGGTAAGCTTCCTCTTTCAGTCGACAATCTCTTGTATAGTAGCTATATAATTTCGACCCACCTACGTTTAAATAACTAGATTCTGGTCACCGTCTCAGTTGTACACTCGGAAGTCTAATATCTTCGATCCATCACCATACCCATCGACTAGTGGTGATATAAAGATCTGTGGCGAACCTGTATTGCACCACGCCAGTCGTCTTTGCTCTTCGACATAAGGTATCAGCACTAACCTGTTGGTGAAAACATTATATGAAAACGAAACTAGTGAATAAAATAGTGGCACTATGAACACACAAAATTTATTTCGCATAAATAAACTTAGTTTCCTTCAAGTTGACAGAAGTGAGCCTTTGTGATCGTTTACATGCTCATTTTTTTTAGCCTACATTGTGGAGATTTCATGAGATTGACACAAAGAAAACGAAAATGTAACTCTAAATTTATATTAAAGGTTTCATTTACCAACGACCACCATCAGTTCTTAACATAACTCTCCTAAAATGATCTACATTCTTTTTATGATATAACAGTGTTTCAAAAGTGAAGTCCAAACTCAATATATTTACACAAAGCCAATAAAGTTTAGCATTAAGGAATTGATTATGGGGTCATGCATGGTTTCTTGCTGTCAACTTGAATAAACTTATGCACATAGGATAAAATAATAATATAATCATTTAATTTTAAAAGTTGTTTCTAGTGATAAGGAAGACAAGAGAAATAGATCCATGAATTATGTTTTAATATCCTCAGACTAGTGGGAACGGAAGAAAAAAAAATCCATTCAGTGGGTTCACAAATTAAATAAATGTAAAATTTAGTAACCAATCTAATTTAAAACATGATTAATATGTAGGACTTTGTCTCAAGTGAGGACTTGTTGCGTCTACGTGTTTACGTTAAAGCTAAGGTACGGATTTTGTGGTGTCTTGACCTTAGCATAATTGTTTTAATTCATGATATCGTATTTGTTCGTATTCGTTCGTGATTGCTACTTGAACCATTGAGTTTTCTACATTCTCTAATTACCGTTACATACATCGTATCGAGTTATTGTCCTTGCCACGCATGCGATAAGTTACCCATTTATACTCATTGTCGCATGTTCCTATGACTTTTATTATTTATTATTTATCTTTGGCTAGATGTGATATAGCCTTAGTGTATCGTTAGTGTATCTGCCTTGACTTGAGTGAATCGTTTTATTTGACCTCAATACCCGAGCATATCCACCTATGGGGACATAGGGCGTCATCATAGGCACAGTTGACGTGCACCATCCGTGGCGGTGCGAAAGGCCCACGGCGTCTCTATATTGTATTGTGTGCTAAGCGATTGCACTTATTGATTATTGAGAGGCGTATGGATCGATCCTAGGAGTGTAAGTGTAAGTGTTAGTGGTAGTGGGATAGGTGTGAGTGCCCACATCCCCTCTACATAATGGTGCATTGGAACTGCAGCTAATGTACAAAGTGCTAGTGTTTATTGTTAGTGGCTCACATGGGTATTTCTAATATACCTTTATTGTATTTCATCAGTGATCATTCAGCGTATGGTATTGGTTTCATCGTTAAAGTGTTTAGTGTATTTGCTTCTATCATTTATGTGTTAGTGCTATTGTTTCTCCGTTACTGGGCAATTTTTGGCTCAACCGTTTCTTTTTGTTGTTTTCTTTTATTATGTCTTAAACAGGTACTCAGGGAAATCGGGGAAATGTGTGAAGAGTGATAATAAAAAGCTAGAGTTGGAACAAGGAGTTTAATAAACCTTATATTCAATAAATTTAGACACTTATGTTTTTCTGTTGAGACCGTTACGCCATTTTGGGGATTTTTGTTTTTAAACCTATGGAATTTATGTTTTAATTAAGTTATTAATTGTCTCTGATTACCGAATTGTGTAACACGTCAGCCCTAATCGGGTCGGGGTGTTACATGGTCTCTCCAAAATCCATGATTCCATGTATTACTTGTCGTTGATCCACCAACACGTTCACTATACTTGAGTTCTTGCACCCACCAACAAGAGTCATTCTTTCCCTTTCATTCCCTCTCGGCAACCTTGCTTATTCCTTCCTCTCGATCACATTAGTCTTGATCATCATCACGATAATCACTATCATGATCTTCATCGCATTTATTCATATCACGCCTTTTTTGCCGTCTGCTCGGATTCGTATCACACGATCCTCAATCCTGTTTCACACAAGTTCGCTTTCACAGCCTTTTGACACTTCTCAACTTACAATGGCAGTCCGATAACAACATAAATCCTTTTGATTTTATTCCACATACTTGCACTTTGTTCTTTCTTTCACTTCTCGTCTTATTTTTTTGCTCCCCTATGTTTCTCGTGCCAAGCGTATGCAATATACTTTCTTTTTCACAGTTTAGATTAGTGGCAGAACTAGATGACAAATTTAGGGTATCCCAATTTTTTTTTATCATACATTCATACAATAATAAAAAAAAACATGATAACAAATAAAGTTAAACAAATACCTAGGGTCGTCCTTGAGAATTCAGATACCCTAAAGGGCCCAGTGCAAGTATAACACATAGGCCCCTATATACATATTTATAATAGAAAAACAGTAATAAGATGGTTTTAAGAGCCTTCCATATAAAAAAACCAAATAATATGTATTTGTACTACTTTTTTGTTAGGGCTTTAAATTTCACTAGTAGTGTATTGCTCACTGACTGCATCCTAATAAAAGAAACCATCCTTAAAAACAATAGATAAAATATTGACTATTTTAGATAACCAAATAAGTGCTTAAAAAAACACCTATAAAAAATCGGATAAAACCAACTTAAAAAGCTATATTTTGACCATTTTATATATTTAATAATTTAATAATTAATAATATGACAAAATATAAGAACCTAACTTTTTATATAATTGCTTAAAAAAACTCACAAAATTACATTCTCTCAGGCACCAAAATAAAATTAATGAAGTAATAACAATCAAACTATATATTATATTATATATTTAACTAGTTTAAGTACTCGTGTTACACGGGTTACACAAAGTTAAGTATGTTATTTATTAGTGTTTACATGTAGTTATTGGGTTTCCTTCTGAATTGGTGTATATGCATTATGCCTTGTGAAGATGGATTTGATCGGATGATTCCACTGGTGCCACGATAATACTCCAGTGTTCCGTCAGTGGTCCAAATTTGTCGTTAAAAAAATGGGATTATATGTGTAGTTTTAAAAACATGATAACTTCTTACAAATCAAATGACACGTATTCTAAACCTATTGGTTGCTCTCAAAACTAATGAAACCCCATGAACTCCTGGTTATGGATCATCCCGATGCTTCTTTCCATGACCCCTGCATATCTTGATCCAACTTCATAACCCTACATCTTCCAAGCACAGATAGGAAAGTGGATGTAGAAAGTTACCCATTGTAAGAGCAACGACAAAGATGACAGCCGAACGAATGAATACAATAAGCGAAGCTCTATGTAGAAATGCAACAACTCTTCTTAGGAAAATTGACCCTAGAAGTCGGCCATAACGGGTACCGTCATCATGTATAAAGCGAATAAATACATAGCCTGAGCTAGGGCTGGCATATCGTGTATACCTGTACACGATAAGACACGACACGATAAGACACGATACACGAAATCCCATACACGAACACGACACGAAAACTTATCGTGTCCTTTTTTTCAAACACGAACACGAACACGACACGATATACACGAAAATTACCTGTTAATACCTGTTAACACGACTGTTCGACTGTTATACACGAAAATTATCTGTTAATACCTGTTAACACGAACAAAAACACGAACACGACATGCTATCTGAGAGTTACAGAGGGAGTTTAGGGTTTTGTTTTTTTTTAATTGAATGAGGAATGAAAATAGAAAGGAATTAAGGAACCCACACGCACACGGCTGATGAGTTTTATTTAATTTAATTTCTTATCGTGTACTAACGGGTATTAACAGGTAAACAAGTATTTAACCTGTTTATACACGAAAATTAACAGGTAATCTCGTGTCTACCTATTTGGTACACGATACCTGTTAAGGCCATACATGATACCTGTTAACTTCGTGTAGGTTCGTGTCGTGTATTCGTGTAAAATTGCCAGCCCTAGCCTGAGCGGGCTTATCTCAAACCGGTCAAATACAAAATAGCTAAAAGGGGAAGTGGTGTAATGAGTCAAACATGTTGCAGAGTTGACTTAACAAAATTTAAAATATTACTGTGATAAAACTGTTTTTGTAATGACAATTGAAGCATTATTATCTATAAAAATCTGAAAATGGGGTTGATATAATGTTTGCTTATAAACCCTATCTGACCAGCATTGTTTCAGACCTTACTTAGATTTGCCCGTTTTGAAACATTACCCCTACACCCTATGTACCCGCCCACATACCCTTTTGTCGAGTGCCAGACTGAAATCAATTGGAGTTGAAAATTATACAATGTGAAATCGGGGACCGCTTTAGAATGTAAAATTCGATCACAGATAATGACGATGAAAATATCATCATAAATGTAGTTTTACCAGACGTTATAGTTTGAAAAAGAAGAAATACCAAGGCCGGCCTAGAGGGTGTGCAGAGTGGGCGACGGCCCAAGGCCCAAACTCCTAAGTGGCCGGAAATTTTTAAAAAATATAGTATATATATTTGATGCGTGGTCGAATAACGGTGTTCGTATTTGCGTAACTTGATGTTTTTACATGGGTTTTAATTCCGAATAGTCTACTTTTAATTAAAATTGTGTTTTGCAGGTTTAATGAAGTTTAATGTGCTTTTTGGGAGCTCTACGGACTACCGGGACGAAAAACGGACCACCGGGACGTCAAACGGGTCAACCGGGACCAAAGGATACGAAAAACAGAAATCAGAAGATGCAGGCACCGTCGCCGATATAACAACCCTCCTAAAATGTTTCAACACCCCTAAAATATATTGAAATATCCCAATATGCCTTAAAATATAGCCCGTATGCGAAAACCGAGCCAAGAATACGATATAACATTAAAAATTAAATAAAAACAAAATTATATGGGCGCTCGCGGGCCGCGTAGCCTTTAGCTACTGCTTACGCGGGCCGCGACAGCTACAAGATCAGGCGACACCCGGTGCTGCCACGTGTCATCATCGTGGCGGAGGTAGTGAGATGACTGGGCCAGGCAAGGGCCTACCCAGTCCACTACGCGGGCCGCTTAGCCCGTGGTCTCACCTTAGGCGGGCCGTGTGAAACCCGAAATCAGCTCCTATATAATGGGAGCTCGGGCTTTCAGTTTTCGTCGCTCAATTCTTCGATCTCTCTCTCTCAATTTCTGCATAGATAATATAATTTCCGGGTATAATATCCCCCTAAATAACGAGGTTCTGCTCCATTGTAAGTATCATAAAATAAACCCTGGATACGTATTAGATACGCTGCCCGATTGATCTAGGTTTCCGTAACGGCTGTCGTGATTCTGCCCGACGTAGTCGTTGGAATGCCGTCTCGGGGAGGGTATTACTAATGTTAAAATGGGTTATTATACTAACGCATGTGCATTGTGTAATTTATAGATTGTCACCAGGAAACTCTTACAGAAAACTTAAGACAGCAATGTGAGTAATCTCCTTTTTGCAACTATTTTTACAAAACCTCACACGATTAATTATATATGAAACAGTTATTGAGTATTTGTAAGGATACAATTATCGTCGGTATGTTGGGGTTTTTTATACAAAATTTGTTACTGCCTTGCGAGGAGTAACATGACCACAAGTCGGGTTGACAGTACCGTGGGTGGTAATTGGTATGACTTGGAAACAAATGTAATTGCGTGAACGCCCTCAATACTGTACAATGGTCTTTATTAAACTTGATTAAACCGAGATTCACTCACCAGTATTTCCCACTGACAAAATGTTTTTAAACACGTTTCAGGTAACAATATGTGAAAGCCAAATAGAAGCCAGTTGGACAGCACTGAAGGCTTGGAAAAGTAGTAATAAGCTTACCTAAAATAAAATGTATGTTTTTATTAAATAAAATAGGGTTTACCCCTATGAAAATGTGTGTATTTGAAACTTGGGATTATTCCCACGTGTTTAATATTATGAAAATATGCTATTTCACTCTGATAAAATATTTCCTAACTACGGTCCTGATGTAAATTCCGCTGCCAAAATGGATAAACACAAGATACCACCAAAACTGGTCGCGGCCGCCCGTTCCCGGGTTTGTTAGGGGACGGGGTTTGCGACAGAAGGTGGTATCAGAGCTAAGCCACTAATTCAGCCACATAAATGTTCTGCTGACACCAAGATATTATTTAAAGTATTAGGAAATAAATTACGGAAATACGCGCATAATTGTATTTTATTGTTATGTGTTATTTGACTATTTGTTAGTTTACAGTATGAGCGACCAAGGACCATCCGACGCGTATCGTCAGTTGTCTGGTTCGCCTAGAAGCGAAGGCGCCTCTTCACAGCCTGCCCTCTCAGGGTATTCTGCTTATAATGAAGAAGGAATATTCGTGTTTAAGGCTCAGTCTGAAGAGCCATTCCCTCCGAAAAAGAGAGGATGGTTCAGTAGGGGAGCACATGAACGTAGGAAGCGAATGAAAAAGTCACAAGAACAGAGAGCACTAGCACCGCTAAAAGAGAGACAGATGCCCATGCCCAGGACATGATTAATAGGGGTTTAGCCAATTTCCATATCCTAGCAACTACTGCAGCCGACCCTAACCTGGAGTAACTGATAGCACCCCAACCACAACCACTATTTCCCGCTCAGCCAATGGAAATAGAAAACCCAGAAAATCAAGTTGAAATGCATGATTTTAACCCGGAGGAGATACCTAGGGTACCAGCACCCAATCCCTTAGACCCAGATTATGACCCATGGTGGGATGATAATAGGGATTATGTGCCACGTTACTCGATACTAGAAGAGATGCCCATGAAGAATCTAGGAGCATACCCAGGTTTGGACCCTCTAGATCCCTACTATGATAGTGATCAGTACATTAGGGAGATCTTAGAGAATTCTTACCCATACCAGGAACCCGCACCCCAGATTCCAAACCCAGTCCCGGAACCTGCACCCCCAATGAATGCAGAAAATGTACAAGAACTTAGGACATTTGGGGAGGAAATCTTAGAAAGTAGCGAGAGGATGAGACAGGTGGGGGAGCGACTTGTCTGGAAGTACGACGAGCGCAATATGGATTTCTGGATGAATCTGTCACACCCCCACAATCCACGCGCGGAGTATCACCGCTTGGAGGCGTGACTGACCAAGATCAAGCCACCAATCATATTGAACATAACAAGTAATAAGTAAAATTCAACCACACAATATGAAAGGTGTTCAAGTAAAAAACGTAGTTAAGTGTTTAGCGGAAGCATAATTGTAAAACCCAATGTAAGTATTAAGTACGAAATAAAGTAATGTTTTTAGCATGGCACACACTACCATGTCCCACAACGACCGCGCTTCCCTGTGCAAGCTCCAAGAGTACCTATCGACCTGCAAGGCATGTAACAACGAGTCAACAACAAAGTTGAGCGAGTTCACAATTGGTTGTTTAGTTGTAGTATTCGTTTCGTAAGTCATATGTACGTTTTGTATACCATGTATCGTATTAATTCGTATCGCGGTCTCCCAGACATGTGTGTGAAGATTAGTGGGGCTTCCCATGCGTTACTAGACCGTGTGTATTGACTGCTACGAAAATGTAAGAGGTGCCCTAAGTCAATGTCTATCAGCATTGACCATTTTTGCCATAGTCCATTAGTACACGCCAGTTCGAACGACACGGTGTGAGGTTTGTTAAACCTAATAGCGCTATTAACTAATGACCCGCTCGCCATAGGCCTCGGCAATTAAGTCGATATAAATGAGGGACTTCAATGATAGAGGTTTGGTCCAGTGTGTATTCTTGGCATCCTACTCCCAGAGGATGGTTGTAATTACCGTTTAGTTCATTTACCCATTCCCAACCCTTGGGAATCCCATGCCTTGGAAATAGTGTGAACTCACCTTGGTTTGCTCGGCAGATACACGAAAAGGTTACTTGAGCTATAAGGGGTCAACCACGTCCTAACATGGTTACCATACGAGTCAGGTCTAGGTTCAAATAGTGCACGTAAGTCATGGCAACACGTTACAGTCATATTCATACTTGTGCGATTCAAATGGAAGCCCAATAATAACCGGCCCAACATGTTGTGCGTTCAGCACAGCCTTGTGCGATCCAACATAAACCCGACCCAACAATTAAGAAGCCCAACAGCATACTCGGCCCAATTAGTGACAAACAATGACCTTGTGCGATCCGGACGACTTGTGCGATCCGGTCGGGTTATGCGAGTGGATATTGGGCTTTAAGGCCCAACAGTCCAATTGTTAGTGTGTGGCCCAAGCCTTGTGCGATCAGCACTGTCTTGTGCGATCCACAGGTCTTGTGCGATCATGCATGTCCTGGTTGTACACTGTGCCTAATGTGATTGTACCCAGCTTGTGCGATTCCCTTGTGCGACCAGTCTTGTCCGTTCAGATTAGATTCCATGTGATCTGATCTTGTGTGACCGAAGGGAAACTTGTGCGATTTGTTTTAATATACGAAAGTTATGCTAATCAGTTACATGGTTTCCATATTTGCACACAATCAATCAACAACCAACAGTTTTAGATTATACAAATTATCGATCAAACAAGGGTTTTATCATCTAATTCATATAAACCCTAGTTATATTCAAAGCATAAACAATAACTAATCAAATCATAAAATTTGGTCTGATTACATGAACATACAACCGATTACATACATTCGATCCTAAATTATCATGCTAACAATCCGAAAACAGGACATGATAGCCGATTAACATCTATTCGCTTTTGGGTCATCATCATACAACCTGATTCACTAGAACATCATCATTCACACAAACAATTCTAGTTATCACATAAAATCATGGCACCCATAATATCATCTTAACAAAACAATAACAGTGAAACACTAACCGGTTAGAAAGTAGATCAAAGATTGATCCGAACAGGGAAAGATCTTCGAGAGATGGGGATGAGTGATCGTCGGCTTCGAGAAGAGAGAAGGAGAGAATAGGGTTTTGTGTGTTTTCTTATTTTGCAACAAGTGAGAAACTAAACTTCCTAAGGTATGTGTATGCATATGAAGGAGTGGGCCGAACCCGAACTTGGGCTGCCCATTGGTTTCGGATGCAAAAGTGTGGCCCGAATGGGCTTGTGCGATCGGGTTACATACATACACATAACACAATATCAAACATAACATTCAATTAATCAACCAAGTCCATACAATCACATATGGTCCACATACGTTACATTAAACACGAAGATGGGTTCTGAAATACGAGTTGTCACATTATCCCCAAGTTGAAAGAAATTTCGTCCCGAAATTTAGCACATACTCACTGAGGAAGCTAGTTAAGTTTTATGGTTTTCCTGGTTTTCCTGGGGTGTCACATCCTTCCCCCGTTGGTTTGGAATTTCGTCCCGAAATTCCGCAGTAGCTTCAGCCTCAGTAGTGGTTGTACTGTTTGAGTACAATTGGGGATACTTTTGTTTCATTTGGTCTTCGCGTTCCCAGGTGAACTCTGGGCCACGACGGGAGTTCCAACAAACTCGAACGAGCGGTATTCTGGTGTGCTTGAGAACCTTAACATCCTGGTCCGTGATTTCAACTAGTTCTTCAACGAATCGCAAGTGATCGTCGATCATGAGCTCCTTCAAAGGAACTATGAGGGTCTCATCTGACAGACACTTCTTCAGATTTGACACGTGAAAGACGTTGTGAACTCCACCGAGTTCTGCTGGTAGGTTCTGTTTGTAGGCCACCTTGCCTATCTTCTCGATGATTTCGAAAGGTCCGACATATCGTGGATTGAGCTTGCCTTGTTTGCCAAAACGAACTACACCTTTCCAAGGTGAGACTTTGAGTAGCACTCGATCCCCAACCTGGAACTCGAGTGGTTTCCTGCGCTTATCAGCGTAGCTTTTCTGACTGTCACGAGCTGCCGCCATTCGTTTCCGTATCTGTGCGATCCTTTCTGCAGCATCAACTACAAGTTCTGGACCCGTGATCAGACTATCACCCACATCTGCCCAGCAAAGAGGTAATTGGCATTTACGCCCGTACAATGCCTCGAATGGAGCGGCTTGGATGCTGGTGTGGTAACTGTTGTTATACGAAAACTCCACTAAAGGGAGGTGTTTTTCCCAGCTGTTGCCGAAGTCGATTACACATGCACGGAGCATGTCTTCTAGGGTTTGAATAGTGCGCTCAGACTGCCCATCCGTCTGAGGGTGATAAGCTGTGCTCATGTCTAATCGAGAGCCAAAAGATTTATGCATTGCTTGCCACAGTTCTGAAGTAAAACGCGCATCGCGATCAGAAATAATGGAGGTTAGCACCCCGTGCGTCGAAACCACTTCCTTTAAGTAAATGTCTGCTAAGGTGGGGAACTTGTCCGTTTCCTTGATAGCCAAGAAATGTACAGACTTAGTGAGTCGATCCACGATCACCCACATAGTATCGTTCCCACGTTGAGATCTAGGCAGGCCAGTAACAAAATCCATGGAAATTTCCTCCCATTTCCATTGTGGTATCTTTGGTTGCTGGAGTAGGCCTGAGGGTTTCTGATATTCCGTCTTGACTCTCGTACAAGTCAAACATTTGCTAAAGTAAGTTGCTATGTGGGCTTTCATGCTAGGCCACCAATACGTAGTTCTGAGGTCGTGGTACATCTTATCTGAACCCGGATGTACTGAGTAGCGAGACTTATGTGCTTCATCCATCACTAGCTCGCGTAAGTTTCCATAATGTGGGACCCAAATGCGTCCTGCTACATAGTAGGCTCCGTCTTCCTTTTGTTCTAACCGTTGCCTTGAGCCACGTAGGGCTTCAGCCCTGACATTTTCTGGTTTCAACGCTTCTACCTGAGCCTCTCGTATCTGTGCAGGAAGACTAGATTGAATAGTGAGTTGCAATGCTTGTACACGCCTAGGTGTAGTATCCTTTCGACTGAGGGCATCTGCCACAACATTGGCTTTGCCTGGATGGTACTTTATTGCGCATTCGTAATCGTTCAAAAGCTCGACCCATCGTCGTTGACGCATGTTTAGTTCCTTCTGTTTGAAGATATGCTCGAGACTCCTGTGATCCGTGTAGATGGTGCACTTGGTACCGTACAGGTAATGTCTCCATATCTTAAGCATGAAGACAACAGCTCCCAGCTCCAAATTGTGCGTAGTGTAGTTCCTTTCGTGAACTTTAAGTTGGCGTGATGCGTAGGCAATGACCTTGTCACGTTGCATCAACACACATCCAAGACCCTGAATGGATGCGTCGCAATAAACCGCAAAATCGTATGTGCCTTCAGGCAATGAGAGGATAGGTGTGCTACAAAGTCTATCCTTTAAGTGCTAAAACGCCGTTTCCTGTGTATCACCCCAACGATATGTGACACCCTTCTGAGTCAGTAGAGTAAGCGGCTGCGTAATCTTAGAAAAATCCTTGATGAATCTTCTGTAGTAACCTGCCAAACCCAAGAATTGGCGAATTTCCGTTGGTGTGAGAGGTACATGCCAGTTCTTAATCGAGTCTACCTTAGATGGATCAACATGAATTCCATCCTTGTTTACCACGTGGCCTAGAAAGTGGACTTCACGAAGCCAGAAGTCGCATTTAGAAAACTTAGCGTACAACTATTCTGCTCGAAGGAGTTCCAAAATGAGTCGTAAATGCTGCTCGTGTTCCTCCCGACTCTTAGAGTAGATCAGAATGTCGTCGATGAATACAATCACAAACTTATCCAAGTAGGGCTTGCACACTCTGTTCATAAGATCCATGAAGATTGCAGGCGCGTTTGTTAACCCGAATGGCATGACCAGAAACTCGTAGTGGCCGTAGCGAGTTCTGAATGCCGTTTTGGAGACGTCCTCGTCCTGGACTCTCAGTTGATGGTAACCTGACCTCAGATCAATCTTCGAATAGTAGCTCGACCCTTGCAATTGGTTGAACAAGTCGTCAATGCGTGGAAGAGGATAGCGATTCTTCTCAGTCACCTTGTTTAGTTCGCGGTAGTCTATGCACATACGGAAGGTACCGTCTTTCTTTTTCACAAAAAGGACTGGAGCTCCCCAGGGCGAAGAGCTAGGACGTATGAAACCCTTTTCCAAGAGTTCTTGTAGCTGTGCAGATAGTTCTTCTATTTCTGACGGAGCTAAGCGGTACGGTGCACGAGCTATTGGTGCTGCTCCAGGAGCTAGCTCGATTTGGAATTCGACCTGGCGATGAGGCGGTAGTCCAGGTAAATCTTCAGGAAACACTTGAGGAAAGTCACGTACCACTGGAATATCCTCTAATCTCTTCTCTTTCGTTGATGCGTCAGTAACTAGCACTAAAATAGCGGAGTGGCCCTTTCGCAGACACTTCTGAGCCTTAAGAAAGGAGATGATGCCCACCACGGCACCACTCTTGTCGCCCTGAATTTCGAGAGGTTCTTTACCAGAATGGGGAATACGAACAATATTCTCTTTGCACAAGATCTCTGCTTGCTGTTGGGATAACCAATCCATCCCAATGACGATGTCAAAACTACCCAGAACTATAGGAATGAGATCAATAGAGAAAGTTTGTCCAGCGAGGACAAGATTACAACCCTGAACTATGTGTGTGGCATCTAAACTTTTACCATTGGCTAACTCTACGACATGTTTGGTGTTTAAAGGAGTTGGTGCATGTTTAAGCATTTGACTAACTTTTATAGACACATAACTGGTATCGGCACCCGAATCAAATAAAACAGTAACATAAAAGTCGTCGAGAAGGAACTTACCCATCACTACATTGGGGTCATTCCTAGCATCACCCTTACCAAGCACGAACGCACGACCCCTAGCACCGTTGTCATTATTGTTTCCCCCATTGTTGTTCCCATTGCCCTGATTATTGTTGTTGTTCTGATTCTGGTTTAACTGGGGGCAGTCCCGCTTGAAATGGCCTTCAGCACCACACTGAAAGCATCCCTTGTTGCCTCGCTGCTGTTGCTGCTGCTGGTTCCGTGGAGCTGGTGGTTGTTGTTGCTGCTGGTTCTGATTTGCAGGTCGTGAGCTCCTGCAATCCTTAGCTTCATGACCCATCTTGAGACATCTCTGAAAACGACCCCTGTTGCACTGACCATTGTGGTGCCTGTTGCATGTGTTGCACTTCGGGAGGTTTCCTCGATATCCACCCTGCCTTTGACCACCAGAAGATTGCTGACCAGGGCTCTGATAGTCATCAATCTTTCGCTGCTGTGTCTGGGACTGTACTGAAGTCGAACCCTTCCTGGAGGCCCCATCCCATATTCGCTTGTTATCACTAGGAGTAGCAGAAGTAGTAGTAGTAGCAGCACCGATACGCTTAGGCAGCCTGTTCTGTTCCACTGCCTGGTCTGTGAGACGATGAGCAAGACAAGTAACATCCTGGATGGTAGCAAGGTTAGCCGAAGTCACATGGCTTTGAATTTCTGGCACCAGACCCCTGAGATACAGCTCGATACGCTTGATGGGAGGATCCACCATAGTTGGACACAGGATGGCCAGCTCGTTTGACCTTTTTTATACGCCTCTATCTCCGAACCTGTCATCTTCAGGTTAAAGAACTCCACTTCTAACTTGTGGATGTCATCCCGACTACAATATTCCCGCTTGATCAATTCCTTAAAGTCGTTCCATGGGGTGGCGTTGGCAGCTACCAGCCCCAACATTTGTACTTACGCATTCCACCAAGTTAGCGCAATGCCTTCGAGAGTACCAGTGGCATACTTCACCCTGCGAGCCTCAGGGCATTCACACATCTCAAAGATGGACTCGAGCTTCTCAAACCAATGGAGGAGTCCAACGGCCCCTTCAGTGCCACTGAATGTGCTAGGACGACAGTCCATGAAAGTCTTGAATGTGCATACAGGTGGTTGAGCGTGCTGACCTGTTATGGGTAAGGACAGGACAAAGTTTAAACACAAGAGTTGGTTTAGAGGTGTAGGATCTAAAGATCCTAGATTGAGTTACGACTGCAAGGTATACCTCCTGCTTGTGCGGCCGCAAATGCCGCAACAACTTGTTCGTTAATCAGAGCCGTCAACTGGGCTTGAGTCATGTTAACGCGTCCACTCATGATCTTCATAACAAAAGGGGAACATGAGTGAGGGAGGTTCGCGAAGATGCAATGACAGAAGAGAGTAAGCACACAAGTGTTCTCAAGCAATAGTTGTTACGTTTATCTAAGCATACCACGAGCAATGTTCTATGTAATCTAGCAAGTAGGCAATGTAAACATAAATCATATCACCTAGAATGTTGAGTCTTGCACGTGGAGCGAAGCGTCGTTGTGGATCGTTGAGCACTGTACAGGTTATAGTCTAGTTTTAACAAAAACTTTTTCCCCAGACATGTGTGCGAAGATTAGTGGGGGCTTCCCATGTGTTACTAGACCGTGTGTATTGACTGCTATGAAAATGTAAGAGGTGCCCTAAGTCAATGTCTATCAGCATTGACCCTTTTGCCCATAGTCCATTAGTACATGCCCGTTCGAACGACACGGTGTGAGGTTTGTTAAACCTAATAGCGCTATTAACTAATGACCCGCTCGCCATAGGCCTCGGCGATTAAGTCGATACAAATGAGGGACTTCAATGATAGATGTTTGGTCCAGTGTGTATTCTTGGCATCCTACTCCCAGAGGATGGTTGTAATTACCGTTTAGTTCATTTACCAATTCCCAACCCTTGGGAATCCCATGCCTTGGAAAGAGTGTGAACTCACCTTGGTTTGCTCGGCAGATACACGAAAAGGTTACTTGAGCTATAAGGGGTCAACCACGTCCTAACATGGTTACCATACGAGTCAGGTCTAGGTTCAAATAGTGCACGTAAGTTTTACACATAAGCTAAGCAGGCTACGAACACGTATCGATCATGGCAACACGTTACAGTCATATTCATACTTGTGCGATTCAAATGGAAGCCCAATAATAACCGGCCCAACATGTTGTGCGTTCAGCACAGCCTTGTGTGATCCAACATAAACCCGGCCCAACAATTAAGAAGCCCAACATCATACTCGGCTTAATTAGTGACAAACAGTGACCTTGTGCGATCCAGACGACTTGTGCGATCCGGTCGGGTTATGCGAGTGGATATTGGGCTTTAAGGCTCAACAGTCCAATTGTTAGTGTGTGGCCCAAGCCTTGTGCGATCGGCACTGTCTTGTGCGATCATGCATGTCCTTGTTGTACACTGTGCCTAATGTGATTGTCCCCAGCTTGTGCGATTCCCTTGTGCGACTAGTCTTGTCCGTTCAGATCAGATTCCATGTGATCTGATCTTGTGCGACCGAAGGGAAACTTGTGCGATTTGTTTTAATATCCAAAAGTTATGCTAATCAGTTACATGGTTTCCATATTTGCACACAATCAATCAACAACCAACAGTTTTAGATTATACAAATTATTGATCAAACAAGGGTTTTATCATCTAATTTATATAAACCCTAGATATATTCAAAGCATAAACAATAACTTATCAAATTATATAATTTGGTCTGATTACATGAACATACAACCGATTACATACATTCGATCCTAAATCATCATGCAAACAATCCGAAAACAGGACATGATAGCCGATTAACATCTATTCGGTTTTGGGTCATCATCATACAATCCGATTCACTAGAACATCATCATTCACACAAACAATTCTAGTTATCACATAAAATCATGGCACCCATAATATCATCTTAACAAAACAATAGTAGTGAAACACTAACCGGTTAGAAAGTAGATCAAAGATTGATCCGAACAGGGAAAGATCTTCGAGAGATGGGGATGAGTGATCGCAGGCTTCGAGAAGAGAGTAGGAGAGAATAGAGTTTTGTGTGTTTTCTTATTTTGCAACAAGTGAGAAACAAAACTTCCTAAGGTATGTGTATGCGTATGAAGGAGTGGGCCGAACCCAAACTTGGGCTGCCCATTGGTTTCGGATACAAAATTGTGGCCCGAATGGGCTTGTTCGATCGGGTTACATACATACATACACATGACACAATATCAAACATAACATTCAATTAATCAACCAAGTCCATACAATCACATAAGGTTCACATATGTTACATTAAACACGAAGATGGGTTCTGAAATACGAGTTGTCACAGAATCCATATCCGTGAAGGTGATGGTGGAGGTGATAATAATAATAATATAATATAATAATATACGATATGTGTATATGAAAAAAAAATCATAGCTATGGATGCCTACTACTAATAGTGTAATTTTCATTTCAGCTGTATTGTAATTTTAATTTCAGTGTTGGTTTGTATTAGATGCATATATATAAAAAGAGTAAGTCGCAATGATCGACGTTTTTGATCAACCTGCGTGTTGTGTGATTGGTTATATTAAATATTCTTTCGTGATATTAATATGTGATAAATGTTAAAAATTCAGATAGACAACGAAGTGAACCTGGAAAACCAAAATGATAATAACCAGAACGACAATAACCCGAATAATGAGAACCCAAACAACAATAACAATGGAAATCAAGTGGATAACAGTGCCATCCAACACATCGTGGCACAAGGAATCATAGATGCAATGCCATTTATTATTCAAACTGTTAAGGAAGCAGATAATAAAAGTAAGCATAGTAGTAAGCGACCAACTGAACCGGAACACAGCGTGAATAATGGACCTGTACTTCAAGCGCCCATTCCCAAAAGAAGAATTAGCATGCCTTATGGTTGTTCTTATAAAGAATTATGGTCCTGCAAAATAATAAAATTCATGGGCAATGAAGGACCCATTGCAACTCTACGCTGGATAGAAAAGACTGAGGCTGTCTTAAAAATAAGCAAATGTTCGGGAGAAGATAAGATAATGTTTGCTTCTAATTTATTCAAAACTCAGCCTTAGAATGGTGGAACACTATTCTCCAGTCTAGGGGAAGTGATAGGGTTTACAATATGGAATGGGAGGAATTTAAAAATATGGTAGAAAGGAAATTCTGCCCTCCCAATGAAAAGGAACAAATAGCAAATAAGTTCCTAAACCTTAGAATGACTGGAGTAGAGAGTAAGGGTTATACTACTACATTCTTTGAATATGCGAGAATAGTACCAACCCTTGCATCACCTGAACCAGTACTAATCTCCCGTTACATCTGGGGATTAATTGGGGAAATTAGGCATGTAGTCAAGGCAGCTAGACCCCAAACCACAGAAGAAGTTGTAGAACTAGCAAACACCTTGACAGATGAGTTAGTTCGTACTCGAGAAGAAGATCAGAGGAGAAACCTAGCTCAAAGGCTTACCCAGGAATTCCGCTATGGTAATTCCAACCATAGGAATGTAGGTTCTACCTCTGCACCGTACTGCAAAACTTGTAAGAAGAAGCATTCGGGAAAATGCTCCACTTACTGCAATTTCTGCAAGATACCAGGACACGAGGAAGAAGATTGCCGAAGGAAACCTAATAACGGTATGTGTTTCAATTGCGGAGATAAAGGCCACATTAAGCCCAATTGTCCGAAATTAGCTCCAGCTACAAACAACAAGAACACTAAAAATGCTAGAGCATTTGTTCTGACGGCAGATGAATCTAAGATGATTCCAGACGTGATAGCCGGTACGTTTTTAGTTAATTATGTTTTTGCTAAAGTATTATTTGACTTTGGTGCGAACCAAAGTTTTTTTAATACTTCATTTTGCAAACTTCTCAATCAACCATTAACTAAACTCTCACAAGAATGTCTAGTAGAAACAGCAAAGGGGGAAACCATTAAGATTTCTGAAATCTTGCAGGGAGCAAGAATAGAATTTTTAAACCAAAAGTTTATTGCAAACCTTTTTCCAATGAATCTGGCAGGATTTGATGTTGTATTAGGAATGGATTGGTTAGTAGCCAATAAAGCCAGTATTTTATGTGATCAAAAGTCAATTCAAGTAAATTCACCAAAGGGTGAAAAGATCACAATTAAAGGAAATAAACCATCTAGATCCACGAAATTCATCTCTGTGATGAAAACAACAAGTTACATAAGAAAAGGATCCTTAGTATATTTGATTTCCATAATCACTAACACTAAAGGAAACGAACTGAAAGCTATTCCAGTAGTATCTCAGTTTTTAGATGTGTTTCCAGAAGAATTACCAGGACTACCGTCGGACAGAGAAGTTGAATTCAGAATCCATCTGCTACCAGGAACAACACCAATTGCCAAAGCACCTTACCGGTTGGCATCCGTCGAAATGCAGGAACTGAAGAAACAGTTAGACGAATTATTGGAGAAAGGATTCATACAGCTAAGTTCATCGCCATGGGGAGCACCGATTTTATTCGTTAAAAAGAAAGATGGATCGATGTGTATGTGCATTGATTACCGCGAATTGACCAACGTCACGATTAAGAATCGGTATCCACCCAGAATCGATGATCTGTTCGACCAGTTGCAAGGAGCTCGATTTTTCTCTAAAATCGATTTAAGGTCAGGATATCATTTATTAAAGGTACAGGAAGAGGACATTCCTAAGACTGCATTCAGAACAAGGTATGGCCATTATGAATTTACTGTCATGCCATTTGGTTTAACCAATGTCCAAGGTGCATTTATGGACATGATGAACCGAATATGTAAGCCATATTTGGATAAATTCATAATTGTCTTTATAGATGATATTCTTATTTACTCTAAGAGTAAAGAGGATCATGCAAAGCATTTACACGCACTTCTAAGTTTATTAAGGAAAGAAAAGCTTTATGCTAAGTTTTCAAAGTGCGAGTTTTGGTTTGAACAGGTATAGTTTCTTGGACACTTAGTAGATCATGAAGGAATTCATGTGGACCCCACCAAGATCGAGGCAATTACCAAATGGAAAACCCCTGAGTCACCAACCGAGGTTAGAAGTTTCCTAGGATTGGCCGGTTATTAAGAAGATTTATTCAAAATTTTTCTAGAATAGCCATTCCTTTAACTAAGTTAACCTGTAAATCTGTTAAGTTCGAATGGGGACCAAAACAGGAAGAAGCCTTTAGAATTCTTAAGCAAAGATTAACCCACACACCCATACTAGCGTTACCAGAAGGAAATGAAGACTTTGTATTCTATTGTGACGCTTCTAAATTAGGTTATGGATGTGTGTTGATGCAGCGTCAAAAGGTTATAGCTTACGCATCTAGACAACTTAAGAACCATGAAGAGAATTATTCAACCCATGATTTGGAATTAGGAGCTATAATTTTCGCCTTTAAAATTTGGAGACATTACCTTTATGGTGGTAAGTTTACTGTTTTCATCGATCATAAGAGTTTAAGGTATGTCTTCGGACAAAAGGAGCTAAATATGAGGCAAAGACGCTGGATGGAAATTCTTAGTGATTATGATTGTAATATCCAGTATCATGCAGGAAAGGCCAATGTAGTGGCTCATGCTTTAAGCCGAAAGTATCATGAAAAGCCAAAAAGGGTACCTTCTCTTAAATTAAATCTGCAAGTAGATTTAAATGATCAGATTAGAAAAGCACAAGAATCAGTAATCAAGGAGGATACTGAAAAACTAAAAGGAATGATCAAGGAATTAGAACAAGGAACAGTTGGAATTTGGAGATTCCATAAGAAAAGAATGTGGATACCTAAATTAGGAAACCTACGCCACCGTATATTAGAAGAAGCCCATAAGTCTAAATATACGATGCATCCAGGAAGTGATAAGATGTATCAGGAATTACGAAAGAATTTTTGGTGGATAGGAATGAAAAAGAATATAGCAACTTACGTTTCTAAGTGTTTAACCTGCTCACAAGTCAAAGTTGAACATCAGAAACCTTCAGGTTTATTACAGCAGTTAGAGATGCCAGTTTGGAAATGGAATTGATAACAATGGATTTTGTTACTAAATTACCCAAAACAAGAAAAGGAAATGACACAATCTGGGTGATTGTAGACAGGCTAACTAAGTCAGCTCATTTCCTAACAATGAAGGAAACTTTCAGTATGGAACAGTTAGCTAAATTGTATGTAAATGAAGTAGTTTCATTACATGGAATTCCTTTATCAATTGTTTCTGATAGGGACAGTCGTTTTACCTCTCATTTTTAGACAAGTTTCCAAAAAGCAATGGGAACCAAAGTGAATCTAAGCACAGCTTATCATCCTTAAACAGACGGACAAAGCGAAAGGACAATTCAGACAATGGAAGATATGCTTCGAGCTTGTGTAATTGATTTTGGAGGTAATTGGGATGAACACTTACCTTTAATAGAATTTTCTTATAATAACAGTTATCACACAAGTATTAATGCTGCACCCTTCGAAGCACTTTATGGACGAAAGTGCCGAACCCCAGTCTGTTGGGCAGAAATTGGGGAAAAGCAACTCTCCGAACCTGAGATAGTGCAAGAAACAACCGACAAGATTATTCAAGTCAAAGAATGACTGAAAGCAGCACGTGATAGACAAAAGAGTTATGCAGATAACAGACACAAGCCGTTAGAATTTCAAGTAGGAGACAAAGTATTGTTGAAAGTCTCTCCTTGGAAAGGAGTTGTACGATTCACCAAAAGGGGAAAGCTAAGTCCCAGGTATGTTGGACCTTTTGAGATTATTAAAAGAATAGGACCTGTAGCCTATCAGCTACAACTTCCAGAGGAAATGGCAGGAATACATGATATATTTCATGTATCTAATCTCAAGAAATGTTTAGCTGATGATTCACTAATGGTACCTCTAAAGGATATAGAGGTAAACGAACAACTTAAATTTGTAGAAAGGACCTCTACAGATTGAAGACAGGAAAGTCAAGAACCTCAGGCATAAGAGATTAGTTCTGGTCAAAGTGAAGTGGGACACCAAAAGAGGACCAGAGGATACATGGGAACTTGAATCAGAAATGCAAAAGAAAATATCCACACTTGTTCCAGTAGATCTCAAGGACGGGCTCTAAAACAAGGTGGGGAGGATATAACCACCCTCCTAAAATATTTCGACACCCCTAAAATATATTAAAATATCCCAATATGTCTTAAAATATAACCCGTATGCGAAAACCGAGCCCAGAATAAAATATAACATTAAAAATTAAATAAAAACAAATATTTATTGGTGCTCGCGGGCCGCGTAGCCTTTGGCTACTGCTTACGCGGCCCGCGACAGCTACAAGATCAGGCGACACCCGGTGCTGCCACGTGTCATCATCGTGGCGGAGCTAGTGAGATGACTGGGCCAGGCTAGAGCCTACCCAGTCTACTACGCGGGTCGCGTAGCCCGTGGTATCACCTTACGTGGGCCGCATGAAACCCGAAATCAGCTCCTATATAATGGGAGCTCGGGCTTTCAGTTTTCGTCGCTCAATTCTTCGATCTCTCTCTATCAATTTCTGCATAGATAATATAATTTTCCGAATATAGTATCCCCCTAAATAACGAGGTTCTGCTCCGTTGTAAGTATTATAACCCCTGGATACGTATTAGATACGCTGCCCGATTGATCTAGGGTTCCGTAACGGCTGTCGTGGTTCTGCCCGACGTAGTCGTTGGAATGCCGTCTCGGGGAGGGTATTACTAATGTTAAAATGGGTTATTATACTAACACGTGTGCATTGTGTAATTTATAGATTGTCACCAAGAAACCCTTATAGAAAACTTAAGACAGCAATGTGAGTAATCTCCTTTTTGCAACTGTTTTTACAAAACCTCACACGATTAATTATATATTAAAGAGTTATTGAGTATTTGTAAGGATACAATTATCGTCGGTATGTTGGGGTTTTGTATACAAAATTTGTTACTGCCTTGCGAGGAGTAACATGACCACAAGTCGGGTTGACAGTACCGTGGGTGGTAATTGGTATGACTTGGAAACAAATGTAATTGCGTGAACGCCCTCAATACTGTACAATGGTCTTTATTAAACTTGATTAAACTGGGATTCACTCACCAGTATTTCCCACTGACAAAATGTTTTTAAACGCGTTTCAGGTAACAATATGTGAAAGCCAAATAGAAGCCAGCTGGACAGCACTGAAGGCTTGGAAAAGTGGCAATAAAGTTACCTAGAATAAAATAGATGTTTTTATTAAATAAAATAGGGTTTACCCCTATGAAAATGTGTGTATTTGAAACTTGGGATTATTCCCACGTGTTTAATATTATGAAAATGCGGTATTTCACTCTGATAAAATATTTCCTAACTACGGTCCTGATTTAAATTCCGTTGCCAAAATGGATAAACACAAGATACCACCAAAACTGGCCGTGGCCGCCCGTTCCCGCGTTTGTTAGGGGACGGGGGTTGCGACAGCCGATGACCAAGAGGGCCGTCGACGACGCCCCACATAACGCTCCGTCGTCAGAAAAGTGCGTAGGCAGTGGTTTTAAGCGTCGGATGAAAACGGGTTTTGCACATACCGTCGGCGACGGGCCCCTTGGCCGTCGGTGACTGGTCTTCTGGCATCACTTCACGAGTTTTGTGATTTGTTGTGTGACAACTAGCACTTTTTCATGCATTCCGTACAATAATAAACAGTAACTTGTACTTTAATGACTGTGCTTGATTGAGCAATGATAATGAATGATTTTCTGATTACTTTCATAGACATACAAATGCATTACATGTGGCAAGACTGTTTATCATTATTACATGCAACACAATGTGGTTCAGTTAGTGCAGAGAACAAAGTTAGCACAATTATCAGACAAAGTAGAAGTACTGACGGGAGTTCAGCACTCACATAGACATGATGATAAGACACAAAATGAGCACCGGAACCAAGAGTTACACTAGAATAGTATGTAGGAAAGTAGGGATCATAAAACTGCCTTCCGAGTGAAGATTTAAGTGCCCGAAACATACTAAAACTGCAAAATTCTGCAGAAAACAACAAAAATCAGCATTTTAACATCAAAATATAATACATAAATGTGGTTTAATGGTCCAGAATACGTTGATAAGTGTCGAGAATCAAAATTGTCATAAAAGACATCATAAAGCACACTAAACTGCGCGATTTAGCACCTTAACGAACCGGTAACCAACCGAACAACCGGACACTACCCAAAACACCAAAATTCAACTAGAAGCATTGCTTTAATGTTACAAAGCTAGTTATGATCACCCAACACCATAATACACCCTAAAACACTATAACACATTAGACACTAAACATTACACTTGAAATCTAACTAGAACACTTAACTTGAAGTTGAAACTCAACTATTACCCCCCCCCACTTTAGGGCCGGTTACAAAGAGGGTCCCACATGGTGATTTCTTTTGATTTGTTTAATTAATTTGTTATCTTGATATAGAACATATTAACCAATATGTAACATAATGTTGGAAAGGAATTATAAGTAACCACAAGGTCTTCACTCTATCATTTTCAACCATTCAAACAACACACAACCTCCTTCCTTCTTCTCCCCCACCTACGGCCCAAAACACCCTCCACCATCTTCATTTTTCTAGCTTCATTCAACACACTCTAAGGTGATCCCAAGGTGAATTATGTATAACTAAGAAGGTGGGAAGCAAAGGAAGTTGAAGGACCTTCACAAGGAGCTATTAACCACTTCATTTCTTCATCACTTTGCTTCTTGTTCTTCCCTAGCCTTAGTGCTAGTAGTAAGCTCCTTTAATCATGTTTTTACTTCTAATTTTAGTGGTTAATGTATAATGTAACTTGGTAATCTAAAGAATCTCAAGAAAACATAAAGATGATCATGAACATAAAGTATAAAAACATGAAGATCAAGTTGTTTTAGTGTATGTATTGAACTTGTTTGTTGATTTCTTGTGTTTATGATGTAGATCATCATATGAAGCTTGCTAGATGATGATTAAACACATGATCTAGCAAGTGTAAGGATGGATCATGAGAAATTTGTTTTGGATCATCGTGTGACCCTAACGAGTCAATCCGATGAGTTCATCATAAAAAACAAAGGCGGAATCAACGTAATTGATGTCAAACAGCTTGTTCCTCTCTAATTATCTTCTTTTATTGATTTCTTGCGCTTTTTACAATTCTGATAACAATCTGGCAGCACCTCGGCTCAAATACAATGGTCTAATTCCGTATGAAATGATCAGCACTGTTCAATATATATAGGGCGTGTAATTCCGCTTGAAACTAGTTCACACAAAATTACATGTTCATGCGAAATTAGTTAATTCCGTGCGGAATTACTAATTCCGTGCGGAATTACTAATTCCGTGTGAAACGTTAATTCCGTTTGAAAACACATAAAGTACATTTCAAGCGCAATTACCCTAATACACTGTATTCTCGCTTTCCGTGCCCTGATTTATCTACTACAATACAAGACTCTATAAAGACGAAGTTAACAGACATCAGTGCACCAACAGACTCCCCCTTGGATGTTGACGAGGTCTTTAGCATCCTGTCTTCAGTCTTTAGTCTTGATTTCTCGATCTTCGTGTCATGGACAATGCAAGACTTGATACCAGCGAAGTTGACAGACAAACTGCACTAACAGACTCCCCCTTGGATGTTGACGAAGTCTGCAGTGTCGAGTATTCAAAGTCTTCAGTCTTCATCAGTCTTTGCGTTCAACCAAAATATCTAACACTGTAAAGCACCTTTAACCTCTATCAGCTTCATTCTTCAAACTTCAATTTGACTGTTGATCCAGAATGTAAACTCCCCCTTTCGATAAGCTGGAATTTATTTTCTGGTTCAAGCTTTACACAATCTTTGCCATGAAGTTCTTTCTTTGCTTATTAACTCCCCCTTAAGCGGATCTATCTTAACTAACCTGCACATCTTCTACCTCAACGTAAATTTCACAAATTTATGACAGTTAAAATAAAACTTATTGGTAGAAATCTTTTATACATCAAACTGTTATAGTTACATCAAGTTCAAATGAATGACCTTGATTAACTAAACATACAATCTTTCAAAACATTTGTATATGACATTCAAAGTTTTTCCAACAAACTTTCCCAACCCAAAATAGTTCATCATGTTTAGCTCTTGAAATTTTGAACATCCACTTTCCAACATCAGTTATCAAAAATCTTTTTCAATTTTTCAAAATTTAAAACTAAAACACAATATTTTTGGATTTTTTGATTTTATAGAAATGCAATAAAGAAATATATACAAACAATATTTTTGTGAGTTTGTTTAAGAGGATCATATCAGTTTATGAGACAAATCACTAGCACCGTTAAGCTTTAATCTTTTTTTCCGTTCTAAACGATTCACATAAATTGACGATATAGTTATCCTCTTAAACTCAATCTAAAAACTTTCAAAATGCTTACCGATACGTTTAGGTATATTAATTTGGCACTAAATTCTTATGGACCCCACGATCTCAGCATATCCCCTCATCATGCAATACACTAACTCAAGTAATGCCTTTAAACTTTCATCAGAATGTCAGGTCGATCTTTCGATACTCAGAGAAAGTCCAATGTTTAAACAAAATAAGAAAATAAAACAAGTTGAAGTTGTTTAGGCTTTAACCACCAGGTCGATACTCCCGTATATGCAGAGGTGATCCAAAGCTTAAACGAAACACCAAGAAAAATAAAGCAGAACGTTTAGGCACTAACATCCAGTTCGATACTCACGTATACGCAGAGGATGTCCAATGCTTAAACAAAATAAAGAAATAAAACAAGTTTAAATCTTTGCAAAATAAAATGCACAGTCACAGTGACTTTTTCAGTAAGTTGTGAAAGTTCACAAAACTTAACCGGTTTTTATGCTCTATTTAGTATTCAACAATTACTGAGTATGCACACAATCAAGAAGGACAAAACTAAGTACTATGCTTTCAACCATGTTTCCCACTAGAACTAGGCTTTTTCATTTAAGTTTGTATCGTTATCGCAAATCTACTAGTCTAGCTGAGCCTATCGTCACATCTTTAGTGAAATCGTTTATCACATTTGACATTTCATTTCTTTAGCATGCTATGATAGTCCACTGATTTACTATCATTTCTTCTTGTCTCAACAAAACTCATTTTCAATTTTTCAATGTTTTCGGCATTTTCAAATTTTCTAATTTTTTTAAAATTTTTCTCCCCCTAAAATCAAAATATGTTTCAATTTTGATTTTCTGGGAAAATTTGAAAACAAACTGTACAAGAATGACAATATGATGTGATTTGCTTCAATTCTTCATCCTTTTGGCATAAACAATCAGAACTCCCCCTGACAACAAACTATTTTCCCATTATGATTTCAAAACACTTAAGTTTGTTTTAATCAAAATGTTTTTTCCGGAAAATTAGTTTTGTTGATTTTCACAAACCATTTGTAGGTTAGGGGTTTACTTCATCACTTTTTTCCTTTCTCATCCACTTGTATAAACTGATGTATGAAATTTTTCAGGATTAAAACAACTTTGTAAGCAAGTTATATCAAGTACAACTTAATGTCCTTGATTAAACTTTGTCAAGAATAATGCCGATTCATGCTCCACACTTACCAACCTGGGAACTCCGGCAAGTCAGGTTTTTCATTTAAACAGATTCACCCAAGCCTGACCATTCTTGGGTTTGACAGTTTTTTTTACCTAAATTTTTGGCTCCTCTGATTTTGTCAAGTCAGATTCAATGCCTGATTGTGGCTCCTCTGACTTTGACGAGTCAGAATCATTGCCAGGACGTGGCTCTTTTGCTTCCGAAGAAACAAATTCACTGCCATTCTCTATTGGAACCCAATCCTTACAATGTTTAACCTTTCTAAATTTATCAACCTGTGACGTGCATGATCTTTCACAATCTTTGTTATATTTGAAAACTTTGATAAAGGCTTTGTCTGAAAAATTAACTTTCTTTGATTTTTCAATGGTTTGATTAGTTAATTTTTCTTTCTTTATCAACCCTTTTGTCCTCAGATTTGTATCCGATGAATTCGTTTTGCTTGACTGATCCTTGTTAGTGGAGCAAATCGATTCATCAGAACTTTTTCTCGGATTACCAGTTGTACCCGAGAACAATATCTTCTCTAGGTACTCTCTTACTTTCTTCCTTTTCTTTCTCAGTCTGTCTTTTTGCCCTTTCGATAACTTCACCTTTTGTTTCTTTACCTTCTCTCTTTTGGGCTTTTCCTCAATTTTGACTGAGTTCTTCACCATTTTCTGAGATTCAGCCCTCGATCTTTCCTTAGATCTCATTGGGCAATCTCTGACAATGTGACCTTTGATATGACATTCAAAGCATTTTCTATTTTCAAATCTCTGATTCTGGCAGTTAACAGCAATGTGTCCTTGAAAACCGCAGTTGTAACACACTCTGTTTTCATACCATACACCATTTTCATACCACACACTTAGATCATAACATTGATTTGCCTTGTGGTAATCATGACTTTTTCTTTTTCTATCATCATACCGATTCATCTCTAAAGAATCTTCATTCCAACTTCTCTTGTAAGCTTGATTTGACCTTTGAGAACTGTGGTCAAACCTGCACCACTTATTACCAACTTTTTGTAAGTTTTGATTTTTCAATTTTTGTGGGTTTCTATCATGATTGGATGATCGAACTGATGAGCTTTTATTTTTGTTTTGAACATTTTCTGAATTTTTAATTTTTTGTTTTTGTTCTACATTCTTCTTAACAGGTTTTTGCTTTGAGCATTCACCTATTTCAGTAGAGTGTAAAACAGTATCTTTAAATTTCTCTTTTAATTCCAAAAATATTTTTCTTTTCTCATTTTTCTCATTTTCATCATCAGTTTTATTATCACAATCTTCAATTATGACTTTGTCATAATTTGTGACATTGTCACTTATTGGAATTGAATTGATCGGTTTTGGACATACAAGATCTGGTAATGATGACGACGTCACAAAGCCTTTCAATTTCTTTTCTAAGTCATTGATTTTATTTCTAACACACTCAACTTCATTTTCAAGTTGAGTAATTTTCTCAAGATGAGAATTTATTGCCTTTTCATTTTCAATTTTATTCTCTTCTAAAACAGATTTTTCATTTTCTAAAACTTTTATTCGATTTTCAAAAACTGTTTCTTTTTCTTTTAAAACTTTTTTTCTAATTTTGTCCAAAATACTTTTTCATGTTCTAAAGTATTTATTTTATTCTCAAAATCTTTTTCAATTTTTAATTTTTCATTTTCTAAAATTTCTGTTTTATTTTGAAATTCTTTTTCATTTTCTTTTAATTTTTTGTTTTCCAATGTCAAACTCTCCACAACTTTCAAGAGTTTGACATTGTCTGCTTCAAATTTATCACATTTTGAGCACACAACTTCACATTTTGAAGTTTCATCGTTCTTGAATTCTTCATTCTTTGACATTCCCTCTGTCTCCTTCTTGTATGTTTTTGCAAGAAAAATTTTTACAATATCAGCAGGATTTAAATTTTCATCTAAAAAACAACCTCTTTTGAAATCATATTTCCTCTTACTTCTTGTGCTAAGACCTTTTCTAATTCTTTTGATTATTTCAAGAATCACATCCAAACTTATATATTCTAAGTTCTTTTCTAATTCATTTATCAAATCTTTCTTTTTCTTCTCAGTTTCACAATTGTGCGTTCTAAGCTCTCTTATGAAATCATCTGGACTAAATTTTGAGAACCTAGAATCCTTCTTCAGTTTACTCAAAAATTCATCCCATTCCAAAGGTAAGGCATCTGCAAATTTAGATATCTTTTCAGCATCTGATATCTTTATCCCATACCTTTTCAAATTATCAAGTAATTCATCATACCTCTTTTCCAAATCATTAAACTGTTCAAATTTCTTACACAAAAAATATTCAGATCTTTTAATCCAAGCTTCCTTTTTCTCATCCTCTTTCCTGTATTCCCAATACATATCAAACCATCCATTAATTTTTTCAAGTTTAGTGTTTTCCTGTTCATCAAACATTTTTACCAAACTTTTAAAGAAAACTGATTTGATGTGAAATAGTTCAAACTGAATTATGAACTCAAACGGAATTAACTTTTTCAAACAAAATTGCACTTCAAACGAAATTAAGGTGTTTGAAGCGGAATTAGATTCTTTGAAGCGGAATTAGTAATTTCGTTTGTGCTTTCAAGCGAAATTAAGTCCCGTTTGAAATTGATTGCACTTTTCAAGCGAAATTAAGAACAAAGTTGCTAATTTCGTGCAAAATTATAGTCTAGTTCAAACGAAATTAATGATGACATCAGCATTTTCGAATAGATTTTCAAGCGGAATTATAAGTTTTATCAGATTTTGATCGAATTTTAGTCCAATTCTTTCAAGGATTAGTTAAAACTATGATTCGCTTGTTATATGTGAAAATCAGGCCATTTTGTCCGTTCAATCTTCTTCAAATCAGAAAAGAAGATGTAGAAGTGAGAGAATCCGATGAAATCAAGCTGAATTGGTATGAACTCCTCGTCCGGAGCTCTGATACCACTTGTTGGATCGTCGTGTGACCCTAACGAGTCAATCCTATGAGCTCATCATCAAAAACAAAGGCGGAATCAATGTAATTGATGTCAAACAGCTTGTTCCTTTCTAGTTATCTTCTTTTATTGATTTCCTAAGCTTTTTACAATTCTGAGAACAATCCGGCAGCACCTCAGCTCAGATACAATGGTCTAATTCCGTATGAAATGATCAGCACTGTTCAGTATATATAGGGCTTGTAATTCCGCTTGAAACCAGTTCACACGAAATTTCATGTTCATGCGGAATTAGTTAATTCCGTGCGGAATTACTAATTCCGTGTGAAACGTTAATTCCGTTTGAAAACACATAAAGCACATTTCAAGCGGAATTACCCTAATACACTGTATTCTCGATTTCCGTGCCCTGATCTATCTACTACAATACAAGACTTTATCAGGACGAAGTTAATAGACATCAGTGCACCAACAATTTGTGATGATCATCCTTTATGTAAACCATGAACTTGAAGATGAACTTGTTTATGTGTAGGATGATTATTCCTACAAAATATAAATCTTGAAAACGTAGGATTTCAAAAATAATATTTTCAAGAAACTAAAGTTTACTACAAGATTTCACATGATTTGGAAGGTTAAAAGGAACTAGAAAAGTATATGTAACATGAAAAATGCAAGAAGATTAATTTTTGAAAAATCATGTTACAAGTTGTAAAGGATGAAATTTTGCAAGAATGAGTTTTATAAAATAAAAACCAAGGATTTAGTATTCTTAAACCTTATTAAACAACATGTTAAAAGACTACAAAGTTTTACAAAACTTCAAGTTCATAACATCTTGTAAAATGCATATTTATGGCTATTGGTAAGTTATGTGAAACTTGTTGATGATTGATGATGAATTTTCAAAAGAAAATGATATGCTACTAAGCATGGAAACCTCCATTTTTAAGGGGAAACTATGACAAAATTCAAACACTAAGAAAGATAATTTTTAAACAAGTGTTTACAAGTAATTTTTGATCTTGGTTTTAAGTATAAATTTTGCCATAATTTTTATTACAAAAATTACCAATATTGGAGGTTGATATTTGGATAATAAAAAATGACTAAGTATATATTTAGGAAAATATATGTTTAGATGTCACAAAATTATGTGCTACTTGTATATTGATTGTATTAGTTATATTAAAATTAGGGACTTAAAATTAATAAAACACACCAAAACACTAAAAGTTGTAATATAAAATATTACCAAAATCACAAGAAAATAAATATATAACTGATACCTGAATATTGGACAACCGGACAAAGGACATTGGACTATATATATAGGGGAAGGTTCAAATGAAAACCACTAGTTATTGTGAAAACTCGAAAACTAATTAAAAAAAGCCAAAAAAACATACAAAAAAAATTTTTTTTTAAATTTTTTTTGCAATCAAAATTTCGCAGGTTTTTTAATATAAAAAAAAATTTCAAAAAAAAAAAAAGAAATTTTTTTTTTGTGTAGAGCACCTTTGAGGTATCTGAATATCCTTTTTACAGCAATAAGGTTTGACTTTCTAGGGGCTGATTGGGATCTTGCACAGACACATGTTGCAAACATGATGTCTGGTCTAGATGTAGTTAGGTACAATAAGGACCCAATCATGCTTCTATATAAGGTCTGATCAATCAAATCATCCTTTTCTTCAGACATGACCAATTTATTGGTTGCAGTGGGTGTACTACATGGCTTACAATCATCCATATCAAATTTCTTTGAAAGTTCTTTGGCATATTTGCCTTGATGGATGAAAGTACCATTTTGCAGCTGCCTTACTTGGAGACCAAGAAAGCACTGGAGTTCACCCATTGCACTCATTTCAAACTCAGCTGTCATGAGTTGCCTGAACTCTTCACACATTTTATTACATGTGCTTCCAAAAATGATGTCATCCACATAAATCTGGACAATCATCAAATCCTTTCCTCTGCATTTAAAAAACAGTGTTTTATCAATCCTGCCTTTAGTGAAACCAATGGAAAGTAAAAAGGTGGAAAGAGTTTCATACCAGGCTCTTGGTGCTTGTTTCAGGCCATACAAAGCTTTATTTAGCTTGTAGACATGATCTGGATTAAATGGATCCCCAAAACCTGGAGGTTGATAAACATAAACCTCCTCTTGAATCTTACCATAGAGGAATGCACATTTGATATCCATTTGATACACCTTGATGTTGTGGTTGACAGCAAAGGCCAGAAAGAGTCTGATAGCTTCAAGTCTTGCTACAGGGGCAAATGTTTCATCATAGTCAATGCCCTCTTCTTGTCTGAAACCTTGAACCACAAGCCTGGCTTTATTCTTGACAACAATACCCCTTTCATCAGTTTTATTTTTGAAGACCCATTTTGTGCCAATAGGACTCACAGCCTCTAGCAATGGAATAAGCTCCCATACTTGTTGTCTTCTAAACTGTTGGAGCTCCTCTTGCATAGCTTCTACCCAGCTGTTGTCTTTCAGTGCCTCTTGGTACTTGACTGGCTGATGGAGTGATAGAAAACCTGCAAAAAGACAAATGTTTTGGGACTACTTTCTTGTGAGCACCCCTTCATTGATGTTGCCAATGATTTGATATGGTGGATGAGATTTCAAGAAGATAAGCTCTCCTTGGTATGGAATAATGGCATTGAGTGGTGAGGGTTGCAGACGTGTATCATCTGAGCTAACCACTGCTGGTGACTTTGATGACCTAGCAGTGGCTTCAAAAGGTGGTGGCATTGGGGGTAAAGGTGTGGACACCTGCTGACTTTGATCCACTGTTTGAGGACTTTTGTCAGCAGTGTTTGATGAGGTGGAAGCAGTGGTTAAAGGGCTACTTTGGTCAACAACTGTTGAGGTAGCAGAGGTTGAGCTTTGACAACTGTTTTGAACAACTGATGCTCTCCCTATTGAAGAAGACTTTTGAGGAATGATGATCTCATATCCATAGTCAGGTGATGAATCTTCTGATGGACCTGCACTGTTAGTCTTGACAGCAGTATTTTCAAAAGTGAATTTTTCAAGATCAAACAATTCTGCAGGATTTGCAGGGATTTTCATTGATGAAAGTTCATTGAATTTTACATTCAAAGTCTCTTCCACTGCTTTGGTCCGTGTATTAAACACTTTGTAGGCCTTAGCAGTGGTTGAGTATCCCAGGTGGTATCCCATATCAATTTTGGCTGCAAACTTTGAGATAGAATCTTTTAAGTTTAGAATGAAACATGGGCAACCAAAAACTTTGAAATATGAGATTAATGGCTTTATTTTATACAGAATTTCATAAGCAGTCTTTTTGTGCCTGGGGTTGATCAAAACTCTGTTTTGGACATAGCAAGCAGTGTTTACTGCCTCTGCCCAAAAAGTTAATGGCAAGCCTGAATCTGCAAGCATGGTTCTAGCAGCCTCAATCAATGTTCTGTTCTTTCTTTCAACAACCCCATTTTGCTCTGGTGTTCTAGGGATGCTGTACTGCCTTACAATCCCTTTCTTCACATAGAAGGCATCCAACTCCTTATTTTTGAATTCTGTGCCATTGTCACTCCTGAAGACTTTTACTGGAAGGTCAAATTGCTTTTCAACCTGTGTCACAAAGTCTTGCAAAATGCATGCAGTCTCATCTTTTGAGTGTAAAAAGAAGGTCCATGTAAACCTAGAGAAGTCATCAACAACAACCAAGCAGTATCTCTTCTTTTTGAGACTCATGACTTGCACTGGGCCAAACAAATCCATGTGCAGCATTTGCAAACACTGGGTTGTTTTGGACTCTTCAATGGGCTTAAAAGAGCTTTTATGCTGTTTTCCTTTTAAACAGGAAACACAGTGTTCAGGACATGAAAACATTTTTTGTGGTAAGCCTCTCACTAAGCCATTTTTTGAAATTTCATTGATTGTTTTGAGATTTGTGTGTCCCAGTCTTTTGTGCCATAGCTCTGTCTCTTTGTTAGAGGCAGCTGAGAACAGACAGGCATCAGCTCTGGGACACTCTCTTGACATGTCAACAACATAAACATTGCCACTTCTTTGAGCAACAAGTTTTGTTGAGCCTTTCTTGATTATTGCTTCAATCTTACTAACCATTTCTGGTCCAACAATCCTTTGTGAAGAATGAGCCAAACCCTTTATCACTCATTTGAGATACACTCAGGAGGTTGAATTTCAGATTGTCAATAAGATTGACATTTTCAAATTTTACATTTCCAGACTTTACTGTACCAGACCCAGAACTTTTCCCTTACTATTATTACCAAGGATATATCACCCCCTCCATGAATTTTGAAATCTTGAAGAAGGGCTTTACATCCTGCCATGTGCCTGGAGCCTCCACTATCTACATACCAAAGACTATCTAAGCATGCAGAATCTCCCTTAGCAGCAGCCATCATGGCACAATCACATTGATGATCTTCTTCTTCATCTGCTCTCTCTTCTTCCTCACCAGGTTTCTTCAAATCTTCTTTCTCTTTGCCATCTTTGGACCAAGGGTCGGTCAGTGGTTCAATCAGGGTTTCTGAATTTTCTTCTAGCAGTAGTTCACCAGCAACTACAGTAACCACTGCTTCAGCAACTTCATCCACTGTTTCAGCACTTAGCTGTTCACCTTCAGTTTCAACCCCTTCTGGTATTGACTCTAATGCCATCAAACAAAATTCATCATCAAACGCATCATTAGAAGCATAGAGAGCAAAATTTTCATCACCAAGTTCATCAGGCATGCTGCTCCAATCAACAAAGCCTTGTGTGAAAAAGCTTTGCTGATCTGGTTGTGTCACTGTTGGAGCAGCTTGTTGAGGTGCAACAGTTTGCACTTGTGCCTGAAGAACAGGGGTTTGAACATACTGAATTTGTGGAACAGTGGTTTGAACATAATGCACAGGCACAGGGGTTGCAGCATAATGAGCAGTGTTAACATGTGCTGCAGGGGCATATTGGGTATAGTGCACAGTGTTTTGTTGTTGTGGTCTAGGGTTTGAGCTAGGGTGAGTGATTATGGGACCAGTGGTTTGACTCCTACATTCCCTAGCAAAGTGACCTAGCCTATTACACTTGTAACACTTGATTTTTTACTTATCCAACCCACCCTTAAATTCCCATGAAGCCCTGGGAATTTTCTCCCTGTTCTTTTGTAGAATTTGCTTGTTCTAACACTAAGCAAAGCCAATTGATGCAAGATGTCCATCTCTTCTAAGTCAGTGGGATCAAAATGTTGCAAATCATTCAGCTCAAAGCACAAATTATCTGACATCTGGTTTTCAGTATTTGCAGTGAAAGCATAATTTGCAGAGTGAGAATCAGAGTTGTTAAAATTACCCCCAGCAGTTATGTCAATAAAATGATCATAACTCTGATCCTTACTGCTGCTACCAGATTCTTCCTGACCAAATAGAGCTGTGCTGTCAAATGAATAATCATCAGCAACTTTTCCAGACTCTTGCAACTTCCTTTTCTGGTTTAACTCCCTTTCATAGGTCAGGAGTCTACCATGGAGTTGGGTCAGGGTCAGATCTTTGAACTCAGCTGAGTTTCTGGTGACAAAAGCAATTGTGTCCCATTTTTCTGGCAGTGATCTACGGAACCTGCTATTTTGGGTTGCATTTGGAAATGTAACCTTAACAAGCCTTAGTTCACTGATGAGACAACTGAAACGTTCAAATTGTTGGGTTAGTGATTCCCCTTTGATGTGACAAAACGTTTCATACTGCTGATTCAGAATTTCCCCGTTGTTTTCAATAACCTATTCCGTTCCTCCGAACTGTTCCTTCAATGCATCCCACAATTCTTTGGCACTGTTACAATGTAACAGTCCAGCATAGATTTCGTTGGGTAGTGCAGAGGCTATGATGCTAATTGCTTTGGCATCAAGTTCGAACTTCTGAAAATCTGATTCAGTGTAATTTTCAGATGGTTTAGGAATGAAATTTTTAGTGTCCTCTGCACTTGGCACCATAGGAACATGAGGACCAAAAACGACAGATCTCCAACATCCAGTGTTTTGTTGAGCGAGGATGTGATACATCCTTCGCTCCCAGATGTTATACTCATTTCTTTTAATGTTATTTTTATCATCTTGTGATTGCGACATCTTTCTGGTTGTTTTACAGGTACTGATTAATCAACTTTATCGGTGATTAAACCTTACTCTGTTTTTCAACACAACAGTATCAACAACTTCGAGCTGAACTACTTACGTCAAAATGATTGTTAAATCAAATTTGACTGTCCAAGCTCTGATACCAATTGTTAGGATCTGAGTTTGGATTGATTTTGATTTGTGTTTGAATTTATATGAACAAATGAAAGAGTAGTGCAGCGGAATTTAAATGGAAGCAAACTTTTCACAATCAAACAGAAGAAATGCTTTCAATCATACATTTTCAACACAGAATCAAATGATTAAATTTATTTTTAAACTCTGATTACAATGCATGTATGATATGCAAACTTCCCCTCAGCCCGAGCTTAGTGTTTGTTCGTGCAGAAAGAAGATGGTGAAAGAGCTAAACAGAACAGTACAGAAAACTGTTCTATTTATAGGCACTTGCAAACCACTGAGCATCTAAGCTGACGTCACCATGAAAGTGACATCTAACCTCCTAACAAACTCTAACCTCTGATCTATACAGACACTGCTATGCTAACTACTGATATTATATTTCAATACGTAAAACAAACATAAACTGCTGCTGCATCCTTCCACTGCTGTGAACCCAGCAGTACTTGTCATGATCAGCAGTGCTTGAACCAAGGCAGTAGATTGAGCAGCAGAGCTTTAGTTCTTCAATCAGTCTTTGTCTTGAGCAGCAGTTGTAGGTCAGCAGTTTGCATGATCAGCAGATAGGAGGTTAGCAGATGTTGAAACCACTTTCAAGGGGAGAGACTTGCAACCAAACATCTGCTTATTCTGGATCCATTGCTCTGATCCAGTTTTGGCTTTCATTATCTGTTCCTTTGGCAGGGTTCAAATCCAACAAGCTTTAAACATTTTAAGTTCTAAACGATTCACTTAGATTGTCAGTATATTGGTCCACTTAAATTTTCACACAAAGTTCAAATATTTCGAGATACGTGATTAATGTTTTAAGCACTTAAACTTATTCACGTGTCCCACCACTTGAATATACTCCCGTATCCAGATCCCAATATTCTGTCTTACAGGTGAGTATACCTAGATGATATCTATAAAAGGGTTAAATGCAAAACCGTGAGAGCTCAGGTCAGAACTTCTGTTCAGCAAAGAGATAACGGCTCGTCTTTAGGTGTGTTCCCTTTAGAGAATCTTTTTTCAACAGCACATGATTAGCATTTTTCAATGTTTCATCATTTTTGTACTGAGGGCAGCGCTATATTTCAAGCAAGCAGAAAGTATTATACGGGGACGAGGCCATTGCTTCCGCAAAATCAGAAGTCCCGGGATAATACCCCAGATATCACTAAGTATAAAGACCTAGTAACTCAGAAAGAGGGATCTTTCAAACAAGATTTCGGGGGTTACCTATATATCCAAGAAATGTTACCCACAAGATAAGCAAGTTTGAATTTTATGTTTATATCTCGAAAACAATTTACTGAATGTGCAAAAACCTAGTGGCACATCCACAGTGAGATCGTTTATCACATTTTTTTGACATTACATATCTTTAGTGTGTTGTGATAGTCCACTGATGTACTATCATTTCCTCTTTTCTACAACAAAACTCATTTTTGAATTTTATCATGTTTTTGGCTTTTTCAAATTTTCTAATGAGTAAGAACTTTGAAAACAAACTGTACAAGCAAAGTGACAACTAATTTTCAAGCTTCAATTCGCCATCCACTTGGCATAAACAATCAGAACTCCCCCTCACAACAAACTATTTTCCCATTAAGATTGCAAAACACTTAAGTTTGTTTTAATCAAAATGGTTTTTCTGGAAAATAAGTTGTGTTGTTACTACTAGTAGGCTGGGGTTCATTTCATCACATTGCTCTTTTAACTTCTTGAAACAATCTTAACAATCTTAGGTTTTCTCAACAACTTCCACTTGTAGAAAATCAAGTACAACTTAATGTCCCTGATTTACCACTTGTAGGTCAAACCAATCAAACCTGATACACAAAATGATGCTGATTCCTGCTCCACTCTTACTGACCTAGGATCTCCGGCAAGTCAGGATTTTAGTTAGGAAACACTTTCCCCCAAGCCTGACCAGCCTTGGGAGATTCACGAACACATCTTTTTTGGGTAAAGGATTACCCCGGTGATTCTATTAAAACAATCCCAATAAAGTACAAGTAGTGATGGTGAGTTCCACACTAATTCATATACAGGACATGCCCCGTATATGTAAACAAAACAAAACCAAAATATCTAAGACAACCCATAACCTAGCCTACATTACATCATGAAAATAAAGTAAGCAAAAACCAAACACGAAACCAATAACGGCTCAACCTCCATCATCAAAGATGAAATTGCCATAAACCGGCAAACCCTTGACTCGAATCACAATATGTCTAGCCATTGGAACCCTTTGTGGATGAGTTGCTTGCCCGAGCTCTAGACGATGAAGGATGTTTTCCCGAAGTCATAAATTCATTAGTTTCATTGTAGACTTCCTCAACCTCATCCTCATCTGAATCTTGCTTGTCAATAACCTGCTTGGCCTTCTTCTCTATATGACCCACAGTACTACCTCCCTGACCACCATCATCATCCTTAAGAACATCAAATGGGTTTGACGTTGATACCTGATTGTTAATTGGCTTCTTCAAGGACGAAATTGGTTTAGGGTTTACAACTGGTCTGTACACTAACTTAGGCTTCTGATTTTTCATATGAAGACCCTGGTTAGTAGCTTTCTTCTTCTTTGCACCCACAACCTGAAAATCATCAATTTTCTTTCCAGAATCCCCACTCGAAACAACCTGAGGGCTCTTTGGGCACGAGTTATCTTCATGACCAAACACGCAACAAGAAGAGCACCTTAAAGGCTCCCAATCATATTTCATTTTAACCTCCTCCATTGAGTGACCCTTACCCTCTAAAGACGGGATTGCAACAGTAACACTCCTCTTTAACTCAGCCCCGGCTTGAATTTCAATGAGAGCTCTAGCATAACTGCTTCTTCCCCATGACTCAGCACACATTGTAGCAGTGTACGAATCTAGCATCTTAGGCACCCCTATCTTAGAAGCGAGCAAACTAAGACCGTCCTCAGTATATGCTGCTAACAGCACTTCATGCATCTTAACCCAAACTGGGATAGCCTTTATATCTTCTTTTTCCAACTTGATAGAGGCCGCCCACTCTTTCAAAATTATTGGAACATTTCTTATCATCCACGGTCCATCCTCTAACATTTGATCCATCCCTTCTTTCGTTTTGAACTTAAAAAAGAAGAACCCGTGTGCATTCATCATAATTCTTGACAAACCATATTTTGCCCAATTGATCTTTGCAAAGAAATCAACCACAGGAAATGCCAGCCGTTTACCCAGAAAATAACCATACAAAGTGTTCGCATACCTGTCAGTGACTTGTTTAACTGAAGACAGTGGAATAACAACGTCAGCTCCGTCGACAGCCTCATTCTATTCCATCACCCTAAAGTTTACCTTAACCTTCTCTTTAGTATCCTTCGCAACATTCGCAAAGGATAATTGTTCCGCAGAACTAGAACCTGTTTGTTTACTCTTGTCAGCCGAGAAAGATGCTCCAAAGAAGTCTGATTTTTGCGTATACTTGCTAGGGTAATCCCAAAAATTGTCTGACTTTTCGACATCCTGTTTTTCCAAACGAATCGGAACTGTGACCTTGGTGAGATCATTGATAATGTTTGTAGACTTAGGGTCATTCTGTGTTCTAATCGTTATACCACGCTTTGACTGCAAAGAGTTCCCATCCACATCAAGAAATCGAGCAGCAATTTCTTTAAACGATAATGTCGGTTTCCCACGAAAATCCTATTGGTTTCCACCAGAACTGTTACAGTCATCCATTCCAATATTGACAAAACCCTAGCAGCTGTCACCCGAAATTCGTTCAAGATCAAACTCTAATCTGATGTCGCACAATCTGATTAAATTAGAATATGTATGACGGCTGAAACCAGACAACAGGAGGTTGACAAAAAAGCAAACCCTAGCAGCCGTTAGACACAAAATCGATCAAGAAAAAAGGAATCAGACAAAGAAAAACTTATGCAGCCACCCTCGTAAAACACAATCTCTCTTTGTCAGCCACACTTGGAATGAGAATACGGAAACCCTAATCAAGGCAGATTAATGAAAACGGCCGCTGACTTCAGAAAACGGAACCCTAGAGCTCGAACCCTAATCTGACTTCAAGTGATTAGAAAGTAAAGAACGATTAAGGATTGAAATCGAATTCCTTAGATACTAACCAAGATCAATCGAGATCAAGGATTGGTAGGATCATCTAGGGTTTCACCAAATCGCCAATATCGCCCAGAGCTCCATTCTATGTAAGTTTAAATGATTCACGAACACATCTATCCCACCAACATTTTGATTTGTAAAATTCTTTTGCACCTTTTACTTTCCCATCAACCATCTTTCCAAAAATATGTTTAACTTTTCTATTAAACTCCTTTTCAGCATCAAATTTCTTTTTACCAACAAAGAATTGATCTGAAATTTCAAACCTACCTTTTGATTTCAGATTTTCTGCCCTTAACAGTGGAAAGTTTTCATCGTTCAACTCTGGAACGGAATTTTCATTCTTTTTCTCAATAAATGACTCCTCTGATTTTATGGAATCAGATTCATTGTCAGAACTACTATCTGAACTTTTAACAACCCACTTCTGTTTGTTCAAATCACCTTTCCTTTTGTAAAAACGTTTTGAAGTTTCATCAACTTCAATATTTCCTTTTGATTGTTCTGAATTACCAACACATTTTCTTCTCATTTTAGAGTTAGAAGAAACTCCCTGTTTTGAATCAGTGGACTTGTGGCAATTCCAAGCAATGTGTCCAGCTTTTCGACACTTGAAACAGGTTCTTCTGTCAACTCTCGAAGCAAATTTCTTCACATTCTTCTTCACTTCAGCAAGAAACTCTTGATTAGACTGTTTCCAGAATTGTTTCCTCTGCTCTTCATCAGAACTTCCTCTAGTATCAGTATCTTCAGTTTTTTCCTCCTTGAATGCCTCAAGACCTGCAACAGTAGGATAAACACGATCAATCAAATAATCACATGTTGTATAGCTCAACAATAATTGTTTAATCCTTTCACTCTCAACCTTCTCAAGCTCTAAATCCTGCTTCAGTTTAGCACAATCTTCAACATACTCATTGATGATCTTCTGCTTCATCATTAATGTTGAACTCATTTTTTCCATTGCATTTTCGATTTCTGAATTCGTCTTTTTCAGTCTATCAACTGTTTTGTTCAGCACATCGTATGACTCTTTCACATACTTTAAATCAGACAACAGATTCTCTTTTAGGTCTTCCAGCTCACTAATCTTCTTGTCCTTCTCCTCACATTGTTTGCAAGACTCTAAACACTTCAAACATGGTTTTTCAACTTCAACCACTTTTTCAATTATCTTTTCAACATCGACAGTCTTTTCAACTTCAACGAGTTTTTCAACTTCAACAATTTTTTCTATTTCGACAATTTTCTCTACTTCGACAACTTTTTCAACTTTAACTATTTTCTCCACCACTTTCTCCACTTCAAAATTTTCTCTACTATTTTCTCAGTTGCTAGTACAACGTTTGCTTCTCCAGCTTCTGTCTTTTCCTTTTCATCAGCGAGTAATTTTGCTCCTTCCAGCTCTCTCCTCAATCTGGCAATCTTCTTCTGATTCAACATCTCAACTTTATCTGCAAAAAAGAAATTAAAACTGTCAGGATCTATGCCTTTTCTAGCTTTGTTAAGATATTCTTCCTCATCATCGGTATCAACATCACTTCCTAGATCTGGAAAAATCGGGATTCTTTTCTGACTAGTCTCATCTTCACCCAGAATTCTAGCAACAAGACCTGAACCTGGTGGAATATATTTATCCCAACTGAAACCTTCTGCAACAAATTCATCATCTTGATCAATTATACCAAACAAAGCTCTTTTCTCTTCAATGGGACGTGCATGAGCAGTTTGTGGTTGTTTAACAATTTGTGGTGGTTGATCAATCTGAAGAACAATTGACTTTTGATAATAATCATTCTTTCCATCTTGTCTTCCATTTGCTTCTTGGTTTTTGCATTCTCGTTTAAAATGTCCCTTTCCTTTGCAACGAAAACAGGTAACCTTTGATTTGTCAAAACCTAACGGAGAAGTAGCCATTCCTCGAAACTCATCTCTACCAGTAATTTGTTGAAACTTTTCTGCCCTCCTACAAGCACTAGCCAGACACCACTTCACATCCATCAAGTCAAGTTCCTCAGCATCAATTTGGTCATAATCTTCTTTTGTAAGCATCGGATTTCCAATCTTGCCAGCAATCAAACTTTCATAAGATTCCAACATAGCAACGAGTGATGCCATGTGTTGCTTGGCTATTTCTGGAGACAAATTCTGACCATTTTGAATGTTCAAAGTAACATTGCATTGAAGATTCGCTGAGTTTTGCCTTTGAGAACTTGATGTTGTATGATTTGGATCAAAACTTGAAAAAGAAGACGAAGATCCACCACTTTGAGTTATATTACTACTCTTTGTTCCAGATGAACTGTCAGCACTGAAACCAGTTTGGATCTTTGGGCTGGGACTGGGAGTAGCCTCAAATTTGTTTCCCCTATAATACACACTGACATCTTGTTGAGCATTCAGATTTGTCAAAATAGCGGTTTTCTGAATATCCAACTCATGCTCCTCAATTCTCTGAATAAATTGTGCCAAATTCATATCCTGAGACTTCCTCATGTGTTTCAAAATCATCAAATAAGTTCCCCACTTATTTTGTGGTAACGCTTTGGCTAATTTATCAACCCATTCATCATCATCTTTCTTAATGTCCAATCTTCCCATTTCCAATACCAGATGACAATATCTATCAATAGTCTGCTTTGTTGTTTCATGGTCGGAAGCTGTAAACATATCAAACGATTTCTTCAATAACACCTTTTTGTTTTTGATCATATCTTCGCTTCCTTTGAATTTCTGAATCAATGCTTCCCAAATTGACCTAGCTGTACCATTATGTTGGAGCAAAACGAAGATATCTTCTTTAATCGCTTGTTGAAGAATACTGATCATCATTTTCTCACTTGTAAATTTCAATTTGTCACTCTCTGAATAATCACAAATAGCTTTTTCAATCCCACGTTCATTCTTTGGTTTCTCATAATCTTTCAACAATGAACACCATGCATCAAATTTATAAGCCTGCACCCAGTTGTCAAATCGATTTTTCCATCCTTGAAAATCCTCAATGTACATGAGTTTTGGCGGTTTCTGATAAGTTCCTGTCTCATTCTCATTGTACACAGTTTCAGCAGCAGTAACTGGTGCAATCGGTGTCGCAAACGCATTGTAGAAATCCTCGTCCATGATTCGGCAAATGTTTCACAAAAATTCCAAGTTCAAACGAAATTAGAAGTTTCAAACGGAATTACTCAAACGGAATAACAAGTTAGCACGGAATTAGTAATTCCACGCGGAATTACTTCACACGGAATAACACTTTGAAACGGAATTAACTATTTCAAGCGGAAATAGTTAATCTCATGCGAAATTAGGTGATTTCGTGTGAACAGGCTCAAACGAAATTACACTTAGAAGCGGGATTAGGTAATTTCGTTTGAAAATAATATGTGATTCCAAGCGGAATTAGGCTGACGTCATCTCGTTCATTCTGATTTTGAAAAGAAATTACCGATTTTATCAAATTTAGATTGAATTATGGTCCAATTTTCTCAAGGATTCATTAAAACACTGTTTCGAATGTCATATGTGAAATTCAAAACATTTTGACCGTGAAAACTAGTTCAATTTCAAAAAGAAGGTGTAGAAATTAAAAATAATGGCTGTTTTAGCAAGAACTCTTCTTCCTGAGCTCTGATACCACATGTAGGATCGGTTCGTGACCCAAAGGGAGTCAATAAGAAGAGCTCTTATCCGTTTCAAAGGCGGAAACAGAGAAACGGACTTGTAAAACAGCTGAATTCACTTTAAATTGCCTTATTTATTGATTTAACACAGTTTACAGTCAAACGGCACATCGGCAGCACTTCGGTACCGGAATCACAGAATGTTACAACTGATTTTGCTTGAACGCTATATATAGACGTTTAATTCCACGTGAAGCAGGTCTCAAACGGAATTAGATTCCAAACGCACGGAATTACTCTGAGTCGCTTTCAAGCGGAATTAAGCAGTTTCAAGCGAAATTACATAAACACCTATTTCTTGAACTGTGTGCCCTGATTTAACATATTTAGTACAAGACTCGATACAAGACGAAGTCGACAGACGCATGCACCAACAAAAACAATTTTTGAACCAAGTCATTTAACAAAGAAATTGTGTTTAAAATGTTTGACGAAAAGGAAAACGATAAACTTGGAAGAAGATGAGTAAAAGAATGCTTGGGTTAAAAGATTTGAATAGTTTTTTTGTAAGAAATATGAAACGTTGAATGAGTTGGAAAAACGGTATGATGAATTACTTGACAATTTAAAAAGGTTTAATATAAGGATGTCAAATGATGAAAAGATATCAAAATTTGCAGATGCGTAACCTTCAGAGTGGGATGAATTTTGATTAAACTGAAAAAGGATTCTAGATTCTCAAATTTTTATCCAAGTGAATTCATCAATGAGCTTAAAACACACAATTATGAAAATAATAAGAAAAAGAAAGATTTGATTAAAGAAATAGAAAAGAACCTAGATAAAATAAGTTTGGATGTGGTTCTTAAATAAGTAGAAGAATCAAAATATGTTTTGAAGCAAAATATGTTATGAAATATGATTTTAAGAGGGGTTGTTATATAGATGAAAAAACATGTTGACAATGCTCACCAAGAAAAATCTAAACAAGATGAGTCAACTGAGTTGTCACAGAACGGTGAAGTCAAAGAATCGAGTGCATCAACAAATGAAACTTCAAGTTCTGAATCTGTGTGCTCAAATTGTGAAAAATCAGCATCTGAAAATGTCAAACTGTTGAGAGATGTGGAAAGTCTGACAATAGAAAACAAAAGATTTTATAAAATTTGAAAATGATTTGAAAAATCAAATAAAAATTTTAGAAAATGAAAAATCAGTTTTAAATAAAAATGATTTTGAAAAACAAAATACGCTAAACTCGCATCTTAAAAAAATTACGCAACTTGAACAAGATGCTGAGATTGCAAAAAATAAAATTGAAGATTTGGAAAATAAATTGAAAGGTTTTGTTGCTTCGTCCTTAATGCATGATAATATAGTTCCAAAACCAATCAATAAAAATGAAGAAACTGGAGATGATGAACATGAATTTTGTAACCGTAGTATTGGGTATCAACCGTCAGGAAAGGGCAAAACAAAGATGGTTGTACCAGATAACACGAAAAACAAAACTCCCTCAGTAAAAACTCCAATAAGTGACGATGTCACAAATTATGATGAAGTCATAATTGAAGATTGTGATTATGAATCTGATGATAAAAATGATAAAAAGAATATATTTTTGAAACTAAAAGAAAATTTTAAAGAAACTGTTCCACAATTTGCTGAAAAAGGGGAATGTTCAACTTCTAGCAAAATGGGGAACAAAAACAAAATTTTAAATATTCAAAAAATGTTCAAAAGAAAATATCATCAGTTCAATCATCAAATCACTATAAAAACAAACATTCACAAAAATTTGAAAATCAAAACTCACAAAAAGTTGATAAAAAGTGGTGCAGGTTTGACCACGGTGCTCAAAAGTCAAATCAAGCTTACAGGAGAAGATGGAATGAAGATTCTTTAGAGACAAATCATTATGATGATAGAAAAAGGAGAAGTCATGATTACCACAAGGCAAATCAATGTTACAATCTAAGTGTTTGGTTTAAAAGTGGAGAATGGTACGATAATAGGGTGTGTTACAAATGTGGTTTTGAAGGACACGTTGTTGTTAACTGCCAGAGTCAAAGATTTGAGAAGAGAAGATGTTATGAATGTTAAATCAGAGGTCATATTGCCAGAGATGGCCCAATGAGATCAAAGAGAAGATCAAGGGCTGAATCTTATAGAATGGTGAAGAAAAACAGTCAAAATTGAAGAAAAGCCCAAAGAACAGAAAGTGAAATTATCACAAGGGCAGAAAGATAGACTAAGAAAGAAAAGAAAGAAAGCAAGAGAGTATCTAGAAAAGATTTTGTCCTCGGATACAACCGATGAGCCAGATAACAATTCTGATGAATCACTTTGCTCTCCAAAGAATGATCAGTCAAGTAAAACGAATTCATCAGATACAAATCTGAGGACAAAAGAGAGAATAAAGAAGAAAAAATTGGTTAATCAAACGGTTAAAAAATCAAAGAAAGTTAAATTTTCAGATAAAATTTTTATAGAAGTGTTTGAATATAAAAGAAATTGTGAAAGGTCGTTCATGTCATATGTTAATGAATTTGGTAAACCTTAATCCAGTATGGATTGGGTTCCAATTCAAAACTAATCAAATTCATTTGCTTGTGCAGGTGTTCAGGGGCCAATTCAACATGAATAACGGAACAGCCTGGCACATGAGGAGAAAATCCTGTGTCTGTGGTTAAAGTTAGGATGTGTTTGGTTTAAATTGTTAAATTTTTTTTTTGAAAATTTAAAAGGAATACGCCGAAACCCTCACGGCTGAACAAACACACGACAAAACAAGATTGAAAAATGGTTTCAAAACGTTATAATCAAGTGGTTTGTAAATCATAGGGGTGCATGTGAGCTAAACAGAGAATGTGAAGCAGAAATGGATGGCGAGATGAAGCTATCTACATCGGTTTGTCAAATTTTATTAAATGTCTTCGATTTTAGGGGGAGTAAAAACTTTGAAAATACAAAAACAATAGAAAATTTGAAAAAGTAAAAAACATGATAAAATTCAAAATTGAGTTTTTGTGTAAAAAGAGGAAATGATAGTACATCAGTAGACAATCACAACATGCTAAAGAAATGGAACGTTAAAATGTGATAAACGGTCTCACTGATGATATGCCAGTAGGTTTTTACACTCTTAGTAGATTGTTTTTGAGATATAAACCTAAATATCAAATACTTACTTATATCGTGGGGAACATCTCTCGAATATATGGGTAACCCCCGAAATCTTGTTTGAGAGATTGCCTGATTCTAAGATACTAGGTCTTTATACTGTTTGATATCTGGGGTATTATACCTGGTCTTCTGATATTGCGAAAGCAATGGCCTAGACCTCGTATAATACTTTATGCGCTTTAAATAAGCTTTCCCCCAGCATAAAAATTGAGAAAATATCGAAAGATATAAATCAAGTGTTGTTGTAAAGAAGATCCCTAAGTGGGACACACCTAAAGTCGAGCCTTCATCTCTTTGACTGAACGGTAGTTCATACCTGAGCTCTCAAGGCCTTGCATTAACCCAGAGAACAGATATCAATATGGTATGCTCACCTGTAAGACTGAATATAGGGAATCTGGATACGAGAGTATATTCTGAGATGAGACACGCGAATAAGTTAAGTGCTTAAAACACTAATTCTTGTATCTCGAAACAATTGAACTTTGTGTGAAAATTTAAATGGATCAGTATACTGACAATCTAAGTGAATCGTTTAGAACTTAAAGTCTAAAAGGTCAACGGTGCTAGTGATTTGTCAAAAACTGATATGATCCTCTGACGAACTCAAACAAAAATATGTCTCTAAATATTTCTTTACTGCTTTTCATTAAAGAAAAATTTCAAAAAGATTTTCAGAGTGTTTTAGCATAAACTTTGTAAAATACAAAAAGATTTTGTTTCCACTTTATTTTCGACAACTGATCATGGAAGGCTGAATTTCAAAATCTGAAGATGCTGAACATAATAAGTTCATTAATTTGAAACTTGCATTTCAAAATGAAAATTTAAAAAATCGATAAGTTGGATAATCAAGGTCATTAATTTGAACTTGATCATCTGTGAGGGTTACTGAATTTGATCATGCTTAAAAGTCAAATATGATAATAGACATTTATATGTTTAGAAAACTCATACCAGTTAAATTTGAACGTTTAAATAATGATAAGATTTGACAGGAAGCTAAATGAAAGGGGGAGCAAGATTAATTGTCAAATCTAAGATTTGGGGCATTATTCAAGGGGGGGCTTATAGTTTTACTTTGTTTGCTTGAATATGCAATCCGAGGCAGATCAAGACTAAACTTCTCAGATTTCTAAGCTATGTCCAAGAGGGAGTCTGTGGTTGCTGATGATATCAAACCTTCAAGAAGACTCAGAGAGAGGGAGAAAAACAAGACGCTACGAGATTGACTGCGGCAATATCCAAGGGGGAGTCTGTTGGTGCAGTAATGTCTATCGCCTCCGTCAATACAAATCGTAGAAGAAACTGAAGAAATCAAGGCTTTATTATTCATAATGTAGTAAAAAGGGCAAGGTGGGAATCTTGTAAATAAGGAGAAATCCTTATACCTTGGGCCTATAAATAGAAGCCTTTAGGGTTAGAGTAAAAGACTTTTGGCCATTTGAGATCTTGGAGCTTGGTGCTTAGAGAGAGAAAGTCTAGAGAGAGAAAGTGTTCGTAGGTGATTCTCGGTGCTTGTATTTGTCATATTGTTCAATAAGAATCACGTTAATTGTACGTTCTTGTGTTCGGTCACGTTCGTGTATGGATTCCGCACGTCACACGTTCGGTTCGCAATCGTTACGGAGTGAAAACCGGTCCTACAGCTACAAAGACCCCAACCTTTGACATCCGTTTTACCCTAAGGAGGTAGCATGGCTCGAATTGTAGTGTAACCCATTTAAATGCACTCTATTCGGCATTCGTGGAAACCATATCAACCATATTGGGACTCATGGAACCCAAGAAAAATCAAAGTATGCGTCACACGGTCCAGTGTGGCGAAGGGGTCCTTCTTACATCAGACAATCGAGGACCATGAAGTATGGAATACATATTATAAGGACGAAAACGACCACTCGATTCTCCCTTCATAACAGATTGCTATTCCATTTAGGCACATAGACGACACATGCAAGAAGATTCTTCTCGTCTTTCACCTCACATGCAATCTATCACCCACTACCCATATCATCACCACCAACACCCCTATCAGTACCTCCACACTCTCTATTCCTTAGTGCACCCCATCATTTGAGTGGTGCATTCGCGCCCTAGAAACCACCCTACGGTTGCTACAAGGCACAATTCGGTCCCGAGAAGAAGCCATGTACCCTCACGACCTTTTTCTGCATTTTCACTATCCACCCCCCCCTACATGTGGTAGTAATGCACAACCCCCATCTTCTGGGAAGCATACCCCTTTTTGTAAAACTGAAGATTATGGAAGAGTCGGAGACTTGAGGAATAAACAAGGAACAAGGTGAAGGGAAGGCATCACCGTATTTTGTATAACACTGGATGACTTGCATCAATCAGAGTAAGGTGACTCCGAGGAGGTTTTCTACGCAAGACTAATTGCAACAAGTTGATATGGTGTATGTAAAAGTTGATGTACCCTTAGCAAGATTTTTTTTGACCCATTTTACCTTGCTACAATGATGAGATGATAATGGTGGGAAGATTTGCATAAGCATCATTAGGAATTACCTTACCCTTATACTTATAGTGCATGACGAATAAGCTTTGCTTTCACTCATAGACGACAACATTTATTCCAAAATAAATGTTAAATTTCATTGATATGTTCTATACATGTGAAGTACATGGAACCACAGCGAAGGAAACGATGGTCAAGCCCAATTAGAATCTTTACCTGCAACATGAGCTGATCTCGAAGTGCTAGTAAACCAGCAAGTCGCTAAAGCAATCGTCCAATACGAAGCAAGCAACACTGCAAACAACGGCAGAATAAGAGGGATCATATTAGGAATCACTTAGGCGATAACTCTTGCCATAAGTTCTTCTGAGGCGGATTAATATTGGAGAAATCGAATAAATGTCCAGTGAAAAAGAAGACGCATGTGGAGTCTTCTTGGGATAGAAACAAAAGGAAATATGCGCATCGCAAGCAAGGCTTTAAATTAAGCAACAAACATAAGGGAACCGTCGCGACTAAGAAAGTCAAGGCATTCATTGCCACGACTAGAATAGGTGATAAAAACTACCAAGAAGAACTACCAAAGTGTGATAGGTGTGGTTATCATCACACAGGTCCGTGCAGGACTTGTAGGTGTGGAAATTGTGGCAAGACCGGGCATCGCAAGGAGGCATGCTGGTCTGGTACGAGGCATGTGAATGGAATTCAGGACAGTAATAGAAACGGCAAAGGCAAGGGTTGCTACGGATGTAGCAACAAAGGACATTATCGAAAGGACTGCCCGAAGGAGAATCTAGCTCGTGGGAGCATTTTCACGAAAGGAGCACGCAAGGCATGCCAAGACTCGAACGTTGTTACAAGTACGTTCCCTATAAACCGACATTTTGCATCCGCTCTATTTGATCCCGACGCCGACTTTAGCATTGAATCTGTGGAACTTAAGGATATACTTGGCTTAGAAACAAATAAACTAGACACCCCATATCTTATAGAGTTGGCAAATGGGAAAACAGACGAAATGGATAAAGTTATTAAGGGTTGTACACTTGGACTTGGGGAATGAAAATTTTCTATCAACCTTCTACCCGTTGGTTTAGGTAGTTTTGATGTTGTGATCGGCGTGGATTGGCTATCCAAGAATAGAGCCGAGGTCATTCGTCATGAGAAAATCATTCGCATCCCTCTTGCGAATGATAAAACATTTAGTACACGGCCTTCATGCAGTTGATGCAAGGTCTTGAGCCCCATATGGCGGTGGATGGTGACATCCCACATTAGTTAGAAGGCGCAGAAGTGTCTCCGAAAAGGCTGCATAGCCTTCCTAGCTTATGTCGTCGACAAGGAGACCAAGGACCCAAAGCTAGAAGACATCCCCGTTGTGAAGGAATATCCAGAGGTCTTTCCTGAAGACTTGCCTGGACTACCTCCACAGCGATAAGTGGAGTTCCGAATAGACTTAGTGCCATGAGCGACACCAGTGGTAAAGGCACCTTACCGACTAGCTCCGTCAGAGATGCAGGAGCTTTCGACACAATTGCAAGAGTTGCTGGGTAAGGGATTTATCAGGCTGAGCTTCTCACACTGGGAAGCTCCAATGCTATTTGTTAAGAAGAAGGATGGCAGTTTTCGAATGTATATGGACTACAGAGAGTTGAATAAGTTAACCATTAAGAATCAGTATCTCTTACCGAGGATTGATGACTTGTTCGACCAGTTACAAGGATCAAGCTACTACTCGAAGATCGACTTGAGGTCAGGGTATCATCAACTGCGAATACAAGAAGAAAGTACCCCTAAAATGGCTTTTAGGACTCGCCATGGACATTACGAGTTCCATGTCATGTCATTTGGCTTAACGAACGCACCGGCAGTATTCATGGATCTCATAAATCAGGTGTGTAAGCCGTACCTGGATAAGTTCGTGATTGTATTTATTGATGACACCCTTATTTACTTGAAGAGCATGAGCAACATCTGCGAGCCATCTTGGAACTTTTGAAGAAAGAACAGTTGTATGCAAAGCTATCGAAGTGCGAATTCTGGATTCGCGGATTGCAATTCTTAGGTCACGTGGTGAATAAGAATGGAATTCATATCGACCCTGCCAAGATCGAGGCAATCAAGAATTGGGAAGCCCCAAAGACGCCAACTGAGATACGACAATTTCTGGGGTTAGCGGGCTATTACAGACGATTCATTGGGAACTTTTCGAGTACTGCCCAGCCGCTAACGTCCCTAACCCAAAAGGATAAGAAGTTTGATTGGGGCGAAAAACAAGAAACAACTTTTCAGATGTTGAAGGATAAGCTCTGTGACGCACCGATTCTGTCTTTACCTGATGGTACTGATGGATTTGTGGTTTACTGTGATGCTTCATGACAAGGTCTTGGTTGCGTGTTAATGCAACGAGAAAAAGTCATCGCGTACGCGTCACGTCAGTTAAAGGTGCATGAGAAGAACTATAAGACGCACGACCTTGAGTTAGGAGCTGTGATTTTTGTATAGAAGATCTGGCATCATTACTTATATGGTACTCGTTGCACGATTTTTACTGATCACAAGAGTTTGCAGCACATTTTTTATCAGAAAGATTTGAATATGAGACAGCGGAGATGGGTTGAACTGTTGAATGACTGCGATTGTGAGATCAAGTATCACCCGGGCAAGGCGAACGTTGTAGCAGACGCCTTGAGCCGCAAGGAACGCTCAAAGCCTCTAAGGATGCGAGCCTTAGAAATGACAATACAAACTGATCTCGCTACTCAGATTCGGGAAGCCCAGCAGGAAGTGCTTAGACCAGAGAACCTATGAACTGAATCATTGCGTGGTATGGAAGTGAAATTATTGCCTAAGGAAGATGGAACATTTTACTTCATGGAATGACTTTGGGTTCCGTTTCGCGGCAATCTGCGTGCACTTATTCTGGAGAAGCTCATAAGTCAAGGTACTCGATCCATCTGGGAAAGAATAGGTGTACTGCAGAGTTTTTCTTTCAACGTCTGAAAAGCTTCCTCTTGCTTCTCCGTCCAATCAAACTTCCTTTCCTTCTGGGTTAATAACGTCAACGGCTGTGCTATTCTGGAGAAATTCTCAATGAATCTCTGGTAGTACCCAACAAGCCCTAAGAATTGTCGCACCTCCGACTGAGTCTTTGGGGCTTCCCAATTCTTAATCGCTTCGATCTTAGACGGATTTACATGTATACCTTTCTCATTTATGACATGTCCGAGGAAATGAACTTCTTGAATCCAGAACTCACATTTAGAGAACTTGGCATACAGCTTCTCTTCCTTCAACAACTCCAAAATCAACTTTAGATGGTGCTCATAATCTTCTTTGGTTCACGAATAGATAAGTATATCGTCGATGAATACTATCACAAATTTATCCAAGTAGGGTTTGCATACCCTGTTCATGAGATCCATGAACACAGCTGGCGCATTAGTTAGGCCAAAAGGCATGACTAGAAACTCGTAATGGCCACATCGTGTTCGAAAATCTGTCTTCAGAATATCTTCATCAGCAACCTTCAACTGATGATACCCTAAACACAGATATATCTTCGAGTAGTAGCTGGATCCTTGTAGTTGGTCGAACAAATCGTCAATCCTCGGTAAAGGGTACCAATTCTTGATAGCCAACTTGTTCAGCTCTCTGTAATCAATACACATCCTGAAGGATCCATCCTTCTTCTTCACAAACAAAACAGTAGCACCCCATGCCGAAAAACTCGGTCGAATGAAACCTTTGTCTAGTAGCTCTTGAAGCTGATTCGACATTTCTTTCATTTCAGACGGTGCCAATCTATAAGGAGATTTTGCAATTGGTGCAGCACCAGGTACCAGATCGATTCGGAACTCGATCTATCTTGCAGGGGGTAATCCAGGTAAGTCTTCAGGAAAAACTTCTGGATAGTCACGAACAATAGGAATCTCTTCGATCTTCCTACATTCGGTCTTCGTATCTTCATAACACTGACGACACTCGACACACGACTTGATCGATCTCCATGGACAGCTATCGCTTGACCACCACCAGGACGAGGTCTCCTCACTTGCTTCTTCGAGTAAACAATCTCTGCTTTGTTCTTGGACAGCCAATCCATTCCCACAACTACGTCGAAGCTTCCCAGCTCCACTGGTAATAAATCGATACTAAATTTATGATCATCTAACTGAATACTACAGTTGCGAATGAATTCGCTAGTAACTATTAGTTTACCATTTGCTAGTTCTATCGAGTACTTCTTACTTAGCTTACTTGTGGGTGAACACAAATATGGTTCAAAGTTTTTCGAGACAAAACTCAAGTCAGCTCCGGTATCAAAGAGTACGAACGCAGAATGGTTATTGATAAAAAACATACCAGTGACAACAGCAGGATGTCACGTGCCTTCCCAGCGTTTAACTCGAACGCTCTACCTCTGGCATTCTGACCTTTCGCCTTAGGACAATCATTCTTGAAATGTCCCTGTTCCCCGCACTGAAAGCATCCTTCAAGCTTCGCTCCTTCCAGAGTACTTTTGGCATAGCACTTCCGGGCAATATGTCCATTTCGTCCACATCTGCGACATTTCTTCTGCTCATCCTCGTGAGTCTTCCTCTCAGAACCACTTCAGCTATCTCTGGCGTTGTCCTTTATGGAGCTGCTAGAATTGGCTACGTACGCCTTCCTTGAATTGCGTTTCCTGTCGCGCTTCTCGTCAGTTTCCTTCCTCGAGCTCTCAGACTTGCGTTTCTTCGAATCTTCTGCCTTAGTCTCAGAACGCCCCGACCGTTCAGATTTCGCGTCTGCTTTGGCCTTGCCCGATGACTTCCTGGTTTCCACCTTTCTATCAAGAACACTTTTGTGAGCAGCGTCATCGGCTAACGATTTTGCCAATGTAGTAGCCTCTAGGTAGGTGGTAGGTTTCGCGGAGGTAACCATACTGCGAATTCGTGGCGATAATCCCCAGATATACCTTTCTACCTTTACGTATTCGGGAGTAACCATTCGTGAAACTAACCTCGCCAAGTCGTTAAAACGAGAGGTATAAGCTCTGACGTTCAGACCTTCCATGGTTAGGTTCCAGAAGTCAGTCTCGATTTTCTGAATTTCACTACGGGAGCAGTATTCTTTCAGGAGCATCTCTTTAAGTTCGTTCCAGGTCAGACCGTATACAGCGTCTTCACCCAAATTTGAATTTGCAAGTTCCACCTGGACAGCGCTGTGACAACTGTCACTTTTCCGTACATTCCGTACACTAATTGAATAGTAATCTATGCTTTAATAACTGTGCATGATCTAGTTTACAAGATAAATGAATTTCTGATTATTGTTATGTACATACAATGGCATTTCATGTTGCAAGACTTTTATCATTACTACATGCAACACGATATAATTCTATTAATGCACTGAACAGAATTAGCACCATTATCAGACAAACTAAAAGCACTGACGGGAGTTCAGTATATAGACAGACAGTGTTTTGGGGCCCAGTATGAGCCAGAGACTACGTACTACACTAGTATAGTGTGTAGGGAAGTAAGGACCACAAAACTACTTTTCTAGGTGATAGTTTAAGTGCCGAAAAGTGCCTAAAACCCACTCAAAGTGCTGAATTCAACATATTTCAGCAAAAATCAGCAATTTAACAAACTAGTAACATGCAAAAATATGGCAGAATGGTCCTGAATGCTTTCCTAAGTGTCAGGAATAAAAAGTGTCACAAAAGGGTACTTGAAGATCACTAAACGGAATAGTTTGACACTTTAACGAACCGGTATCTAACCGAACAACCAGACACTACCCGAAACACCAAAATTACACTAGAAGCACTGTTTTATTATTTCTAAGCTAGTTATGACCCCCGAACACCCTAACACACTATATAACAGATGATACACATAAACACTAACCATTACACTTGGAATCCTAACTAAACATTTAACTTATCATTAAAACCCAACTAGATACCCCTCCCCCCCATGTAAGTGGACGGTCACCAAGGGTGACCCCACCAAGATTTTCCCTAATCTTATAAGATCTCAATTGATTTGTATAGAGATTTGGTTATGTACTTATGAGACATGTAAACCATTGGGTAATAGCTATAAAATGGTTATAAGAGGAACATGGGGGATCATAATCATCTACACTTCACTTTCACCATCACTCTCCCTATCCTCCTCTCCCTCTAGGGCCGAGAACCACACCCACACCACCACCACTTTTCATCCATCATCCATTCATTCCAAGATCATTCTAAGGTGTAAGGAGCCATACAAAGGAGCTTGGTGCTTGTGGATCTTGAAGGACCTCCATCATTTGCTATTATCCTCTACATTTGTCATCTTCAACCTCTTGTGTTCTTCCCTAGCCTTGTGCTAGTGGTAAGGCCCTTATGATCTCTTGATCTTTCATATATAGTTGGTTAATAAGTGATGAACATTGTTAAACATGATGAACATTAAAATACATATTCATGAATCTCTAACATAAGCTTATGAACATATGAATACTTGTTGATTTGTGTTTATTTGCTTCTGGTTGATTGACTACTAGTGTTAGTGATGTTAGACATCATATGGAACCTACTAGATTGTGATTAAACACATGATCTAGTAAGTTGATGTGATGATCTTGTGGGAGACCAAGATCATCATACCTTATGTTAACATGAACTTGAAAAATAAAAAGTTGTTTTCATGTGATGATGATTTAAACAAGATACAAGACTTGTGAGTGGATGATTTCTAGAATAGTTTTCCAAAGAAACCAAGCTAAATCACAAGATTTGTATAAACATAGTTTTTAAAGAAACTAACCATGTTTCTAGTGTTGAAACAAGTATAAGAATACAATGTTTACAAGAAAAATTCAAAAGAATGATTTTTGGAAAAATCATCTAACAAGTTGTAAACACTCAAATCTTTCAAGAATGAGATTTTTAAAGAAATAAACACACTTTAAAGGGTAACTAAGTCTACTAAATACACTACCAGGTTACTACAAGTTTTTATGAAAACTCAAGTTCATGATCATTATGTAGATAGCTTTGTTTTAGCACTTGGTAAGTATAGACTGATTGTTGATTTTTTGTGATGGTTTTTGAAAAGAAAATGATATGCTTTGATAGCATGGACACCTCCATTTTTAGGGGAAACTATGGCAAAATTTTCTAAAAATATAAACACCTAGAAAATTATTTTCTAAACAAATATTTACAAGTGTGTTTTAACCATAGTTTCCAATAAAAACTTTGCCATAGACTTTGTTTCATAATATAAGTATTGGAGGTTGGTTTTTGTAAATAAAAATGGATAAATATGTATTTAGAATATATATTTACATTAAAGACACATTGTGTGAGATTATTTGTATACTTTGTGTATTAGTTATATTATTTTAGGGTTAAAATAGTATAACTTAACAAAATACCAAGAATTTAGAATCCAAAATAATACCAAAAATCGCAAGGAATAAATATATCAGTTGCACACTTAATATTGGGAAATTGAACGCAAGAACGTAACTTACAAAATATTCCGGAAAATACCTTTATGAATATGTTTTTGGTAAATATTATTTTGGATACAAGAAATGAAAATATGATTTTTGAAAATATTACAAGAGTAATATTTTATTTTCGACAAAGAGAAAATATATTATTTTCGCAAGTTGAATTATATTTTCTTGGAATATGTAGAAGATATATGATTTTTGAGAAAAATATATATTTTCTTGAAATACATTATTTTTGGGCAAAACAAGTTTAAATATATTTTCTAAAGACTTGAAAATATATTATTTTGGAAACTACAAATACGAGAATACGAATACACATGTATGAGACCAAAATAAATACTTGAGAAGTATTGTCACAAAAATATTGTTTAAAAATTATTCCAAAATTTTAAAGTTAAAATAATTATTATTTTAACAAGGAATTATAACTTGGAATAACATTGAATACATAAAAGAAACGTAACTCAAAAACGTAAATACTAAGGCAAGGCACGGCCCGTTCGTCTAATAGACCCTAGTACATTGTAGGGAGTCGTGTTTGCTGAGGAGATTTGAGTTACGAATATCGAAGACGCAAAACAGTGAGTTCATGCTCCCCCTTTTCTCTTAACTGTTTTTGGTTTTATAACTCTCGGGGGTGGAATACATGTTACAAATGCTTAAACGGTATGAAATGCCTATGAAATGCACTATTAGGTCATGTGAGCATAGACTTAATATTGAAATGCCATTAATTCTTAATTAGGGACGAAGGTTAGATCTAACGGGTACGGCCGAGCCCCACTCATGGTCCTCATGTGATCACTTGAGTGCTTCGGTGTCCCAGTCGACGGAAATCGACATAGTCAAGGGAAATTGATGTAGTCAAGGTAAATTGACATAGTCGAAGGGAAATTCGATATAGTCGAGGGAAATCGACATAGTCGAGGGAAAATCGATAAGGGTATAAGCCTACTCATTTCGTGTGCTCCCTATGTCCTCACATGCCTTATTGTCCTTGTAAAACATTTACTTGGTATGTTCATACACGCTTTTCATACATGTTTTCAAAGGAGTCTCTCAAAGGTTTACAAGTTTGCCAGTACTCACACAAAACGCATGAACTCGCTCAACTTTTATTGATATTTTCTAAAATTGCATGTATTTCAGGTAACAAGATGGATCTTGAGTGTGGGTGTTGTTTCTAGAAGTAAAATTCAAGTTTAGATGTCATCCAGTTTTGTTGAATTGTATCTTAGTCGAAGGTTGTGTTGTTCGAAACTTAAATAACTGGTATTTGTAATACTTTTACTTAATGAATGGATGAACATCGTTTTGATCATATGGTTGTTTATTATGATTAAATGCAATTATATTAAACCAGTCACACATCATACGCTTCCGCAAAAGTCAGGGTGTGACAGTTTGGTATCAGAGCTTCGATTGTAGTGAACTAGGATTCCTTCTCGAGTCTAGACTACAATCACTAGAACTCTCTCACAAAAACATTTTTACAAAAAAAAAGGTTTTTCATTGCATTCACGTAAGCGTCAAGATCCATGAGTCAAACATTTTTCAAAGAAGAGATAAGGCAAGGACATTAGTAGGGAGGAGAATACCCCAAAATAAGGTGCCAACTAAGGCATAGTCTACACGAGTTAGACTTGCCAAAGACAAAATGACCCCCTAAATGTCACACCCCCTAAATGCCCTAAGTCAATGTCTATCAGCATTGACCCTTTGCCCATAGTCCATTAGTACACGCCCGTTTGAACGACACGGTGTGAGATTTGTTAAACCTAATAGCGCTATTAATTAATGACCCGCTCGCCATAGGCCTCGGCAATTAAGTCGATATAAATGAGGGACTTCATGATAGAGATTTGGTCTAGTGTGTATACTTGGCATCCTACCCACGGAGGGTGGTCGTAATTACCGTTTAGTTCATTTACCCATTCGCAACCCTTGGGAATCCCATGCCTTGGAAAGAGTGTGAACTCACCTTGGTTTGCTCGGTATGTTAAATTATATGCTCGTAAGTAATCAATCATGTCCTATAGTTATGCATGGATTCACAATCAGTTTACATTCACAAAGTACGACTAACAATCAAGATCATCACGTACATGCAAGTAACAACTACACCTAGCATTTAACAGTTATACAAGTTCATGCAAGTCATGCTTATCATTTAACGTTAGTCAACTAACCCGGTTAACTCTTAATAGAATTAGACTAAGTTACTATGCCGTTTACCCACTCGACGAAACACTCCTGTTTCGTCGTTACTTCTCTTCGACGAAACACCCACTGTTTCGTCGTATTTACCCTCGGCGAAACACACTGTTTCGTCGTGTTTGTTTTGTCATAATTGGTTTCGGCGAAACGTATTTGTTTCGTCATGTCAGTTTCGCCGTCCTACGTTTCATCAAAATGTCAGTTACGTCACATAACAGTTACGTCACATATCTTGTGTATTAGTTAAAAAATAAAATAAAAAAATAAAAAAATAAAAAAATAAAATAAAAAAATTTAAAAAAATCCCAAAAAGATTTTCTTTGATGTTCGTGATTTACACTTGGTAGTTGAGTGGTGTTGTGCAGGATGACAGTGCATTACACAGATTTCAGCTTCTCTACGTGTAGACTGTGCGGGGGTCCACGTCATCCGTGTATCGGTTGCCATGAGGCCCACTACAGGAGGGCACATGGAAAACCGGTGTCTTATGTTTCACAGCTTCCACCTCCATCATACGTTGATGATTATGAATCAGAAATGGAGGATGATTATTACTCGGATGGATATGATCGGGACGAGGATGTTTACTATGAGACAAGGACGGATAGCCTATGTTTTTGTTGCGGTCGCGATCACACTTATGATTATGATGTGTGCACAGTGTATTCAGAAAACCCAAAGTATTGGAATAAAAAGACGATGGATGCGCGCATCGTAAGACCGTATCAGGGATATCGACAATATCATCCCGAAGAGTATTCTGAGCCCGAAGGTGTTTATACTTATCAGACCGAGGAGGAGAAAGAGCTTGCTATATTGGAAGTGACTTTGTCTAAACTCGAGCAATATTTAGCAACACCCAACCTGTCCGATGAAGATTGAATCAACTGTTTAGTTTCTAAGTGTCATAATTTAAAAATGAAGATAGAGACAGAACAACGCCTCTCACCATTACCTGATGATATTAGAGATTATTCTCACATGAAGGTGGAGGTTGTGGAGGATAACACCACACCAATGAGTCCTTTATCTGATGAAGAGTCACTGGTGGATCAGATGGTGTGTGCAGATGATGAGGTAGAACAGTCTGAGGAGATGAATATGTGTACCGAACCTCTTCCCATATCAATCATTCAAAATAACAAGTGTGGGGAAGAAGGTTCGAGGAAGAAGATGAGAAGGGTGAAACCACAAGACATCAGGGTATACATCATGAAGTGGATTAGTGAAACCCGCAGGCGCAGTCTTAACATGCCAATTATACTGACAAATCTATGGAGATGGCATGTAAATTTCCGGGCATTCGTTGGAAATGTTTTGGGTAAGTGTGCATTGAGACCACCATAACACAGATCAGGTATGGTCTGGCTGAAGACCTTTAAACTTAAAGCTTTCGGGAGGCAACCCGAGGATGTAGAGTATTGTATTCATGTTTTGTATTTTGTTTTGTTTTGTTTTGGTGTTGTGTTTGTGTTTTTGTAGGTTACTATGTTTCAATCCTCGCGGATGCAATGATTCAAGTGTGGGGATGTTTGGCAACATCCCCGTTGAGATACCAGCGAATCCAAGAGATGTTTATGTTCCTGTCCGATTACTACAGCTGCATCATTACCAACACTACTGATTTACAGATCAGGTTGTGTCTTTTTCTCATTGTGTGCACCTTTGTATATATTCATGTTTTTATTCATGGTTGGGCGGATGGGTGGTGTTTTGATGTGTTTAGTTTATGGGTTGTGAAGGATTGGTGGTGTTCCTAATAATTAGAATAAAAAAGAAATAAAAAAAATAAAAAGAAATTTGGGATTTGAGAGTATTAGCGAAAGCTAATGTTGTTGGTTAAAAGCGATCTTTTCCTCAAAACCATACATTGGGACAATGTATCCCAAGTGTGGGGATGATGGGGGGAATTTTTGAGAATTTTAAAAATTTTTGTGAAGCCAAGCGAAAATTGTCAAAATTTGAAAACTTGATATTGTTCCACTTGACACACCGACACCCATTTCTAGTCCTTTATTGGTGAGAGTTTGAGCCACATGTGATTATTAATGATGCTTTCTTTGTTTTGAGTGGCGATGTGTTTATTGTGTTAATATAACTTGTGTACGAAATCTTGTTAAATCCTAGAGTTAGCATGCTTGTGAAAATGATAGGGGACTTTTAGGTAGCTTCGTCTAGATGTGTGAGAGTGTGGGAATTGGGGGTTGGACCTCATACATTACATATATGAGCTTGGTATTGTGAGGGGTGGGGGTTTGGTCTTTAGAAAGCCATGTTTGAGCCTTATACCATTCGGTTGTGACCCAAACCTACTTCTTACAAAAAACTTTACCTATTGAGATGACCCGGTTTAGGAGATTTAGTATGTAATGTTGATGTCCTTGTATATATTGTTGAGCTTTTATGTCTTATCTTTGTAAAAAAAAAGAGAAAAAGAAAAGAAAAAAAAGGAGAAAAATAGAAAAAGAAGTATTTAGATGCAATAGAAGTTGAGAAGTTGATGATGTTTTGTATATAGTTGATGTTTGCGTTGTTTAGTGGTAGAAATAAAAACCGGGTCAAATCAATTAGCTACTTGCATATATATTCCACCACTTTCCTACCTTTACACATAGCCCCGTTACAACCCGAATGTCCTTTTGATTCATAAGCATGCTAGGTATTTGATAGGAGGAAACTTGATTTGTATACAAGCTTATTGTCGCACAATCACACACTTGCATTGAGCGTGTTAGCATAATGTTGCTAATATTACTTGTCACCGAGAGTTGTTGTGAGGGGTGTGTCTTGTGGTATGATAAAAAGTTTGTAAAAGGACGCTACATTTTAGCTTGGTTTGCATGTTGATCGCTTGTGGTTTTGAAATGGTTAGTGAATGAGTTGCTTGGGACAAGCAACGGGTAAGTGTGGGGATGTGACGGGTGGTCCGTAGGACAACCCTTAAGTGCCTTAAAAAGATTAAAATCCCATGCTTTACACGTTTAATTGTTTAAACTTGGTAACTACTAGTTGTTTGGACGTGCAGGTGCAAATGGAGCTTAAAAGGGAAGTAATTTGGAGCATCAATGAAAAAATTCAATTTTTGGAATTGAAGAATAAAGAGGATAGCATGATAGAGGACGAAATTACGAGAACGTAGGCGAAAACGGTGAAGAAAACGAAGTTGAAACGAAAAAGTTATGCTGAAAACAAGTTTTCATGTTGAAGCCTGCCGGCGGTAGCTTACGGCGCTGACTGGCACTTTTTGTCACCGTATGAAAGTTTAAAGCCACCGTAAGCCATTCCAAGCCATCGTAAGCTACGGTGGCCACCGTAGCTTACGGCACCGACTGTTCCCAAATTGTAACTTAAGCATTTATTGAGCTTTTGATAATGATTATTAAGGTCCTGTCATGGGATTTCGATTACGACTCATTGGTGAACGAAAATTGGAGCTTGGTTGGAGACTTTGGTAGTGAAGAACACTTGTGAATCTCTTGTTTTTATGTTTGTGATTTCCTTGAACATTGAAACTAGTAGTATGATGTTGCTTCAAGCCATGAGTGGCTAAACACTTGATGATTGTCCTGGATTGAAGGTTTGGTTGAGATATTTCATGTTTGACTTTTCTAATTTCTAGAATAACAATCTTTATCTTTATGATCTGTTGTTATGGTGTGTGATTGTTTGTTAGTAACTTGTTAATCATTATGTTGAACTAATTAGAAACCATACGTTCTTGGTGTCGTTGGCAATCGAGATATCATGGGTATAGTTAGGCTTGGGTAAGGGTTGATTGATCATCGGGTAAAAACCTCACGTTCTAGGAATCTGAGTACTTAGTTCCCTTTCATCACTGCAAGTAATCACACATGAGCTATGTCTATGTAGTTCGTTCTAGTGAAATGATAATATGAATGTCGAAATAAACCGGAAATCTAGGATGGTCATTTGTCTCTAATTTGCTTATAACCAAAACTTTTCTTTTGCAATTCAATTAGTTAAATTTATTTTTAAAACCAATCCAATCAAATCAACTCTTGAATTTTATTTTCTTGCGATTAGCTTAACTTAGTTCACTTAGATAAATCTTCAAATAACACATATTCCACGAACTCCCTGTGTTCGATACCCACTTACCGCTATCTATTAAGTAGTAATTGGATTAAATTTGATTGTGACCACGACGTCACGTCAACTTTGACAAGTGGAATGCGCTTGCGTTTGAGCCATTTGACTTCACGGTCCATGATTTCCACAAGTTTCTCAACAAAATGCATTGTGTTATCAACACGAATCTCGTCAAGTGGTATGTGGAGGTTCTCAGCAGCTAAACACTTCTTGAGATTGGACACGTGAAAGGTTGGATGAACATTTCCAAGTTCAGGAGGTAACTCAAGTCTGCAGGCTACCTTTCCGATTCTTTTAATGATCTTGAATGGTCCAACATATCTAGGTGCAAGTTTTCCTGTCTTTCCAAATCTGATCACACCTTTCGAAGTGACACCTTAAGTAATATGTAACATTTGTGCTCGAAATCATTATGAACAGTTCAGTTATCAATAAAACAATGTTATTTGATCCCAATGTTTGTTTGGTTGTGTTTTACATTTTTCATGTTTTGACTTTTGTTCGATTTTAAACTCTACATCGCTTTTTGGAGAATCATACGCAAACTGGTGCGTAAACGTACTCAGTTTAATGCGACAAATACTCCGGAACATCAACATATACTCAACATACCTTAAATAACCTTTACATAACTTAAAAATAAGTTTTGAAGGCTTTGGTATGGCAAAAACAAGTTAATTCGCTTACAGGGACTAAACTTGACAAATTGCGAAAGTATGCCAATTTGAACTGTAACAAACATTCCGGAACATTTCCATAAGTTAAACATACCATAAATATCCTTTACATAGCTTAGAAATAGGCTTTGAGGGGTTTGGTATGCTAAAATAAACTTTTGGATCATTCAGGGACTAAAAGTGTCAAAAAGTGCACAAGTTTGCACGTTCGCGCATACTTACGTTCTGAATACATCCGGACATCCAAAAATTTATGTAAGCATCCTTATATTATGCCTTAGTGTTTGGCATGAGAAAAATCCATTCATCGCGCAATTTGGATCATTTTTCGCGCTTATGCGCATTCCGTCGTAATTAACCGAACATCGCGATCGTACGGCCAAACGAACCAACATCCGACATATTTTTGAGCATGTTTCATGTCCACAATGTCTAGGCATCATGTTAGGGCCTTAAAGTTGGCTTTACGGGCCTTAGAAGTGTTGGAAATGGCTTAAATATGCAACAGGGACTAAAACTGTAATTTCTGAAAACTTGTGCTAATCAGACATGGCCAGGCGGCCCGCCTGAGTTTTGTATGTATCCTGACGCGGGCCGCGTCTGTCACACCCCCAAAAATCCACACGCGGAGTACCACCGCTTGGAGGCGTGACATGACCAGGATCAAGCCATCAATTATATTGAACATAGTATATAATAATCAAAGTAGTTCGTAAAAACCCAATTCAATACAATTGATGTTCAAAACAAACATAGTTTAAGTAGCGGAAGCATAATATGAAAACCCAATGTATGTAATAAGTTCAAGTGTTATAAAGTCTAACATAACATCCACGATCCATGCTCCACAACGACATGCTCTTTCCTGTGCAAGCTCCATAAGTACCTAAGGTCCTGCAAGGCATGCAGCAGAGAGTCAACAACTAGTTGAGCGAGTTCACAGTTAATAGTTCAGTAACTGCAATAGTATAGTAAGCCTTGTGTTCGTTCATTAAGTCATGTTTCGTATTAGTTCGTATCGCGGCCCTCTAGGCATGTAGGCGAAGATTAGGGAAAGTACCCAAGTATTCTAGACTAGGTATATTTGTATCGCGGCCACCCGGCATGTGTGCGAAGTTTAGTGTATAGTTCGCGGCCTTCCTAGGCATGTGTGCGAAGATTAGTCATATTATCGCGGCCAACCCCGGTGTGTGTGTGAAGTTCAGTTCTATAAGTATCACTAGTCTAGTCGTATCTTATCAATAACCCTTCCTCACCCGAGGACCATATAACTAAGTTCCATAAGCTAGGTAAGTACAAGTACATAATCCAAACCCATTCCCACCCTGGGAACCCCATGCCTTGGCTGTGTGAACTCACCTTGGTTTGCTCGGTATGCTAAGTATGTGTTCACAAGTAATCAGTCAAGTCCTATAGCGTGCATGTATACACAATCAGTTCAAGATCATAAAGGTTCGCATGCAAGTCTATATCACATAATGCTTGGCAGTTAACATCATGCACCACATAAACAGGTAGTCACATTCATAACATTCATGCTTCACACACGTGTCTTTCACAATTTTGCTGTAACATTGTTATTCATTAGCATGCTTGACAGAACCAAGTAAACTAACAGGAGTTAACAACCATTAGGGTTCCCCACTTAACTGAGTTACATAGTTTAACAGGGTTAGCATGATTAACCGAATTAGCAACTAACAGAATTTATACACTAACCGAGTTTACTGAAGTTAATAACTTAACAGGTTAACAACTACACGTGCCGAAAACACTATGGCCTAAAACTCGGGCAGTCAAACATCCTTTATAAAATTCGGACTATGAGCATGTCTTTCAAGAAAGTTGGACTCACCAATACAAGCAAAAGTCGGACACTATATTATAGGTAAAAGGTCGGACATCACATGTGCAAGCAAACTCGGACATAGCATCATTAACAAGGTCGGACCATGAGCTCCCCCACCAAAACTCGGACAGGGGTAACACCCCCCCAAAACTCGGACAACCCTAGGTATAATCAAAAGGTCGGACACCCCATGCCCTTGAAAAAGCCGGACCTTTTGTTCCCACCATTAAAATTCGGACCTAGGTCCTTATACAATAAAAGTCGGACTCTAAGTCCCATATATATAATTCGGACCCCCCTTATCTTATGTAAAAGGTCAGACAAAGGCATACTTCACAAAGTCACGCTAGTTATCAAACATAACAAACTAGGACCTTATGCAATTCATAAAACTCGGATCCCTAGCCTGATATAAAACTCGGATCCTCTTGCATTACATAAAACTCAGACCTTTATTGTCTTTACAAACTTCGGACATCGTATACCACATAAAAACTCGAACTAGACTCACATGCATAAAGTTCAGACCTTGTACAAAATTCGGGCTTTAATCATATCTTTCAAAGGTCGGATCATGCATCAATCATACAAACCTAAACTCAATGTAACAGTTACGTTCTCATACATTCATACGATCAGGAAAACCCTAATTCATATTTTCACAGTGCAGAATCAAATCAACCATCAGTAGTTTTGACATATCATACATCTAAATCATCAGGCAATTGATTACATATCATACAACCTTATTCATTTCTCAATAATCAGAATAAATCAAATAGCACAGAATGTCATATGAAGAACTAGGGTTTTGACATGATTCAATCAATCAACGATTAACATCAAACAATGATTAAACAAATACCTTGGATTGATTCTAGACAGAAAGAGGAAATCAAGAGTGATGATTGAGAGCTTGCAAATGATGAAGCAATTGATTGTAAAGAGGATTGCAGAGAATATCTCAAGTACGTCAGATGATTGTGTGGTGATTAGTGAAGGATAGGGTTAAGAATGATTAGAGTTTCACTAATTACTCTATGCACCCTTAATTATTATCTATTACATATTACAGGCACAAGATGTACATTTCACAGTTTCATCACCACATTCGAGTATTTGTCAAATCTTTAACAAGTAACACATAACCACGCACAAACACAATACACTTTATTGTATCAAAACGTATATAGTTTCATAGCAACTAATTGTGCAAATAAACAACTAAACAAATAGTGAGCGTGCAATAAATGCGAAAGTGGAATCTCAAAAACTCGAGTTGTCACATTATCCCCAACTTAAAAGAAATTTCGTCCCGAAATTTAGCATGCGGTTACTGAGGAAGCTAGGTAAGTTGTATCGTTTACTGGTTTTCCTGGGGTGTCACATCATCCCCCCGTTGATTTGGAATTTCGTCCCGAAATTCTGCAGTAGTAGCTTCAGCCTCAGTAGTGGTTGCACGGTTTTCGAATAACTGGGGATACTTGAGTTTCATTTGATCTTCACGCTCCCAGGTGAACTCTGGGCCGCGACGGGAGTTCCAACGGACTCGAACAAGAGGGATTCTCGTGTTCTTGAGGACCTTAACATCCCGGTCCGTGATTTCAACTGGTTCCTCGACGAACTGCAACCGCTCATCGATAGTGAGTTCCTTCAAAGGAACTTTGAGTGTCTCATCTGACAGGCACTTCTTCAGATTCGACACGTGAAAGACATTGTGAACTGCCCCGAGTTCTGCTGGTAGATTCAGTTTGTAGGCTACCTTGCCTATCCTTTCTGTGATTTCGAACGGTCCGACGTACCGCGGATTAAGTTTGCCCCGTTTGCCAAAACGAACCACACCCTTCCAGGGTGAAACTTTGAGTAAAACCCGGTCCCCGACCTAAAATTCCAATGGCTTTCTACGCTTATCCGCGTAGCTTTTCTGACGGTCGCGTGCTGCCGCCATGCGTTGCCTTATTTGTGCAATCTTTTCCGTGGTGTCCACTATAAGTTCTGGACCCGTGATCTGACTATCTCCCACCTCTGCCCAACAGAGAGGTGACCGGCATTTACGCCCGTACAATGCCTCAAATGGAGCGGCTTGTATGCTGGTGTGATAACTGTTGTTGTACGAAAACTCCATTAAAGGGAGATGCTTTTCCCAGCTGTTGCCGAAATCGATAACACATGCCCGAAGCATGTCTTCTAGAGTTTGAATCGTGCGCTCAGACTGCCCATCCGTCTGAGGGTGATAAGCTGTGCTCATATCTAACCGAGAGCCAAAAGATTTGTGCATCGCTTGCCACAGTTCTGAAGTAAATCGTGCATCACGATCCGAAATAATAGAGGTGGGCACCCCGTGCCTTGAGACTACTTCTTTCAAGTATAAGTCTGCTAGTGTGGAAAACTTGTTTGTTTCTTTGATTGCCAGGAAATGAGCAGACTTGGTGAGTCGATCCACGATCACCCAAATAGTATCGTTCCCACGCTGAGATCTAGGTAGGCTTGTAACAAAATCCATGGAAATTTCCTCCCATTTCCACTGTGGTATCTTTGGTTGCTGAAGTAAGCCTGCTGGTTTCTGATACTCTGCCTTGACTCTTGCACAAGTCAAGCACTTGCTGACATAGGTAGCGATGTGGGCCTTCATGCTAGGCCACCAATACGTAGTTTTGATGTCGTGGTACATTTTATCCGACCCTGGATGTACCGAGTAGCGCGATTTGTGAGCTTCGTCCATTACAAGCTCGCGTAAGTCTCCATAAAGTGGGACCCAAATACGCCCCGTTACATAGTAGGTACTGTCTTCCTTTTGTTCTAATCGTTGCCTTGAACCACGCAAGGCTTCAGCCTTGACATTTTCTGGTTTTAATGCTTCCACCTGAGCATCACGTATCTGTGCAGGAAGTCTAGACTGGATTGTGAGCTGCAAGGCTCGTACACGCCTAGGTGTAGTATCTTTCCGACTGAGGGCATCAACCACAACATTGGCTTTGCCTGGATGGTACTTGATGGCACATTCGTAATCATTCAGTAGTTCAACCCATCGTCGTTGTCGCATGTTCAGTTCCTTCTGCTTGAAGATATGCTCGAGACTCCTGTGATCGGTGTAAATAGTGCACTTGGTACCGTACAGGTAGTGTCGCCATATCTTAAGCGCAAAAACAATAGCTCCCAGCTCTAAATCGTGCGTCGTGTAGTTTCGTTCATGAACCTTGAGTTGATGTGAAGCGTACACAATAACTTTATCCCGTTGCATCAATACACAACCAAGCCCCTGTATCGATGCGTCACAATAGACCACGAAATCGTCTGTGCCCTCTGGTAATGAGAGAATAGGTGCGCTGCAAAGCCTATCCTTTAGGTACTGGAAAGCCGTTTCTTGTGTATTACCCCAACGATAAGTAACACCCTTCTGTGTCAATAGCGTGAGCGGCTGTGCAATCTTGGAGAAGTCTTTGATAAACCGTCTGTAGTATCCCGCCAAACCCAAGAATTGGCGTATTTCCGTCGGTGTACGTGGTGCAGGCCAGTTCCTGATGGAGTCTACCTTGGATGGATCAACATGGATCCCATCCTTGTTTACCAAGTGGCCTAGAAAGTGGACTTCACGATGCCAGAAGTCACATTTTGAAAACTTAGCGTACAGTTGTTCCTTTCGAAGGAGTTCCAAGATAAGTCGTAAATGTTGCTCGTGTTCCTCCTGATTCTTGGAGTAGATCAGGATGTCGTCAATGAAAACAATCACAAACTTGTCTAAGTACGGTTTGCACACCCTGTTCATAAGGTCCATGAAAACTGCAGGCGCGTTCGTTAGCCCGAATGGCATGACTAGAAACTCGTAATGGCCGTAGCGAGTTCTGAATGCTGTCTTGGAGACGTCCTCATCCCGGACTCTCAGCTGATGGTACCCTGACCTTAGGTCGATCTTGGAGTAGTAGCTCGACCCTTGCAATTGGTCGAATAAGTCGTCGTTGCGAGGAAGAGGATAGCGGTTCTTCACTGTAACCTTGTTCAGTTCGCGATAATCTATGCACATCCTGAAAGTGCCATCCTTCTTTTTCACGAATAGTACTGGAGCTCCCCAAGGCGAAGAGCTTGGACGAATGAAGCCCTTATCCAAGAGCTCTTGTAGTTGCTTAGACAGTTCTTCCAGTTCAGTTGGAGCTAAACGATACGGTGCGCGAGCTATAGGTGCTGCTCCTGGAGCTAGCTCGACTTGAAACTCGACCTGGCGATGAGGCGGTAAACCAGGTAAATCTTCAGCAAACACTTGAGGAAAATCACGTACAACTGGAATATCCTCTATCCTTTTCTCTTTCGTCGATGCATCAGTAACTAGTGCCAAAATGGCAGTGTGACCTTTTCGTAAACATTTCTGAGCCTTGAGAAAGGAGATGATGCCAACCACAGCACCACTCTTGTCGCCTTGAACTTCGAGAGGTTCCTTACCAGAACGAGGAATACGAATGATCTTCTCCTTACATAAGATCTCTGCTTGCTGCTTGGATAACCAATCCATGCCGATGACGATGTCGAAACTACCCAGAACTATAGGGATAAGGTCGATGGAGAAAGTTTGACCAGCGAGGATAAGATTACAACCCTGAACTATATGTGTGGCCTCTAGACTTTTACCATTAGCTAACTCTATGACATGTTTGGTGTTTAGGGGAGTTGGTACGCGTTTTAACATTTGACTAACTTTCAAAGACACATAACTTGTATCAGCACCCGAATCAAACAATACAGTAACATAAAAGTCGTCGAGAAGGAACTTACCCATAACTACATTGGGATCATTTCTGGCATCACCCTGCCCCAACACAAATGCACGACCCCTTACTTCGTTGCCGTTGTTGTTCCCACCGTTATTGTTACCATTGCCTTGGTTGTTGTTGTTGTTGCGATTCTGGTTCTGTTTTAACTGGGGGCAATCACGCTTGAAATGACCTTCAGCCCCACACTGAAAACATCCCCTGTTGCCCCGCTGTTGCTGCTGCTGCGGGTTTTGTGGAGCTGGTGGTGGGTGTTGCTGATTCTGATTTGCAGGTCGCGAACTCCTGCAGTCTTTAGCTTCATGCCCTATCTTGAGACATCTCTGACAACGTTCCTTGCGACACCGTCCACTGTGGTGTCTGTTGCACCTATTACACAATGGGTGAATTCCCGGATATCCACCCTGCCCCTGACTGCCTGATGATTGCTGACCCAGATTCTGGTAATCATTTGTCTTACGCTGCTGTGCTTGAGACTGAACAGAAACTGATCCCTTGCTGGAATCCTCATAACATTTTCTCTTGTTGTCACTGGGAGTAGCAAGTGTAGTGGAAGTGGTAACGGTAGCAGTAGCGCTGATACGTTTAGGCAGCCTGTTCTGTTCCAATGCCTGATCCGTGAGGCGATGAGCGAGGCGTTGAATAGCCTGGATGTTGTCAAGATTAGCCGATGTCACATGGCTCTGGATTTCTGGCGCTAACCCCTTGAGATACAACTCAATGCGCTTGATTGGAGGGTCCACCATAGTTGGACACAGCACGGCCAGCTCGTTTGACCTTTTAGTATAAGCTTCAATTTCTGACCCAGTCATTTTCAAATGGTAGAACTCATCTTCCAACTTGTGAATATCTTCCCGTGTGCAGTATTGCCTTTTGATCAATTCCTTGAAATCATTCCAAGGGGTGGCGTTAGCAGCTGCCAACCCTAGGATCTGTACTTGCGCGTTCCACCAAGTTAACGCGATTCCTTCCAAAGTACCAGTGGCGTACTTGACCCTGCGAGCCTCAGGGCATTCACACATTTCAAATACTGACTCTAGCTTCTCAAACCAATGGAGGAGTCCCACTGCCCCCTCGGTGCCACTGAATGTGCTTGGACGACAGTCCATGAAGTTCTTGAAAGTGCAGACGGGCTGCTGAGCGTGTTGACCTATTGTGTACGAATAGGACAAAGTTAAACACAAGAGTTAATGTAGGATCTAAAGGTCCTAGTGTGAATCACATCCGCAGGGTATACTACCTACTGGTGCAGCTGCAAGTGCCGCAGCTACTTGTTCAGCAATGAGAGCCGTCAACTGGGCTTGTGTCATGTTAATGCGTTCAGCCATTGTTCTTCATAGTAAAAGTAGTGTAAGTGAGAATGGTTCGCGAGTAGTGCGATGACAGAAGAGTGTAAGCACATAGGTGTTCTCATGTAATAACGAATAGTAAGTAATGTAATCTAAGCATACCACGAGCAAAGTTCTATGTAATTCTAGCATGTAGGCAATAAACATAAACCTTATTACCTAGGATGTTGAGTCTTGCACGTGGAGCGAAGCGTCGTTGTGGATCATTGAGAGCACTGTTCTGGTTATAGTCTGGTTTTAATAAAAACGTTTTCCCCCCTTATTAAAACCAAGTTCTCTATAACCAATGGCTCTGATACCAATCTGTCACACCCCCAAAAATCCACACGCAGAGTACCACCGCTTGGAGGCGTGACATGACCAGGATCAAGCCATCAATCATATTGAACATAGTATATAATAATCGAAGTAGTTCGTAAAAACCCAATTCAATACAATTGATGTTCAAAACAAACATAGTCTAAGTAGCGGAAGCATAATATGAAAACCCAATGTATGTAATAAGTTCAAGTGTTATGAAGTTTAACATAACATCCACGATCCATGCTCCACAACGACATGCTCTTTCCTGTGCAAGCTCCATAATTACCTAAGGTCCTGCAAGGCATGCAGCAGAGAGTCAACAACTAGTTGAGCGAGTTCACAGTTAATAGTTCAGTAATTGCAATAGTATAGTAAGCCTTGTGTTCGTTCATTAAGTCATGTATCGTATTAGTTCGTATCGCGGCCCTCTAGGCATGTATGCGAAGATTAGGGAAAGTACCCAAGTATTCTAGACTAGGTATATTGTATCGCGGCCACCCGGCATGTGTGCGAAGTTTAGTGTATAGTTCACGGCCTTCCTAAGCATGTGTGCAAAGATTAGTCATATTATCGCGGCCAACCCCGGCATGTGTGCGAAGATCAGTTCTATAAGTATCACTAGTCTAGTCGTATCTTATCAATAACCCTTCCTCACCCGAGGACCATATAACTAAGTTCCATAAGCTAGGTAAGTACAAGTACATAATCCAAGCCCCTTCCCACCCTGGGAACCCCATGCCTTGGTTGTGTGAACTCACCTTGGTTTGCTCGGTATGCTAAGTATGTGTTCACAAGTAATCAGTCAAGTCCTATAGCGTGCATGTATACACAATCAGTTCAAGATCATAAAGGTTCGCATGCAAGTCTATATCACATAATGCTTGGCAGTTAACATCATGCACCACATGAACATGTAGTCACATTCATAACATTCATGCTTCACACACGTGTCTTACACAATTTTGCTGTAACATTGTTATTCATTAGCATGCTTGACAGAACCAAGTAAACTAACAGGAGTTAACAACCATTAGGGTTACCCACTTAACTGAGTTACATAGTTTAACAGGGTTAGCATGATTAACCGAATTAGCAACTAACAGAATTTATACACTAACCGAGTTTACTGAAGTTAATAACTTAACAGGTTAACAACTACACGTGCCGAAAACACTATGGCCTAAAACTCGGGCAGTCAAACATCCTTTATAAAATTCGGACTATGAGCATGTCTTTCAAGAAAGTTGCACTCACCAATACAAGCAAAAGTCGGACACTATATTATAGGTAAAAGGTCGGACATCACATGTGCAAGCAAACTCGGACATAGCATCATTAACAAGGTCGGACCATGAGCTCCCCCACCAAAACTCGGACAGGGTTAACACCCCCCCAAAACTCGGACAACCCTAGGTATAATCAAAAGGTCGGACACCCCATGCCCTTGAAAAAGTCAGACCTTTTGTTCCCACCATTAAAATTCGGACCTAGGTCCTTATACAATAAAAGTCGGACTCTAAGTCCCATATATATAATTCGGACCCCCCTTATCTTATGTAAAAGGTCAGACAAAGGCATACTTCACAAAGTCACGCTAGTTATCAAACATAACAAACTCGGACCTTATGCAATTCATAAAACTCGGATCCCTAGCCTGATATAAAACTCGGATCCTCTTGCATTACATAAAACTCAGACTTTTATTGTCTTTACAAACTTCGCACATCATATACCACATAAAAACTCGGACTAGACTCACATGCATAAAGTTCGGACCTTGCACAAAATTCGGGCTTTAATCATATCTTTCAAAGGTCGGATCATGCATCAATCATACAAACCTAAACTCAATGTAACAGTTACGTTCTCATACATTCATACGATCAGGAAAACCCTAATTCATATTTTCACAGTGCAGAATCAAATCAACCATCAGTAGTTTTGACATATCATACATCTAAATCATCAGGCAATTGATTACATATCATACAACCTTATTCATTTCTCAATAATCAGAATAAATCAAATAGCACAGAATGTCATATGAAGAACTAGGGTTTTGACATGATTCAATCAATCAACGATTAACATCAAACAATGATTAAACAAATACCTTGGATTGATTCTGGACAGAAAGAGGAAATCAAGAGTGATGATTGAGAGCTTGCAAATGATGAAGCAATTGATTGTAGAGAGGATTGTAGAGAAAATCTCAAGTACGTCAGATGATTGTGTGGTGATTAGTGAAGGGATTAGGGTTAAGAATGATTAGAGTTTCACTAATTACTCTATGCACCCTTAATTATTATCTATTACATATTACAGGCACAAGATGTATATTTCACAGTTTCATCACCACATTCGAGTATTTGTCAAATCTTTCACAAGTAACACATAACCACGCACAAACACAATAAACTTTATTGTATCAAAACGTATATAGTTTCATAGCAACTAATTGTGCAAATAAACAACTAAACAAATAGTGAGCGTGCAATAAATGCGAAAGTGGAATCTCGGAAACTCGAGTTGTCACAGCGTCAGCCCTGCAGATGCAGAAACTCGTTTTTTTGATGAATTTGGCCTTTCAAACACTCCAAAGGGCAATGCCCTTTCACAATCTATGGAGTTAGGGTCACTATATGATACCACAACATCTTGATAAGTGTACGGATCAGATCGTGGCACGATATTCAAGAAACGATCCTAATGGTCTTGCTTTTCCTATAAATACCACCCCCCCATTTGTGTTAAAACCCACAAAACTGATCAAAGAGCTCTAAGTTGATGCCATTGCTTCATACCTGAGCTCCTGGATCAAGTTTAGCTTTCGGGGACCCTTCGTAAGTGTTCTTTCGTTCTTTTAATCGCTTTCTAGTGCTAAAGTCAAACTTTGTTTGACTTTCTGCGTTGACCAGCTTATGGTCAACACGAAGTTCGTTGGAACTTCATAACGTGAGCGTGATCACGATGGTTATAGTCCGTAGTGACTATACCTACTGATTACCACGTTATCTAGGCTCAGTGACGAGTCGTAGTTTCGGCCAAAATGCGCATTCTTGCGTATTTTGTAACCAAACTACTCGTGAGTATCAAAACCGTTTGTTTTGATACCAAACCTGTTTTCTAAACTTAGTTAAGCATGTTCTAACATGCTTAGCTCGTCACTTTTAGTTTAGTGCTTATATAGGGTCGTAAGGTAAGCGATCTAAACAATCGCTTACACTTTCGAACCCGACCCATTTGGTCGATCATTAGGATCCGACCAAACACATTAGGTGACCATAGCTATAGCCTTCCGAGGTTATACCTTATGGTCACGATGTTAGGCATTCCAAACGCGTTTTACGCGAACGACGCGTTAAGGTAGCATAAGCTACCTAAACGGGTCGTAATGGGTCGTAAGCACTTAGGTTAGGTTTCATTTTAGTATGTAGGCTTTGTTAAACCATATTAACGAGTCTCCATACTCGTTTGGTTTACGAACCCGCATACTATCCGATCCTTCCGATTTTGGTCCGGTATATTAATATAGCTACCTATTAGGTGCCGTTTGATATCCATGATCTCTAGCATTATTTGGTTGTTATACAAGAACTTCAAAGCAATCTCAGGTGAGTACATAGAACCCCATCTTTTACATGTTTTCGAGGAGTTTATGTGAGTACATAGACCCCTCTTTTACTGTTTTCCAAACTGTTTTGGGGTGGAACACATGTGCCTACTTGTTACTTTCATGCTTTTCATGCTTTCACATCATATACTTGCTATGTTCATTAGTACATTTATAGTACATGATTTCATTACATTTCATGCTATGTATGCCCATTGTGTGCGTACTTAGTACATTGTTTTACATTACATTTCATGCTATATATGCCCATTGTGTGCATACTTAGTACATTGCTTTACATCACATTTCATGCTATGTATGCCCATTGTGTGCGTACTTAGTACATTGTTTCACATTACATTTCATGCTATTTATGCCCATTGTGTGCATACTTAGTACAATTGCTTACATCACATGCCTTCATTTTGGTATGACATTTTGTTTGTTTAACATGGAACAATACATTCATTAACATTAGCTACGCCGTTCGTTAGTAGGTAGTGGTACCATAGGAAATGACAACTCCCGTTCCTGAAATCCTGGGTTTGTTTGGATTGGAAAGAATGACCGAATTCGATATACATAACTTAGATAAACCTTTAATTTGTTTAAGGGTTTATCACCACAGTCTCAAGGCTTGGATGTATGCATTTTTACAATACCGCATAAATGTTTGTATCAGTATAGCGTGCATTTGTTCCACAAAACATAACTTTGATTTAAACCATGTTTTACTTCAATACCTTGTTTTTGTGCATTTTACATATGGTTTAGTTGATATATTTCACTTACCATACATGATATATTTTGGGTACACATTACATGATCTACATTAAACACAAACATATTGACATTGATATACACATTTGGTGGTTTACATTGAACATAGACATTTCGATATGGTTTACACAATAACCCTTGACAATTGATTTATACATGAACAATTTACATGGTGGTTGGTTTGGGTAAATGGTTTGAGAAACGTGGCGTATGTAATATGATACAAACATGGTGGATACGCCGCTGGTACTTCCTATACATAAATGTTTGTATAATATTACCTATCGTAGCATTATTTAAATCATTTTATTATAGACATGTTACCTTTTTCACAAATAACATATTCTTCACAAGACATTGTTTTACAAACAAACTTATCTTATACAAACTCATTTTTACTCTCATTCAACCTTACATTTTATTTATACATATCATCTGATCTTATCGTTTCTCATATGATTTACAAGACTAAACAATTTACAAGGTTCATGACTGACTGTTATTAAACGTTTTCTTTAAACTCAAGTCATGAATCCCATTTTCACAAAACCTATGTATCTCACAGGCATTTTTATGCTGACGTACCTACTTTCACATGTGTTTTCAGGAGCTGTTGCTTAGGATGATGATTGTGATACTAGGGCGGACCTGTGCCTTAGAGACATAAAACGAAGATAGACTAGTTTAATTATGTTATAAACTCTTTATTTCCTGTTTAAAGACAATGTAACGCTTGTTTGATAAATAAAATGTAACTTTAATTTCCATGGTTATGAAACAATTAATTCTGTCCCAACACTCCCCGATGTTTCCACCGCGGTTGCATGTTACACGCGGTCGGGGTCTGACAGAAGAGTTGGTATCAGAGCCAATGGTTATAGGGAATTAGGTTATTAGTAATGCTTTGACCTAGACTATAACTTTCTAGGACCCTAACACAAGTTATCTTGTGTTTAGATTTTAAAACATGCACTTCACCTATCCTTAGGTGATAACCACAACGAGAACATCGGTTGCGAATTCGCTTTGAAAATTAATCATCTATTCTAGGATGATTGATTACTAGGTTTTGAACCCTCTATTATATGGTTTTGAACCCTTTTGAATTTTCAAAAGTCTCGTCAAAGTTTTGGGCTTTAATAATGTGAACACGTGCGAACTGGAAGAGTGAATGCCTGTACCCTGAGTTTTCTGTCTAAGGCTAGAGTGTTCGTACAAATCCACATAATCGGACCAGTCACTCTTACCTGGGAACTCTTGGGGTGAGTGTTCACTTATAGGCGAACATGTCTTCGCGATACATTATTGTTGACCCACTTACTTTGACTAGACATTTCGTGTCGCTTGTTTGCTTTGCGATGCGTAACCACCATCTTTGCTTTTGTTGATTCTGTTTCATCTCATTCTCTTCATCCAATCATCTCACTCGTTTCCTTTCATGTTTTCCACTTTTAGAATGCCTCCTCGACGCGACAATCAGGTAGCAAATGCCGAACTGGCAGAAATTATTGCACAGCAGATGGCTACTGCACTCCCAAATCTCTTTGCTCAATAGAACCAAGCCAACAACAACAACAATGCTCCATGCAATTTCAAGAATTTTAACTCGGCTAAACCACTCAATTTTAGTGGTTCCGAAGGAGCAACTGGGCTTCTTCAATGGTTCGAGAGCATTGAGAATACATTCCGTCACGTGCAGTGTCTTGACAATCGCAAGGTCGAGTTTTCGTCGAGTGTGTTTTAGAAGAGGGCTCTTACGTGGTGGAACGGGGTTATGAGGGATCACGGTGCAGAAGTTGCTCTAGCTCAGACATGGGCTAAACCTAGAGCTCTTAGGATGAGGGAGTTTTGTCATCGTCATGAACAACGAGCATTGGAGAAGGAGTTTGATGACTTGAAACAAGATAGTGGCAAGCACAGGGCATATACTGATAGGTATGAGGAGTTGAGTCTGCTTTGCCCGACTATGGTTGCCCCACTCGACAAGGCCATCGAAAGGTACATCGACGGCCTACCTGACTCAGTGCAAGACATCATTACTGGTAGTAACCCTGCCACACTCCGTCAGGCGATCGAGTTATCAGCGACATTGACTGAGTCGCAGATTCGGAAGAATAAATTACACAGGAAGGGTGACAAGGGCAAGAAACAGTCGTCTGACAAGGAAGATAGCAAGAAAGGTCAAAACAAGAATGGAAAGGATTCTGGTTCATCGAAAAGGGCAAGGAAGCGTAAGGCTTCCCAAAACTATGCTGTCACTGCCCAAGCTAACCAGGCAGCTCCCAACCAACCCGCACAGCCTCCAGCGAAGAAGCCCTATTCAGGGAATGCACCTTTGTGCGATAGATGCAACAGTCACCATCAGCCGCAACATCAGTGCCGTTTCTGTACTAACTGTGGGAAGTCAGGTCATCTTGCCGATGTTTGTCGGTTTGCTCAAAATCGCGCAGTTCAGAACCCGGCTCAACAAGTTGCTCAGCCTCCTGCTCAGCAACAGGGTCAAGTTGCATGACCACACTACCTACCAGGTGCTTGTTATAACTGTGGGGATCTGACCCACTACAGAAATCGGTGCCCAGGGCTAGCCAACCAGAATCAGAATGCCAATCAGAATCAGGCTCAGGCTCGAGGCCGATTCTTCAACATGAACGCACAAGAGGCATAAGCAGATGATAATTTGGTGAACGGTACGTTCTTTATTAATAATCAGCCAGCATCTGTTCTTTTTTATTCGGGTGCCGATAAGAGTTTTGTGTCGTTATCTTTTGAACCATTGCTTCGAGTGTCTAGAACGAAACTAGGTAAACCATTGACAATAGAAGTGGCGAGCGGTGAACCCATTGTTCTTGATTCTGTTCTCCGCAACTACCAGTTGAACCTTAACAACCATCTTTTTCCTATTGACCTCACGCCTATGCAACTTGGAAGCTTCGACGTTATTGTGGGTATGGATTGGTTAACTAAGTATCGTGCAGAGATAGTTTGTTTTGAGAAGATCATTCGCATGCCGCTTTCGTCAGGTGAGATCCTACAGGTTCGTGGTGAGAAACCTGCTGGTGGTCTCAAACTCATGTCTTGTTTTAAAGCTCGGAAGTATCTGCGAAAGAACTATGTGGCCTTTTTGCCACATGTTGTAGCAGATAAGGGCAAAGGTAAATCTATTCAAGATATTCCTGTTGTTCGGGATTATTCTGAAGTATTTCCTGAAGAGTTACCTGGTCTAACCCCAGCACGCCAAGTCGAGTTCCGTATTGATCTCGTACCTGGTGCAAATCCCATTGCCAGAGCTCTATATCGTCTTGCACCGTCTGAGATGCAAGAGTTGTCTAAGCAGCTACAGGAACTCTCTGACAAAGGTTTTATCCGTCCTAGCTTTTCACCTTGGGGTGCTCCCGTTCTCTTTGTCAAGAAGAAGGATGGATCTTTTAGGATGTGTATCGATTATCGTGAGCTTAACAAGCTTACCATCAAGAATCGATATCCCCTACCTCGCATCGATGATCTCTTTGATCAATTGCAAGGCGCTTCTTATTTTTCAAAGATTGATATGCGATCTGGATATCATCAACTCCGTGTGCATGAAGAAGATATTCCAAAGACAGCATTCCGCACTCGTTATGGGCACTATGAGTTCACAGTCATGCCATTCGGTTTGACTAATGCTCCTGCTGTTTTCATGGACTTGATGAATAGGGTCTGCAAACCCTATTTGGATAAGTTCATCATCGTTTTCATTGATGACATTTTGATATATTCTAAGATGCGAGCCGATCATGAGCAACATCTTCGTCTTACGTTGGAACTCCTAAAGAAGGAGCAACTTTTCGCCAAGTTCTCCAAGTGTGAATTTTGGCTCAAAGAAGTTCAATTCTTGGGACATATTGTCAACGAACAAGGTATTCATGTAGATCCCTCCAAGATCAGTGCGATTAAGGATTGGGATACGCCTACTACTCCTACTGAAGTTCGTTCTTTTCTTGGTCTAGCGGGTTATTATCGCCGCTTCATTGAAAATTTCTCGAAGATTGCAGTTCCTCTAACTGCTCTAACTCAGAAGAACAAACCCTTTGATTGGGGATTCAAGCAAGAGGAAGCGTTTCTGACTTTGAAACAAAAACTTTGCGACGTGCCTGTCCTAACTTTGCCTAAGGGCAATGATGATTTCATCATTTATTGTGATGCATCTAAATTGGGTCTTGGCTGCGTCCTAATGCAAAGGAACAAAGTCATAGCATACGCATCGAGACAGTTGAAGATACATGAGAAGAACTACACCACTCATGATCTTGAGTTGGGTGCGGTTGTCTTCGCTCTTAAGATTTGGAGACACTATTTGTACGGTACAAAATACGTGGTTTTCACTGACCACAAAAGTCTCCAGCATATCTTCAATCAGGAAGAACTCAACATGAGGCAACGACGCTGGGTGGAGCTTCTAAACGAATATGACTGCGAAATTCGCTACCATCCTGGTAAGGCGAATTTCGTAGTCGATGCTTTGAGTCGCAAGGAACGTACTAAGCTTCATTGTGTTCGTGTCCAATCTGTTATTCAAGCTCAAACCGATATCCAAGCACGTTTTCTCAGGCTCAACAATCTTGTGTTTCGCAAGGTTTGATGGATAAGGAATTTCCTTATCACATAACACCTGCTCTAGAATTGAAGGACAATGGATCGTATTACTTCATGGACCGTTTGTGGGTCCCGAGCCCAGATAATCTTCGTACCTTGCTTATGGATGAAGCCCATAAGTCTCGTTATTCTATTCATCCTGGCTCAGATAAGATGTATAAGGATCTTCGTATTCAGTATTGGTGGCCTGGTATGAAGAAAGACATTGCCTTATACGTATCAAAATGCCTTACTTGTCTTAAGGTTAAGGCTGAACATCAGCGTCCTTCCGGTTTATTGGAGCAACCAGAGATCCCAGTTTGGAAATGGGAAAACATTACTATGGATCTCATTACTAAACTCCCGCGCACAAAGAAAGGTCACGATGCCATCCGGGTAGTTGTTGATCGTCTTACTAAATCAGCGCATTTCTTTCCAATCCGTGAGGATTTTTCGGCTGACAAACTTGCTCAAATCTACGTGGATGAAATTGTAGCTCGACATGGTGTTCCTTTGAACATCATTTCTGACAGAGATGCTCGTTTCACTTCTCATTTTTGGAGAACCATGCAATCTGCTATGGGGTCCCAACTTAATCTGAGCACAGCTTAGCATCCGCAAACGGATGGTCAGTCTGAAAGAACAATCCAGACACTGGAGGATATGCTTAGAGCTTGTGTGATCGATTTTGGTGGTAGTTGGGATTCACATCTTCCATTGATTGAATTCTCCTATAACAACAGTTATCACTCCAGCATCAACATGGCTCCTTTCGAGGCTCTCTATGGTCGAAAATGTCGTTCACCAGTCTGCTGGAATGAGATCGGCGAGGCCCAACTTACTGGACCTGCCCTCATTTTTGAGACAACATATAAGGTAAAGAAAGTTCGTGATAACCTTCAGACAGCTAGAAGCCGTCAAAAGAGTTACGCGGACCTAAAACGCAAGCCCTTGGATTTTCAAGTCAGTGATCGTGTATTACTTAAGGTCTCACCTTGGAAGGGTGTGATCAGATTTAGAAAGAAAGGAAAACTTGCACCTAGATATGTTGGAGCATTCAAGATCGTCGAAAGAATCGGTAAGGTGGCCTACAGACTTGAGTTACCTCCTGAACTTGGAAATGTTCATCCAACCTTTCACGTGTCCAATCTCAAGAGGTGTTTAGCTGATGAGAACCTCCACATACCGCTTGACGAAATTCGTGTTGATAAAACACTGAAATTTGTTGAGAAACCGGTGGAAATCATGGAACGTGAAGTCAAGTGGCTTAAACGCAAGCGCATTCCTTTGGTCAAGGTTCGCTGGGAATCTAAGCGTGGACCCGAGTTTACTTGGGAACGCGAAGATCAAATGAAGGCAAAATATCCGCATCTTTTTCCACGAGTTTCCTCTAAATAAATTTCGGGACGAAATTTCCACAAGTAGGGGAGACTGTAACATTTGTGCTCGAAATCATTATGAACAGTTCAATTATCAATAAAACAATGTTATTTGATCCCAATGTTTGTTTGGTTGTGTTTTACATTTTTCATGTTTTGACTTTTGTTCGATTTTAAACTCTACATCGCTTTCTAGAGAATTATACGCAAACTGGTGCATAAACGTACTCAGTTTAATGCGACAAATACTCCAGAACATCAACATTTACTTAACATACCTTAAATAACCTTTACATAACTTAGAAATAAGTTTTGAAGGCTTTGGTATGGCAAAAACAAGTTAATTCGCTTAGAGGGACTAAACTTGACAAACTGCGAAAGTATACCAATTTGAACTGTAACAAACATTCCGGAACATGTCCATAAGTTAAACATACCATAAATATCCTTTACATAGCTTAGAAATAGGCTTTGAGGGGTTTGGTATGCTAAAATAAACTTTTGGATCATTCAGGGACTAAAAGTGTCAAAAAGTGCATAAGTTTGCACTTTCGCGCATAACTTACGTTCTGAATACATCCGAACATCCAAAAATTTATGTAAACATCCTTATATTATGCCTTAGTGTTTGGCATGAGAAAAATCCATTCGTCGCGTAATTTGGATCATTTTTCGCGCTTATGCGCATTCCGTCGTAATTAACCGAACATCGCGATCGTACGGCCAAACGAACCAACATCCGACATATTTTTGAGCATCTTTCATGTCCAAAATCTCTAGGCATCATTTTAGGGCCTTAAAGTTGGCTTTAAGGGCTTCAGAAGTGTTGGAAATGGCTTATATATGCAACAGGGACTAAAATTGTCATTTCTGAAAACTTGTGCTGATCAGACATGGCCAGGCGGCCCGCCTGAGTTTTGTATGTATCCTGACGCGGGCCGCGTCAGCCCTGCAGATGCAGAAACTCGTTTTTTTGATGAATTTGGCCTTTCAAACACTCCAAAGGGCAATGCCCTTTTACAATCTCTGGAGTTAGGGTCACTATATAATACCACAACATCTTGACAAGTGTACGGATCAGATCGTGGCACGATATTCAAGAAACGATCCTAACAGTCTTGCTTTTCCTATAAATACCCCCCCCCCCATTTGTGTTAAAACCCACAAAACTGATCAAAGAGCTCTAAGTTGATGCCATTGCTTCATACCTGAGCTCCTGGATCAAGTTTAGCTTTCGGGGACCCTTCGTAAGTGTTCTTTCGTTCTTTTAATCGCTTTCTAGTGCTAAAGTCAAACTTTGTTTGACTTTCTGCGTTGACCAGCTTATGGTCAACACGAAGTTCGTTGGAACTTCATAACGTGAGCGTGATCACGATGGTTATAGTCCGTAGTGACTATACCTACTGATTACCACATTATCTAGGCTCAGTGACGAGTCGTAGTTTCGGCCAAAATGCGCATTCTTGCGTATTTTTTAACCAAACTACTCGTGAGTATCAAAACCGTTTGTTTTGATACCAAACCTGTTTTCTAAACTTAGTTAAGCATGTTCTAACATGCTTAGCTCGTCACTTTTAGTTTAGTGCTTATATAGGGGCGTAATGTAAGCGATCTAAACAATCGCTTACACTTTCGAACCCGACCCATTTGGTCGATCATTAGGATCCGACCAAACACATTAGGTGACCATAGCTGTAACCTTCTGAGGTTATACCTTATGGTCACGATGTTAGGCATTCCAAACGCGTTTTACGCGAACGACGCGTTAAGGTAGCATAAGCTACCTAAACGGGTCGTAATGGGTCGTAAGCACTTAGGTTAGGTTTCATTTTAGTATGTAGGCTTTGTTAAACCATATTACACGAGTCTCCATACTCATTTGGTTTACGAACCCGCATACTATCCGATCCTTCCGATTTTGGTCCGGTATATTAATATAGCTACCTATTAGGTGCCGTTTGATATCCGTGATCTCTAGCATTATTTGGTTGTTATACAAGAACTTCAAAGCAATCTCAGGTGAGTACATAGAACCCCATCTTTTACATGTTTTCGAGGAGTTTATGTGAGTACATAGACCCCTCTTTTACTGTTTTCCAAACTGTTTTGGGGTGGAACACATGTGCCTACTTGTTACTTTCATGCTTTTCTTGCTTTCACATCATATACTTGCTATGTTCATTAGTACATTTATAGTACATGATTTCATTACATTTCATGCTATGTATGCCCATTGTGTGCGTACTTAGTACATTGTTTTACATTACATTTCATGCTATATATGCCCATTGTGTGCATACTTAGTACATTGCTTTACATCACATTTCATGCTATGTATGCCCATTGTGTGCGTACTTAGTACATTGTTTCACATTACATTTCATGCTATTTATGCCCATTGTGTGCATACTTAGTACAATTGCTTACATCACATGCCTTCATTTTGGTATGACATTTGGTTTCAACATGGAATAATACATTCATTAACATTAGCTACGTCGTTCGTTAGTAGGTAGTGGTACCATAGGAATTGACAACTCCCGTTCCTGAAATCCTGGGTTTGTTTGGATTGGAAGGAATGACCGAATTCGATATACATAACTTAGATAAACTTTTAATTTGTTTAAGGGTTTATCGCCACAGTCTCAAGGCTTGGATGTATGCATTTTTACAATACCGCATAAATGTTTGTATCAGTATAGCGTGCATTTGTTCCACAAAACATAACTTTGATTTAAACCCTGTTTTACTTCAATACCTTGTTTTTGTGCATTTTACATATGGTTTAGTTGATATATTTCACTTACCATACATGATATATTTTGGGTACACATTACATGATCTACATTAAACACAAACATTTTGACATTGATATACACATTTGGTGGTTTACATTGAACATAGACATTTCGATATGGTTTACACAATAACCCTTGACAATTGATTTATACATGAACAATTTACATGGTGGTTGGTTTGGGTAAATGGTTTGAGTAACGTGGCGTATGTAATATGATACAAACATGGTGGATACGCCGCTGGTACTTCCTATACATAAATGTTTGTATAATATTACCTATCGTAGCATTATTTAAATCATTTCAGTATAGACATGTTACCTTTTTCACAAATAACATATTCTTCACAAGACATTGTTTTACAAACAAACTTATCTTATACGAACTCATTTTTACTCTCATTTAACCTTACATTTTATTTATACATATCATCTGATCTTATCGTTTCTCATATGATTTACAAGACTAAACAATTTACAAGGTTCATGACTGACTGTTATTAAACGTTTTCTTTAAAATCAAGTCATGAATCCCATTTTCACAAAACCTATGTATCTCACAGGCATTTTTATGCTGACGTACCTACTTTCACATGTGTTTTCAGGAGCTGTTGCTTAGGATGATGATTGTGATACTAGGGCGGACCTGTGCCTTAGAGACATAAAACGAAGATAGACTAGTTTAATTATGTTATAAACTCTTTATTTCCTGTTTAAAGACAATGTAACGCTTGTTTGATAAATAAAATGTAACTTTAATTTCCATGGTTATGAAACAATTAATTCTGTCCCAACACTCCCCGACGTTTCCGCCGCGGTTGCATGTTATACGCGGTCAGGGTGTGACATAATACGCGATCACCGACTTGAAATTCCAAGGGCTTGCGTCGTCGATCTGCGTGACTCTTTTTACGGCTTCTAGCTGTCTGAAGTTTATCGTGAACTTTCTTAACCTTATATGTTGTCTCTAGAATGAGGTCAGGTCCAGTAAGCTGAGCCTCACCGATCTCATTCCAGCAGACTGGTGAACGACATTTTCGACCATATAAAGCCTCGAAAGGAGCCATGTTGATGCTAGAGTGATAACTATTGTTGTAGGAGAATTCAATCAACGGAAGATACAAATCCCAACTACCACCAAAATCGATCACACAAGCTCTAAAAATATCCTCCAAAGTCTGGATTGTTCTTTCAGATTGACCATCTGATCGGATGATAAGCCGTGCTCAAATTAAGTTGGGTTCCTGATGTAGGGTAAAATATACATATTTGTCCCGTGTAAAGTGTATAATTATTGTATAGTTTTTATTTGTTTTTAATTAGTTTAGTTTATATTATATTATTTTGTGTTTTGGCAGATCCTGGTGCAAATGGAGCAAAAACGAGTAATATTAAAATAACCAGCCAGTTGGGCAGAGTGGGTTGCCGGTGACCGTAGGAAATTTGCCGCTACTTTCTGGAACAATTACTTGAGGGGCTGAAGTGCAAAAGGCTAAAAGCTGTCTAAAAATAACTCATAAAAGACGAGGGACTAAAGTTGAATATTGGTTCAAACTTTGAATTAATTCAGTCAACATAAATGACAACCAAGAAATATTAAACATCAAGTCCACGCCTATTTTATTTACAATTTCGTTGACCAAGCTTTATATGGGTTGACCGGAGAAAAGAACCGCATGAACTTATGCTGTGTGTCTGGGCCGATTTGCGTTTATTGAAGGTTATGGGCCTACTAGATCTTGTCCCACTAAAGAAGTCCATATTAAGTTATTTGTGACGTGAGGGGATTAGAATGAACCGACTTAGGGGATTAATATTAATACAATATCAACATCAGACGTGGAGTTGGGGGGGGGGGGGGGGGGGACGCAGACATCAGAGGACATCAGACGCAAGCGATCATAAGGGGGCGAAAGTTGAAGCTTGTTTTGCGGGAATCATCGGGATCGAGCAGGAGGCTTAGAGAGCAAGAGATTAACGGGTTTTTCTACTCGATTTCTTTAGTTTTATATTTTTCTTTTTTGTCATCGATGAATTCTTGTTCTAAACCTTATTTGATTGTTTTTAAGACTATGATTATTGGCTAGTTTTCTCAAACTACCTAGGCATGACAATAGTTTAAATAAAGTTTGGATTTTTATTCGGTTTTTGGCGTGGTTTATGGATTTTCTTGTATTGTAAAAGCTATGGAATTTTAACTTGGTGTATATGTATGCTTGACATTTGTTTTACTGCTGTTTATTGCTTCGTATAATCCTTGGTGACGGTCTTTATCACATAATAGGGTTGTGCTAGGGTTCTTGATTTAGGTGAGTGTCTATATCACATAATAAGTCATTAATCCTTTAGGGTGAAAAGTGCACAAGTAACCTTAGAAGTAATATTCGGTAATTTAATAAAATCAAGTGTTCTGCTAATCTTGTCGCTGTGAGGCTCGAGGTTATTAATAGGTCTTGGTTTGGTTTATAGCTAGGTCTAAGAAATCGGTCTAGTCCTTAAACATTCTCTTGTCTATTAAACTAAGATTAAAAACCATAGTTGCCTTAGACTTTCGCGCTGTGAGGTAGATTGTATTATTTAGGCACTTTCAAGAAACTAGAGGACTGTGAGGAAATCTAGAAAACCGGTAAGCGTAACCGCCTAGGTAGTGCCACAAGAATCACCTTGAGAGGGATTGAGGGGCTTAATCGGTATCTTAATAGGTTTAGCATTTAAAGATCCCGGTTCCATACCACAAAACTATCGAATAGAAATCCACTCTGAGTTAAACTTGCGTCTAGCCTAGGTAGTCGTCATCGCCACTGGTTCTAGTCTTCGTCCAAGTTCGTGTCTAGTTATTTAATATTATTTTAATATTTTATTTAGGATTTTTTAGAAAACCCCCCTCAACATAAGTACAATTAGAGTCCGTGTCAGTCTAAGTCTAGATAGAGTCATTAGCGTAATTTAGTAGAGTCTCTTGGGTTCGATACTCGGACTTCCTTAGGCAATACTGCATCGATCGGTACACTTGCCGGTCGTGTGGTTTAGGTTTTAGAGAGTCTTAGTTTTATAAATTTAAAACTTAGAGAGTCTAGTTTTGGGTTTAATTTAGTTAATTTAGTTAAACCACTTTTAGCACATCAAGTTTTTGGCGCCGTTGCTGGGGACTCTTGGCGATTGCGTTGATTACTTTGTTTGGATTTAACTGACATTATACGTGCTAGTGTTTTTGTAGATTGAGTCATAGGAGTCTAATTGTCCGTGTTTTTTGTTTTCTTATTTGTTTTATTTTTCTTGAGTCTAGTAGATATGTGTGAAATTTGTGGAGGGCCTCACTTTACAGTTAAATGCCCCCAATATGAGGGGTCCCCTGCTGATTATGATACTAACCCCTTTGTGCAGCCACAACAATATTCTTCGCAGGGGTATTCCACAAATACTAGCGAGAGGTTTCCCCATTTTTTCAAGCTCAGGGAAGTAATTATGATTTGCGTGCAGACGATAAAAGAATTTCAGGAGTACGGGGATCCAAGGTTTTCGAAAATGATCGGCATACTTGAGCGAATGATCAGGCTAATAGGCCCAATGATAGAGTATGACCTCAGTCGGCAAAGGGATCGAAGGTGTGAAAAATGTGGTGGACCACACTGGTATGAAGAATGTGCGATCGCTGCTCGGTTGGAAATGGGTTGGGGAAACAGAGAGCAGAAGCAACAAATACAAAGGGGGCGATTATGATGATGAGTGGATTACAGTTCAAAGCTCAAATTACAAGGCGATAGTGATCCCCGAGCTTGCTGATGGGGAGACGATATGGGGAAATGTGGAGAGTAAAGAAGAAACAATAGAGATAGAAAGAAAAGGAGAAGAAGATGAAGAAGTTGAGCAGCCATCTAATGAAGATCAGATGTATTGGGAAAATGAATTTAGGGAAGAACTAGATGGGTTGCGGGTAGATGAAGAGGTAAAGGAGTTTGATCCGGAGGGAGACCTTGCTTACTTAGAAGCTTTACTTGCAGGAAACCCAATGATGGACATCAAACAAGAAGATGTGGTGGTGGAAGAGGAAGAGCACCACAGCTGGCTCATGGTATTAGTGATAGGTGAAACTGAAAAATCAGAAAAGCCACGGGAGAAGGCAAAGAAAAGAAAGGAAAAGGATCTAAACCGGAAGAGGATCGAAGGTCGGGGAGAGATGGAGATGAATGAGCCGTTCACGCACAATCGGTCTTCTCATTACATGCCACGCATTCGGTTCATGCCAGGTAAATTTAATTTCTGGTTGTCCGACCCGTTTCTAATTTTTAAATTCTTGTATAATTCCGCCATTAAAGTTTTAATTATTTATGAGGAATGGGTGGAATTAAACGGGTTGGATAGGGTCCAGATCAAAGAAAAACCTCCTGATTAAGTTCAAGTGTGGAGAGGTTTGTAGAGTTTTGTAATTATTAATATTCGGTAGTTTGTATTTTGAGTCTTTTATTCTGTACCTTGTGTCTAAATTAGTAGTATTGAGTCAGTCGTTTGTGTCGAGTCGGTATTGCTTTGGTGTTTGCTTGGTTTTGTTTATGCAGGTTTAAATATGTACCACCCGTACTCAATCTCCATTCGGGTGAGTTTGGAGCTGCTTATCAGATATCAGGCATTTACTAAGTGTACCAGTTAGAGTAAGAGCCGATCGCGACCGAAATGCTATACGATCGAGCTGGATTGGACGAGAGATTTGAAGCATATGTGTTGTTATTAACCAGCTAAGTCCTTTCCATTTATGCCCTTAGTTTTTTATTTCTTATTTATTTTAGTCTTTTGAGTCGGTTTCCAACCTACATTGAGGGCAATGTAGAGTTTAAGTGTGGGGATGGGAAACTATCGTTTAGTGTCTAGTTAGTGTGTCGTTTGAGTCAAAAATTATGGAAAATACAAAAAAAAATAAAAAATTTTCAAAAAGCCAAAAAAAAAAAATTAAAAAATCAGAAAATGTCCTTTGAAATAAGAAGTTCGCAAAATAAAAAAAAACGGAAAATGATAGAAAAGTCGGGTTTTTGTTCGGGTTCAAATAATAATAATATGAGATAATATAATTGAGCTTGTATCTAGTTTGGGATGTGCGGGTAGGCTCTTTTCGGTTCTGGGTTTCTTTGATCTTAAAATTACCTAATTGTCGGTCTACTAGTGGGTTCTCATCTAGGGAAAGTGGGGAAATTGAAACCGCCAATAATAGTATAAGGGATGCCGTTATAAGCTAAGATCGTTAGAGTTTTTGGTCATGATCGCGTTGGAAAAAGAAAAAAATGAAAAAAAAATAAATAAACGAGCTAGAAACTGAATGAAAGTAGCGCATTTCTATGTAGTCTGGGTTGGGGATAGTGACTCTACAGCCGGATTACCGCTAGGGTGTGTGAAATCGACCTTGCAAAGAAAAGTAAAAAGTATCGAAGCCTAAGTAATCCGAGTTGGGGATAGCGACTCTACAGCCGGAATGCCTCTGGGTTAGGAAAAGCAACGTCTACGCTCGAAAGAAAAAAAATGAAAATGAAAAAGTGATGAAAAAAATGAGAAAAACATGAAAAATAGATTTGATTTTAAACTCTCTCGATCTTGGTATAAAACAGTTAGGAAATAACCCAGTGGTTGTTCCTTTTGTCCTATAAGCTTGAGGGGGGACTAGGTGGACTTGCGATTCTTAGCGTGAGACCCTAGGTAGATTGACCGCACTTGAACTAAACTTGCATGATAAGAGCTTGGCACCGGGTTTGGGTTTAAGAGGATCAAAATACTTGCAATCGCGGCTAACACAAGTTTCAGTTTTAATAAGTAATTTAAGCTTTTGTCCCGAATGATTATTCCGTCTATGATTCCGTTTTGCATAATTCTTTTTCGAGGACGAAAAAAGGTTAAGTGTGAGGATATTTGATGTAGGGTAAAATATACATATTTATCCCGTGTAAAGTGTATAATTATTGTATAGTTTTTATTTGTTTTTATTTAGTTTAGTTTATATTATATTATTTTGTGTTTTGGCAGATCCTGGTTCAAATGAAGCAAAAACGAGTAATATTAAAATAACCAGCCAGTTGGGCAGAGTGGGTTGCCGGTGACCGTAGGAAATTTGCCGCTATTTTCTGGAACAATTGCTTGAGGGGCTGAAGTGCAAAAGGCTAAAAGCTGTCTAAAAGTAACTCATAAAAGATGAGGGACTAAAGTTGAATATTGGTTCAAACTTTGAATTAATTCAGTCAACATAAATGACAACAAAGAAATATTAAACATCAAGTCCAAGCCTATTTTATTTACAATTTCGTTGACCAAGCTTTATATGGGTTGACCGGAGAAAAGAACCGCATGAATTTATGTTGTGTGTCTGGGCCGATTTGCGTTTATTGAAGGTTATGGGCCTACTAGATCTTGTCCCACTAAAGAAGTCCATATTAAGTTATTTGTGACGTGAGGGGATTAGAATGAACCGACTTAGGGGATTAATATTAATACAATATCAACATCAGACGTGGAGTTGGGTTGGGGGGGGGGGGGGGGGAGGGACGCAGACATCAGAGGACATCAGACGCAAGCGATCATAAGGGGACGAAAGTTGAAGCTTGTTTTGCGGGAATCATCGGGATCGAGCAGGAGGCTTGGAGAGCAAGAGATTAACGGGTTTTTCTACTCGATTTCTTTAGTTTTCTATTTTTCTTGTTTGTCATCGATGAATTCTTGTTCTAAACCTTATTTGATTGTTTTTAAGACTATGATTATTGGCTAGTTTTCTCAAACTACCTAGGCATGACAATAGTTTAAATAAAGTTTGGATTTTTATTCGGTTTTTGGCGTGGTTTATGGATTTTCTTGTATTGTAAAAGCTATGGAATTTTAACTTGGTGTATATGCATGCTTGACATTTGTTTTACTGCTGTTTATTGCTTCGTATAATCCTTGGTGACGGTCTTTATCACATAATAGGGTTGTGCTAGGGTTCTTGATTTAGGTGAGTGTCCTATATCACATAATAAGTCATTAATCCTTTAGGGTGAAAAGTGCACAAGTAACCTTAGAAGTAATATTCGGTAATTTAATAAAATCAAGTGTTCTGCTAATCTTGTCGCTGTGAGGCTCGAGGTTATTAATAGGTCTCGGTTTGGTTTATAGCTAGGTCTAAGAAATCGGTCTAGTCCTTAAACATTCTCTTGTCTATTAAACTAAGATTAAAAACCACAGTTGCCTTAGACTTTCGCGCTGTGAGGTAGATTGTCTTATTTAGGCACTTTCAAGAAACTAGAGGACTGTGAGGAAATCTAAAGAACCGGTAAGCGTAACAGCCTAGGTAGTGCCACAAGAATCACCTTGAGAGGGATTGAGGGGCTTAGTTGGTATCTTAATAGGTTTAGCATTTAAAGATCCCAGTTCCATACCAAAAAACTATCGAATAGAAATCCATTCTGAGTTAAACTTGCGTCTAGCCTAGGTAGTCGTCATCGCCACTGGTTCTAGTCTTCGTCCAAGTTCGTGTCTAGTTATTTAATATTATTTTAAAATTTTATTTAGGATTTTTTAGAAAACCCCCCTCAACATAAGTACAATTAGAGTCCGTGTCAGTCTAAGTCTAGATAGAGTCATTAGCGTAATTTAGTAGAGTCTCTTAGGTTCGATACTCGGACTTCCTTAGGCAATACTGCATCGATCGGTACACTTGCCGGTCGTGTGGTTTAGGTTTTAGAGAGTCTTAGTTTTATAAATTTAAAACTTAGAGAGTCTAGTTTAGGGTTTAATTTAGTTAATTTAGTTAAACCACTTTTAGCACATCAGTTCCCATGGCAGATTGCATGGTTCTCCAAAACGAGATGAGAATCGAGCATCTCTGTCAGAAATAATGTTCAAAGGAACACCATGTCGAGATACAATTTCATCCACATAAATTTTAGCCAGCTTGTCGGCAGATAGATCCTCACGGATTGGCAAGAAATGCGCTGATTTAGTAAGACGATCAACACCTACCCAAATGGCATCATGACCTCTCTTAGTGCATGGAAGTTTGGTAATAAGATCCATAGCAATGTTTTCCCATTTCCAAACTGGAATCTTTGGTTGCTCCAATAAACCAGAGGGATGTTGATGTTCAGCCTTAACCTTAAGACAAGTAAGGCATTTTGATATGTATAAGGCAATGTCTTTCTTCATATCAGGCCACCAATATTGATTATGAAGATCCTTATACATTTTGTCTGCACCAGGATGAATAGAATAACGAGACTTATGAGCTTCATCCATAAGCAAGGTGCGAAGATTTCCTTGACTTGGGACCCACAAACGATCCATGAAATCATACAATCCATTGTCTTTCAGTTCCAGATCAGGCTTAATGTGATAGGGTAATTCCTTACCCATCAAACCTTGTGACACACAAGTTTGTTGAGCCTGAGAAATGCGAGTTTGAATATCAGATCGAACTTTGACACACTGAAGCTTGACTCGTTCTTTACAACTTAATGCGTCAGCCACGACATTTGCCTTACCAGGATGATAGCGAATTTCGCAATCATAGTCGTTTAGAGGTTTAACCCAACGTCGTTGCCTCATGTTGAGTTGTTTCTGATTGAAGATATGCTGAAGACTTTTGTGGTCAGTGAAAACCACACATTTTGTACCATACAAATAGTGTCTCCAGATTTTGAGAGCGAATACAACTGCACCTAACTCAAGATCATGAGTGGTGTAGTTCTTCTCGTGCATCTTCAACAGCCTCGATGAATATACTATGACTTTGTTCCTTTGCATGAGAACACAGCCAAGACCCAAGTTTGATGCATCACAATACACGACAAAATCATCATTGCCCTCAGGCAAAGATAGAATAGGCACATCAAAAAGCTTCTGTTTCAAGGTCTTAAAAGCTTCTTCCTGTTTAAATCCCCATTCAAAGGGTTTATTCTTCTGAGTTAGAGCAGTTAGGGGAACTACAATCTTTGAGAAGTTTTCGATGAAGCAGCGATAATAACCCGCAAGACCAAGAAATGAACGAACTTCAGTAGGAGTAGTAGGCGTATCCCAATCCTTAATCACACTGATCTTGGAGGGATCTACATGGATACCTTGTTCGCTGACGATGTGACCCAAGAATTGAACTTCCTTAAGCCAAAATTCACATTTAGAGAATTTGGAAAAAAGTTGTTCTTTCTTCAGGAGTTCCAAAGTAAGATGAAGATGTTGCTCATGATCAGCTTGCGTCTTACAATAAATTAAGATGTCGTCAATGAAAACGATGATGAACTTGTCTAAATAAGGCTTACAGACCCTATTCATCAAGTCCATGAAAACAGCAGGAGCATTAGTCAAACCGAATGGCATAACTGTGAACTCATAATACCCATATCGAGTGCGGAAAGCAGTCTTGGGAATATCTTTTTCATGCATACGAAGTTGATGATACCCAGAACGTAGATCAATCTTTGAAAAAAAATTAGCACCCTGTAACTGATCAAAGAGATCATCAATGCGAGGTAGGGGATATCGATTCTTGATGGTAAGCTTGTTAAGCTCACAATAATCGATACACATTCTAAAAGATCCATCCTTCTTCTTGATAAAAAGAACGGGAGCACCCCAAGGTGAAAAGCTAGGACGAATAAAACCTTTGTCAGAAAGCTCCTGAAGCTGCTTAGATAACTCTTGCATCTCAGACGGTGCAAGACAATACGGAGATCTAGCGATAGGATTTGCACCAGGTACAAGATCAATACGGAACTCGACTTGTCGTGCTAGGGGTAAACCAGGTAATTCTTCAGGAAACACTTCAGGATAATCCCGTACAACAGGGATATCTTGAATAGACTTACCTTTACCTTTATCTGCTACGACATGTGCCAAGAAGGCCACATAATTCTTTCGCAGATACTTCTGAGCTTGAGTACAAGACATGAGTTTGAGGCTACTAGCAGGTTTCTCACCACGAACCTCTAGGATCTTACCTGTTGAGAGCAGAACACGAACAATCTTCTCAAAACAAACTACCTCTGTGTGATGCTTGGCTAACCAATCCATTCCTACTATAATGTCGAAGCTTCCAAGTTGCATCGGTGTAAGGTCAATAGGAAAAAGATGGTTGTTAAGGTTCAACTGGCAATTTCGAAGAACGGAATCGAGAACAACGGGATCACCACTAGCAACTTCTACTGTCAAGGGCTTTCCAAGTTTTGTTCTAGTCATGTAAAGCAAAGGCTCAAAAGATACTGACACAAAACTCTTATCGGCACCCGAATCAAAAAGAACAGAAGCAGACTGATTGTTAACAAAGAACGTACCGTTGACCACCTCATTGTCTGCACGCGCTTCGTTAGCATTCATCTTGAAGACTCGTCCACGAGCCTGAGCCTGAGCCTGATTCGCATTTGCTAACCTTGGACACTAGCTTCTGTAGTGGGTCAGATCTCCACAGTTATAGCACAAACCAGGAGGAAAGTGAGGTCGTGAAGCCTGAGCCTGTTGTTGAGCAGGCGGTTGAACAACTTACTGAGCTGGGTTACGTGCGGCTTGATTGGGAGCAAAGCGACAAACATCGGCAAGATGACCCGACTTTCCACAGTTAGCACAGAAACGACATTGAACTTGCGGTTGATGGTGACTATTGCATCTGTTGCACTATGGTGCATTCCCCGCATACCGTTTCTTTGCTGGCGGTTGTGTAGGTTGGTTGGGAGCTGCCTGATTGGCTTGGGTAGTGACAGCGAAGTTCTGGGAAGCCTTGCGCTTCCTAGACCCTTTTGAAGAACCAGATTTCTTACCCTTCTTGTTTTCACCCTTACCAGACGATTGTTTCTTATCTTTGTCACCTTTCCTGTGTAGTTTCCCCTTTCTGATCTGCGACTCAGTCAAAGTCGCAGCTAACTCGATTGCCTGACGAACTGTGGTAGGGTTGCTACCAGTGACGATGTCTTGTACGGAGTCAGCTAAACCATCAACATACCTTTCGATAGGTTTCTCGAGTGGGGTTACCATTGTAGGGCATAGCAAACTCAACCCTTCATACCTATCAGTATAAGCCCGGTATTCACCACTATCCTGCTTTAGGTCATCAAACTCCCTTTCTAAAGCCTTTAGTTCATGACGAGGACAGAATTCCCTCATCATAAGAGCCCTAAGCTCTGCCCAGGTCCATGCTAAAGCAACCTCAGCACCACGGTCTCTCATTACCCCGTTCCACCAAGTAAGAGCCCTCTTTTGAAATACGCTAGAGGCAAAGTCGACTTTGCGATTATCAGAACACTTAACATGACGAAACGTACTCTCAATGCTCTCAAACCACTGTAGGAGCCCAGTTGCTCCTTCAGAACTACTAAATTTGAGTGGTTTAGCTGAGTTGAAACTCTTGAAGTTGCATGGAGCATTTTGGTTATTGTTGGCTTGGTTAACTTGAGCAATATGTTTGGGAGTACAGCAGCCATTTGCTGCGAAATGATTGCTGCCAATTCGGCATTAAGTATCGGATTTTCGCGTCGAGGAGGCATTCTAAAAGAGGAAACAAGAGAGAAAACGAGTGAAATGATTAGATGAAAAGCGAGATAATACAAAAATTGGCAAAAGCAAAGATGGTGGTTATTTGTTCGTACCACAAAGCAAACAAACGACACATAGTGACTAATCAAAGTAAATGGGTTAAAAATAATGCATCGTGAAGACATGCTTTAGCCTATAAGTGGACACTCACCCCAAGAGTTCCCAGGTAAGAGTGACTGGTCCGATTATGTGGATTTGTACGAACACTCTAGCCTAGACAGAAAACTCGAGGTACAGGCACCCACCCTTCCAGATTGCACGTGTTCACATTATTTAGACCCAAAACTTTGAAGAGATTTTGAAAACTTGGGAGGCACAAGGCCAAAAGAATCATACAAGAATGGATGATTAAATTTTCAAAATTATTTTGAAAAATTGGAGGGTTCAAAACCTTATAACAAATCATTTAAAAACAGATGATTGATTTTCAAAAATCATTTTAGAAAATGTGTTCTTGTTTTGGTAATCACCTAAGGATAGGTGAAGTGCATGTTTTAAGATCTAAACACAAGCTAACTTATGTTAGGGTCCTAGAAAAGTTATAGTCTAGGTCAAAGCATTACTAATAACCTAATTCCCTATAACCATTGGCTCTGTGTCACACCCCCAAAATCCACCATGCGGAGTATCACCGCTTGTAGGCGTGACATGACCAGGATCAAGCCACCAATCATATTGAACAATGTATTTAAGATAGATAAAATCCAACCACACAATATAATTGGTGATCAAAAGCTAGTTAACCAAGTTCAAATTAAATAGCGGAAGCATAAAACGTGAAACTAAAACATAAGTCTTATAAGTTCATAAAGTTCAAATATTAAGCACGAGACATAACAGTCCATATCCCACAACGACCTCCTCCTCGTGCAAGCTCCATAAGCATCTAACGACCTGTAAGGCATGTAACAACGAGTCAACAACAAAGTTGAGTGAGTTCACAGTTGGTTGTTTAGTTTTAAGTTGTTTCCGAAAACATGGTTTGTCGTTTGCTGGCTTACTTGCCGTGGGGGTTACCCCATAGTTGAAATTATGATTAACCAGTTCCTTCTTTATTACCCAAACCATATCCATAATCAGTGGGGGCTTCCCCATGTGAACCACTAGACCATTACCATATCGACTACTAACGAAAGTAAGTTGTGCCCTACGTCAATGTCTATCATCATTGACAATTTGCCATAGTCCATTAGTACACGCCCGTCCGACTGGCACGGTGTGAGGTTTGTTAAACCTAATAGCGATATTAACTAATGACCCGCTCGCCATTGGACTCGGCGATTAAGTCGATAAAAAATGAGGGACTTCATGATAGAGTTTTTGTCTAGTAAGTTTTAAGGTTGTTGTCCTACCCAAGGAGGACGAACATACATATTCTACCCAACGAGAATACGCAGGATTAATATTGGCATCCTACCCATGGAGGATGGCGGTACATATCCTACCCAAGGAGGATATGTAGGTTCCGTTTAAATTCTTTAACCCATTCCTAACCACCAGGAATCCCATGCCTTAGAAAGTGTGTGAACTCACCTTGGTTTGCTCGGTTAGGTTAGTTACCCTAATAATCAGAAATCTAGCACATCCTAATAAGGTACAGATAACATTCAGTTTCTCATGCATAACATGTATCCTACGTACGGCTTATCTAGTCATTACTTCTGTCACATACCACACAATTCTAATGTCAAGGTACTTTGTTAAGTTATATTATTTTTCCCTAAAACAATATAACTATCTCACAAAATAAACAAGTATCCACACAAGTGTTCTAGTATAAAATATATATTCTAAATATATATTTAACCATTTTACTTGTAAAAATCAACCTCCGATACTTTGTATTTTTGTAAAAAAACTCATGGAGAAATTTATTTTGAAAAACAAAGTTAAAACGTATTTGTGAACACTTGTTAGAAAAATAATTTCTAAGTGTTGGAATTTTTAGAAAATTTCGCCAGAGTTTCTTTTGCAAATGGAGGTGTCCATGCTAATAAGCATATCATTTTCTTTTCCAAAAATCATTCAACAATCAACAACAATTTACCAAGAGCAAACTATTCCATTTGCAAACCAACATGAACTTGATGTCTCATAAAAATGCGTAGTAACTTGGTGAGGCGTTTAGTGGGTTTAGTTACCCTCCAAAGTGTGTTTACTTTTGTTAGAATCTCATTCTCGGGATTTTTAGATGTTCCCAACTTGTGAACATATTTTACAAAAATATTTATTTACAACATTTCCATGTGTCACTAGTATCTATATACTTACTTTATTTCCAAAATAGTGTAAGGATCATGGTCTTTCAAAAACCGTCTTTTAAGCTTGGTTTATTTAGGAAAGTCATTCACAAGTCTTGGGTTTACAAGTTTACTAGTTCATTAGGTTTATTATTTTGCAAGAAAATCATCTTTCTTTCAAGTTCATGTTTAGACTAGAAGATGATTATTTCATGTAAGCACATAATCATCTCCTAACTTGCTAAACTATGTCTTTAATCATAATCTAGCAAGTTCTATGTTATGATCAACATCAATATTAACAAGAAGTCATCAAGTAATCAACAACATAATCAAAACAACTTCATTTCATCAAGATTTCATCCTATTTAACCATTATGTTCAAGCTTTAGGTTTATGTTCTTTTAGTGTTCATATGTTTTCATCAAGATAGAACTATTAACCACTAAAAACATGGAGTAAGGAAGGATTAACAAGAAACTTACAACTAGCTTAAAGCTAGGGAATATCACAAGTAAAAATGTAGAGGATAATAGCAAACGAAAGTGGTCCTTCAAGTTCCGAGTGCTCCACACCTTCTAAACCACCTTGTATCACCTTGAATGAAGCTTGGATTTGAGGGAAGGAAAATCGAAAATGGTGAGTGGTGCAAGGGGGTGCTCGGCCGAAGCTATGGAGGAGAGGGAGAGAAGAAATGGTTGGTGATATGTTGAAGATGAGAAGTCACTTATAACCTCCAAGTCTATTACCCTTTGGTTAATGTGTTGGCAAAGTAAACAACATGATCATCCATAATCTCTAGAGAGATTTCATGGGGATTATGCAAGATTTTAAGAAATCTTATGGTGTGGGGCCCCCATTGGCCGATTACTTGCAAGGGGGGGGGGGTTAAATGTAATTTGTTGGTAAGTAGGTGATTTAGTAGGATGTTTAAGTGTAAGTGTAAGTGTTGTGTCTAGTGTGTAAAATGAATTATGTAGTGTGTTATAGTGTTCGGGAACCAAGACTAGCTTAGAAAAATAAAAACAATGCTTCTTGCAATATTTTAGTGTTACAGGTAATGTCCGGTTGTTCGGTTAGGTATCGTTCCGTTAAAGTGCTAAGTTATTCCATATAGTGTCCTATATATATCTTTTTGTAACATTTTTAATTCCCAACACTTAGGAAGGCATACAAGACTATTTAGTCAATTTTTCTGCACAAGACTAGTATGTTAACTAGCACATGTAAGCATGACGTAGTAAGCAGAAAGCAGTTAAGTAATTCAGCACAGTCATCAAGCACTTTAATTAACAACAATAAATCGTACGGATACATGGAATTATGAGGGTTGTCACATTCTCCCCCTGTTAAGAAAATTTTGTCCCGAAATTTAGCACGTGGTTACTGAGGAAGCTAGTTAAGTTGCGTTGGTTTCCTGGTTTTCCTGGGGTGTCACATCATCCCCCCGTTGGTTTGGAATTTCGTCCTGAAATTCTGCAGTAGCTTCAGCCTCAGTAGTGGTTGGACTTTTCTTAAACAACTGGGGATACTTGAGTTTCATTTGGTCTTCTCGTTCCCAGGTATACTCTGGGCCACGACGGGAATTCCAACGAACTCGGACAAGAGGTATTCTGGTACGCTTGAGAACTTTAACATCTCGATCAGTAATCTCTACTGGTTCCTCGACGAATCGCAGCTGGTCGTCGATAGTGAGTTCCTTGAGAGGAACTATGAGGGTCTCATCTGACAGACACTTCTTCAGATTCGACACATGGAAAACATTGTGAACTCCGCTGAGTTCTGCCGGTAGATTCAGCTTGTAGGCCACCTTGCCAATTTTCTCAATGATTTCGAAGGGTCCAACATATCGTGGGTTGAGTTTGCCTCATTTTCCAAAACGAACTACACCTTTCCAAGGTGAGACTTTGAGTAGCACTCGATCCCCAACCTGGAACTCGAGTGGTTTCCTTTGCTTATCAGCATAGCTTTTCTGACGGTCACGAGCTGCCGCCATTCGTTGTCGTATCTGAGCAATCCTCTCAATTGTATCTACTACAAGTTCTGGGCCTGTGATTTGACTGTCGCCAACCTCTGCCCAACAAAGAGGTGATCGGCACTTTCGTCCGTACAATGCCTCGAACGGAGCGGCCTGGATACTTGTGTGGTAACTGTTGTTATACGAAAACTGCACTAACGGGAGGTGCTTTTCCCAGCCATTACCAAAGTCGATTACAAATGCCCTAAGCATGTCTTCAAGGGTTTGGATGGTGCGTTCAGATTACCCATCCGTCTGTGGATGATATGCCGTGCTCATGTCTAATCGAGAACCAAAGGACTTGCGCATAGCTCGCCACAACTCAGATGTAAAATGTGAGTCAGGATCAGAAATGATGGAGGTTGGCACTCCGTGCCTTGATACTACTTCCTTTAGGTAGTGTTAGTGCATTTATGTCTATCGCCTCCGTCAATCTAGTCCGTAGCTGAAAACTGTTTAATTCTAGACTTTATGTTGTAATTAGTAGAGAAAAGGCAAGGTGGCATTATTGTAAATAAGGGGAACTCTCCATATATGCTTTGCCTATAAATAGAACTCTAGGGGTTAGAGTTTAGAACTTTTTGTCACTTTGCTCATTTGAAGACTTTGGAGAGCTTGGATCCTAGAGAGAGAAACTAGAGAGAGAAAGGGACATCGTGATTCAGGTGCTTTGTACGATTTCATATTTTTGAATAGAATCACATATTATATTACGTCTCGTGTGTTCGGTCACGTTCATGTACGGATTCCGCACGTCACACGTTCAGTTACGCAATCGTTTCGGAGTCAAAACTGGTCCTAACAAGTGGTATCAGAGTAGGAGCTCGATTGTACGGATCAAACGCATGATTACGCACGGAAAATCATCAAAATCAGATCCAAATTTCATTCAGATTTGTCAAATTTCTTCACTCTTACATCTTCTTCATGTTTTTAACAGAAAATCACAAAATTAAACGACTTTTTACGGTTAAAAATTGTTGATTGTTGGATATGTTATGCGAAAGTATCTGATCTACAAGCCTACAAATTTTCAAGTCAAAATTCCATGCCGTTTGGGAGAAATCTGAGTTTTCGTGATCGTTTTTGCTGAACTGATCGTCACCAGCCGTTCGGCCAGCCTATTCGATCGAACAGCAAAAGCATAACCATTCGGCCAGCCTGTTCGATCGAACAGCCTAGCCGTTCCATTGCACTACTTTTCATTAAAGTGATTTGACTTTTTTTGACTTACTGGCCGATCGAACACACTATTCGATCGAACAGTCTATTCGTTACACTGAGCATTTAATAGGGTTGACCGTGTTGACTTACTGACCGATCGAACACGCTGTTGATCGAATAGTCTGTTCGTTCCATTGCATTACTTGTCTTGTCAAACTCAACCGAACGAACAGCAAATCATTTCATGACACGTCATTCTTTTCGCGTCACTTGGTCAGTAATTTGTTTTAAAGCACATTAATTAAAGTCTTGCATGTGATCATTCAATACTTAACTGTCCAAAACTGTCATCGGTCCAATGAAATTCTTGATATCATAAGTGTTAGAGATTAACGGCCAAATAGGATACAAGCTAATCATAAGTTGTCGGTTATAAACACAGTCTGCATGTGATAAAAGGGAATCGATTCAATTGAATTCATTTGATTCAAAGTTGTTGTCAGATTACATGTGATTGTTATCATTACATCTGTTGTTTCCATTATTCATATCATGTGATATAATCGGTCCAATGATAATAATGTGTTTTGAATATATTGTTGTCAGCCACTTTTTGAAAGTCACAAGTGACTTGGACGGCCCAATGAGATCTTAAAATCCATCTGTATTGTCGGCCATTACTTGAGATAAAATTAAATCATTTGTAGTTCATTTCAGTCAAGCGGCCCAATCAACAAACTTGATTAAAGTTAGGCGGCCCAATTATATTTCAAGCACATATAAAGTGTCGGTCATATTACATGTGATTTCATAATTACTTGTTATACTTTGACATGAACTTTTAAACATTGTCAGTGTTTTTAAGTGATAAGCTCGACCCAAAATCCATAATACTAGCGGCCCAATGAGATAATAAATTGAAAATTAAGCTTGCAAGTGAACTTTTAACAGTTGTCAGCCATTTTGATTCAACCCATGTGATATTGTATTTGTTCAAAGTTGGCAGATCTTTGAGATTGTAAGTCATTGTTAAAGTCAAAGTAGTCAAAGTGTCAGCCAGTTTGTCGGGTAGTGATATTCAAACGAACAGCACATCATTCTAACCGATCGGTCAAGCTTTGTCTTTTTGTGCCATTGGTTGAAGTGCAAGCCGATCGAACAACACATTTGTCGTGTAGTGATTTTGTTCGAACAGTGTGTCGTTTGAAGTGCCAACCGATTCAAAGTTCATTGTTGTGTAGTGTTTCCAATCGGCTAGCCTAACCGTTCGGCTAGCCCAACCGATCGAACAACAAGTTGACTTTTGTTGACTCACCTGATCGAACACCCTAATCGATCAAATAGAAACCTGTCCGATCGACCAGCATACTGTCCGATCGATCAACCTCCCGTCCGATTCAGGTTGTTGAATAAATTTTTGAACTAATTGTTTGTTTGTGTGATTCAGGTAATTCAAGAAGTTCAAACCATGGCAGAAGAAAATGTTACTACTGAAATCAAAGAGAAAACCAGAGAAGAAATTCTAAGCGAGAAAACAATGAGAGAAAGATTCATTGTGGGATGCAGAATGGAGAAAATGCAGGAAGAATATGAGAATGCTGTTGCGAACAAAAGATGGGATAAGAAGCAGGAACGTTTTGTCAACAAACAAGGTGAACCGGTCATTCCAAAAAGTGACATAGTTCATGATGATGTTCTTCTTGTAATTCCTCGATCCGGCGAATATTATTCTAATGTTGCAAAAGACAAGACATATGTGAAAAGGCTGGATAAAATCATCAAGGATGCTATGACAACAAAACTGAGGAAGAGGAATGAAGAAAGAATGAAGAAGAACATTGAGAATTTGGTTGATGATTTGAAGAAAGCTGCTGAGGAGGTCAAGGTTGAAGAAAAAGTGAAAGATGGAGTTGAGAAAGCTAAAGAGAAGGTTGTTGAGAAAGAAGCTGTTACTGAAGAACAGCAAGTTGAAGAAGTCAAGAAGGAGAAGGAAAGTTCGATAGAAGTGAAGGTTGAAAGTTCAACAGATGTTGCTGGTAATGTTGTTGATGAGAAGCAGCAGAAAGAAGCTGACCAGACAAAAACAGAAGCAAACACCAAGGTGCCAATCACTGAGGTAAATTCTAATTCTAACATCTTGACTGAAACTATTGAATAGTGCAAGAAATGCATGGAAACTTGCAGTGCTTGTACTGAAAAAGATGAAAAGATCAGAACAAGAGATCTTGATTTTGCAAAACTTGAAGAAGTTTTTAAAAACAAGTGCAAAGAAATGTTTGAAAATGAAAAGTTTTTAAAAGAAAACAATGAAACGCTTTCAGTAAAATGTAAAAAGATAGAAAAAGAAAATGAAGTTTTGAAAGAAAATGTTTCTAAAATGAAAGAAGAATGTTCACAAAAAGAAAGCATTTGCCAAGAAATGAAAAAGGAATATGATTCAATAAAATTGGCATATCACATTACGAAAGAGTCATTTGAAAAAGTAAAAAGTGAAATGAAACTTGCTCAATCAAGATTGAAATACTGTTTTGAAACATCAAAGGAACTAAAACGAATGTACTCAATAAAGCAACAAGTTGTCAATTCTTACATTGAGGATGTTGCTAAGCTAAAGCGTCAGATTGCTGATTTAGAACAGGATAACAACAAGTTACATAGTTATCATGCGTCATCATATGTGCTTGAAAGAATTTTCAACATAAAACCGGGTGATGATGATTCTGAGAAAAACAAAAAAGGGCAATGGTTCTGAGTATCATCAAGTTCCTCCACCGGAAAAGTTTGCATTTTATGATGATGAAAAGGTCGAAAAAGCTTTCAACATGGTAGATCAATTGCCAGATAACATTGACGTAACCTATTCCAAATCTGATGATTCTAGTGATTCAGAGGTGGTAGGTAAGGTCGTTGAAAGTGTGTTGAAAGAAGAGTCGGTTGATACACGTAAAGCTGAATCACATGATGAAAATGAAGGTAGTTTTCATGAAGAATATCTGAAAAACTCAAAATCTAAGAAAGATTTGAATGATGATTCAAAAGGATTGGTTTATACCATGATTGGATCGGACAAATTATTCTTAGATATTGTACTCCCGATTCAGAATGTGATTTCAGAAAAGATTGACAAAGTTTTCAAAATGGTTGAGATTGAAAAGTCTGAAATTCCAAAGTTTGCTAGAAAAGGTCAGAAAACTTTTTATAACAAACCTGGTGTTAAGAAGAAAAACATGAAGGCTGGGTTGGGTTATAAAAAGAAACAAAATTGGAAGAAAAATGAAACGCCAAATTATCAAGAAAAAATGAATTTTGTTCAAGGAAAAAGTTTAGCAGAAGAGAAAGAACTCAATATTGGACGACAGTCTAATGATGAGTTTTTAGCTCAAAAGAAAAAGCAACAACCACAGGTCAAAGATGTGTCCAAGAGAACATGTTTCAAATGTGATCAAATTGGACATCTTGCACGAAAGTGTCCAAATCTGAAACCTGTTGATGTTGACAAAAAGAAATCTGAAAACGTTGAGAAACAAAAATCTGAGAAATGTGAAACAAAGGTCCATCAAATTTGATTCGAAGCAAACTTGGAGGTACAATACAAACAAGTTTGCTTCAAATAAAAGTTGGAAATCAAACCAGAATAGGTTAGATTCAAGACAGACCTGGAATTCTCACACACCCAGATTAAGAACAACACAAAGTTGGAAAACATCAGTTGATATGACAAAACCCCAACTGTTTTGGAAACCAAAAGTTGTTGTTCAAAATCAAAGTGATCAAAAAGAGACACATTTTTATAAAAGAGGTACACCAAAAGGTCAAATATGGAGTGTTAAGAAACAAGTGACTTCGGTAGACGATGCTAAAATTGACAAAGTTTTTGTTCAAATCGACAAAGATTTTCCGAAGCTAAATGATGCATATTGTGTTGAAATGCCTAAGGTTCAATAGACCTGGGCTAAATTGTTCAAGTGACTGAATAGTTGAATGTGCAGGTGCTCAAGAAATTTGAAGATTGTGAGAATGGAAATCGGAGCAGCCTGGCACGAGAAGAGAAGACTGCTGGACCCTGTGTTGGTTGAAACAAGGCGTTTATTTGTTTTCTGCACATAAATAAACAATATTTCAAAAATCCTAAAAAATTGAAAAATTAAAAAAACCAAAAATATGTTTTTATTTTGTTAAAAAAATTTGAAAAATTTAAAAACTATGTTACTTGAATATGCCGAAACCCTCACGACGGAACAAACATGATTAATTTCACAAGATTGAAAAACGGTTTTCAAAGTGAAAAAAACAATGTGTTGTAAATCATGGGGGTATTTACTGCTTTTCGTGCAATATGGTTCACAGTTAGCAGAAAATGGATAGCGAGACGAAGCTATCAATATCAGTTTGTCAAATTTTCTTTAAATGTTTTGAATTTTAGGGGGAGTAAAAATTTCAGAAAATACAAAAACATTAGAAAATTTGAAAAAGGCAAAAACATGATAAAATTCAAAAATTGAGATTTTGTGTAAAAAGAGGAAATGATAGTACATCAGTAGACAATCACAGTACTCTAAAGAAATGGAATGTTTAAATGTGATAAATGGTCTCACTGATGATATGTCAGTAGATTTTTACACGCTTAGTAGATTGTTTTTCGAGATATAAACCTAAATTTCAAACTTACTTATTTCGTGGGGAACATCTCTCGGATATATAGGTAACCCCTGAAATCTTGTTTGAAAGACCCCTCTTTCTGAGATACTAGGTCTTTATGCTTAGTGATATCTGGGGTATTATCCCGGGACTTCTGATTTTGCGGAAGCAATGGCCTAGTCCCCGTATAATACTTTCTGCTTGCTTGAAATATAGCATCGCCCTCAGTACAAAAAATGATGAAACATTGTAAAATGCTAATCATGTGCTGTTGAAGAAAAGATTCTCTAAAGGGAACACACCGAAAGTCGAACCGTCATCTCTCTGCTGAACGGAAGTTCTGACATGAGCTATCACGGTTTCGCATTTAAGCCTTTACAGATAGCATCTAGGTATACTCACCTGTAAGACTGAATATTGGGATCTGGATACGGGAGTATATTCTGAGGTGGGACACGCGAATAAGTTAAATACTTAAAACACTAAATCCGTATCTTGAAACAACTGAACTTTGTGTGAAAATTTAAGTGGATCAATATACTGACAATCTAAGTGAATCGTTTAGAACTTAAAGTGTTTAAAGCTCAACGGTACTAGTGATTTCTCAAAAACTGATATGATCCTCTGACACGAACTCAAACAAAAACATTGTCTGTAAATATGTTTCTAAATATTTCTTTACTGCTTTATATTTCAGAAAATCCAAAAAGATTTTGATTTTACTTTATTTTCGACAATCGATGTCTGAGTGCTAAGTTTCAAAATTTAAGTATGCTGATCGTGTTTCTGAAAATAAAACAAGTTCATTAATTTGAAACATGAAGTCTTAAAATCAAAAATAAAAAATAGTTTGTGAGATCTCCAAGGTCATTAATTTGGACTTGGATGATTAACCATGAAGGATTTGGATGCTTATACTGTTAAAATCTGTAAAAGAGCCAGTTTTCAATTTTGGATGCTTAATACTGCCAAATCAATAAAGATTGTTGATAGGGGGAGTGATTTAGAAAGGTTAAAAGAGACAGATTACGATATCTGGACAAATTTCAAAATATTGTTACTTAGAAATGTTTGAGATTTGCAGATGTAGTACCAGACTACGATCCCGACAGCCGAGTCTAAGGGGGAGTCTTAAGACGAGCTCAACGTAAGAGGAAGCGTGGATTCAAAGAGCCAGGAATCTATCCTCAAGGAGCTTGTATACGGAAAGCCAGGTGTCGATCCCAAAAGCACGGAAGCTTGACGAAAGGGGGAGCCTGAAGAGTCTACCGAAAGGGAGAAGCTGAAGCTGAAGACAGATCCACGGGGATTCTGTTCGAGCAAGAGGGAGTCTGTGTTTGCTGAAGACGTCAAATCTTCAAGAAGACTCAGAGAGATAAAAAAAGACAACTCGCTACGAGCTTGACTACGGATTGACTGCGGCAATATCCAAGGGGGAGTTTGTTAGTGCATTTATGTCTATCGCCTCCGTCAATCCAGTCCGTAGCTGAAAACTATTTAATTCTAGACATTATGTTGTAATTAGTAGAGAAAAGGCAAGGTGGCATTATTGTAAATAAGGGGAACTCTCCTTATATGCTTTGCCTATAAATAGAACTCTAGGGGTTAGAGTTTAGAACTTTTTGTCACTTTGCTCATTTGAAAACTTTGGAGAGCTTGGATCCTAGAGAGAGAAACTAGAGAGAGAAAGTGACATCGTGATTCAGGTGCTTTGTACGATTTCATATTTTTGAATAGAATCACAGATTATATTACGTCTCGTGTGTTCGGTCACGTTCATGAACGGATTCCGCACGTCACACGTTCAGTTACGCAATCGTTTCGGAGTCAAAACCGGTCCTAACAGGTAGACATCTACTAGAGTGGAAAACTTATCCGTTTCCTTGATAGCCCGAAAATGTGCAGACTTGGTCAGTCGATCCATGATCACCCAAATGGTATCATTTCCGCGTTGAGATCTAGGCAGACCAGTGACGAAATCCATGGAAATTTGCTCCCATTTCCATTTAGGTATCTCTGGTTGTTGAAGCGGGCCTGATGGTTTCTGGTATTCGACCTTGACCCTAGCATAAGTCAAGCATTTACTGACGTAGGTTGCTATGTTGGCTTTCGTACCAGGCCACCAGTATGTAGTCTTTAGGTCGTGGTACATCTTATCCGAACCAGGAGGTACTGAGTAACGAGACTTGTGCGCTTCATCCATCACAAGTTCGCGTAAGTTTCAGTAAAGTGGGACCCAGATGCGCCCTGTTACATAGTAGGCACCGTTTTCCTTTTGTTCTAGCCGCTGCCTCGATCCTCGTAAGGATTCAGCCTTGATGTTTTCTGCTTTCAACGCTTCAACCTGAGCATCTCGTATTTGAGCGGGAAGGCTAGAGTGAATGGTAAGCTGTAACGCACGTACATGCCTAGGTGTAGAATCCTTTCGACTGAGGGCGTCAGCCACAACATTGGCCTTGCCCGGATGATATTTGATAGCGCATTCATAATCGTTCAAGAGCTCAACCCATCGGCCTTGTCGCATGTTTAACTCCTTTTGCTTGAAGATATGCTCGAGACTCCTGTGATTGGTGTAAATGGTGCACTTGTTACCGTACAGGTAATGTCTCCATATCTTAAGTGCGAAAACAACTGCTCCCAATTCCAAGTCGTGCGTAGTGTAGTTCCTTTCGTGAACTTTAAGTTGGCGCGATGCGTAGGCAATGACCTTATCATGTTGCATCAACACACAACCAAGTCCTTGGATGGAAGCGTCGCAGTAAACCACAAAATCATCCGTGCCTTCAGGCAATGAGAGGATAGGCGCGCTACAAAGTCTGTCTTTTAAGTGCTGAAATGCGGACTCCTGTGCATCACCCCAACGATAGGTGACACCCTTCTGAGTCAGTGAAGTGAGAGGTTGCGCAATCTTTGAGAAATCCTTGATAAACCTTCTGTAATATCCTACCAAACCCAAGAATTGGCGGATTTCTGTTGGTGTACGGGGTGCAGGCCAGTTCTTGATCGAGTCAACCTTAGATGGATCCACATAAATTCCATCCTTGTTTACCACATGGCCTAGAAAGTGGACTTCGCGAAGCCAGAAGTCACATTTCGAAAATTTGGCATACAACTGCTCTGTTCGAAGAAGTTCCAAAATAAGCCTCAGGTGTTGCTCGTGTTCCTCCTGACTCTTCGAATAGATCAGGATATCGTCGATGAAAACTATGACAAACTTATCCAGGTAAGGTTTGCACACTCGGTTCATGAGATCAATGAAAACCGCAGGTGCATTCGTTAATCCAAAAGGCATAACCAGAAACTCGTAATGCCCATACCGAGTCCTGAATGCTGTCTTAGAGATATCCTCGTCTCGGACACTTAGTTGATGGTAGCCCGATCTTAAGTCAATCTTGAAGTAGAAGCTCGACCCTTGCAGCTGGTCGAATAGGTTATCAATGCGTGGACGAGGATAACGATTCTTCACGGTCACCTTGTTGAGTTCACGGTAGTCAATACACATCCTGAAGGTACCGTCTTTCTTCTTCACGAATAACACTGGAGCTCCCCAAGGCGAAGAGCTAGGACGTAAGAAACCCTTTTCCAAGAGTTCTTGTAGTTGCATGGACAGTTCTTCAAGTTCCGATGGAGCTAGACGATAAGGTGCTCGAGCTATGGGCGCTGCTCCAGGAGTTAGTTCGATTTGAAATTCAACCTGACGATGAGGCGGAAGACTAGGTAATTCCTCAGGAAAATCACGTACAATAGGTATGTCTTCTATCTTCCTTTCTTCTGAGGATGTATCAGATACGAGGGCTAGAATAGCGGCGTGGCCCTTTCGCAAACACTTCTGGGCCTTAAGGAAAGAGATGATGCCCACAACAGTACCACTCTTGTCGCCACGAATCATGAGAGGTTCTTTACCAGAACGAGGAATACGGACGATCTTCTCGTTGCAAAGAATTTCCGCTTACTGATGAGACAACCAATCCATCCCAATAACAACGTCGAAACTACCCAGAACGATAGGAATAAGATCGATAGAGAAGGTTTGACCAGCTAAGACGAGGCTACAACCCTTAACTATGTGTGTGGCCTCGAGACTTTTACCGTTTGCTAGTTTTACCATGTGTTTGGTGTTCAGAAGTGTTGGAGTGCGCTTAAGCATTTGGCTAACTTTTAAGGACACATAACTAGTATCGGCACCCGAATCAAATAAAATAGTAACAAAGAAGTCGTCCAGAAGAAACTTACCCATCACAACGTTGGGATCGTTCCTTGCATCACCCTGACCAATCACAAAGGCACGACCTCGGGCACCATTGCCAATATTGTTAACCCCGTTGTTGCCTCCATTGTTGCCTCCATTGTTGTTCCCGTTTCCTTGGTTGTTGTTGTTCTGATTCTGGTTCAGATGAGGACAGTTCCTCTTAAGGTGGCCTTCAGCGCCACACTGAAAGCATCCTTTATTGCCCTGCTATTGCTGCTGCTGGTGGTTCTGTGGAGCTTGTTGTTGTTGTTGGCGATTCTGATTTGCAGGACGTGCGCCCCGGCAATCCTTTGCTTCATGACCAAACTTGTTACACCCCAGACAACGACCCTTGTGGCACTGCCCGCTATGATGCTTGTTGCACCGGTTGCACTTGGGGTGGTTCCCTCGGTATCCACCCTGTCCTTGACTACCAGAAGATTGCAGACTAGGACTCTGGTAGTCATCAGTCTTTCGCTGCTGGGACTGAGACTGAACTGAAGTAGAATCCTTGCCCGAATTTCCATCCCACTTGCGTTTGTTATCACTAGGAGCATCAGTAGTAGTAGCGCTAATACGCTTGGGCAGCTTGTTCTGCTCAACTGCCTGATCAGTGAGACGATGAGCCAACCGGATGATTTGCTGAATGGTGCCAAGATTAGCTGAGGTCATGTGGCTTTGAATTTCTGGCACCAAACCCTTAAGGTACAGCTCGATACGCTTGATAGGAGGATCCACCATAGTAGGACACAAGATAGCTAGTTCGTTCGATCTCTTTGTGTATGCCTCGATTTCAGACCCCGTCATCTTCAAATTGAAAATTTCCACCTTTAGCTTGTGGATGTCGTGACGACCACAATACTCTTCTTTGATCAGTTCCATGGGGTGGCATTAGCAACCGCCAGCCCTAGCAGTTGAACCTGTGCGTTCCACTAGGTTAATGCAGCGCCTTCGAGTGTTCCAGTAGAAAATTTCACCCTACGATCTTTAGGGCATTCACACATCTCAAAAACAGACTCAAGCTTCTCGAACCAGTGAAGAAGACCTACAGCTCCTTCTGTGCCGTCGAAAGTACTAGGTCGGCAATCCATGAATGTTTTGAACCTACATACGGGAGGTGTAGCATTTTGACCTGTGGCGCGAGAATAAAAGACAAGGTTAGGCACAAGAGTTGGTTCGCGAGGATAGGTTATAAATGTCGTAAGATGGGTTGATATGGCAGGTTATACCTCCTGCAGGGACAGCCGCAAGTGCCTCAGCCACTTATTCATTGATCAAAGCCGTCAACTGGGCTTGAGTCAGGTTGATACCACCACGTCCTCCGCGTCCGCTCATGATCTTCACAACGAAGCAACATAAGTGAGAAAATTGTCGCGAAAGTGCGCAAGCGTGGGACGACGGAAGAGAGTAAACACACAAGGTTCAAATAGCAGTTATCACGTTAACTAATGCACTATGTGAACTATCTAACAGACAATATAAACGTAAATCATACAACCTATTGTGTCGAGTCTTGCACGTGGAGCGAAGCGTCGTTGTGGATCGTTGAGCACTGTACAGGTTATAGTCTGGTTTTATCAAAAAGCTTTTCCCCTTTTTAAAAACCAAGTTCACTATAACCAATGGCTCTGATACCAATCTGTCACATCCCCAAAATCCACCATGCGGAGTATCACCGCTTGTAGGCGTGACATGACAAGGATCAAGCCACCAATCATATTGAACAATGTATTTAAGATAGATAAAATCCAACCACACAATATAATTGGTGATCAAAAGCTAGCTAACCAAGTTCAAATTAAACAGCGGAAGCATAAAACGTGAAACCAAAACATAAGTCTTATAAGTTCATAAAGTTCAAATATTAAGCACGGGACATAACAGTCTATATCCCACAACGACCTCCTCCTCGTGCAAGCTCCATAAGCATCTAACGACCTGTAAGGCATGTAACAACGAGTCAACAACAAAGTTGAGTGAGTTTACAATTGGTTGTTTAGTTAAGTTGTTTCCGAAAACATGGTTTGTCGTTTGTTGGCTTACTTGCCGTGGGGGTTACCCCATAGTTGAAATTATGATTAACCAGTTCCTTCTTTATTACCCAAACCATATCCATGATCAATGGGGGCTTCCCCATGTGAACCACTAGACCGTTACCCTATCGACTACTAACGAAAGTAAGTTGTGCCCTACGTCAATGTCTATCATCATTGACAGTTTTCCATAGTCCATTAGTACACGCCCGTCCGACTGGCACGGTGTGAAGTTTGTTAAACCTAGTAGCGCTATTAACTAATTACCCGCTCGCCATTGGCCTCAGTGATTAAGTCGATATAAAATGAGGGACTTCATGATAGAGTTTTTGTCTAGTAAGTTTTAAGGTTGTTGTCCAACCCAAGGAGGACGAACGTACGTATTCTACCCAAGGAGAATACGCAGGATTAATATTGGCATCCTACCCATGGAGGATGGCGGTACATATCCTCCCCAAGGAGGATATGTAGGTTCCGTTTAAATTCTTTAACCCATTCCCAACCACCGGGAATCCCATGCCTTAGAAAGTGTGTGAACTCACTTTGGTTTGCTCGGTTAGGTTAGTTACTCTAATAATCAGAAATCAAGCACGTCCTAATAAGGTACAGATAACAATCAGTTTCTCATGCATAACACGTATCCTATGTACGGCTTATCTACTCATTACTTCTATCACGTACCACACCATTCTAATGTCAAGGTACTTTGTTAAGTTATATTATTTTTCCCTAAAATAATATAACTATCTCACAAAATAAACAAGTATCCACACAAGTGTTCTAGTATAAAATATATATTCTAAATATATATTTAACCATTTTACTTGTAAAAATCAACCTCCGATACTTTGTATTTTTGTAACAAAACTAATTGCGAAGTTTATTTTGAAAAACAAAGTTAAAACGTATTTGTGAACACTTGTTAGAAAAATAATTTCTAAGTGTTGGAATTTTTAGAAAATTTCGCCAGAGTTTCTTTTGCAAATGGAGGTGTCCATGCTAATAAGCATATCATTTTTTTTTTCCAAAAATCATTCAACAATCAACAACAATTTACCAAGAGCAAACTATTCCATTTACAAACCAACATGAACTTGATGTCTTATAAAATGCGTAGTAACTTGGTGAGGCGTTTAGTGGGTTTAGTTACCCTCCAAAGTGTGTTTAGTTTTATTAAAATCTCATTCTCGGGATTTTTAGATGTTCCCAACTTGTGAACATATTTTACAAAAATATTTATTTACAACATTTTCATGTGTCACCAGTATCATATACTTACTTTATTTCCAAAATAGTGTAAGGATCATGATCTTTCAAAAAACGTCTTTTAAGCTTGGTTTATTTAGGAAAGTCATTCACAAGTCTTGGGTTTACAAGTTTACTAGTTCATTAGGTTTATTATTTTGCAAGAAAATCATCTTTCTTTCAAGTTCATGTTTAGACTAGAAGATGATTATTTCATGTAAGCACATAATCATCTCCTAACTTGCTAAACTATGTCTTTAATCATAATCTAGCAAGTTCTATGTTATGATCAACATCAATATTAACAAGAAGTCATCAAGTAATCAACAACATAATCAAAACAACTTCATTTCATCAAGATTTTATCCTATTTCATCATTATGTTCAAGCTTTAGGTTAATGTTCTTTTAGTGTTCATATGTTTTCATCAAGATAGAACTATTAACCACTAAAAACATGGAGTAAGGAAGGATTAACAAGAAACTTTCAACTAGCTTAAAGCTAGGGAAGATCACAAGTAAAAATGTAGAGGATAATAGCAAACGAAAGTGGTCCTTCAAGTTTCGAGTGCTCCACACCTTCTAAACCACCTTGTATCACCTTGAATGAAGCTTGGATTTGAGGGAAGGAAAATCAAAAATGGTGAGTGGTGCAAGGGGGTGCTCGACCAAAGCTATGGATGAGAGGGAGAGAAGAAATGGTTGGTGTATGTTGAAGATGAGAAGTCACTTATAACCTCCAAGTCTATTACCCTTTGGTTAATGTGTTGGCAAAGTACACAACATGATCATCCATAATCTCTAGAGAGATTTCATGGGTATTATGCAAGATTTTAAGAAATCTTGTGGTGTGGGGCCCCCATGGGCCGATTACTTGCAAGGGGGGGGGGGTCAAATGTAATTTGTTGGTAAGTAGGTGATTTAGTAGGGTGTTTAAGTGTAAGTGTTGTGTCTAGTGTGTAACATGAATTATGTAGTGTGTTATAGTGTTCGGGAACCAAGACTAGCTCAGAAAAACAAAAACAATGCTTCTTGCAATATTTTAGTGTTCCGGGTAATGTCCGGTTGTTCAGTTATGTACCGATCCGTTAATGTGCTAAGTTATTCCATATAGTGTCCTATATATATATATATATATCTTTTTGTAACATTTTTAATTCCCAACACTTAGGAAAGCATACAGGACTATTTAGTCAATTTTTCTGCACAAGACTAGTATGTTAACAAGCACATGTAAGCATGACGCAGTAATCAGAAAGCAGTTAAGTAATTCAGCACAGTCATCAAGCACTTTAATTAACAATAATAAATCGTACGGATACATGGAATTATGAGGGTTGTCACACTCTGATACCAACTCTTCTGTCACACCCCGACCGCGTAAAACAACAAACCGCGGCGGAAACGTCGGGGAGTCGAGCAACAGAATTATTGTTTCACAACCATGGTAATTAAAATTATGTTTTATTTATAAACAAAGGGGTTACATTGTCTTAAAACAGAAGAAACAAAGAGTACATAACAAAGTTAAACTATTCTAGTTTCATTTTATGTCACTAAGGCATAGGTCCGCCTAAGTGTATCTTGATCATTCCTATGCATCAGCTCCTGAAAACACATGTAAAAATAGGTACGTCAGCATAAAAATGCCTGTGAGATACATAGGTTCTGTTAAAATAGGATTCATGACTTAAGTTTAAAGAAATGTTTAATAAAAGTTAGTCATGAATCGTGATAAATGTTTTCTTTTATAAATCATATAAAAAGTGATAAGAAAATCTGATGATATATAAAAGAAAGATGTTTAGTTAAATAAGTAATCAAGTAAAAATGAGTTTATATAAAATAAGTTGTTTGTAAAACAATGTTTATGTGAAAATATGTTATCTGTGTAAATGTAATATGTCTAAACTGAAATGGTTTATATTACGCAACGATATGCAATATCATAAAAGCACTTATATATAGTGTGACAACCGGTAATTAACGGCTTCAAATTATGCGATTAACGAATGTTTAAGGTGATAATAAATAGTGTTTAAGGCACGAATTAACTTAACTAGGCTCTTGGGATGCCTAGGAACGCTTATCTGACGCTATAGTGCACATATGGTGATTTTCGAAACAACTGCGTAACGAGAAACGATAACGAACTAACACCGTGCAAAATACTGACAACGCCATCGATTACGAAGTCCACACATATAACATATACTTATGGATTACGTTTTGGGAAAATATTATGCTTTCAAACAAAAACGCAAACGAAAAACGCGGAAACAGTAACACACCGACAATCAACGATGAACGAAAGCACCAGACTCGAATTTCATCTCGGCATTAATATATTATGATATATTTGGCATCGTTTTGAATTTTAATATTCATAGTTGAAAACGGGTCGAGAAACGGATTTAAAAACGACAAACTGCACCGTTTACGCGATTTAATCAACCGACAAGAAATACGCGACCAATGTCGATTTCCGACGTAGTTTTGGAGTGTTTTCGACTTAACCTATTATTTTGAGACATATTACGACGTTTGGGTTCAAAACGGGCTTTCGAATAGTTATTGGGCCGCTCAAAACTTGCTAACGGGCCCTGGGCCCAACCCACTTAACAAAACCCTAGTATAAACGCAATGTAATAAATTCAAAACCCTTATTTATATACTCTTAAAGACAAAGGTCGGTGCAACAGTGCACCGACAAAATTACAAAAATGCCCTACTTGCAAATTAGTCTTCACAAACAAGTAACGGCAGTGCCTTCATCCTCTGTCTAGGGTTAGAGCACAACCACCATCATGGAGGGCTGGATCCAAACGTATGAACGGCGAAAAATTCAGTCTTCGGTTTGTGAAAATCAGCATCGGATCATGGAGATGGAGCGTGTTACCGATTTTCCGATGAGTATTGTTCACATCGGACGGAGAAAACTACAGCGATTTGCCGGGACGTTGTTCATAAGGCATCTAAGGTATTAGATCTGCTTGGGCGGAGGCGGATCTTACGGCGGAAACTGTGTCGGAGGTGGAGGTTATGGTGGCGGTGGCGGCGGCGGTGGTTGTGGAGGATACAGTGGTAATACACAAAATCAATGTTAGTACGTCACTAGAATTTCATCTCTAATCTCCTTTCTTCTCTGAATCACAGATTTATTTATGCTCATTGTTGATTGATTCAATCAAATCTTTATTCAGTGAAGAGGATAATTTGGGGATTTAGTTTTAATGTTTGTTAGAATAATTAAAGACTCATCGTAAAGGTGTTCAATTTGAAATTTGTTTATGGGTTTGATGATTTATGACCAAAGGAAGCATAAATTATAGATCTTGGATAGAAGATTTTAAGAAAAGTTTAAATCTTTAGGGTTCTTGAATTTATTTTTAATAAATTATGATAATTTCAGATTTATAACAACAGTGTCTTCTTCCTCCGTCTAGGGTTAGAGAACAACCATCATCATGGAGGGCTGGATCCAAACGTATGAACAGCGAAAAATTCAGTCTTCGGTTTGTGAAAATCAGCATCGGATCATGGAGATGGAGCGTATTACCGATTTTCCGATGAGTATTGTTCACATCAGACCGACAAAACTACAGCGATTTGCCGGGACGTTGTTCATAAAGCATCTAAGGTATTAGATCTGCTTGGGCGGAGGCCGTAAGATCTTACGGCGGAAACTGTGGCGGAGGTGGAGGTTATGGTGGCGGTGGCGGCGGCGGCGGTTGTGGAGGATACAGTGGTAATACACAAAATCAAGGTTAGTACGTCACTAGAATTTCATCTCTAATTTTCATTTTTGAACAGTTGATTGAGTTTGTGCTTTTGTTATCTTCAATTTCAGGTGAAAGTGGATATTAAAGGAGGCGCTAGAGCTGGTGGCGGTGGTGGTAGTGGTAGAGGGGGCAGAGAAGGAGACTGGCCTTGCCCTAATCCAGGGTAATTTGTTTATTAAGTTAGATATGTTAATATTTCCTACTTAATTCGCATGCGAATTTTTATAAACCTTGCAACGCATATGAGGAAAATCTCAATCATATCTTTAAATAGGATGAAAAACTTGCTTGATGCACAAATCTTCGCAAGTAGGAATTGGAATCCATAACCTTTATGGATTATTGAGATTAAAGGAATTTGTTAACTGTAGTTACTACATGTATATGCCAGTTCAATCGTTTCACACATTTCAGGGACTAAGGTAAATTCTATGCCTTTAAAGTTTTGACACTTTCGTCATTTTCAACTTACTCATGCTTTGTTCTTACCGTTCTAAGTTTTATTTCTCAGGTAATCTCTCGAGTTTCTTGGTGATTTTATTATATTTATGTCAGATTCAATTTTATTAATGAACCTTAATTATTTTTTTTTCAGCAAGGTTATGAATGAATATATTTGGTATTTATACCTCCAAGTAGACTTGAACAAAACTGAGGTTATCTACCTCTTGGCGAGGTAATCCGGATGATACTGTCAAGGAAACTGATTATCTCACATTGCATCCGGTCTGAACGGTAATGTCAAGGTACAACTGATTCTCTCACATTGCAACCAGTCGCTTTGCAGGCACAACTGTTGCCGGAAGTACAATTACACCAAAGTTATTTAGGTTGCAACTTAGATTTTTTTTGTTAACTAAGAGTGAACGTCTGAATACTTATTTTTGTTGTTTTGTACTTCTGTGTGTTTGTATATATACATATATATATACTAATATAAGATGAATACTTTTTGGTTGTTTTGTTTATATATCTCAACTCCCACTATGAGATTATAGCTAACAAAAACAAGTTGTAATAGGTGGGGTTACTAGGAAGATTAACAATGTCAAAAACACGTCACGTCACGCGTGGGTACCACACGTCAATGTCATCATCGTCACGTCACGCGTGGGCACCACACGCCATCGTTACGCGTGTGACGTGATGTCGCCGCCGCAACGCGCGGCACGAGCAAAAATCTAGTTTTTCACTAAAATGATTCAGCCGACACATGCATTGTCTGCCTTCCCCTTCGCGATCTCTCTTAGTCTACAATTCACCACCAAATATTTCCAAATTCCCCATGACAAATCTTCAGATCTAACACTCAACACACACATCTACAAAGAAGAAACTCACCTTCACTTCATCATCTACACAAATTGCATAACCACACCAACAACAACAACCTGCAACCTCTGTTCTCTCTCACCAGCGGTTAATCGGCAAGCCGATAGCCCCCCCCCCCTGTTACACGCTGAAGAACGACGACGACGACGACGACAACGACCACCACCACCACCGCCTGGTGGTGGTGCGACGACAGAACCAAGAGAGGAGGGTGGCGGCGAGGTCTGAGAGGCGGAGAGACACGACGGAGAAGGAGAAAGGAAAACGACAGTGGCTCCGTCGCAGGCCGCGGCGGCAGCGGTGGTCTACGTCGGATCGACGGCCAGAAGCGCCGATGATGGCGGTGGTGGTGATTGAGGTCCTCGATTCAACATGTTTGACTCCGATTTGTTTCTTTTGTTCGGGTTAACTTTGGGTTCGAATCAGTTTGGTTCAACAAGGGATTCGGGTCAGTTCAGGACTCTGACGGGTGTTGGCGATAGTGGTACTGGTAACAGTGGTGGTGATGTTTGGCTCGAGTTTTGGTACGTCTCACATTCAGTTCAAGTTTCCGGTTGGGTTCGGTTCAAGTCTGGGTGTTCCGGTTCACTTGAATCAGTCCCGAATTTCGGTGCTCGGGTCCGTCACGTCTCGATTTAGTTCAATTTGGGTGTGTTTCGGGCCAGATTTGGCTCGGATCTTGGCTTGGTTCAACAGTTTCTGTTCATCTCAGATTTGGTTCAAGATTCGGTCTACTCGGACGGGTTCGAGTCAACGCAGCTACGGTTCGGGTCATACCCATACCCGGTTGACTCGGTCAAACCCGAGTCAACTCGGGTCAACAGTGGTCAAACAAGTCAACTGTCGGGCAAGTCAACGCTGATCAACTGGTCATAGTCAGTTAAGACCCGGTAAAGTTTTAACGATGCGTTAAACTTTATATATAGATTCGTTAGATTTTAGTTAAACGCGAACCGAGCTCGAACCACCATACTATAGTTAATAAGTTTAGTTACTTGTTAAATTTTGACAAATTTGACAAAAGTAATATATGCTGATTGTTGAATATTGTTGAATTTTGATGAAAATACGACGACTTTTTATAGTCGGATTATTCCAAAAACAGAGGAAACTCTGCTCGATTTTCGTTAAAACCCGGTTTACGAAACGTATATTGTTATAAAGACGACACTTATCGAGATACAAGTTTTCTTATAAAAATAAATATAGAAGTATATTTATTTTGACGATGTTATGAGATTTTGAAACCGATACCTAGTTAAAATAAATATGATGCTTATATTTATTTCAAACATCGATATCCCGAACGCTTTTATAAATAAACATAATGTTTATATTTACTAAGAACATTGATATTTCTGAACATTTTTACAAATAAACATAATGTTTATATTTATTTCAAACGCCCAAAACTCTGAAATATTTTGTAAAATAAATAGAACGTTTTATGTTTATTCCAAATGTCAACGATTCGGGATTTACACTTAAAACGTTTAGTATTCGAAAATCATATAATATAAATACAATTATTTATATTTATTTCGAGTGTCAAGACTTCGAATATCTTATAAAAATCATTCGTTGCTAACGTCTAAACTGGACACGACACGTACCGCTATCCCTCTACGTATTTCTAGTTACGACGACTAACACGACTTCGTACGTATATATTTGATTATATACATAAATATAAGTTTACATCTTATAAAACTATAAAACTAAGTCGATTTCATGACTTAGTTTTATCCCGATTATAAACGAGATCAACTAACCATTGATTGGTTATTCTAAGTCAAACTAAAAACACCTTCGTAGAGTCTTTTTATTTACGACTCGGTAGAGCTCGGACACGTAGTTTAACTACATTTAAGTTAGAAACTTATAAGTATTCCTTCTTAGGAATATCACAGTTATACACTAGCTAATTCACGTTCTTGGAACAACACTACGGAAATCACGCTAGGCTAGCTTTGCACAGGAATGTCAAGGTGAGTTCATAACCCCCACTTTTTCTAGTTTTACAGTTTTACAAATGTTTTCGGGGCTGGAAAGACATGCAAGTTTAACAACTTTTCAATGAACGAAAACTCATACTTTTAAACCGTTTTGCGAATGGATTTCAAGGAACTTAAACGGTTTACGAATGATTTAGACTAAACATACCGGTTTTACAAAACACACGCGTATTTACTAAACGTGCATGATTTTCATTACTAGAGACGGGAATGTCATAGTTACAATAACGGGACTGGGTTGGTCTGCGTACGTAAAACGAGACAACCCAGTGAGTTCATGTCCCCCTTTTTTTTAAACGTTTTCGGTTTTACAACTCTCGGGGGGGAAATACATGTTACCTTGGTATGGTTAAGCTACGGAATGAATTAGTAGATCACGTGCGAATAGGTTGATACTTAAAGCACCATTAATCTTGTTTAAGACCACGGAACAAAGGGGGTAGATCTATCGGGTACAGGGCGAGCCCCACTCACGAGTCCTTGTGTGACCACATGGAGTTTCCTTTGTTACCCTCGCCGGGTGGACCGGTACTAAATCACTTACGGGTTGGTGGCTCCCTATGTTGACACATATTAATGTCCTAGCTAGACATTAATGATCAGCATGTTCATTGACGCTTTACATACCGGATTTTGATACCTAGACTTTCAAATGTCTTTAAGATTCATTTGACACAAACTCACAAATACATGGTTTTACAAACACTGGTAACGTTTTCAACTTAGGTACAAGTAAGAGGACGAGTTGGTCCTGCTTACAAAGACTCTCGTGGGCTAGACTCACAACTTTCATATATCATGCCGAGAAAAACGATTTTACTATATTTTCTCAATAACATTTAAACTGGTTATCAAAAGGATTTGTTTTAAATCTGTTTCAAAACAAACTATGAACTCGCTCAACTTTATGTTGATTTTTCACATGTTCTTTCTCAGGTGGAATTTTTTTTAAAACTATGGAACGGTTGGAATAGGAGAACCCATGGGAATTCGAGTACGTAGCGGCATTCATTTCCTAGAAGTCTTAGCTTATTTGCTTCCGCTGTGTAATGAAGATACCGGTCCAGTCACGCCAGCTCTGATATTTCGGGGTGTGACAGATTGGTATCAGGGCTATAGGTTTCAGCGAATTAGGTTTCTGTAGAGATACCTAGGCTTTAACCTCATTATCTTCTGGGAACTTAGATATCAAGGATTGAACGCATACAGAACGCCTAAGACTCAAATATGGGTTTCCAACCGTTGCCGAAAACAATGAGTCAACAGTTTTGGTTTTGAACATACACAAGTATGGTGTTAGATGCACGATTACATGAAACAACTACATACAGTAAGCGAAACCTTGATGGTTTTGATGTCATGCATTTAGGACCTTTGGAAAACTCTTGATAAGGAACTTATGTCGAAATTCATTAAAGGTTCTCACTTAGAAACAGTGACTAACGACTCGGGCTAACGCCTTTATCTATATTGTCTATGCTCTTTTAATTACCTGAGCGGTAATCTACGTGTAACGAAACGCTAGTGCGCGAATATTCGTGAAACTTGAACTATACGTCAGCAGACGTCGAAGTATATCACACACGACTTTCAAGACAAGGCTTTGGGAAAACATGATTGGGCACGATAGCAACGATGCTAATCCTGGCAGCAGGGGAACTACCGACTGTAGTGCAGCACTTTGCCACGTGATCATGCAAATGACATGAATCTCGCTAAGGTACGTGAGAACAAGGTTTCATAATAGTCGCTCCTTAGTGTAAAGAGACTCACAGTTATTGGCGCTGCAAAAGAGGTCACATGCTTGTTAGACTCTGTATGCCCAAGACACATATTAAATTGATGTGGCTAGTACGTTATGATCCAAGTCGAGTCATACCTAATAACAAGCTAAACAAACACTTAGAATATTTATTTATGATATGATCAAACAAATAAATATTAACACTTACAATATTTAGAAATTGGTTTTCTAAATAATTACACTTGATAAACTAATAAATTATATGGATAATTTATTTTGAGAGAATATTTTATTTTATTAATTAATGGGTTAAATAACTTAATAAAAGTTGTATAAAGTCTTGTGAACATATGATGTTATATTTTATAAATGTTATAAAATATATACAAGACTTATATTTTATAAAAGAATTTGTATTTTTTTTTTATAAAATAAAAGCTAGGCCGCCACCCCCCATGGTGTTCTTCCCAAACCTTTTTGTCCAATGGGATGACATGCAATTGTCATAAGTTAGAGACCATTTGATTGGGTGGTCTTCCCTAAACTTTGTGGTCCAATGACAATGCATGCAAATGCATGTGTTAGAGGCTCTCTCATTGGGTCCTTTTGGTGGCAAGATTCTCTCATGTTAATATAACTAATTTGTTGCAAAAATTGAAAGATGGACTTGAAGAAGCTCTCATATTTTTCGGTCATATGTGGCTGATTTAGAGGGAACTTTAAAGATCAAATATCAAGTGCAAAACTCCATGTAACACTCTCATAATTTCGGCCAAGGGTAGGGCTTCAAGAGTTTTGATTTTACAAGTATTTACAAGTGCAAAATCACTCTTGTTCTCTCTCTAAAATCGGCCATAAGAAGGTTTCCAAGAGTTGGATTCAAGAGAGAATTTTAGTGAGTTATAAGTGTATAAATCCTAGCTAAACATAAGGTGTTTGTTGGAAGGCTTGGGGTATACAAGCTTGAGGTCTTCTACACTTGAAGGCAACCATTCAAGAAGCATCATCTTCTTCATATCTTTTACTCCTTGGAAGGTAGTATTCTAAACACTCTATGGTTGTGTTTTATTTTTGATAGCATGCATGTTCGTATATGGATCCGGGATTGGGTTATACATATAAAATGAGTTTCACATCTTGTAAGTAACATGTTTTAAATAATTATTTCCGTTGCGTTTTTATTTTATAAGGATAAAATACTTTGATAAACATGTGAAAAACCCAACAGTGGTATCAGAGCCGCTTATATGAATGCATGCTTCATAGTATATGAAATTTTCGGGTTTCGGGTTTGGTTAAACCCTATGGCCGAAAATTTTAATAATTGGTTCTCCTTTTGTTTTTCAAGGTTATTTTCTTACATGCATAAAAATATCTTGAAAAATTATTTCATTTGGATGATTTGTTTGTTTGGATAAAAACCCACCTTTTCGGTTTTCTCATTCTTGACCGAAAAGTAGGTTGTAAAAAGGGAACCGTTTTGCTTCTTGAATTTTATATATTTGGATATATATTTTGGTGTTCATAACCTAGCCATGACCTTGTGTGAATATGTTGAATGATTATGTTTGTGATTAGTATTTAATTATTTCAAAGGTTGTAATAATTATTATTTTGTTCTTCCATTTGTAAAGTTATGTAATTTATTTATTTTCATTTGGTATGTAAAATAAATAGATTAGGTGCATTTTATTTTACTAGAAAAAATGTATTAGGATATATTTTGTAAAAGAAGATGCACACAAAACAATGCGGTTTTGGTTTTTGCCAATTTCGGCATAAAGGACTTCATAGTTCTTAACGGGATTTTAGCCCGATAACCAAAACACGTTTTTCAAGTCCAAAGGAGTTTGGAGCTGAAAATAAAAGACTTTTGGAAGCTCAAAGAAAGTGGAGAAATCACAACACAAAAGGAAGACTTGAAGCATTTGGATGCGGGATTAAGTGGGAGTTCAACGACACATTATTTGTGTCAATCCTCACCCTTTAGGAAGGACCTTTTGACACACTTGTTTCGGCTAACAAGTGTGGTCAAAATAGTTGGCTATGGTTATGCACCTATTGATATATGTGTTGTGCTTGTGTGATTGTTTATTTATGTTGTTTGGATGATATGTTGATATGCATGCTTAACAAACTAATAATCAACAACAAGCTTAAAATTGGTTCTTTAAAGATCATTAAAAATGGTTAATAAAAGGTTATTAAAAATTGATGATTTTATAATAAAATGGGTTTTATTAAAAGAACCTTGAAAATTTTGTTTTCACAAAAGTACCAAGGATTTGAATGCATGCAAATGTATGGTACATAAAGTTTTCTAAAACTAGAATTTTGAAAACTCAAAATCCCTTTTATAAAACAAGTCAAACACCATCCTTTTATACAACACTCGAATCACTTGGGAACTCTTTTGTGGGATAAAGGTCACCTAACCACATTTGAGGGAACTTGTATATTCGAGGTAGGTTTACCTTGTTTGTGGGATAAAGGTCACCTAACCACTTATGTGTAAAAACTCACACGTGTGTGTAAGTTGGACGACTTGATTTGGAAACCATGAACTTAGGGTCACCGAAGCATGGGGAACAAAGGTGTTGATGGGATTAAACATGCCAACTAAACATAATGATGTTTAACCGATCCCATATGGCTAGAAGTTGCAAAAGGTTGCAATTGTCAAACGTTGACTACCTTGTTAATTTAAATAGAGGGATAAAGGTCACCTAACCAATATTTAAATGTAACGTTGGATTCTAGATTTTAATTATTAATTGTCTATGAGACATAAAAGGGTATTAATGATTAAAATATGATAATATCGAAAATACTAAAATTGAACCTTGTTAAATTTTGTAGTTGGCCGCTAACAATATTACCCAAACCGTCCGTAACCTATCACTAAAAACAATCCTTGAAAAGGATCGTCTCAATCAAAACACTTTATGGATTAATATCGAAACTTAAGAATCGTTCTCAAGTAAGAAAAGGTATCCTATGTGTTGAACGATCCTAATCCCGATGAACATCTTATGGAAGATAAGGATGCCTATAACGATTGGATAAAGTATATCAAGGATACTATGCAAGCCTCTTTCCCCATGTTAGGAATTATGATTCCCGAGATTCAAAAGGATTTTGAACATCATACGACATGATTAACCAATTGTAGGAAGTGTTCCTAACGGTAGAACGCCTCGAAACGGTTCGAGCGCTTCATGCGTATCGAATGGAGGAAACCCAATCGGTTTCATCTTATGTCTTTAAGATGAAAAGCCACACTGATCACCTCGAAAGGCTCAATATGGATAAAAAGGTTTTATCCATTCCAACGATCAATGAGGGTGGCAACAAGAAAAGGCATCACCCCGACACCAAAGCAAATGTTACCAATAGAAACGGGAAATTCAAAGGGAAAAAGAAAGGAAAGACTAAAGCGAAACCACCGAAACCAAAAGAAGGCAAGGGTTGCCATGAACGATCCATGCTTTGAATATGGTGAGATAGGGCATTTAAATAGGAATTGTCCAACCTATCTCAAAGAGTTGAAAAACAAGAGGGATGCTAGGCAAACCTCAGGTACAATCTTTATGATACATATTAACCTTAATGTTATTTCTTCTAACACATGGGTATTAGACACCAGATGTGGAACTCATGTTTGCAATTTGTTGCAAAAGGTTCAAAAGAAATAAACATTACAAGAAAGGAGACTATGTTTTGAAACTTCCAAATGGTTTGGAAATTGTTTTAAAATGTCTTGAATGCTTCTAGTTTGACTAGGAACATTATTCAAGTTTCCCTTATAAGACAATAGGGTTTTGACTTAAAGTTTGCAAACATTGACATTTATATCGATGAATGACATGTTTTACTTTAAAGTTATGCCTTCAAATGGTATTTATGAATCGGTTCATAATAATACATCATTTGATAGTTTAATGTACCAAGCATTCACCAAGAAACTCAAAATGGATTTGAGTGAGACCTATCTTTGGCATTATCGCCTTGGTCATATAAATAAATGTCACATGTAAACACTTTGAAAGAATTGTCTTTTGGAAACAAATGAAATTGGTTCATTTGATACATGCGAATCTTATTTACAAGGAAAAATGACCAAGAAACACTTTAGTGGTACCAACCAAAGGGCAAAGGATTTATTAGGAATCATACATTGGATGTATGTGGTCCTTTAAGCCAATGACTAGGAATGGTGAAAGATACTTCATTACTTTTACCGACAACTATAGCAATTAAGGTTATGTGTACTTGACACAAAGAAGAAGTTTTGAAACGTTCAGAATCTTCAAAAAGTGAAGTACAAAATCAACTCTTTTAAAGTTCTTTGTTTCGATAGAGGAGGAGTCGAACTCTATTAGATATGGTTCGATCTATGATGGCTAGGAGCGCCTTATCTCTATCACTTTGGGGTTACGCTTTACTCTCCGTGGCCCGTATGGTCCAACCAAGAAAGTGGATAAGATACCTTTTGAAATATGGCATGGAAGGGTTCCATCATTATCCTATTTAAAGGTATGGGTTGTGAAGCTTCTGTGAAGCAATACACCTCAAAATAAAAGTACAATCCACTAAGTGTATCTTTGTAGGATATCCTAAAGATGGTATAGGATATTATTTCTACGATCCAACAGAGCAAAAGGTATTTATTGCTCGAAAGGCTGAGTTCTTGGAAGCTAAGTTCCTTGTGGAAGGAATTATTAGAACAGTGGAACTTGATAAGGATCAAGAACCACAAGCCGATACACGTTTGGTTAAAACTAGCACTCAACAAAAGGTTGTTGAAAAACGATCAAGTGGTTGATCAACACACACAAAGCGTTCGCAGATATGGTAGAATTAGTAGTCCACCTGAAAGATATGGATTTTTCATAGATGGATGCTACGTGGTAGATTCAGGTGAATCAACCACATACCATGATGCAATGTCAAAATACGATTGTGACAAATGGCTTGAAGCCATGAACATAAAGATGCAGTCCATGTATAACAACCAAGTATGGGAATTGGTTGTAACACCTCTTAACTCCAAAGTAGTTGGAAGTAAGTGGGTATTCAGGAAGGAAACCGATATGCATGGTAACTTGGATACTTGTAAAGCGAGACTTGTAGCAAAAGGTTTCACTCAAACTCAAAGGGTTGATTATGATGAGACCTTCTCGCCCGTGGCGATGTTAAAGTCAACTAGGATATCATTTGCCATAATTGCACAATATGATTATGAACTTTGGCAAATGGATCTCAAAACGACTTTCCTTAATAGATATCTTGAGGAAGATGTCTATATGGTTCAGCCTGAAGGTTTTGTCGATCCAAAAAACATCCTAACAAAGTATGCAAGTTAAAGAAATCAATCTGTGGATTGAAACAAGCATCGAGAAGTTGGAATCACCGTTTTGATGAAGAAATTGGGAATTTTGATTCATCAAGAACGTCGATGAAGCTTGTGTGTTTAAGAAGGCTAGTGGGAGCATCATCACTGTATTAGTATTATATGTTGATGACATTCTACTATTTGGAAATAACATTCCAACCATGGAAGGTGTAAAAGGCTGGCTTGGAAGTTGTTCTTCCATTAAGGATCTTGGTGAAGTCGCCTATATTTTGGGAATAAAGAATCTATAAGGATAGATCAAGACGCACGATAGGTTTAAACTAAAGTGCATACATTAACAAAATCTTGAAAAGGTTCAAGATATAGAACTTTATGAAAGGTTTGGTACCTATTCCAGGAAGACGATATTGAGTGCGTTTGAATGTCCAAGCTCAAAGAATGAGCAAGAAAGAATGAAAGGAATCCCATATGCGTCAGCTATAGGATTCATTATGTACGTAATGATATGCACTAGACCAGACAAGTTATACGCTTTAAGCATAACGAATAACGGTCATTAGGTGACTGTTATAAATATATCGAAATACCTCAGAAGGATATGTTTCTAATATATGGATCTGGTGAGGAAGAACTCGTTGTAAAGGGTTACAGGGATGCGAGTTTGGAATTCATTGTAAAGGGTTACATGGATACGAATTTCCAAACTGATCGAGATGGTTCTCGATCACAATCAGGGTAGCATTGTCCACTACAAAATCAGAATACATCGCCGCTTCATTGATCGAGATGATTTATTTGGATTTGCCACTTGAATTATTGTCGATCTAGGGGTAGTCGCTACCATTCAGGACCCCTAGAATCTTTGTGATAACGATGGTGTGATTGCTTAAATCAAGGAACCTCGTGTACATCGAAAGACTAGGCACATTGAGCGGAATTTCAACTACATAAGGGATGAAGTTGAAAAAGGGAAAGATATGTGTTCACAAAGTTCACACTGATCAAAATATTGCGGATCCACTCACGAAGCTCCTTGAACGGGCAAAGCATGAAAGGGTCATACTTGTGCCTTAGGACTTCGATATTCTAGTGATTGGATTTGATCTATTTTGTATTTGGATATTGGAACAATTGTTATTATAACTCTTTATGGTATGTTGAGTTATGTTCCATTTTACCATGTTTAAATCCGTGAATAAGTTACTTATTCTAAATGTCTGTAGTCGATCATACTTGTGGGAACAAATATAAATGTAAGACTATTATGAATTTGGATCGGTGGATATTCATTTAGAATGAATATAGAGCAAAGTGTTGCTGCCAAAGTTCATAGATATTTATGGGATACAAATATTGGACTGGCTCGCTCTCAAATATTACTGCATGGAATCATCTGTGATTGATCATAAGTAAATTTGAGTAAAGGAGAATATCATAGTATCCTCTGACCAGAGATACATATTGGGTCTTGATATTCACCAAATATTGTACCTTGACTTATTTCTTCGCTGTTAGTAATATGACAGTACATAAGGTTAAGCTCAGGTGTGGTACAAGGTGATTGTGAGAGACGTATGTAATCAAGAAGGGATTTGTTCCTCTTATTCGTTGAGAGTAAGATGTCTAAGGCCTGATAAAGTTAAATCAATAGAGAGTGCTCACTCTGTGTCTCTGGATTTAACATGACATCTGTAACGAAAGGATAAATGATAGATTCACCTAAATCATTTCAATTAAGGGACTTGAAGGGGATGATGTTATTGAATGGCACATATAGTCATACGTATTAGGGGTAGTAAACCGTAGTTAGGCGTTATTTAATGCTTGCATCAATCTTCTATGTATCTTATGCAAGTGGGAGATTGTTGGACTCTGTATGCCCAAGACACATATTAAATTGATGTGGCTAGTACGTTATGATCCAAGTCGAGTCATACCCAATAACAAGCTAAACAAACACTTAGAATATTTATTTATGATATGATCAAACAAATAAATATTAACACTTACAATATTTAGAAATTGGTTTTCTAAATAATTACACTTGATAAACTAAAAATTATATGGATAATTTATTTTGAGTGAATATTTTATTTTGTTATTTAATGGATTAAATAACTTAATAAAAGTTGTATAAAGTCTTGTGAACATATGATGTTATATTTTATAAATGTTATAAAATATATACAAGACTTATATTTTATAAAAGAATTTGTATTTTTTTTTTATAAAATAAAAGCTAGGCCGCCACCCCCCATGGTGTTCTTCCCAAACCTTTTTGTCCAATGGGATGACATGCAATTGTCATAAGTTAGAGACCATTTGATTGGGTGGTATTCCCTAAACTTTTTGGTCCAAAGACAATGCATGCAAATGCATGTGTTAGAGGCTCTCTCATTGGGTCCTTTTGGTGGCAAGATTCTCTCATGTTAATATAACTAATTTGTTGCAAAAATTGAAAGATGGACTTGAAGAAGCTCTCATATTTTTTGGTCATATGTGGCTGATTTAGAGGGAACTTTAAAGATCAAATATTAAGTGCAAAACTCCATGTAACACTCTCATAATTTCGGCCAAGGGTAGGGCTTCAAGAGTTTTGATTTTACAAGTAATTACAAGTGCAAAATCACTCTTGTTCTCTCTCTAAAATCGGCCATAAGAAGGTTTCCAAGAGTTGGATTCAAGAGAGAATTTTAGTGAGTTATAAGTGTATAAATCCTAGCTAAACATAAGGTGTTTGTTGGAAGGCTTGGGGTATACAAGCTTGAGGTCTTCTACACTTGAAGGCAACCATTCAAGAAGCATCATCTTCTTCATATCTTTTACTCCTTGGAAGGTAGTATTCTAAACACTCTATGGTTGTGTTTTATTTTTGATAGCATGCATGTTCGTATATGGATCCGGGATTGGGTTATACATATAAAATGAGTTTTATATCTTGTAAGTAACATGTTTTAAATAATTATTTCCGCTGCGTTTTTTATTTTATAAGGATAAAATACTTTGATAAACATGTGAAAAACCCAACAATGCTTTCGCAATTCCCCTTATTTCATTTATGCCGAATACGCTATGTTAGACATTCCATGGTAATGTCATTCAACAACCGGTCGTCGCACCAAACTTCCAGGTACAGTCTTTACATTTCTTTTGTTGAAATTCTGACTTTTACATATAGTGAGTAGATTTTTGTATTTCTACTCTCCCTAACGGTCATTACACCATGAAGATTTTCTTTTATGATAGCGAATACTCACTTGCTTTATTTCTTGATAAATTCATAACTTACACATGCGTTGTTTGTTACGCATGTGGCTTCACTTGAAATTGTTGTTTTATCAAAGCTCAAATATCATTTCGCTATACTTGATCTTTGCATTGTGATCTAGACGACCCGCCTTATTGCAAAGTGTTGACTTTTTGATATCGAGTCAATGAACTCGCTGAAACTCACATTCTTTTGAGTGGTATACATGGTTTTTCGTTGTAACCATGTCGAAATTCTTGTTGATGCATGCATTCATTGTTGGAATGTGACTAAATCAAGTTCAATTGTTTGAACTTGCTCGTAATACATATTCGATTTAAGACTCCATATGATATGATGGATTGAGGCAATCATATTCGAAATAATCCTAACAAGCACTTCATTTGCTTTGAACCATAACATGCTTGTTTGGTCTTCGACTTCATTGAGTCGTTTCTTTGATCACGATCACCTTGTGGTGGCGTTTTTCACAAGTTTGAAGCTTATGCTAATCTCGTTGCTCACCCTATGTACGGATTTAAATTATTTTTTTATTGATATTAAATCCTCTTTGTTAATTGTCATATTAAAGCAGTTTTAATACAATCGTGTATTAAGATAATGGTACACAAGTTCATGTCATATTTCGGTGTACCCCTTAACGGTTCTTTCAGCATCGATCGAACATTTTGTGATATTTATTGCTCTTTCTTTTTCGATCGAAAAACATTATTTAATTGTTTCATTTTCAATCGAAAATCCTATGAGATTTGTTCGAAACAAACATTCAGATTTACTTCATTTAACCTTTCATCTGATTTCAAACACGGTGAACTTGTTTGATCACTGCTATTACTGAATTGTTTCGATCAGCACGACACCTTGTGGTGTCGGTATGAACTTGTAGCTTGGGCTAATCATGATCGAGCATTTCATGCAAAACACAGGCGGTACTTGTTCGATCACCGCTATTATTGAATTGTTGGATTCACTACGACACCCTGTGGCGTCGGTCTAAACTTGTAGCTTGCGTTAATTACTATCAGTCCTTTCATGCGGAAATATTTATGCTTTTCGTTTTACACATCATTCAAATAGTCTTAATGCAATTATGTATTAAGACGATGATACACCAGGTTCAGTTGTATTTCATTTCGGTATATCCTTGTAATTTAACAATGCCAACACTTTGATGTTATCTTATTCATTTATTGGTTCATTAGTTGACAAATCATTTCATGATACTATCCATTTGTGCTTGTTGATTCAAGTTTTAATCTTACAACAAACAACACAAGATTCCATTGGTAGTAAATTCTGTTGTTTCAAAATATGATTTGCAGTTTGTGAACGTTCATTTGGAATTCCATTGGTTGAATTTCCTCTTTTCTTGAACCCAGTAAACCTAGTCACATGGGTGATAGTACCACAACATCCCGTTCACTTGACATCGATTTCTAGAAACAAACTCAGTTAAACCGTTGGGTTCTTTGATGCAAAATGTCCTTACATTCACGTAATCTGAATAAGCCTTGATTTTATTACGCGGTCATTCATTTTAGTATTATTCGGACATACCTGCGAACGACACAACTCTGAGAAGATAACATAGTCTAAATTTCGAGGACGAAATTTCTGTAACAGGGGGAGAATGTGACAACCGGTAATTAACGGCTTCAAATTATGCGATTAACGAATGTTTAAGACGATAATAAATAGTTTTTAAGGTACGAATTAACTTAACTAGGCTCTTGGGATGCCTAGGAACGCTTATCTGACGCTACAGTGCGCATATGGTGATTTTCGAACAACTGCGTAACGAGAAACGATAACGAACTGACACCGTGCAAAATACTGACAACGCCATCGATTACAAAGTCCATACATATAACATATACTTATGGATTACGTTTTGCGAAAATATTATGCTTTCAAACAACACAAAACGCAAACGCGAACGAAAAACGCGGAAACAGTAACGCACCGACAATCAACGATGAACGAAAGCACCAGACTCGAATTTCGTCTCGGGATTAATATATTATGATATATTTGGCATCGTTTCGAATTTTAATACTCATAGTTGAAAACGGATCGAGAAACGGATTTAAAAACAACAAACTACACCGTTTACGTGATTTAATCAACCGACAAGAAATAAGCGACCAATGTCGATTTCCGACGTAGTTTTGGAGTGTTTTTGACTTAACCTATTATTTTGAGACATATTACGACGTTCGGGTTCAAAACGGGCTTTCGAATAGTTATTGGGCCGCTCAAAACTTGCTAACGGGCCCTGGGCCCAACCCACTTAACAAAACCCTAGTATATAAGCAACGTAATAAATTCAAAACCCTTATTTTTCGAGTAAATTACACAGATTGTCCTTTAATTACACCCTAAATTGCAGTCCCTGCCCTTTGCCTTTAATTTGTGCATTCCATGTCCTTTAAATAACAAATTTGCACACTCCTTGTCCTTTGCTCCAAACCCCATCCAACAACCCAGTTAAATGCACCCATGTGCCTCTCACATGATGGGTAAAATTGTAATTAACCTTCCACCAACCCTTAAAAACCCCATAGTCTTCTTCCTCCCAGAACACACTCTCCAAACCCTTCACTCCACACGATCAACCCAATACCATAGAAACCCTAATCAAACGATTGTAAACCGAGCCCACTGTAATCGAACTGACCGAAACAAATCAAAAACGGAAACTGATTTTTGAAACAAAACTGAAATTTAAACAAATAACGCTCGAAATCCTTACCGGAAAGAACCAAACTCGAACTGGGACTACGTTGAACTGACATCACCATAGCTGGCCCGAGTCGGATCGAAATTCTGACCGTTGACCGCCTTGACCGGACCAAACATAACACGAGCCGAAGTAAAACTGAAATCTGACCCGAGGTTTGAACCATACGAGACCCGAAACATCCGAAGCTGAACACAACAATAAACACCACCACTGCCGTCGCGGCTCCGCCGCCGTGCGGGTCGTGCCGGAAAACGGCGCCGTCGCGTATGGCGGTGCTGCCGCCATCTCCTTTGCCCGTCTTTCTCTCTCTCCTTATCTCCGTCGCCGCTCCACCACCAGACGGTGGTGGCGGTGGTGCGTTTTGTCGATCGAAAAAAGGGGTTTAGGAGAGGTTGAGGTGTTTTTTTTTGGGGGGGGGGGTCTCACCGGTTCTCCGGCGGCGGTGAGGAACGTCGAGAGGGTGAGGGAGCAGGTTATGAGCTTGTGTGGGTTTGCAGGTTTTAGATCGAGAGGAGAGAGAAAGCTGCTTGTGAATATCTGTGTGTGTTTGAAGGAGATGAATGTACAGAGGAGTTTGTGTGTGTATTGTTTGTTTATAAGTTGCAGACTACAAAAGTTGGGAGGGAACGAGATGGGAGGAAGAAGACTCTGGGGTTTTTAAGGGTAGGTGGAAGGTTAATTACAATTTTATCCATCATGTGAGAGGCTCATGGGTGTATTTAACTGGGTTGTTGGATGGGGTTTGGAGCAAAGGACAAGGAGTGTGCAAAATTGTTATTTAAAGGACATGAAATGCACAAATTAAAGGGAAAGGGCAGGGACTGCAATTTAGGGTGTAATTAAAGGACAATCTGTGTAATTTACTCCTTATTTTTCACTAAAATGATTCAGCCGACACATGCATTGTCTGCCTTCCCCTTCTCGATCTCTCTCACTCTACAATTCACCACCAAATAGTTCCAAATTCCCCATGACAAATCTTCAGATCTAACGCTCAACACACACATCTACAAAGAAGAAACTCACCTTCACTTCATCATCTACACAAATTACATAACCACACCAACAACAACAACCTGCAACCTTTGTTCTCTCTCACCAGTGGTTAATCGGCAAGCCGACAGCCCCCCCCCCCTGTTACACGCTGAAGAACGACGACGACCACCACCACCGTCTGGTGGTGGTGCGACAACAGAACCAAGAGAGGAGGGTGGCGGCGAGGACTGAGAGGCGGAGAGACACGACGGAGAAGGAGAAAGGAAAACGACAGGGGTGCCGTCGCAAGCGGCGGCGACAGCGGCGGTCTACGTCGGATCGACGGCCAGAAGCGCCGATGATGGCGGTTGTGGTGATTCAGGTCCTCGATTCAACATGTTTGACTCCGATTTGTTTCTTTTGTTCGGGTTAACTTTGGGTTCGAATCAGTTCGGTTCAACAAGGGATTCGGGTCAGTTCAGGACTCTGACGGGTGTTGGCGACAGTGGTACCGGTAGCAGTGGTGGTGATGTTTGGCTCGAGTATTGGTACGTCTGACATTCAGTTCAAGTTTCGGGTTGGGTTCGGTTCAAGTCTGGGTGTTCCGGTTCACTTGAATCAGTCCCGAATTTCGGTGCTCGGGTTAGTCACGTCTCGATTTAGTTCAGTTTGGGTGTGTTTCGGGCCAGATTTGGCTCAGATCTTGGCTTGGTTCAACAGTTTCGGTTCATCTCAGATTTGGTTCAAGATTCGGTCTACTCGGTCGTGTTCGAGTCAACGCAGCTGCGGTTCGGGTCATACCCGGTTGACTCAGTCAAACCCGAGTCAACTCGGGTCAACAGCGGTCAAACAAGTCAACTGTCGGGCAAGTCAACGCTGGTCAACTGGTCATAGTCAGTTAAGACCCGGTAAAGTTTTAACGATGCGTTAAACTTTATATATAGATTCGTTAGATTTTAGTTAAACGCGAACCGAGCTCGAACCACCATACTATAGTTTATAAGTTTAGTTACTTGTTAAATTTTGACGAATTTGACAAAAGTTATATATACTGATTGTTGAATATTGTTGAATTTTGATGAAAATACGACGACTTTTTATAGTCGGGTTATTCCAAAAACATAGGAAACTCTGCTCGATTTTCGTTAAAACCCGGTTTACGAAACGTATATTGTTATAAAGACGACACTTATCGAGATACAACTTTTCTTATAAAAATAAATATAGAAGTATATTTATTTTGACGATGTTATGAGATTTTGAAACCGATACCTAGTTAAAATAAATATGATTCTTATATTTATTTCAAACATCGATATCCCGAACGCTTTTATAAATAAACATAATGTTTATATTTACTACGAACATTGATATTTCTGAACGTTTTTACAAATAAAAAGATAATGTTTATATTTATTTCAAACGCCCAAAACTCTGAAATATTTTGTAAAATAAATATAACGTTTTATATTTATTCCAAACGTCAATGATTCGGGATTTACATTTAAAACGTTTAGTATTCGAAAATCATATAACATAAATATAATTATTTATATTTATTTCGAGTGTCGAGACTTCGAATATCTTATAAAAATCATTCGTTGCTAACGTCTAAACTGGACACGACACGTACCGCTATCCCTCTACGTATTTCTTGTTACGACGACTAACACGACTTCGTACGTATATATTTGATTATATACATAAATATAAGTTTATATCTTATAACACTCGAAAACTAAGTCGATTTCGTGACTTAGTTTTATCCCGATTATAAACCAGATCAAATAACCATTGATTGGTTGTTCTAAGTCAAACTAAAAACACCTTCGTAGAGTCGTTTTATTTACGACTCGGTAGAGCTTGGACACGTAGTTTAACTGCATTTAAGTTAGAAACTTATAAGTATTCCTTCTTAGGAATGTCACAGTTATACGCTAGCTAATTCACGTTCTTGGAACAACACTACGGAAATCTCGCTAGGCTGGCTTTGCACAGGAATGTCAAGGTGAGTTCATAACCCCCACTTTTTCTAGTTTTACAGTTTTACAAATGTTTTCTGGGGTGGAAAGACATGCAAGTTTTGCAAAAATTAACAACTTTTCAATGAATGAAAACTCATACTTTTAAACCGTTTTGCGAATGGATTTCAAGGAACTTAAACGGTTTACGAATGATTTAGACTAAACATACCGGTTTTACAAAACACACGCGTATTTACTAAACGTGCATGATTTTCATGACTAGAGACGGGAATGTCCTAGTTACAATAACGGGAATGGGTTTGTCTGCGTATGTAAAACGAGACAACCAAGTGAGTTCTTGTCCCCCTTTTTTTAACGTTTTCGGTTTTACAACTCTCGGGGGGGGGGGGGGGAATACATGTTACCTTGGTATGGTAACGCTACGGAATGAATTAGTAGATCACGTGCGAATAGGCTGATACTTAAAGCACCATTAATCTTGTTTAAGACCACGGAACAAAGGGGGTAGATCTATCGGGTACAGGGCGAGCCCCACTCACGAGTCCTTGTGTGACCACATGGAGTTTCCTTTGTTACCCTCGCCGGGTGGACCGGTACTAAATCTCTTACGGGTTGGTGGCTTCCTATGTCGACACACATATTAATGTCCTAGCTACACATTAATGATTAGCATGTTCATTGACGCTTTACATACCGGATTTCGATACCTAAACTTTCAAATGTCTTTAAGATTCATTTGACACAAACTCACAAATACATGGTTTTACAAACATTGGTAACGTTTTCAACTTATGTTCAAGTAAGAGGACGAGTTGGTCCTGCTTACAAAGACTCTCGTGGGCTAGACTCACAACTTTCACATATCATGCCGAGAAAAACGATTTTACTTTATTTTCTCAATAACTTTTAAACCCGTTATCAAAAGGATTTGTTTTAAATCTTTTTCAAAACAAACTATGAACTCGCTGAACTTTATGTTGATTTTTCGCATGTTCTTTCTCAGGTGGATTTTTTTTTAAAACTATGGAATGGTTGGTGTTGGGATTGAACCCTACCAGAGGAACAGATAATGAAAGCCAAGACCGGATCACAACAGTGGACTCATAATAAACAGCTGCTTACACTTGGTTTTCCCCTTGACAGTGGTATTCTAACAGCTGATGGATCTTAAGTACTGCTCACTATAACGACTGATGAACCAAACACTGATGAGATTCTAAAGACTGCTGAAGACAAACACGGTTGCTCTATCTACTGCTGTTTCATAAGTACTGCTGAAGACACAAGTACTGCCCGTTCAAAGACTGATCACCTTTGAAGAAAGCACTGAAGCTCAACATCAGTGCTCAGGCTACAATAGTGGAACAGTTGTTGTCTCTTGTTTTGTATTGTACTTATAATCAGATGTTACACATCAGTAGTTTGTTTAGAACAGTGTTTATAGGTTGTTAGTTTGTTAGATGTCACTATCATGGTGACGTCAGCTGAGATGCTTCAGTGGTTTGGTTTGCCTATAAATGGAGCAGTACCCTGTACTGTTACATTTGATTGACTGAGAGGATTCTTCTTCTTTAGTCCAATCCTTTCATCTTGTGCAACCAACCTTGAAGTATCAGGCTGAGGGGGAGTTTAGATATGTAAGCATGCTTGTTAATCTTTTGATTTTCATTGTAATCATTCAACTTAATGAGAAAGCATGTGTTTATCAAACTATTCTCTTCTTTGATAGTGTTTACAAAGTTTGTATTCATTTCCGCTGCACTTTTAACTGTTTCATATTCTCTGAATGTTCAATTTATAAAAACAAACACAATTATGAGAGCCTCCGACCCTAACAATTGCTATCAGAGCTTGGACAGTCAAATTCGATCTAACAATCAATTTGACATAACAGTTCAGCTCAAAAATTTATTGATACTAAGGTTGATTGCATTTTGTTGAAAAACAGAGCAAGAGAAATCATGTTCAAAATGATTAATCTGATACTCTGTAAAACAACCAAGATGTCATGAGATTCACAAATCTCATACAACTAGTGATGTCATGCACAAATCACTCATAGTCCCCAGATCTGGAAACTTATCTGGTAACTATGATATGATTATCTTCATTCAAAATTGATTTCAACTGTTGTTATGGAATTTGTGATGATTTCATTATGTTTTATGCTAAAGTATGAACCTCAGATTAACAAAACCGATGTTCATAATAAACATTAATGTTTTGCTAAGTTAGAAAGAGGGAAATAAAACTTTAGTCATGAAATCTTATGTGTTAAAAGGCAGGTTGAGAATCCTCAAAAGGACCAAATCAACTCTGTTAAAACACATGAAGAAAATATGGGGTCAAAACTGTCTAAATCATATGTAATGTGAGAATTGGTAATAAAACATGTACAAATGTGGCCAGATCTCTCAAAACATTGCTGAAAATGATCTTGGATTGAGGATTCTTTCATAAAAACCTCCCAGTAAGTATCTTATTACTTATGAATGGGAAGGGTAAACAGGGAAGAAGAAAATGAACAAAACTCAAAAGTGTGCTTATCTCAAAACTCTTGAAGCCCAAAAGAAAAAGAGTATAAGCATAAAACAATTATGAGGTCAAAGTTGGGTAAACAGTGGTCTTCATGCAACTGCGTGCTTTCATCAAATACAGGAATCGTTCAGGTAACAATAGCATCTCCAGTGATTGACCTTAAAAGAAGAATTTACAATCAATTGTCAAGAAAATGACCTTAAACAATGGTCAAAATAACTTGAGAATGATATGATCATGTTCTTCTTGAAAAGCTTTCAGATCCTTTTGATGTTACTTTCAAAACATCCTTTAACTATTTTTTAAGGTGTTTTTCACAAATAAAACCGGATATATTACTTCATTTTTTTCTGAATAATATATTTTGGACTTTTACTCTTTTTGATAGTAAAAGTTTCCTCACCGGTCAGGATGTAATTTCCTTATTTTTGTGTGAAATTACTATCCCTAAATCTGATCAAAAGGAAATGGTACACATGTCAAGGTCATGTTAAGCTCAAGTTTGTTTGTCACCGATCAAAAATTGATTGCAAATTGATTTTGAACTACTGAGATACTCATGTTCTAATTCAAATAATTAGACACAAATTGAGTAGCCTTAGTAGAAAAGTCTTCATCATCTGGGATGCTGAACCACTGTCAGGAATAATGAACATGTGGCTAAGCCTTGAACAAAGATTTCTGAGATAACTGCTGGCAATTTAAACTTGAGAATTTACATCCAAAATGTAAAATTGTTGAGTATAGCATTTCTGCAGAATAACAGATGTTGAACATGAGATTGTGTTTACACAAAATCAATACCCACATCTAAAACAAGCAGATGCCAAAATTATTTGTCAAAAGTCAAAACACTGCTGCACAAACAGTTGTTATACTAACATTGCTTTCAACCACTGTTGTACCTTAAATACTGTTGTGCCTCAATATCTGCTCTCTAAAGTCTGTCCACTGCTGAAAGTCAACCCTTGCTCCTTGAAAATCTTGAAAAACACTGATGTTCAAAATCATTGTTCTATCCACTGATATACTATCCACTGAGAGTAAAAATCATTCACTGCCTTATTTTGTTACCGTTGTAACTACTGATGGTTGATCCATCAGTGGCTGTCAAAACAACTGTCCTCCATTATTTACTCTTTCATCAGGTGTTGACACGTGGTCAACTTTTTAGTCGTCAGATCGTTATAACCGCTGCCACATCAGCATTCACTTTTTTCCCTAAAATAAAACCCTGATTAAACCCAAACAGGGGCTCATACTGTCGAATTGAATTCCAAAATTCTCTTCTCAAAGCAGTTTCCCACTCTTCTTCACAAAAACTTTCTTCGATCTTCTTCATCAAAAATGACGAAACCAAAATCGAAGTCAAAGTCAAAACCATCTTCTTCCTCCACCCCAACAAACGCCACTCAAATGGCCGCTGAAACCACAGAAATCCGGTACAAAGCTCCTCACAATTATGTGGGTATACTCACAAAACCCACAACCGACAACACCTTTGACACCATCATTGACATCTTGTCTGCATCAAAGTATAAAACTTTGTTAACAGCAGACGCTCCCATCTATCTTCAAACCCACAGAGAGTTCTGAAAAAATGCCACCCTTGAAAAACAAGGAGACATCGTCACAGCCATCAACTCCTCGATACAGGGTAAGAAGATTCAAATCTCTCCACAATCTATTTCTGAAGTCTTCAAACTTGATGACTTGAAAGGTAAAACCTCATTTTCTAAAACCGAGTTGAGAAAGGATTTTATGAACAGGGGTTATGCAGAGCAAGCAAAAAGGGATACCTTACAAAAGGGTTATTTCCCTTCTACACCCAGATTTTTATTTCACACACTGTTAATGTGTGTTTCTAATAAAACAACGTCTTTTAATGAAATACCAACAAAAATTCAATGCCTGGGGTATGCAATTTTAAATAATAAAAATTTTAACTACTCCCAGGATATATTTGATGATTTGGTGAAAAACGTTGATAATAAAGCATTTCTGCTCTTTCCACGATTTCTAAGCTACTATTTTGAACAAAAATTTGTAAAGGAAGATGCAGAATTGCCCAAACAAGGTGCTTCTTTTAAAATAAACTGTTTAACACCTGAAACATTCTCTAGAATGTTGGCTCCAATAAAAACAAAAGCAGAGGTGCCTGAGCAGAATTTAGCAGATGAAATTGTTCCTCAGGTATCTGCTGCTGAGCCCACTGCTCCAGGTGATCAAAGCAGCACACCCACTGTTTTGAAACCCACACCTGCCACCACTAAAAAGACCAAAAAGAAAACATCCAGAAAGCCCACCAAACCCAAACCAAAGGCACCTCTGGAAGATGAGATCCCAGAGTCAATGCCAGTGACAGCACAAAAGTCACCAATAACCACTGATGCTACTTCCTCACAGTAGATGGAAGAAAGATCTCAACCCTTGCCTCAAACTCCTCCTGCATCCTCACAAAAGGATCAGGTTGTAAGCACAGGGACCCCACAATATGAAGCTCTGGACCCACTCGGATCCATCTTCCACAGTCCTAATCCCAAGGACATGTCTCTTTCAACTCCTTCACCCTCACCCTCCATATTACCACAATCAATGATACCTTTGTTGCATACAGTTGGTATTACTCAGACACAAACCAGTTCCTCTCAAACACCTATCACTGAGAGTATACCCCCACAAGTGACTGGGTCTGATGTTGATATCTCTGTTATCCTAGCAACAACTGAGGAGGTTACACTGCAGGAATTACAAGTAATTCCTGTCAGTAGTTCAAGTGGAGTAGCCACTACAAATGTTGAACCCGCTGGTTTGCATTTGGACAGTGGTTACATTCATAAGACTCCCTTGAAGGCAATTTCTTCAATAGCACCACTGAGAACCACCAGTGAGTTTGTTTTAACTACCGGCAACATCAAAAGGTTATCAAGTGCTGAAGAAAGAAGTCCCCAGTACCAAGAACAAGGGGCATCAATGGCTGACTTTTGGGACTCTGTTCCTAAGTCATACATTGGTAAAACCACTGCTGGTGGGGATTCAGATGATCCTGTTAATTCAGGTGATGATTCAAAATATCAGGAATTGACAGGCAGGGTCGAAAACCTTGAAACCTCTGTTGCTGAAATAAAAGATATGGTGCAGCAGCTGTTAAAAGCTCAGAAAGCCCAATCCACTGCTCCTCCTGCTCAAGCACCTGCTCAACAGGCACCTGCTGTAAATGAGTTATGCAACTTATTCCAACCACTGCTGGAACGACAAAAACAGATGGCAGATCAGCAGCATGCCATACATGTTCAAAAGCTGACAAATATGGTGGAATCAAGATTCAAGGATACTCAGGCAGATATTAAAGCTATAAAGGCTCACATTCAAAGTGCCTCTGGAAAAGTTTCCTCCACTGTTCTTTTCATGAATGAACCCTTCCCAGATAATGCCAAAAAGGGGGAGAAGATCAAGTGGAAGAAAAAGGGAATTGATGATGGTATGTATGTTGAGTCAGAAAATAGTCAAACCAAAACTGCAGTATCTACACACACCACATCACCACACACCACATCACCACACACCACATCACCACACACCACCACAACTACTGCTCCACCACCATCTGTGTCTACAGCACCAAAACCACCATCACCATCAAAAACAGCCAACCCATCATCACCTCCTGCCAAAAAGCAGAAGACGGCAGATGTTATAACATCTGTTGTAATGGCAACAGTGGTTGAAACACTAGTTGTTCCAACTACTGTTAGTCAGCCACTCACCATCACTCAAACAACTGCCATCACAACCCCTGCTCAAGAGCAGAAGACATCTGCTGATACACCAGTAGCTGTAATGACAACAGCGGTTGAGGCACCAGTTGTTTCAACAGCTGTTAGTCAACCATCCACCACCGCTCTCACTTTTCCTACATCACAACCAAAGCTCTTCACTAGAAAAAGAAAGCCAATCTCTGCCGATGAAAACATGTATGATCCTAATGCTGCAAAATATCCACTGGAACTAGAAGCTATCAAAAATGAGATGAGGCAATTCAATACTGAGGAAGATCCTTCAAAAAGAAGATTCCCCTCACTTATAGGCTTTATGGTACCAGAGGATATGGATGATTATCTCAAGCTCAAGGCAAGACAAGCTAAAGTAAGAGCTAAAGTTGAAAGTAAAGGTCTAAGTGACGAGGACATTGCTGAAAAACTGGAATTCTTCCTCTCAAAAGTAAAGCAGATGAAAGAGTTTGCACAAGAACTGAACAAAGAAAAGGCTGATCAACGAAATAAGTTAAGAAAAGAATATCTAGCCTACATCATGAAAGAGAAATTCTATCCTGCTGAAGAAAAACAGTTTGAAGAATGGCCAATAGTCGCTTTAAACCATGAGGCAGAAAGGATTGAAAAAATAAAGAATGATCCTAAAAAGAAGAAGAATGCTCCAAATTGGAGCAAATACAAAAAGCTCATTGCTGACCTAACTGCTGAGTACAAAAGGAAGAAAAAGGAACTGGTGGATGCAAAAATGGATACTGCTGAAGCCATATCAAAATGGTCAAAGCAGCAGACTGATGAAGCCTATGAAAGGCTGAAGAAAAGGAAGATAACCGTTTCAGGCACTTCAAAGAAACGTGAACAAATGATGAAGCTTGAACAGCAGATAGAAAACCTCAGAACAATGTTCAAATCAGCAGACAATCCTACTCTTGTGACAAACCAAGAAGAAGCAAAACAACTGTCTGAAGAAGAGATCAAAGAAAAGGAAGCTGAGTTCTTCAATGATGCCATCATGAAAATGGGTCTAAAAGAAGAGAACTCAACAAAGCTTCAGAACCTTTTTAAGAAGGTATTAACCAAGCCTGCATCACCAAACACCTTGACAGGCATGATAGACTTTGAAAGGCAGGAGCTGATCGAAAAAGAGACTGCAGAAGACATAGCTACAGCTAACAATGTCATTGAGATGGCCTTCAAAAGAATGTCTGAAAGTCTGCAAGTTTTCACAAGGCCAACATCTCCAAACTCATCTTCAAATAAATCTCTCCCAAGAAACCCATTAGGATTAAAAATACTAAAGTGTATGTCTAATCAAAAGACCCATGTATTGACATTGGTCAGATCCAATGGCGAAATGAAGTATATATCAAGGAAAGAAGCACTAGGCCTTAGTGTTGAAGATTTGCAGGATCTCCTTGAACTTACATTGTGTAGGGATGAAGATGACCCGAGTTCCAAGAATTTTGAAGAAAAATTTAAAGAACAAGCTAAGGAACTTCTGATGAGGAATAAAGGTCCAGAATAATGAAGGGTTTTGGCATTATTTGTTCCAGGGGGAGATTGTTGGGATTGAACCCTACCATAGGAACAGATAATAAAAGCCAAAACCGGGTCACAACAGTGGACTCATAATAAACAGCTGCTTACACTTGGTTTTCCCCTTGACAGTGGTATTCTAACAGCTGATGGATCTTAAGTACTGCTCACTATAACGACTGATAAACCAAACACTGATGAGATTCTAAAGACTGCTGAAGACAAACACTGTTGCTCTATCTACTGCTGTTTCATAAGTACTGCTGAAGACACAAGCACTGCCCATTCAAAGAATGATCACCTTTGAAGAAAGCACTGAAGCTCAACATCAGTGCTCAGGCTACAACAGTGGAACAGTTGTTATCTCTTGTTTTGTATTGTACTTATAATCAGATGTTACACATCAGTGGTTTGTTTAGAACAGTGTTTATAGGTTGTTAGTTTGTTAGATGTCACTATCATGGTGACGTCAGCTGAGATGCTTCAGTGGTTTGGTTTGCCTATAAATGGAGCAGTACCCTGTACTGTTACATTTGATTGACTGAGAGGATTCTTCTTCTTTAGTCCAATCCTTTCATCTTGTGCAACCAACCTTGAAGTATCAGGCTGAGGGGGAGTTTAGATATGTAAGCATGCTTGTTAATCTTTTGATTTTCATTGTAATCATTCAACTTAATGAGAAAGCATGTGTTTATCAAACTATTCTCTTCTTTGATTGTGTTTACAAAGTTTGTATTCATTTCCGCTGCACTTTTCACTTTTTCATATTCTCTGAATGTTCAATTTATACAAACAAACACAATCATGAGAGCCTCCGATCCTAACAGTTGGAATAGGAGAACCCATGGGAATTCGAGTACGTAGCAGCGTTCATTTCCTAGAAGTCTTAGCTTATTTGCTTCCGCTGTGCAATGAAGATAGCGGTCCAGTCACGCCAGCTCTGATATTTCGGGGTGTGACATATAGGAAGTACCAGCGGCGTATCCACCATGCTTTTATCACATTACACACGCCTTGTTATTTAAATCACTTAAACAAACCACCAAAATGTATTGTATAAACCAATGTCAAAATGTTTATGTGTAAACAATGTCTATTGTCAAATGTAAATCATGTAATGTGTAACCAAATGTCATGTATGGCAAATGAAATATGTCAACTAAAGCCATATTTAAATCATAGTTTAAATCAAAGTTATGTTTTGTAAAATAAATGCATGCCTTACTGATACAAACATCTATGCGGTATTGTTACAATGCATACATTCAAGCCTTGCGACTGTGGCGACAAACCCTTAAACAAATTAAAGGTTTATCTGAATTATATATATTTTCAGTCATTCCTTCCACCCAAACAAACCTAGGATTTCAGGAACGGGAGTTGTCAATTCCTATGGTACCATTACTTACTACCAAGCGGCATGGCCAATGTTGATGAACGTATTTTTGTCCCATTTAAACAAAACAAATGTCATACCAAATGTAAGCATGTTATGTGAAAACCATGTACTAAGTATGCAATAAATGAACATACATAGCATGAATATGATGTAAAACAATGTGTACATGTGCTAAAATGAACATATTAAACAAGTGCGTTTAATAAATCAATGTACTAGCATGTTAATAAAACATACATAGCAAAAACATGGATAAAATCATGTACTATATGTGTACTAGATGAACATAGCAAGCATATGATAATAAAACATGAAAAGCACGAAAGTAACAAGTAGGCACATGTGTTTCACCCCAAAATGTTTGAAAACAGTAAAAGAGGGGACTATGTACTCACTTGAGATTACTCAATAGTCTTTGGATAACAACCAAGCAATGCTAGAAAGATCACGGAATCAATCGGCACCTAATATAGGTAACTAAGTTAATAAACCGGACCTAAATCGGAGGATCAGATAAAATGAGGTTTCGTAAACCAAATGAGTATATGAACTCATGTAATATGGTTTAACAAAGCCTACATTCTAAAACGGAATTTATCCCTAGTGCTTACGACCCATTACGACTCGTTTAGGTAGCTTACGCTACTTTAACGCGCCGTTCGCGTAAAACGCGTTTGGACCGCCTAACTAGGCCTATGACAAGTATTATATGCCTTAACATGTTTAAAAATGTTTCCTAATCAGTTTAGATGTCAAAATTTATGTTACATATGCTTAGAATGAAATTTGGCGTAAAAAGGGCATTTTGGTCGTTTTCCTAAGGCATATAAATTACCTATCATACAAGTAAGTAGACTATGTGACCATAATGTATAACCTCGGAAGGTTATTCCCTATATAACTATGGTCACAAAATGTGTTTGGTCGGATCCTAATGATCGACCAAACGGGTCGAGTTCGAAAGTCTAAGCGGTTGTTTAGACCGCTTACCTTACAACCCTATATAAGCGCAAAACCTAAAGTGACGAGTTAAACATGTTAAAACATGTTTAATGAAGTTAGAAAACAAGTTTGATATCAAAACAAAGGGTCTTGATACCCAAAAATAGATTGGTTGCAAAATACCCACAAACGCGTATTTTGACCGAAACTATGACTCGTCACTACACCTAATCAATGTGGTAATCAGTAGGTATAGTCACAAAGGACTATAACCATCGTGATTACGCTCAGGTTGCGAAGTTCAAACGAACTTCGTGTTGATCATAGACTGGTCAAAGCTGAAAGTCAAACACTGTTTGACTTTCACGCTTAAAAATTCTCAGGTATGAAGTGTAGAAACTTCAACTTAGAGAAATAATCAGATCAAGTGTGAGTTACAAATGAAAAACATGGGGGTATTTATAGATTTCAGGCCACCGTTAGGATCATTCCTCGATAAACGAGCTTCGATCTTGGCCTTACAAGTGCACCCACTGTTTTATAATACCATGGGTGCCCCAAAACAAGCCCATAGAAACCATTGGGTGTCAGCCCAATGGCCACCAGCCCGCATTCTAACCCGGAGGTGGCGGGTTCGAGTCTTGCTCGTTCCCAATGCCCCTATGGTAGCGGATTTACCCCAAGACTCAGGCTTGCTGGGTGGCGGTCTGCAAGGTGGGATCACCTCGGCGGTTGGGAGGACCGTGGAATATCCCCCCCCCCTAAGCCTATAGACTCAAAGAAACCATGTGCAAACAAGGGAAACAGCTGGAAATAGATTCTGGCTGATATGATTTGCTCTCGCGCCCCGCGTACGAGCTAACCCCATCTTACGCGGCCCGCGACCGTCGGGGATATCAGCAACAGTTTTAAAAATTGCAGTTTTGGTACCTGCACATGTTAAATGCCATTTTCGATGTTTTTAAGGCCCGTTAAGACATTTTCAAGGCTCTACAATGATTCCTAAGCATAGGGGACATGAAACATGCTTGAAATTATGTTGGATGTCGGTTCGTTTGGTCGTTTAATCACGTTATTCGGTTAATTACGACGAAACACGAATGGACGCGAAAAATGATCCAAATTACGCGACGAATGGAATTTTATCATGCCAATCACTAAAATAAAATATTTTAATGATTACATAAATTTTTGGATGTCTGGATGTATTCAGAACGTAAGTTATGCGCGAAAATGCAAACTTATGCACTTTTTGACGCTTTTAGTCCCTGAATGACCAAGAAGTTTATTTTAGCACACCAAACCCTTCAAATCCTATTTCTAAGCTATGTAAAGGATATTTAGGGTATGTTTAACTTATGATCAAGTTCTGGAATGTTCGTTATAGTACAAATCAGCATACTTTCGAAGTTTGTTGAAATTAGTTCCTGTAAGCGAATAAACTTGATTTTGCCACACCAAAGCCTTCAAAACTTATTTCTAAGTTATGTAAAGGTTATTTAAGGTATGTTTAGCATATATTGATGTTCCAGAGTGTTTTTCGCGTTAAACTGACTACGTTTACGCATCGGTTTGCGTATAACTCTCCAGAAAGCGATATAGAGTTTGAAATTGAACAAAAATCAAAACATGCAAAATGTCAAACATAAACAAACAAATATTGGGATCAAATAACATTGTTTTATTGATAACTGAACTATTTAAGGTTTATACAATGATTACAAGCATAGATGTCACAGATCGGGGGTTTGATAATGAGGATTTTGGCTAACAAAACGCCAACTATGTGGGGAACAAAGGTTATGGTTATGGGAATGTCCGGAATGATGGGTATGGAAACAACCGCCAACCACAAAATAACAATCAAAGAAATCGGGATCAAAGGAACCGGGATGACGGTTACTACAGCAATAACAACAATGCTAACCATAACTGGATTCCCCGATTCGTGGGAGGTGGTAACCAAGGTGGGGATCGAGGTGGTGATAGAAGAGATAATAGAAAACCGGGTGATCAAGAGGTTTATGGTCCACGTCGCCATCAACCACCACCGAGGGGTGTTAACGACTGTTTTAGACCGGTCGTCACCGAAAACGATTCTCCAATTGTACCACCACTGAGAGGTAGAGCCGCATTTGATTGTAAACCGAATTACATCAATATCTTGCCTCATATCAACGGTAGATCGAATGACGAACCGTATACACATTTAGCGGAATTTTCGGCTATATGTAGTACTATCGGGGGTGGTCATTTTTCACAAGACGAGGTTCGGTTGCGTATATTCCAGTTTTCGTTGAAGGATAAGGCCAAGCAACGGTTTTTGACACTTCCTAATAATAGTATTCGCACTTGGGTTGAGATGCAACAAGCCTTTCTCGATGAATACTATTCCATGGCCAAAGCTGATGACGCACGTGATGAGATTCGATCATTTAAACAATTATCGAATGAACTGTTACATGAAGCTTTCACTCGATACAAGGAGTTGATTCGAAAACATGGAATCTTCTCGAGTCGACTAGCAATGGAACTCTGTTAAGCAATCACGAGGATGATGATAGGGAGTTCTTAGAAAGAATGAGCGAGAGATCAAAGGCAAAGGAGTCGGCCGATCAAGCCAAAAAGCACCCTATCTCTTAATCACTTCCCGATCTTGATTGTAATTCTCAGGATCAGATTGCTCAATTGGAGAGAGAGTTAGCTCGAGCGAAGAGAAAAGAGGTGAGTGCGGACAATTTGCAGTGTGCGAAGATTGTGGTGAGATTGGTCATCGGGCCGATCAATGCCAAATGGGCACGGGAGAATACACCAAAGAAGTAAATCAGGTGTGTGGGGATCAAAAAGAGTATGACATGAACTCCAACACTTACCATCTGGGTTTGAGAAACCATCCAAATTTCCGGGTGGTAATGCTTAGAATCAAATGAACCCGAAATTTCAATCGGGGAATCAAGGCGGGCAAGGTGGTTCTTCCTATCATAATCGGCAAGGCGGTAATGACGGGGGTTACCAAAGGAACTACAATCAAGGGGGTAACCAAGGATATAAAAATCGTGAAGGCAATTACCAACATGGTTACAACCAAGGTGGAAATGGGGGTGGTGCTTCAAACTCTTAAATGGGCGGTGATGACTCGCTAACCTCCAAACTCGATGCAATTATGAATGCCATCACCACTTCGAATCAAAAAATTAAATCTAAAATGAAGAAAGAGTTTGAAGTACGAGATAAATCACACAAGGCTTTAGAGAAGCAAGTGGGGCAACTTGCACAAGAGATGGCTCAAATTCATGGAAGTGCAGGAAGACTTCCAAGCGACACCAACATAAACCCTAAGCATCAAGGTCAAGCTCGAAGAACACAAACGAGGTACCAATTAATAAAGTTTCCTTACGAGTGGTCGAGTGATAGATAGTGGTGTTGAGCCAGCACCACCCAAGTTTGTTGAAGGGGTGGTGGAAGATGCTAGTGATGATGAGGGTAATGATGGTCAAACGGGTCAAAACAAGAATGATTCAAAAATTCATAAAACTACACCCGATGTGACCATCCCCATCCCAAAGGCTAAGGAAAAGGGTGTGGAGGTTAATACCGCCCCTTATCCCGAAGCTTTATTGGGACCGTCCAAGAAAGTGGTAAACAAACCTGGCCTACAACAAGAAGAGATGTGGGAAATTTTTAAACAAGTTAAAATCAATTTACCACTCTTAGACGCAATCAAGCAAGTACCCTCATATGCTAAGTATTTGAAAGATCTATGCACCCAAAAGCAGACTCACAAGTTTCCTAAGAAACTTGATTTAACTGAAAATGTGAGTTCGATTCTTTTAGGTGCACTTCCATCAAAACTTCAAGATCCGGGGGCGCCTATAATTTCAATACAAGTTGGTGAATTTAAAATGACCTGGGCACTTTTGGATCTTGGGGCAAGTGTGAGTATCTTGCTGGGTAGTTTATATGACCAATATGATTTTGGTCCACTTCAAATGTTAAACACCACCGTGGTGTTAGCCGATTTGATCCCTAAACTACCCCGCGGGATAGTAACGGATGTAATAGTTAAGGTCGAGGACTTTACTATCCGGTGGACTTTCTTGTACTTGATTATGTTTCTTTGGACCGAACCAAGCAACCAACGGTTATCCTCGGTCGACCATTCTTGGCAACATCGAATGCCCAAATAAATTGCAAATCGGGCACGGTCGACATGGCTTTTGGTAACCGTTGGTTGCGGTTAAATGTTTTTTCATGATTGACGGATCCTCTAGTCGGCAGTGAGTGCTATTTTGGCAGACATTGCTGACGAGTGTATGTTGCAACCCCCGACCCCTGCCCCCGGAGCGAGCGGCCACGAACCAGTATCAGTGGTATTGGTGTTTATTAATATGGCAGCGGAAATTTACATCAGGACCGTAGTTAGGAAATAGTTTATTAGAGTAAAACACCACATTTTTATAATAATAAATATATGGGAAAAACCCAAGTTTCTGTTACAAATATATTTATAGGGATAAACCCTAATTTATTGAAATAAAACTTCTTCTTTATTTAGGTAACTTTTATAGCCACTTTTCCAAGCCTTCAGTGCTCTCCAGTTGGCTTCTATTTGGCTTTCATATTTTGTTACCTGAAACGCGTTTTAAAGAGTTTTATCAGCAAGAAATACTGGTGAGTGAATCCCAGTTTAATCAAAACAAGTTTTATCATTTTACAGCATTGAGGGCATCCGCAATTACATTTGTTTACATCTACTCAATTACCACCCACGGTACTGTCAATCCTGACTTGTGCTCATGCTACTACTCACAGTGTAGTAAAAAGTTATGTATACAAAACCCCAATATACCGACAGTAATTGTAGAATCACAAATACTCAATCACTATTAATTATAATTTAAAAACAATCGAGGTTTTGTAAAAACAGTTTGCAAAAAGGGGAATTACTCACTTTGCTATTTTAGATATTTCCTGGTGACTTCCTGGTTATAATCTATTAAATTAAACAATGCACACGCGTTAGTATAATAACCCAATTTACATTAGCTATATCCTCCCCCCGAGACAGAACTCCAACGACTGAGTCGGGCAGAGCCTAGACATGTGTTACAGAGCTCTAGATCAATCGGGTAGAGTAACTAATACGTAATCGGGGGTTATAATACTTACAACGAGGCAGAGCTTTTCTAATTAGTGGGTATAATGCCTGGATATTAATTCTAAATATTCAGAAATTGAGAGAGATTTGAGAGTTTTGAACGAGAAACAACTGAAGCCGATAGCCCCTATTTATAGTGCTTATAGCCCACTTTGTCGCGCCCCGCGACAGCCTCAAGGCATGTCCTTCGCGAGCCGCGAGGCCCTAGACTAGACCTATAGGCTTGGCGAATCATCATGTAGGTTCGACACGAAGGGGACACGTGGCATCACAGGGTTACGTCTGGTGTCCAGCTTGTTGCGCCACACGAAGCATGCAACCAACACGGTCGCGGCCCGCCAGCGGCCTTAGAATTTTGTTTTATTTGATTTTTGTAAAAATTAAGGTATTTCGGAGCCGTTTTCGTATACGGGGTGTATTTTAGGACATGTAGGGGTGTTTTAAAGTTTTTTAGGAGAGTTGTTATATCCTCCCCACCTTGTTTTAGAACTCGTCCTCGAGGTTTACTGGAACAGGTGTGGATATTTCTTCTGCATCTCGGATTCGAGTTCCCAAGTGTACTCTGGTCCTGTCTTCAATCTGTAGCGGCTTTTCTACAAACTTAAGTCTTTCATTTACCTCTATGTCCTTAAGAGGTACCACTAATGATTCATCTGCCAAGCACTTCTTGAGATTACATACATGAATACATCAAAGGGTCCAACGTACCTGGGGCTTAGCTTTCCTCTCTTAATGAATCGGACTATTCCTTTCCATGGAGAAACTTTTAATAATACCTTATCTCCTACTTGAAATTCCAACGGTTTGCATCTGTTATCAGCATAACTCTTTTGGCGATCGTGTGCTGCTTTTAGTCTCTCCTTGACTTGAATAATCTTGTTCATTGTTTCTTGTACTATCTCAGGTCCAGACTGTTGTTTTTCTCCAATTTCTGCACAACAGACTGGAGTCCGGCACTTTCGCCCATAAAGTGCTTCAAATGGTGCAGCATTGATACTGGTATGATAGCTGTTATTGTAGGAAAATTCTATTAATGGTAAATGATCGTCCCAATTTCCTCCGAAATCAATTACACAAGCTCTAAGCATATCTTCCATTGTCTGGATGGTCCTTTCGCTTTGTCCATCCATTTGAGGATGATAAGCTGTGCTTAGATTTAACTTGGTTCCCATTGCTTTTTGGAAACTAGTCCAAAAATGAGAAGTAAAACGGCTATCTCTATCAGAAACAATAGATAAAGGAATTCCATGTAATGAAACTATTTCATTTACATATAACTTGGCTAACTGTTCCATACTGAAAGTTTCCTTCATCGGTAAGAAATGAGCAGACTTGGTTAATCTGTCTACAATCACCCAGATTGTATCATTTCCTTTTCGTGTCTTGGGTAATTTGGTAACGAAATCCATTGTTATCAATTCCCATTTCCAAATCGACATTTCTAATTGCCGCAATAAACCTGAGGGTTTCTGATGTTCAGCTTTAACCTGTGAATAGGTTAGACACTTCGCAACATAGGCTGCTATATCCTTTTTCATTCCTATCTACCAGAAATTCTTTCTTAAGTCTTGATACATCTTATCACTACCGGGATGTATCAAATACTTAGACTTATGGGCTTCTTCTAATATTCGGTGGTGTAGGTTTCCATGTTTGGGTATCCAAATTCTTTTCTTATGGAATTTCCAAATTCCATTTGTTCCTAGTTCTAATTCCTTAATCATTCCTTTTAATTTTTCAGTATCGTCCTTGATTACTGATTCATATACTTTTCTAATTTGCTCATTTAAATCTATCTACAGATTTAATTTGAGAGAACGTACTCTTCTTGGCTTTTCATGAAACTTGCGAATTAAAGCATCAGCTATTACATTAGCCTTTCCTGCATGATACTGGATACTACAATCATAATTACTAAGAATTTCCATCCAGCGTATTTGTCTCATATTTAACTCTTTTTGCCCGAAAACATATCTTAAACTCTTATGATTGGTGAAAATGGTAAACTTGCTACTGTAAAGATAGTGTCTCCAAATTTTAAGGGCAAAAATTATGGCTCCTAACTCTAGATCATGGGTTGTATAATTCTTTTAATGATTCTTAAGTTGTCTAGAGGCATAGGCTATAACCTTTTGACGTTGCATCAACACACATCCATAACCAAACTTAGACGCATCACAGTAGACTACAAAGTCTTCAGTTCCTTGGTTAATCGTTGCTTAAGAATTCTAAAGGTTTCTTCCTGTTTTGGTCCCCATTCAAACTTAACTGATTTACAAGTCAGTTTTGTTAAGGGAATGGCTATTCTAGAGAAATCTCGGATAAACCGTCTATAATAACCTGCTAATCCAAGAAAACTTCTCACCTCCGTTGGTGACTCAGGGCTTTCCATTTAGTAATCGCCTCGATCTTTGTGGGATCCACATGAATTCCTTCATGATTTACTAGGTGTCCAAGGAATTGCACTTCTTGTAACCAAAATTCACATTTTGAGAATTTAGCATAAAGCTTTTCCTTTCTCAATAATGTAAGGAGTGCATGCAGATGCGCTGCATGTTCCTCTTTACTCTTGGAGTAAATGAGAATATCATCTATAAAGACAATTATCAATTTATCCAGATATGGTTTACATATTCTGTTCATCATGTCCATAAATACGACTGGGGCATTGGTTAAACCAAATGGCATGACTGTAAATTCATAATGACCATACCTAGTTCTGAAAGCAGTTTTAGGAATATCCTCTTCTTGTACGTTCAATTGATGATATCCTGGGCGTAAATCGATCTTAGAAAACAATCGAGCTCCTTGCAATTGATCAAACAGATCATCGATTCTCGATAATGGGTATCGATTATTTAATCGTGACCTTGTTCCATTCTCGGTAATCAATGCACATACGCATTGATCCGTCCTTCTTCTTGACAAACAAGATTGGTGCTCCCCATGGTGATGAACTAGGTTGTATGAAACCTTTCTCTAGAAGTTCGTCCAATTGCTTCTTCAGTTCTTGCATCTCGGCTGGTGCTAAACGGTAAGGTGCCTTGGCAATCGGTGTTGTCCCTGGTAGTAGATGAATTCTGAATTCAACCTCCCTATCTGGCGGTAGTCCGGGTAGCTCTTCGGGAAAAAAACATCTGAGAATTGAGATACTGCCGGAATATCTTTCAATTCTTTTCCTTTAGTGTTAATGATTATAGAAATCATATACACTAGGGATCCTTTCCTTGCATAACTTGCTGTTTTCATTACAGAGATAAATTTTGTGGATCTAGATGGCTTGTCTACTTTAATTGTGATCTTTTCACCCTTTGGTGAATTTACTTGTATTGACCTTTGATCACATAGAATACAGGCTTTATTGGCTACTAACCAATCCATTCCTAATACAATATCAAATTCAACCAGATTCATTGGGTAAAGGTTAGCAATAAAATTTTGGTTTAAAATTTCTATTCTTGCTCTCGGCAAGATTTCAGTAATCATAATGGATTCTCCATTTTCCGTTTCTACCAGACATTCTTGTTGAAGTTTAGTTAATGGTTGATTGAGAAGTTTGCAGAATGAAGTATTAATAAAACTTTGGTTCGCACAAGAGTCAAATAATACTTTAGCAAAAATATCATTAACTAAAAGCATACCGGCAATCATGTCCGAAATCATCTGGCTTCTTTCGTAGTCAGAACAAATGCTCTAGCATTCTTAGTAGTCTTGCTGTTCATGGCTGGAGCTAGTTTCGGACAGTTTGGCTTGATATGCCCCTTTTCTCCACAATTGAAACATATTCTATTACTGGATTTCTTCTTGCAGTCTTCTTCCTTGTGTCCCGATATTTTGCAGAAGTTGCAGTATTTACAGTAAGGTGCGGAAGTAGAACCTGCATTCTTTCCACAGTAGGTATTTCTAGAATGAAACTCTTGGGTAAGTTTCTGGGCTAGGTTCTTTCTCTGATTCTCTTCTTGCGTATGTATCAATTCATCAGTCAGGGTATTGGCTAGTTCTACAGCTTCTTCTATGGTTTGTGGTCTAGCTGCCTTGACCACATGTCTAATCTCACTGATTAATCCCCAGATGTAACGGGAGATTAATACTGGTTCTGGTGAAGCTAGGGTTGGTACTATTCTAGCATATTCGAAGAATATGGTAGTGTAACCCTTACAGTCTACTCCAGTCATTTTAAGGTTTAAGAACTTATTAGCAATTTTTTCTTTTTCATTGGGAGGACAGAATTTTCTTTCGACCATGTTCTTAATGTCAGTCCATTCCATATTATAGACTCTGTCACTTCACCTAGACTGGAGAATAGTATTCCACCATTCTAAGGCTGCATTCTTAAAAAGATTGGAAGCAAACATAATTTTATCTTCTTCTGCACATTTACTTATTTTTAAGACTGCCTTAATCTTTTCTATCCAACGTAGAGCTGCAATGGCTCCTTCATTGCCAGAGAATTCTATAGGTTTGCAAGACCAGAATTCTTTATAAGAACAACCATATGACATGGTTCTTCTCCTTTTTGGAATATGCAATTGAAGTAACGGTCCATTATTCACGCTGTGACTGGGTTCAGTAGGTGGTCGTTTACTTCCACTATTAGTTTTATTATTTTCCGCTTCTTTAACAGTTTTGATGATATATGGCATAGCGTCTATAATCCCTTGTGCCACTATATGTTGGATGACACTGTTATCTATTTGGTTCCCATTATTATCGTTATTCTGGTTTTCCTGATTCACTTCATTGTCCATCTAGATTACAACATTTACCAGGTATTAATATCACAGAAGAAGATTTAATGTAAACAATCACGCAAAGACATTGATCAAAATCGTCGAGCATTGCGACATTTACTATTTTTCATATATTTCGATTACAATCTATGATTGGAATTGAAACACACTACTAGTTATGCCTCAGTAGGTATTAGGTTATCTATTTTAGTTGATATTTTTTTTCAAACTACACACACACACACACACACACACACACACACATATATATATATATAGATAGGGTCGAGATTTAGAGAAAACAGTAGAAAGTGTGAGAACGGTGAGAACGCTTATCAATCATCCGATCAAAACAATCTATGGACTAGATTGGCGCGGTGTCATTTTCGTAAATAATATCAATTTTATTACGTGGACGCGCTTCAATAAGGGTAAAAGCGTCTTTTGACTACTCCAAACAAAACGTCATCTCATGAAAATAAAACGCCAAAACAAAAATCACACAACATTCTGCTAAAAACGCCATTAGATATAAAACGACAAACTTGATTATAGTAAAATCCCGCCTAAAAAACCGCCAAAAAAATCCTATATATATACAACAACTCAGACCTTCAATTAAAAAACACAAACAAAAACCCAAAATGCCATATTTAATATACTATTCGACTGATAAACGCCAGAAAACCCAAACATCTAATATATATTGTTGTCAATAAAGTGTAGCTGCATGGTGTGGACAACATTGTCAGTTATCTTTCTTAACTGAGGATTAACAATGTTATCCAACACCATACAGCAACAATTTATTGATTTTAGCATGGTCAAATTTACAGTTTTAAGATGGTTTATTTTGGGGCGTTCTTTTTCTCGGTAAATCTCCAAAAAAGATAACATTTTGGCTGAAAGGGTGTAAACTCAATAACATTTTGCTGCATGAGATGGACAAAAATTATAGAAAAAGAGGCTGATTTCATACGAAAGTCGAAACAGCCAGTGAAAATGCTTGAAAAGAAGAAAGAGGCCGATGACACTGAAGATTTGAAGATCAATATTTATTTTGTTTAATTTTCTTTTTCAGTTGATTGTTATTTAATAAACAACGCCATATCTAATAAAAACGCCAAAAAGGCAAATGTCTTACACCTTTGGCGTTTATCATACCATCATAAAACTAAATTACTCTGGACAAGTATTATAAAAAAACTTTTTTATGTATTTTTTTTTATTTTCCTTTTCAGTTGATTGTTGTATAATAAAAAAAACCATATATAATAAAAACGCCAAAACAGCCAAAACTATAATAAAATTAGTTTGAAAAAGGTATTATAAAAAACCTAAAAAATAAAATAAAAATAAAAAAACAAAACTTAAAATGTAACTAGAAACAGTAACTTCAATCAGAAAAAATGAAGATATGGAAAATTTATTATATTAGAATCTAAAACACCAAACTTGAAAGATGGGACGTGTTACAGACTTCAGAGATAAAGCTGGTCAAAAACAATAATTACAAATAGTAACTGAAAAGACGAACACTTTATTATAATAACGCACTGCCTAACTTAGGCGCCAAAAAGAGGTCCTATAAAATGATACATCTCAACAACTTCCATTTGATCAAACAAAAAAAAAAAAAAAAAAAAAAAACAAACGCCAATACTACTAAATACCACTCACTGAAAAACGCCAAAAAAATCAAAGATGGCTAATATGCTTTCTTAGATATTCAGTATTGTTATTCGTCAAGTTTCACTAAATAAATTGTTAGCGGTGGCGAGTAAATCAATAAGATTTTGCTGCATGAGATGGACAAAAATTCAAGAAAAAGATACTAATGCCAGTCATATGGCATTTTGTATTTTTTGTTCTTGAAGAAGGCTTGGATGAGGAGAAGAGATCAATGACACTGAAGAGTGGGATGAATATAAAGATGAAGATCAACATAAAGAAAAAGCGAAAAACCCACCCACACGTCATAGATCTATGTCGCCAAACATCCCGAAAAAAAGCAACTTCAACAGACAAGCAGGAAAAAAAATCAAACCGATGGGTTTGTTAAGTTTTACATAAAACGCCATATTTTGGTGTCAGTTCTTGTACTATTAAAGAACAAAGAGACTGACGACAGCGAATATTGTGAAGAGAGACCCGATTAGGATTTTTAGTTTATTTTCTTCGCTTGTATTTTTTTCTACTATGGCTGAAATATAATCCAACAATTGTAAAATGCCAAGATAACCCAAACGCCAAAATGTTTATAAAAAATAAAACAATGGGCCAACTTGTTTAAAACGCCTTGAAAAACGCCATTCAAATAGATTCCCTGACCCCTGGGTTACAATGGCATGCGATTTGAATAAACGTCATAAACGCCAAAATGTTAATAAGACGAAACCACTAAACGCCATTAAATATTGAATTTGGTTAACGCCAAAAATCTTAAAAACCAACAATATTGGGAAAAGCGGAACTGGAAAAGAAGAAAATGAAAGGACAAAAAAGCCACTCCGCTCTTTTCTAAGCGGCGGGACACGTGTTTGGCCAGGAAGCGCTCTCACCGTTCTCACACTTTTGAGCGTTTTCTCCTGATCCCGTTTCTATATATATATATATATATATATATATATATATATATATATATATATATATATATATATATATATATATATATATAGGTAAAGGGTACTGTATAAATTCCCTTATCGTACATTACGTACGCTACAATCTCAGCCGTCCGATTATCTTCCCGCAATGAAAATCGCATGTTGTTTTTTTTTTGTAATAATTTCGCATGTGATAAATTTGATGAAATAGCAGGTGTTTTTTTGTAACAATTTCGCATGTGTTAATTCAATTTCGCATGTGATAATTTTGATGAAATAGAAGGTTGTTTTTTTGTAACAATTTCGCATGTGGTAATTCAATTTCGCATGTGATAATTTTGATGAAATAGCAGGTTGTTTTTTTGTAGCAATTTCGCATGTGGTAATTCAATTTCGCATGTGATAATTTTGATGAAATAGCATGTTGTTTTTTGTAACAATTTCGCATGTGTAATTTTTGATGAAATCGCATGTTAAAAAACCAACATGCGAAATTGTTACAAAAAAACAACATGCGAATTCAATGCGGGAAGATGATCGGACGGCTGAGATTGTAGCATACGTAATGTACGATAAGCGCATTTGTACGTTAACCTACCCCTATATATATATATAGGGTCCGGATTGAGAGAAAACGCTCAAAAGTGTGAGAACGGTGAGAACGATTATGGATCGTCCGATCAAAACAATCCATGGTCTAGATTGCGCGGTAGCGTTTTCGTAAATATAATCAATATTATTAAGTGGGATGCGCTTCATTAAGGGTAAAAGGGTCTTTTACCCCTCATATTCAAAACGCCATCAAATGATAAAACGCCATAAAAAAATAAAACGCCACTAAAAACAAAATGCCAAAAATTAAAAATAAAACGCGTTGAATATTATAGGAAGATGAAACAACACAAATAACTGAATTTCAGTTATTAACATTTATTAGAAGAAATTCCCTCCTAAATTACGCGGCAAAACATCATTATATAAACAAAAGTAAACCATAGCTTCCGTAATCACTTCAATCTATCCATTTTCTGCAAAAAAAATCGTTAACCAAAAACGCCAACTTAAACAAAATGCGAAAAATGGCAACAATCGTTTCGTGGAGATACACTCTGGGGGTCAGGTGATACGTCCTCCATTTTGACAACAGAAGGAGAGTGTATGTTAAGACGGTCAAGGCAATTCTGAAGATGGAAGAAGAGATACAGGGGCAAATCTTATCCATTGGCATCGCTCTAGACAACGAATTCCATGAAACGCATATACTTATGAAAGCATTAACCAACAAATTTGGACCAATCAAAGGAGATGTGAAGCCAGACCCTGTCATGACATCATGGCGTTTTGATGATGAAACAAACATGGTGACGGTTACATACGACAGCGGAGAGCAGGAAGTCTACTGGCTAGAGAACATCACGACAAAGCAGCGACTGGGTTTCATGGAAGAATTGCATAACGCCACTTGTACCAACACAGAAATAGACTCAAAATTGGAGTTAATGCAAGACATGTTCAAGTGGAGGCTTCAGAATCTTCAGGAACAAGAAGTTGATGAAGGGGAATGTGATGACATGGATGAAGATCAAGATGAAGACTCCGAAGAGGAAGAAGATGACACAAGTCATGGATAGATAAAGTACCTTCTGACGAAGGATTTTAATTTTTTTTCTTATTTTTTTTCTTCTATGTAATCTTCTTTTTTTTAAGATAATTAAATGATATATTTCTATCTTTATTAGCAAAACGCCAAAATAATACTAAAAATGGTTAACCCTAACAAAACGCCAAAAATAACAAAAAATATTTTTCCTGCTTAATATTTTATTTACTCTGTTATTGTATTTTGTCATGTTGGTCTGCATAAGGCCATTTAAAAAAAAGCCAAACTTAGAAGATGGGACGTCTATAACCTATAAAACTGATAAAAGCTGATCAACATAGTAAATACAAAAAACAGTCACTAAAAAAGACAGTTACTTTATTACTATCATTTACTACAATAAAAATGTGACAACTCGAGTTTCCAAGATTCCTATTTCGCATTTATTGCACGTTCATTTATTGTTTAGTTGTTTATTTGCACAATTAGTTTGCTGTGAAACTGTAACGTTTTGGATACAATGAAGTGTATCGTGTGATTTTGCATGGTTATGTGTTAATTGTGAAAGACTTGTCAAATGCATAAACTTGGTGGTGAAACTGTGAAATTGCTTGAGATGGTGCACTATTGTAAAATATAATAAGAAAGGGTGTAAAGAGTTATTAGTGAAATTCTAGAGATTCTTAACCCTAATCCCTTTCACTAATCATTACACAAAACAAAACACGTATTTGCAATCCTCTGATCTTCTCTGGCAATCATCATTTCCATCACAAGCACAAGTCTCCTGCATCAATCTTAATCTTGCAATCTAGCTAGAATCAATTCAAGGTAATTGTTTATTGATTGTTTGATTGTATCAATTCTTGATTATTGTAATACTTGTAAACCCTAGCTTTCATATGATGGTTCTGCGCTTTAATGTGATGCTTATTATTGTGATTATGATGATTGACTAATTGTATAATCGATTGCTTGATGATTTTGATGCATGATATGAAGAAATATTGATTGTTGTGTTGATTCTGCATTGAGAAAGTATGAATTAGGGTTTTTGATCGTATGAATGTTGAAGTGTAACTGTTGTGATGCTGTGAATTGTCTTGGAAAATCACGTATGTTGTTAGTCCGTGGATTAGGTCAGAGTTTTAATGCATATGTTTGTAAGAGTTTCGTAACCATGAACAATTGTCTGAGTTTTATAATAACACAATGATGTCCGACCTTTGAAAAGCTTTATATCCGAGTTTTTTTTGCACATTGAACACATGTCCGACCTTTAATTGTATGTGAAAGTGTCCGAGTTTCTTAGTGTTGTGATGTTATCCGAGTTTCTTGATCATGTGTTGTCCGAGTTTTGGCACCGGGACATATGGTCCGAGTTTTGGCAAAGGTCAAGGGGTCCGACTTTTAAACCCCCACTTTATGTCCGACCTTTAATGGCACCACAAAGGTCCGAGTTTCATGCTAGGGACCTTTGGTCCGACTTTTGAACACGGGAAACCCCCCCCCCCACACTTGCTGTCTGACTTTGTGTATGATTAATATGAGGCCATGAGTGTGTGCTATATAATGTTGAATCTGTTAAGATGTATATGTCACTTGGTTAAGTCACTAACTCCGTTAAACTTGTGAAGTTTATTAAAGCTGCTAAATGTACTAAGTATCTTAACGGTGGCAATTAGGTTAATATCCACGTTAGACTAAACTGTGAAATCAAAGATGTGACGCATGAATTATGTGAATACGAGTAACTGTTTACGTGATGTATGATTCTATATATATAATCGTATGATACTGAATGCAACTGTATGATCTTGCATGTATGAATCATTCTATGTGATATCATCCTGTACACAATAAGCACACAAAACACAGTTGCTTGGATATCAATGACTTGCAAACCCTAATTGGATGCAAACACTTACATCGTATCATGTGCAATGAATCCTAGGTCGTGTGTAACGGACTTAGACATTTAATAAACCCTAGAAGCAATAACATACCGAGCAAACCAAGGTGAGTTCACACAGCCAAGGCATGGGATTCCCAGGTTGGCAATTGGGTTGGAAAGGTTTGAATTGGATAATTACTCGTACTTACACTATTGCTAGACTATATACCATCGTCCTCAGGTTAGTCAGGACACTTACGTAAAACCTACGTAAACTAGTATCTACCACTGTCTCCCGGGTCGGGAGGACACTTACGTAAAACCTACGTAAACTCATGCCTACTACTATCTTCCGGGTCGGAAGGACACTTACGTAAAACCTACGTAAACCCCACGCGTACCACTGTCCTCGGGGAAGGGCACTCACGTAAAACCTACGTGACCTTGTACGTATTCCTGTTCTCGAATTAAGAAGAACACATGGTTACAATAGTCTAGTAAGGATAAACATGGGAAGCCCCCATCAGTAATAAATATAATCACGGGAACCCCCCCCCCCCCCACTAATAGTACATACATACGTGGGAAGCCCCCACCAAATGAACATACGTATTACTGCTACGAACTTACTTTCTGTGAACTCGCTCAACTAGTTGTTGATCATCTGTTACATGCCTTGCAGGTCGTTAGATATATGGAGCTTGCACAGGGAGGAGCAGGTCGTTGTGGAGCATGGATCGTGGATGCCATGTTAAAACATTTAAACATTTGAACTATGATATATTTTGGGTTTTCATACTTATGCTTCCGCTACACCTGATACTATAATTATGTTTTGAACACCTATCGTATTGAATGATTGGTTTGCATTTATTTTACTTGATATTAATTACATGTTCAATATGATTGGTGGCTTGATCCTGGTCAGTCACGCTCCCAAGCGGTGATATTCCGCAGGTGGATTTTGGGGGTGTGACAGATTGGTATCAGAGCCGTTGGTTATAGAGAACTTGGTTTTAATATGGGAAAACGTTTTTATTAAAACCAGACTATAACTAGAACAGTGCTCTCAACGATCCACAACGACGCTTCGCTCCACGTGCAAGACTCAACATCCTAGGTAATAAGGTTTATATTTATTGCCTACATGCTAGAATTGCATAGAACTTTGCTCGTAGTATGCTTAGATTTTATTGCTCACTACTTGTTATTGCTTGAGAACACTTGTGTGCTTACACTCTTCTGTCATTGCACTATTCGCGAACCTTTCTCACTTATGTTGCCTTTGATATGAAGATCAATGGCCGGATGAATTAACTTGACACAAGCCCAGTTGACGGCTCTTATCAATGAACAAGTTGCTGTGGCACTTGCAGCTGCAAACGCAGGAGGTATACCCTGCAGTCGTAACTCATTCTAGGATCTTTAGATCCTACGTTCCTAAACAACTCTTATGTTTAACCTCGTTCTGTTCTTACACATTAGGTCAACACGCTCATTAGCCTGTTTGTACTTTCAAGAACTTCATGGACTGTCGTCCAAGCACATTCAGTGGCACCGAGGGGGTAGTGGGACTCCTCCACTGGTTTGAAAAGCTCGAGTCAGTATTTGAAATGTGTGAATGCCCTGAGGCTCGCAGGGTCAAGTACGCCACTGGTACTTTGGAAGGAATCACGTTAACTTGGTGGAACGCGCAAGTGCAGATCTTAGGGTTGGCAGCTGCTAACGCCACCCCTTGGAATGACTTCAAGGAACTGATTAAACGTGAATACTGCACACGGGAAGATATTCACAAGTTGGAAGACGAGTTGTATCATCTGAAAATGGTTGGGTCAGAGATCGAAGCTTATACTAAATGGTCGAACGAGCTGGCCGTGCTGTGCCCAACTATGGTGGAACCTCCAATCTAGCGCATTGAGTTGTACCTCAAGGGATTAGCGCCAGAGATCCAGAGCCATGTGACATCGGCTAATCTTGACAACATCCAGGCTATTCAGCGCCTCGCTCATCGTCTCACAGACCAGGCAGTGGAACAGAACCGGCTGCCTAAACGTATCAGTGCTACCACAACTGCTGCTACTACACTTGCTACTCCTAGCGACAACAAGAGAAAATGGGATGGGGATTCCAGCAAGGGATCAGCTTCAGTTCAGTCACAGGTTCAGCAACGAAAGACTGACAGTTATCAGAGTCCCAGCCAGCACTCTTCAGGCAGTCACAGGCAGGGCGGATATCGAGGGAACCTCCCAAAGTGCAACAACTGCAACAGACACCACAATGGCCAGTGTAACAAGGGTCGCTGTCAAAGATGCCTCAAGATGAGTCATGAGGCCAAGGATTGTAGGAGCCCTCGGCCTGCGAATCAGAACCAGCAACTGCAATTACCAGCTCCACAAAACCCGCAGCAGCAGCAACAACGGGGCAACAGGGGATGTTTTCAGTGTGGGGCTGAAGGTCATTTCAAGCGTGATTGCCCCCAGTTGAACCAGAACCAGAATCGCAACAACAACAACAACCAAGGCAATGGCAACAATAAAGGTGGGAACAACAACGGCAACGAAGCAAGGGGTCGAGCATTTGTGTTGGGGCAGGGTGATGCCAGAAATGATCCCAACGTAGTCATGGGTAAGTTTCTTCTTGACGACTTTTATGTTACTGTATTGTTTGATTCGGGTGCGGATACAAGTTACGTGTCATTGAAAGTTAGCCAAATGTTAAAACGTGCTCCAACTCCCCTAAACACCAAACATGTCGTAGAATTAGCTAATGGTAAAAGTCTAGAGGCTACACACATAGTTCAGGATTGTAATCTTATCCTCGCTGGTCAGACTTTCTCCATCGACCTTATCCCTATAGTTCTGGGTAGTTTCGACATCGTCGTGGCTATGGATTGGTTATCCAAGTAGCAAGCAGAGACCCTATGTAAAGAGAAAATCATTCGTATTCCCCGTTCTGGTCAAGAACCTCTCGAAGTTCAAGGCGACAAGAGTGGTGCTGTGGTTGGCATCATCTCCTTCTTGAAGGCTCAGAAATGTTTACGAAAGGGGCACACTGCCATTTTGGCACTAGTTACTGATGCATCAACCAAAGAGAAAAGAGTTGAGGATATCCCAGTTGTACGCGAATTTCCTCAAGTGTTTCCTGTAGATTTACCTGGTCTACTGCCTCATCGCCAGGTCGAGTTTCAAGTCGAGCTAGCTCCAGGAGCAGCACCTGTAGCTCGCGCACCATATCGTTTAGCTCCAACTGAACTGGAAGAACTGTCAAAGCAACTACAAGAGCTCTTGGATAAGGGCTTTATTCGTCCAAGCTCTTCGCCTTGGGGAGCTCCAGTACTATTCGTGAAAAAGAAGGATGGCACTTTCAGGATGTGCATTGATTACCGCGAACTGAACAAGGTCACAATGAAGAACCGTTATCCTCTTCCTCGTATTGACGACTTATTTGACCAGTTGCAAGGGTCGAGTTACTATTCCAAGATTGATCTAAGGTCCGGTTATCATCAGCTGAGAGTCCGGGATGAGGACGTCTCCAAGACAGCATTCAGAACTCGCTACGGTCACTACGAGTTTCTAGTCATGCCATTTGGGCTTACGAACGCGCCTGCAGTTTTCATGGATCTTATGAACAGGGTGTGCAAACCCTATCTAGACAAGTTCGTCATCGTCTTCATCGACGACATTCTGATCTACTCCAAGAGTCAGGAGGAACACGAGCAGCACTTACGTCTTATCTTGGAACTTCTTCGAAAGGAGCAATTGTACGCCAAGTTTTCAAAATGCGACTTCTGGCTTCGTGAAGTCCACTTCTTAGGCCATGTGGTGAACAGGGATGGGATCCATGTCGATCCATCCAAGGTAGATTCGATCAGGAACTGGCCTGCACCGCGTACACCAACAGAGATACGCCAATTCTTGGGTTTGGCGGGTACTACAGACGATTCATTAATGACTTTTCGAAGATCGCACAGCCGCTTACTATGCTGACACAGAAAGGTGTCACCTACCGTTGGGGAGATTCCCAGGAAACCGCTTTTCAGCACTTAAAGGATAGGCTATGCAGCGCACCTATTCTCTCATTGCCAGAGGGCACGGACGATTTTGTAGTATATTGTGACGCATCGATACAGGGGCTTGGTTGTGTATTGATGTAGCGGGATAAAGTTATTGCCTACGCTTCGCGGCAACAAGTTCATGAACGAAACTATACGACGCACGATTTAGAGCTGGGAGCTGTTGTTTTCGCACTCAAGATATGGCGACACTACCTGTACGGTACCAAGTGCACTATCTACACCGATCACAGGAGTCTCGAGCATATCTTCAAGCAGAAGGAATTAAACATGCGTCAACGACGATGTGTCGAGTTACTTAATGATTACGAATGCGCCATCAGGTACCATCCAGGCAAAGCCAATGTTGTGGCGGACGCTCTCAGTCGAAAGGATACCTTACCTAGGCGTGTACGAGCCTTACAGCTCACGATTCAGTCTGTTCTTCCTGCACAAATACGAGATGCTCAGGTGGAAGCATTGAAACCAGAAAACGTCAGGGCTGAGGCCTTACGCGGCTCAAGGCAACGATTAGAACAAAAAGAAGACGGCGCCTACTATGTAACAGGGCGTATTTGGGTCCCACTATATGGCGGTTTACGAGAACATGTAATGGATGAAGCTCATAAGTCTCGCTACTCGGTACATCCAGGTTCGGATAAAATGTACCACGACATCAGAATTACATATTGGTGGCCTAGCATGAAGGCCCACATTGCAACTTACGTCGGCAAATGTTTGACTTGTGCGAGAGTCAAGACAGAGTACCAGAAACCCTCAGGCCTACTTCAGCAACCCAGGATACCACAGTGGAAATGGGAAGAAATTTCCATGGATTTTGTTACTGGCCTGCCTAGATCCCAGCGCGGGAATGATACTATTTAGGTGATCGTAGATCGACTCACAAAGTCTGCTCATTTCTTGGCTATCAAAGAAACAGATAAGTTCTCTACATTAGCAGACATCTACTTGAAAGAAGTTGTTTCGAGGCACGGGGTGCCAACCTCTATTATTTCAGACCGGGATGCACGATTCACTTTAGAACTATGGCAAGCAATGCACAAAGCTTTTGGATCTCGATTAGACATGAGTACAGCTTATCACCCTCAGACGGATGGGCAGTCTGAGCGCACGATCCAAACTCTAGAAGACATGCTTCGGGCGTGTGTTATCGATTTCGGCAACAGCTAGGAAAAGCACCTCCCGTTAGTGGAGTTTTCGTACAATAATAGTTACCACACCAGCATACAAGCCGCTCCATTCGAGGCATTGTACGGACGTAAATGCCGGTCACCTCTCTGTTGGGCAGAGGTGGGGGATAGTCAGATTACAGGTCTAGAAATGGTAGTTGACGCTACTGAACGAATAGCACAAATACGACAACGCATGGCGGCAGCTCGCGACCGCCAGAAAAGCTACACGGATAAGCGTAGGAAGCCATTGGAATTTCAGGTCGGGGACCGGGTTTTACTTAAAGTCTCACCCTGGAAGGGTGTGGTTCATTTTGGCAAGCGGGGCAAACTCAATCCGCGGTATGTCGGACCGTTCGAAATCATTGAGAAAATAGGCAAAGTGGCCTACAAGCTAAACCTACCAGCTGAACTCGGTGCAGTTCACAATGTTTTCCATGTGTCGAATCTGAAGAAGTGCCTATCAGATGAGACCCTCATAGTTCCTTTTAAGGAACTCACTATCGATGAGCGGTTGCAGTTCGTCGAGGAACCAGTTGAAATCACGGACCGGGATGTCAAGGTCCTCAAGAACACTAGAATACCTCTTGTTCGAGTTCGTTGGAACTCCCGTCATTGCCCAGAGTATACCTGGGTACGAGAAGATCAAATGGAACTCAAGTATCCCCAGTTATTCGGAACCAATGCAACCGCTACTGAGACTGAAGCTACTACTACGGAATTTCGGGACAAAATTCCAAATCAACGGGGGGATGATGTGACACCCCAGGAAAACCAGTAAACGATACAACTTACCTAGCTTCCTCAGTAACTGTGACAACTCGAATTTCCAAGATTTCTATTACGCATTTATTGCACGTTTATTGATTGTTTAATTGTTTGCTTGCACAATTAGTTGCTGTGAAACTGTAACGTTTTTTATTCAGTTAAGTATATGTGTTGATTATGAAAGATTTGTCAAATGTATGAATGTGGTGGTGAAACTGTGAACTATTTTGAGATGGTGTGCTATTGTGAATTATGATACTTAGGGATGCATAGAGTAATTAGTGAAGACTACACATGTAGTCCGAGTTTTGTAATGGGGATGGGGTCCGAAGTTTACAAGATACCCTAGTCCGACTTTTGATCAATATTACAAAAGGATCCGAGTTTCACTTAAAGGCAAAGGGTCCGAGTTTTTGATTAAGCACCTTGTCCGAGTTTTGGCTCCACAAGCCTAGGTCCGACTTTTTGAGGGGAGTCACCCCTTGTCCGAGTTTAAACCCCCTTTGTCTTTCTTAATTTGGTCCGAACTTTAACCCCATACCCCTTGTCCGAGTTTTGAACCTTTACCTATGATTATCCGAGTTTTTAGCCCCTCACACTTCATATCAGACTTTTAAACAGGGGAAGCCCCCACACACACACTTGTCTGAGTTTTGAGAGGAGCATGGCCCTGTCCTACTTGTGCAGGATTTAAGTTGAAGCTAAGTTGTATGATAAAAATATGTTGACCTGTTAACGGAACCGAGTTAATGTTAAATGATATATGATGATCCTATCACCACTGTATGCATGTTATTGAATGCTACTTATTGTATGATGTCTGTACATTACCGTATGTTACTATAATTGCTGCATATAACCGTATGACTCCATATATTATTGTATAATACTGAAGGCAACTGTATGATTCTGCATGCGTGAACATTCTATGTGACATCATCATGTACACAAGAAACACACAAGACACAGCTGCTTGAATGTCAATGATTTGCAAACCCTAATTTGATGCAAACACTTACATCGTATCATGTGCAACATATCCTAGGTCGTGTGTAACGGACTTAGACATTTGATAAACCCTAGAGCATAGCATACCGAGCAAACCAAGGTGAGTTCACACAGCCAAGGCATGGGGTTCCCAGGGTGGGAATGGGATTGATTTATTTATTTGTACTTCTTTTGATAATGGAACGTAGTGATATGATCCTCGGGTGAGGAAGGTGATTGGTTAAGATACTGCTGGACTAGTGATGCTTATAGAACTGATCTTCGCACACACGCCAGGGTTGGCTGCGATAATATGACTGATCTTCGCACACATGCCAGGGTTGGCTGCGATAATATGACTGATCTTCGCACACATGCCAGGGTTGGCTGCGATAATATGACTAATCTTCGCACACATGCCTAGGAAGGCTGCGAACTATACACTAAAACTTCGCACAGGTGCCGGGTGGCCGCGATACAAACATACCTAGTCTAGAATACTTGAGAACTTTCCCTAATCTTCACATACATGCCTAGAGGGCTGCGATACGAACAATTACGATACATGACTTAATGAACGAACACAAGGCTTACCATACTATTACATATACCGAACTATAAACTGTGAACTCGCTCAACTAGTTGTTGATCCTCTGTTACATGCCTTGCAGGTCGTTAGATACATGGAGCTTGCACAGGGAGGAGCTGGTTGTTGTGGGCTTGGATCGTGATTGTTTGTTGAACACTTTATGACATTACATACTTATTTATATTGGGTTTTACTTATACACTTCCGCTAAACAGTGATAACTTACTTATGTTTTGGAAACACCTTTCATATGGATTTGGTTTGGGATAATTGTTATTACTTTAACTATATACATTGTTCTATATGATTGGTGGCTTGATCCTGGTCAGTCACGCTCCCAAGCGGTGATACTCCGCGTGTGGATTTTTGGGGGTGTGACAGATTGGTATCAGAGCCATTGGTTATAGAGAACTTGGTTTTAATATGGGGAAAACGTTTTTATTAAAACCAGACTATAACCAGAACAGTGCTCTCAACGATCCACAACGACGCTTCGCTCCACGTGCAAGACTCAACATCCTAGGTAATAAGGTTTATGTTTATTGCCTACATGCTAGAATTGCATAGAACTTTGCTCGTAGTATGCTTAGATTTCATTGCTCACTACTTGTTATTTCTTGAAACCCCTGTGTGCTCACTCTCTTCTGTCATCGCACTATTCGCGAACCTCTCTCACTCATGTCCTCCTTGATATCAAGATCATGAGTGGACGCGTTAACCTAACTCAAGCCCAGTTGGTGGCTTTGATCACTGAACAAGTTACTGCAGCATTTGCAGCTGCCCAGGCAGGAGGTGTAACCTGCCATCACCACTTACTCTAGGATCTTTAGATTCTACTCTCGTAAACCAACACGCGTGCTCAAGTATGTTTACTCTTACGCACACGACAGGTCAACACGCTCAGCCACCTGTCTGCACATTCAAGAACTTCATGGACCGTCGTCCAAGCACATTCAGTGGCACAGAAGGAGCAGTGGGACTACTCCATTGGTTTGGGAAGCTCGAGTCAGTATTCGAGATGTGTGAATGCCCTGAGGCTCGCAGGGTCAAGTACGCCACTGGTACTTTGGAAGAAATCGCGCTAACCTGGTGGAACGCGCAAGTACGGATACTAGGGTTGGCAGCTGCTAACGCCACCCCCTGGAACGAATACAAAGAACACATTAAAAGGGAATACTGCACGCGTGATGACATTCACAAGTTGGAAGTGGAGCTTTACCATTTGAAAGTGACGGGGTCAGAAATTGAAGCTTATACGAAACGGTCGAACGAACTGGCCATCTTGTGTCCAACCATGGTGGATCCTCCAAGCAAGCGTATCGAATTGTACCTCAAGGGTCTAGCCTCAGAGATTCAGAGCCATGCTACATCGGCTAACCTCGACAATATCCAAGACATTCAGCGTCTTGCTCATCGCCTCACGGATCAGGCAGTGGAACAGAACAGGCTGCCTAGTTGTGTCAACGCTATTACTACCGCTACCACTTCTGCTACTCCCGCTACTCCTAGTGACAACACGCGGAAATGGGATGGGTATTCCAGCAAGGGTTCCGCTACCGTTCAGTCTCAAGCACAGCAGCAGCGCAAGAATAGTGATCACCAGAGCCTGAGTCAGCCAACTTCTGGTGGTCAGGGGCAGGGTGGATATCGGGGAATTCACCCACTATGTAACAAATGCAACAGACACCACGGTGGTTAGTGCAACGAGGGACGTTGCCAGAGGTGTCTCAAGATGGGCCATGAAGCTAAGGATTCAGGAGCCCACGGCCTGCAAATCAGAATCGCCAGCAGCAACAGCAAGCAGAAATCCTATGCAAAGAAAAGGTTGTTCGCATTCCTCGTTCTGGTCAAGAACCTCTCGAAGTTCAAGGCGACAAGAGTGGTGCTGTGGTTTGCATCATCTCTTTCTTGAAGGCTCAGAAATGTTTGCGGAAGGGTCACACCGCAATTTTGGCTCTCGTTACTGACGCATCAACGAAAGAAAAGAAGTTGGAAGACCATCCAGTTGTACGCGACTTTCCTCAGGTGTTTCCTGAAGATTTACCTGGTCTACCGCCTCATCGTCAGGTCGAATTTCAAATCGAGCTCGCACCAGGAACAGCACCCATAGCTCGAGCACCGTATCGTTTAGCTCCAACTGAACTGGAAGAACTGTCAAAGCAACTACAAGAGCTCTTGGATAAGGGCTTCATTCGTCCAAGCTCTTCGCCTTGGGGAGCTCCAGTATTATTCGTGAAAAAAAAGGATGGCACTTTCAGAATGTGCATTGATTATCGCGAACTGAACAAGGTCACAGTGAAGAACCGCTATCCTCTTCCTCATATTGACGACTTATTCGACCAGTTGCAAGGGTCGAGTTACTATTCCAAGATTGATTTAAGGTCAGGGTATCATCAGCCGAGAGTCCGGGATGAGGACGTCTCTAAAACAGCATTCAGAACTCGCTATGGTCACTACGAGTTCCTGGTCATGCCATTTGGACTTACGAACGCGCCTGCAGTTTTCATGGATCTTATGAACAGGGTGTGCAAACCCTATCTAGACAAGTTCGTCATGGTCTTCATCGACGACATTCTGATCTACTCCAAGAGTCAGGAGGAACATGAGCAGCACTTACGTCTTATCTTGGAACTTCTTCGAAAGGAGCAATTGTATGCCAAGTTTTCTAAATGTGACTTCTGGCTTTGTGAAGTCCACTTCTTAGGCCATGTGGTGAACAGGGATGGGATTCATGTCGATCCATCCAAGGTAGATTCGATCAGGAACTGGCCTGCACCGCGTACACCAACAGAAATACGCCAATTTTTGGGTTTGGCGGGGTATTACAGGCGATTTATCAAAGATTTCTCGAAGATCGCACAGCCGCTTACTATGTTGACACAGAAAGGTGTTACCTACCGTTGGGGAGATTCCCAGGAAACCGCTTCTCAGTACCTAAAGAATAGTCTTTGCAGCGCACCTATTCTCTCATTGCCAGAGGGCACGGATGATTTTGTGATTTATTGTGACGCGTCGATACAGGGTCTTGGGTGTGTATTGATGCAACGGGATAAAGTTATTGCCTATGCTTCTCGTCAACTCAAGGTTTATGAACGGAACTACACGACGCACGATTTAGAGCTGGGAGCTGTTGTTTTCGCGCTCAAGATATGGCGACACTACCTGTACGGTACCAAGTGCACAATTTACACCGATCACAGGAGTCTCGAGCATATCTTCAAGCAGAAGGAATTGAACATGCGTCAACGACGATGGGTCGAGCTGCTTAATGATTACGAATGCGCCATCAAGTACCATTCAGGCAAGGCCAATGTTGTGGCTGACGCTCTCAGTCGAAAGGACACTCTACCTAGGCGTGTACGAGCTTTGCAGCTCACTATTCAGTCTGATCTTCCTGCACAGATACGAGATGCTCAGGTGGAAGCATTGAAACCAGAAAACGTAACGGCTGAAGCTTTACGCGGCTCAAGGCAACGATTAGAACAGAAGGAAGACGGCGCCTACTATGTAACAGGACGTATTTGGGTCCCACTATATGGCGGTTTACGAGAACTTGTGATGGACGAAGCTCACAAGTCTCGCTACTCGGTACATCCAGGGTCGGATAAAATGTATCACGACATCAGAACTACCTATTGGTGGCCTAGCATGAAAGGCCACATAGTGACTTACGTTGGCAAGTGTTTGACATGTGCAAAAGTCAAAGTGGAGTATCAGAAACCAGCGGGCCTACTTCAGCAGCCCAAGATACCACAATGGAAATGGGAAGAAATTTACATGGATTTCGTTACTGGCCTACCTAGATCCCAACGTGGGAATGATACTATTTGGGTGATCGTTGATCGACTCACAAAGTCTGCTCATTTCTTGGCTATCAAAGAAATGGATAAGTTCTCTACATTAGCAGACATCTACTTGAAAGAAGTTGTTTCGAGGCACGGGGTGCCCACCTCTATCATTTCGGAGCGGGATGCACGATTCACTTCAGAACTATGGCAAGCAATGCACAAAGTTTTTGACTCTCGATTAGACATGAGCACAGCTTAACATCCTCAGACGGATGGGCAGTCTGAGCGCACGATCCAAACTCTAGAAGACATGCTTCGGGCATGTGTTATCGATTTCGGCAACAGCTGGGAAAAGCACCTCCCGTTAGTGGAGTTTTCGTACAATAACAGTTACCACACCAGCATACAAGCCGCTCCATTCGAGGCATTGTACGGGTGTAAATGCCGGTCACCTCTCTGTTGGGCAGAGGTGGGGGATAGTCAGATTTCAGGACCAGAAATGGTAGTTGACGCTACTGAACGAATTGCACAGATACAACATAGCATGGTGGCAGCACGCGACCGTCAAAAAGCTACGTGGATAAGCGTAGGAAGCCATTGGAATTTCAGGTCAGGGACCGGGTTTTACTTAAAGCCTCACCCTGGAAGCGTGTGGTTCGATTTGGTAAACGAGGCAAGCTCAATCCACGGTATGTTGGACCATTCGAAATCACTGAAAGAATAGGCAAGGTAGCCTACAGACTAAACCTACCAGTCGAACTCGGTGCAGTTCACAATGTATTTCACGTGTCGAATCTGAAGAAGTGCCTGTCAGATGAGACCCTCATAGTTCCTTTTAAGGAACTCACTATCGACGAGCGGTTGCAGTTCGTTGAGGAGCCAGTTGAAATCACGGACCGGGATGTTAAGGTCCTCAAAAGCAAGAGAATCCCTCTTGTTCGAGTTCGTTGGAACTCCCGACGTGGCCCAGAGTACACCTGGGAACGCGAAGACCAGATGACAGAAAAGTACCCCCAGTTATTCGAAAACCGTGCAACCACTACTGAGACTGAAGCTACTACTGCGGAATTTCGGGACGAAATTCCAAATCAACGGGGGGATGATGTGACACCCCAGGAAAACCAGTAAACGATACAACTTACCTAGCTTCCTCAGTAACCGCATGCTAAATTTCGGGACGAAATTTGTTTCAAGTTGGGGATAATGTGACAACTCGAATTTCCAAGATTTCTATTACGCATTTATTGCACGTTTATTGATTGTTTAATTGTTTGCTTGCACAATTAGTTGCTGTGAAACTGTAACGTTTTTGATTCAGTTAAGTATATGTGTTGATTATGAAAGATTTGTCAAATGTATGAATGTGGTGGTGAAACTGTGAACTATTTTGAGATGGTGTGCTATTGTGAATTATGATACTTAGGGATGCATAGAGTAATTAGTGAAACTCTAATCATTGTTAACCCTAATCCCTTTTCACTAATCATTTTCACCAAAAACCAAAGCATTGTATTCTCTAATCCCCTAGCAATCATCATCACCACCATCATTGGCACAAGACATTCATCACTTTCGATTCCTCTCTTTCACTAGAATCATTCAAGGTAATTGTTTATTGATCATTTTGTGAACCCTAATTGATTGTTTGATTGTATCAATTCTTGATTATGTGTTTCATAAAAACCCTAATTCTCCATGTGATAGTTCTAAGCTTTGATTGATTTCTGATTATTCTGATTTATTATGTAATGATTATGGTTGTATGTTTAATCGACTGCCTAATGCCAATCCGCTTGATATGATGAAGATCTAAATCGTTGAATTGATTTCTGCTATGAATGTATGAAGTAGGGTTTAGATCGTATGAACTATAGGACGTAACTGATGAATGTGAAAAGTGTAACTGATACAATCACGTCGAACTTGAACATTCGTATGTTTGTTTAGTCATCTGAGTTTTGTGAATGAATTTGTAATTGTCTGAGTTTTAAGATAGACATCTAGTCCGACTTTTATTACATAAAAACCCTTGTCCAAGTTCTAGTGGTTAGCATGATATCCGAGTTTTAAAGGTTAACAGGATCCGAGTTTTATAAGTTAAGCATGGGTCCGAGTATATTACTTTGTGTCTTGTCCGAAGTATTTGAAGACTACACATGTAGTCCGAGTTTTGTAATGGGGATGGGGTCTGAAGTTTACAAGATACCCTAGTCCGACTTTTGATCAATATTACAAAAGGATCCGAGTTTCACTTAAAGGCAAAGGGTCCGAGTTTTTGATTAAGCACCTTGTCCGAGTTTTGGCTCCACAAGCCTAGGTCCGACTTTTTGAGGGGAGTCACCCCTTGTCCGAGTTTAAACCCCCTTTGTCTTTCTTAATTTGGTCCGAACTTTAACCCCATACCCCTTGTCCGAGTTTTGAACCTTTACCTATGATTATCCGAGTTTTAACCCCCTCACACTTCATATCAGACTTTTAAACAGGGGAAGCCCCCACACACACACTTGTCTGAGTTTTGAGAGGAGCATGGCCCTGTCCTACTTGTGCGGGATTTAAGTTGAAGCTAAGTTGTATGATAAAAATATGTTGACCTGTTAACGGAACCGAGTTAATGTTAAATGATATATGATGATCCTATCACCACTGTATGCATGTTATTGAATGCTACTTATTGTATGATGTCTGTACATTACCGTATGTTACTATAATTGCTGCATATAACCGTATGACTCCATATGTTATTGTATAATACTGAAGGCAACTGTATGATTCTGCATGCGTGAACATTCTATGTGACATCATCATGTACACAATAAACACACAAGACACAGCTGCTTGAATGTTAATGATTTGCAAACCCTAATTTGATGCAAACACTTACATCGTATCATGTGCAACATATCCTAGGTCGTGTGTAACGGACTTAGACATTTGATAACCCTAGAGCATAGCATACCGAGCAAACCAAGGTGGGAATGGGATTGATTTATTTATTTGTACTTCTTTTGATAATGGAACATAGTGATATGATCCTCGGGTGAGGAAGGTGATTGGTTAAGATACTGCTGGACTAGTGATGCTTATAGAACTGATCTTCGCACACACGCCAGGGTTGGCTGCGATAATATGACTGATCTTCGCACACATGCCAGGGTTGGCTGCGATAATATGACTGATCTTCGCACACATGCCAGGGTTGGCTGCGATAATATGACTAATCTTCGCACACATGCCTAGGAAGGCTGCGAACTATACACTAAAACTTCGCACAGGTGCCGGGTGGCCGCGATACAAACATACCTAGTCTAGAATACTTGAGAACTTTCCCTAATCTTCGCATACATGCCTAGAGGGATGCGATACGAACAATTACGATACATGACTTAATGAACGAACACAAGGCTTACCATACTATTACATATACCGAACTATAAACTGTGAACTCGCTCAACTAGTTGTTGATCCTCTGTTACATGCCTTGCAGGTCGTTAGATACATGGAGCTTGCACAGGGAGGAGCTGGTCGTTGCGGGCTTGGATCGTGATTGTTTGTTGAACACTTTATGACATTACATACTTATTTATATTGGGTTTTACTTATACGCTTCCGCTAAACAGTGATAACTTACTTATGTTTTGGAAACACCTTTCATATGGATTTGGTTTGGGATAATTGTTATTACTTTAACTATATACATTGTTCTATATGATTGGTGGCTTGATCCTGGTCAGTCACGCTCCCAAGCGGTGATACTCCGCGTGTGGATTTTTGGGGGTGTGACAGTAACCGCATGCTAAATTTCGGGACGAAATTTCTTTCAAGTTGGGGATAATGTGACAACTCGAGTTTCCACGATTCCTATTTCGCATTTATTGCACGTTCATTTATTGTTTAGTTGTTTATTTGCACAATTAGTTTGCTGTGAAACTGTAACGTTTTGGATACAATGAAGTGTATCGTGTGATTTTGCATGGTTATGTGTTAATTGTGAAAGACTTGTCAAATGCATAAACTTGGTGGTGAAACTGTGAAATTGTTTGAGATGGTGCACTATTGTAAAATATAATAAGAAAGGGTGTAAAGAGTTATTAGTGAAATTCTAGAGATTCTTAACCCTAATCCCTTTCACTAATCATTACACAAAACAAAACACGTATTTGCAATCCTCTGATCTTCTCTGGCAATCATCATTTCCATCACAAGCACAAGTCTCCTGCATCAATCTTAATCTTGCAATCTAGCTAGAATCAATTCAAGGTAATTGTTTATTGATTGTTTGATTGTATCAATTCTTGATTATTGTAATACTTGTAAACCCTAGCTTTCATATGATGGTTCTGCGCTTTAATGTGATGATGATTATTGTGATTATGATGATTGACTAATTGTATAATCGATTGCTTGATGATTTTGATGCATGATATGAAGAAATATTGATTGTTGTGTTGATTCTGCATTGAGAAAGTATGAATTAAGGTTTTTGATCGTATGAATGTTGAAGTGTAACTATTGTGATGCTGTGAATTGTCTTGGAAAATTACGTATGTTGTTAGTCCGTGGATTAGGTCAGAGTTTTAATGCATATGTTTGTCAAAGTTTCGTAACCATGAACAATTGTCTGAGTTTTATAATAACACAATGATGTCCGACCTTTGTAAAGCTTTGTATCCGTGTTTTTTTTGCACATTGAACACATGTCCGACCTTTAATTGTATGTGAAAGTGTCCGAGTTTCTTAGTGTTGTGATGTTGTCCGAGTTTCTTGATCATGTGTTGTCCGAGTTTTGGCAATGGGACATATGGTCCGAGTTTTGGCAAAGGTCAAGGGGTCCGACTTTTAAACCCCCACTTTATGTCCGACCTTTAATGGCACCACAAAGGTCCGAGTTTCATGCTAGGGACCTTTGGTCCGACTTTTGAACAGGGGAAACCCCCCCCCCCCACACTTGCTGTCTGACTTTGTGTATGATTAATATGAGGCCATGAGTGTGTGCTATATAATGTTGAATCTGTTAAGATGTGTATGTCAATTGGTTAAGTCACTAACTCCGTTAAACTTGTGAAGTTTATTAAAGCTGCTAAATGTACTAAGTATCTTAACGGTGGCAATTAGGTTAATATCCACGTTAGACTAAACTGTGAAATCAAAGACGTGACGCATGAATTATGTGAATACGAGTAACTGTTTACGTGATGTATGATTCTATATATATAATCGTATGATACTGAATGCAACTGTATGATCTTGCATGTATGAATCATTCTATGTGATATCATCCTGTACACAATAAGCACACAAAACACAGTTGCTTGGATATCAATGACTTGCAAACCCTAATTGGATGCAAACACTTACATCGTATCATGTGCAATGAATCCTAGGTCGTGTGTAACGGACTTAGACATTTAATAAACCCTAGAAGCAATAACATACCGAGCAAACCAAGGTGAGTTCACACAGCCAAGGCATGGGATTCCCGGGTTGGGAATTGGGTTGGAAAGGTTTGAATTCGATAATTACTCATACTTACACTATTGCTAGACTATATACCATCGTCCTTAGGTTAGTCAGGACACTTACGTAAAACCTACGTAAAGTAGTGTCTACCACTGTCTCCCGGGTCGGGAGGACACTTACGTAAAACCTACGTAAACTCATGCCTACTACTGTCTTCCGGGTCGGAAGGACACTTACGTAAAACCTACGTAAACCCCACGCGTACCACTGTCCTCGGGGAAGGGCACTCACGTAAAACCTACGTGACCTTGTACGTATTCCTGTTCTCGAATTAAGAAGAACACATGGTTACAATAGTCTAGTAAGGATAAACATGGGAAGCCCCCATCAGTAATAAATATAATCACGGGAAACCCCCCCCCCACTAATAGTACATACATACGTGGGAAGCCCCCACCAAATGAACATACGTATTACTGCTACGTACTTACTTTCTGTGAACTCGCTCAACTAGTTGTTGATCCTCTGTTACATGCCTTGCAGGTCGTTAGATATATGGAGCTTGCACAGGGAGGAGCAGGTCGTTGTGGAGCATGGGTCGTGGATGCCATGTTAAAACATTTAAACATTTGAACTATGATATATTTTGGGTTTTCATACTTATGCTTCCGCTACACCTGATACTATAATTATGTTTTGAACACCTATCGTATTGAATGATTGGTTTGCATTTATTTTACTTGATATTAATTACATGTTCAATATGATTGGTGGCTTGATCCTGGTCAGTCACGCTCCCAAGCGGTGATATTCCGCAGGTGGATTTTGGGGGTGTGACAAAAAAGTCCCGTCTAAACTACGTGCCAAAAAACTCCTATAAGAGAGGGGTATATACACAATGAAATTAATCAGACCCAGAAAAACACAAAACGCCATATCCTCTAGAGACCACTCCCTTTAAAACGCCACAGATGTCAAAGCTTTCACTGAAATGGATCCTTTTTCTGAGGAGATTAACTCAATGATATTTTGTTGGATGAGATGGACAAATATTCAAGAAAAAGAGACTGATGACAGTGATATGCCATCATGTGAGCTTTGTTCTTGATGATTATAGGCATGGAAGAAAGGGTTCAACCAAAGTATAAAAATGCTATTTTGGACTCCATTATTACAAATAACATCAAGCAAGAGTTGATCTTCAATGACATGCCACCAAACAAGAATATCACACTAAAAAACAGGATGCCACTAAGCAGCTTCTTCTGAAAAAGACGGGGTTTATGTAGGAAAGTTGGCATCTAGCTAAAGTAATCAAAAAAAGGTTCAAAACGCCAAAACAAATTCAAGAAGATAGAGGCTGATGACAGTGAAGATTCGGAAGAGAAATTAGATTACCATTTTTTATTATTTTTGTTTTCATTTTATATTGTTTTGAAATCAAGTTATATGTTGATTTGTTATCTTATTCTCTATAAATAAAATACATTATTAAATAAAACGCCAAAAACTACAAACACCAAAACCCTAGAAGTATGAAAACTGGGAGAACAACTGCTGGCAAAACACCTTGTAAAGGGTATTAAACGCCAAAAAATCCACTAAACGCCAAAAAAAAATTGGTCTTCTTGTAATCTTATGCAAATAATAGTGACTCGTAGTGAATTATTATACAAAAAGCCATAAACGCCAAAAAAATTAACCAGAAAACGGTATAACGCCAAAAAATTTATTTATGTGACACTAAAAAAAATTAATTCAATGCCAAAAAGTTTAAAAAATACAATTAACGCCATAAAATATTATACCGTGTTGGGAAATAAAAAGAAGAAAGAAAAGACAAGAAAGCCCCTCCGCCCTTCTCTATGCCGCGGGACACGTGTTGGGTCAGGATGCGTTCTCACCTGTTAGTGCATACATCTGTCGACTTCGTCTTGTATCGAGTCTTAGTCTTAGAATGTTAGATTAGGGCACATTGTACGAGATTTCCCGACATGTCCGTATGTGGGAAACCACTATGTTCATATGTGGGAAACTACTATGTTCGTATATGGGAAACTACTATGTTCGTATGTGGGAAACTACTAGTTCCGCTTATATGGACATGAGTAGTTCCGCTTATATGTACGTGTACATAAAAGCGAAAACACCTACATTATAAATACCACATGAGCGAAATCATTTGTAACGTTCTTAGTTTTCCATACCGAGGTGCTGCCGGTGTGAGATTTGGTTGTAAACGCTGTTATATCAATCAAAATTGTGATTTAAGTGAAGATCTAGTTGTTTCTACGTCAGGTACTTGTTTTCCGCACCTGTATCTGATCAAAACTCCTCTGATAGACTCGTTCGGGTCAGAATTCGATCCTACAAGTGGTATCAGAGCTTCAGGAGGAGGAGTTCTACAGAGATTTGCTGGATATCATCAAAAATTCTTACTTCTACACATTCTTTCTTCATCAGAATGAGATTTTACGGTCGAAATTCGCTCAAAATTTCACCGATTGTGTGTTATTGATCATTGTCAAATCCCTGAAAGTTTGAGCTTAAAATTCACACTAAAAATGGTCCAAAATACCATCCGAATAGGTTTCGCTTTTTTGAACATTCATGAGGTTTCACTCTTGTGAACATAGGAGTTTCGCTCATACGGACATTCAAGATACAAGTTTCGCTCATTTGACAACGGGTTTCGCTTATATGTCACCTCTAAGTGAGTAGTTTCGCTCCAAAGGACCTCCAAGAGAAATAGTTCCGCTTTTGTGTCAACCCAAGACTTAGGTTCCATTTTTGTGTCCACTCCTGGTTCCGCTCGTGTGTACACTCCTGGTTTCGCTCTTGTATACACACCTAGTTTCGCTCATAAGGCAAATAAAGGTCCAATTACAATCGTATATAGTTGATTGTTGTCAGTCCTTCACACGGCCCAATCCAAGAACTTCAGTGGCCCAATCACATTTCTTTGAGTATTGAAGTTGTCGGCATAGCATTTAAGTCAACAGATACAATTAATCAGTTCAGTCAAATAAAGGATAAAAATTGTCAGTCACATTTAATTAGAAAGTCTTGATATAAATGTTTGCATGTGAAAAATATTGAAGGGATAGTCAGACATCATGTGTATACAAGGATCTCGGCCCTATCAAACTCATTTAAATGGATGGCCCAATTGGATTTGTTTGAAACAATTAGTTTTGTCGGCCCATGTGATTACACTTGAACTTGTCGGTTTAGTGAACTTTAGGCCCAATAGAAGTATGCTGTGATTTTAAAGTGTCTGCCATTAAAAATTCAATATACATTTCTCGAGTCATATAAAAGGTCAAATCATAGTTAATACACTCTTAAAATTGTCAGCCAAATATCTTTTGATGTTATAAGCTTGCATGTGTGATCATTGTTTGTCAAGCTTTTATGTTTGCATGTGAAAAGTTTATCGGCCAAATCATAGTATATTAGCAGTTATAGTTGTCAGTCTAGTGGTTTTTGCGGCCCAATGAAAAGTGTGTGGTAAATTGTTGTTGTCGGCCCATGTGTTGTTAAAGGTAATCAAATCATTTTTGTCGTAAATTGATTACATTCAATTGCTCAGTTCACATCAAAAGTTCAATTGAAAGATCATATCAAATCAGTTCACAAGAGAGGTGGTTCAGTCCGTTTGATTTCAAACTCGTTCAAGGTCGTGTGTTTTAGCCAGGTCATTGGAAAAGGTCGTTTGATTTTGATCCGGGTCATAGCAGTCCGCACAGTTTGTCAACCTCCAGTTCGCATAGTTTGTCAATCTTCAGTCCGCACAGAATATTCATCAATTCGAGTGATTCAGTTCACACAGAGTATCAGTTTGATTCAGTTGTTTTGATAAGTGTTTAAACTGATTGTGTTTTGTTTGTTTGTGTGTTGTCAGGTGTTACAGGTGTATTACGTGGTGAACCAGTTAGTTTGAAAGCTTCTTTGAAAAATTCTTTGATATCAAAACATGGATTCTGAATTCTACAACGCGTTTGCTACAACCCCGACTAGTCCATCCGATATTACTAAAACCATGTCAATGGAAACTGAAACCGGAACAATGCAAAAACCTCCGAAACTTATGGGAATTGAGGATTATCACGGATGGAAGAAACGGTTTGAGAATTGGGTTCAGGCGAATCATCTAAAAGCTTGGGAAAGCATTGAAACTGAATATGAGAGGCCAAAGAATTCAGTGGGAGTCGGTAAAATCATTTCAGAACGGAGCAAGAAAGAGAGAGTTACAAAGCAGAAAAGATGATGATCAATTTGTTACAACAAGCTGTTAAAGAAGATATTTTTGTGTTGCTTCAACATGATGAAAATGCTTATTCTATATGGGAAGCTCTTAGAAAGAAAGTTGAGGGAAGTACTGAAATGCTACAAAGTAAAGCAGCTTTGTTGAAAAAGGAGTTTGAACTGTTTACGTGCATGCCTGGTGAAACAACAAAGACTCTTATTGAAAGATACTGTCATCTCGTACACACCATGTCACAGTTAATTCAGGTGCGCTGGCATTTCTGCTAAGAAAGAGGCACCCGTTAATTTCTTAACAGACCCGTTGGAAGGGAGATCTACCCTTCGACCAGCTGACATTCTGGTCTTTGGATGGGTAGGAGGAAAACACGCATGTGTGGATCTAACAGGGGTTTCTCCGCTTGTGGGCTTAGGGAGTAGTGCTTTCACAGTGGGTCAGGCTACTTTAAAGGCTGCTTCGGGTACGGTGATCAAGCATGAGAAAGCATGCCTTGCCAACCAGCACGTATTTATCCCATTTGCTTTTGATACTTTTGGTTTTCTGGCGCCAGAGGCTGTGGACCTACTTAGTCGAGTTCAAAGGGTCATGCATAGTAATGTTATGACCCCGAGATCTATGGACGTAGTTTTTAAAAGGCTTAGTTTTGCTATTCAAAAAGAGCGGCGCAGCTTGTAGCCCGTTTACCAACTATCTCGATGTAAATTATTATTCTTTAAAAGAATATAAACATTACTAATTTTAGATTGTAAAATGTCACAGTTGAAGATTACTAAAACTCCAGCAGAATGGGCTGAAAAACTTGCTGATGCGTTACCGCAACAGGAATGGGGTACATATCTGATGATATTGAAGAATTCCGGACAGTTTAGCAGGTTATCGATTGCACAGTTTATAGAGAAGTTGGAGGCACAGGATCTGGAGCAGCAGAAAATTGCTAGAATGAACAGTTCTACTCATCAACAAGATATTAAATTGTACTATAAAGGAAATGTTCAAACTGCTGAAGCAAGTCCAAAGATACAAACTGTGACAACCCTCACCAAACCAGGTATCCGTACGAATTAATTAGTATTTAATTACTGCTCAATTACTGTGCTTGCTTACAGTGGTAAATAAACTTCTACATGATTTCTGAAATATGTATAACCATGCCTCATACTCTAATTGTTGTTACCCTATTATTAACATGCAGAACTTTAGTGATAACCTTGATGCACAAAAGCACAGTTGCACAATGAACGGATAACCCATTTAACATGCTGGTATAGCCAGCATCAGGCAGACACTGCCTCTAAGGCCTGTATGAGCCAGAGATAGTTTACTACACTAGTAGAGAGTGTAGGGATAAGAGGGTTGTAGAACTGCGTCACTAGGTGATAATTATAGTGACCGGATGTGCCTAAAACGTACTTTAAGTACAAAATTCAGCACTTTAAATTAAATTCAGCATTTAGCTAACTAATAAAGTGCCAAAACATGAGGAAAATATTACTAGACACTTTCCAAAGTGTCGGGAATAAGTTGTGTCACTAAATATGATATTAACGACACTTTAAATAATTATTTAGCGCTTTAACGGACTAGTATCCAACCGAACAACCGGACTTAACCCGGGACATAAAATTATTGACAATGACATTGTTTTCTTTTTTTTCTGAGCCAGTTAGGGTCCCCGGATACCCTAACACCCGCTATAATTACTACACACTATTACACTAAAATTAAATCCCCAACTAAACTAATTATAACTTAACTAATTAATTGAAAACTAACCAAATAAGCCCCCCCCCCCCCGTCTCAACGATCGTTCTCCCCATTAGGGGACACACCTCCTTACATTTTAACTATTTTATTTGTTGGCCTAATATCTACACTACATGGTAACCAACGGTTAATGGGGAGGATGAGTTATTATATTTACATGCAAGATCAAGATTTCACTTACTTTACACACTTAGCAAAATTGCATTCTTTTCCCTTCCTTGATACATTATGCCGAAACCATAGCCACACCCACTACCACTTTTCAAATTTGATATTGCATTTTATTTACACACAAAGGAAAAGGGTCACGCATAAGGAAGCCCGGTGTTCACGGAATCGCAAGGACCTCACCTCAACACTTTTAACCACCCGCTTTTCGACTAGTTTCGTCCCTAACCTCGAGCTAGTAGTAAGTGACTGTAAACACCCTATTATTCATATCTAAAGTGGTTAATATGAAGTTTGTCGGTTAAAAGTCATAAACACTAAAAGTCTAATCTAAAAGTCTAGTAAAAGTGGGGAACAAAGTGGTTAATGGATGAATATTAGTGTAAAACCTTTGAAACTAGTTTTGTTATGATTATTTAGTGTTGTTTTATGCTAGTGTTAGTTCGGATCATCATCTAACCCGACTAAGTCATGTTCATGGAACATGACCTAGTGTATGTTAAAGTGTGAAAAGTGGTTAGATGAAGAACACTACTACTTATAACCATGAACTTGTGTAAAAATAATTTTTCTTATAAAATGGAGTTCTAAACTAGTAGATCTACGAATCTACAAGTGGTATTTTCAAAGGACCAAGTGTCAAAAGAAATCATATTTTAAAGCCGGATCTTTCCTAAACAAAGGTGATTTTTTTGTGAACACACACGTGCATAGACACTTGTGTAACAAAGAGTTTTAACAAAGAATTATTTTTTTTTTTTTTGTAATTTATGACAAAAGTTGTAAAAATGTATCTTCTTTAAAAACAAGTTTCTCAAAGAAACCAAGTTTATTTATAAAAGATCTACTAAAAATATGGGAAAGTTACTATATATTTTGCACAAACCACAAGTTCATATGTTTTGCGATTTATATCTATTTTGACTAGTTTGATGGTTTGAATATTGTTTATTGTTGATTGAGAAAATAGTTGGTTTGAATTTTAAAAGAAAATGATACGCTTGAAAGCGTGGCCACCTCCAGTTACAGGGGAAAACTCTGGCGAAATTTTTCCAAAAATCTAACACTTGGAAATATTTTATCACAAGTGTTCTGGATATTTTTTTTTACTTGTTTTCAAAATATAAATTTCGCCACGATTTTTATTACAATATAAGCAAGAGTCGGAGGTGGGATTTTCACAAAATAAAACTTGATAAATATATATTTAGCATATATTTTTCATAACAACACTTGTGTAAATTTTTATGATTATTTTGTGAACTATACAAATATTATTTTTAAGGTAAAAATAATATTACCGAATATTAACGATTCCAAAAATAATACGAACGCCTTCACAATAAATAATAAGTTACAACGGTATTATTAATACCACCCGAACTTTAAACGTAACTTACGCATTTCGGAAAAATACTAGCGAACGCGTATATTGACAAGAGTATTATTTTGGGGAAAAATTATAAGTATTAAAATATAATATTTTTGGGAAAAATATTTATATTTTGGAAGTAAAGTATTTCTGATTAATAAAATAAAATATATTTTATTAAGTGAGACTTAATAATATACTACGAAAATTCACGAACGCACATGTATTAAATCCCCCATCCTTGGGAAGGAAAATATTTTGCAAAGTGTAATTACGAAATAGTTGTCTAACTATTTCCCAAAGACATTAAACCTTAAGCTAAGGCACGACCGTCCGTCTAATAGAAGTTAGTACGTGTAGGTCGTCGAACAGCAAATTGATCAGGAGATTTTCTTGATAGAGACGCACCACTGTGAGTTCATGTCCCCCTTTTCTCTTAACTGTTTTCAGTTTTCTAAACTGCGGGGGTGAAATACATGTTACTATGATTACAGGTAATTTTTACATGGTATGGTTAGCGTAAGGAGGGTTACTACTTAGATCATGTGAGTGGGTAGGCGCAACTTGAGGCCATTAATCCTCATTGTAGGACCGAGGGACAGTAGCGGTAGATCTATTTGGGTGTAGCGAGCCCAGCCCCAGGCCCAGCATAACGGACCTCGGGGTGACTTTGTACCCAACGCCAAATCCGCTAGGTTTGAGTCTTCCTACTTGCACTTCACATATATCAATGGCCTTGCAAACCATTGGTGATCTCTTTTTCCTTATTTGCTACATACCAGGATTTTTATACTTATAAAGGTTTTACTTACTCACTACGCATGAACTTGCTCAACAATTTTTGTTGATTTTTCCAACTTACATGTATTTCAGGTAATTAAGGATCTGGCATGGTATGCTACGTTTTTTTTCACGCTGCATAAAAGAAAGAAGGTCATCCAAGTTTAGGGGTCGTGGCTCTTGCCTGGACGAGCCACAGTTCTTAAACTACGTCTGCTTTATGGTTATAAATTCTGAACAATGTTTTTAAGTTATTAGGTTGTAAACTTCTGTTGCATGTGTCAACGCTTCTAGACAATGTTGTGTTACTTATGTTTTAAAACTTAAATCAATGGATGATCTTGCATGGTTTTATTTTCATATAGCTTTGTTATGATTAAGCTACGGTATTAAGAAGTCACACCAAATTAACCACGCTTCCGCAAAGCCAGGGTGTGATAACTTGGTATCAGAGCTCTGATCATAGCGAACTAGGATTCCTTCTCGAGTCTAGACTATGATCACTACGGCTCTCACGAAAACATTTTTACACTGCATACCACTTAAGTCCAGATCCAAAACGTTTTTACAAACGTATGTTGAGCACATTTTATTTATTATTTATAGGCTCAGTCTGCGAGGCTGAGGCTCGGTCTGGGATGCCGAGGCTCGGTCTGGGAGACCGAGGTAGTTGTCTAGTGGAACTAGGGAGTCAGTCTGAGAGGCTGGGAGAATTGGCTAGTGGGACTAGGAAGAGCAGTCTGAGAGGCTGGGAGAATTGGCTAGTGGGACAAGGAAGAGTAGTCTGGGAGGCTGGGAGGCTAGTGGGACTAGGAAGATCAGTCTGGGAGGCTAGTGGGACTAGGAGAACTATTTGATTGCTTAATTGGTGACTAATGTGTTTATCTGATTGTATGATTGATTATTTGTGCATATTTGTGTTTATGATACAGACACCATGGATTCATCAGGCACTGATGAGTCGGACACTACGGGCCCTATGCCCATCGTATCAGACGACCGAGTATCATCGGAGCATGAGGTGCACACTTCAGATGTTACCAGCACGGATGGGGATGATTTCCAGCCATTCGCGCTACCCAATGTTGCCGCCGAGCCCGCTGATGGCCCTTTTGCCGGGGATTTGCCGCTCGTAGAGATCCCTGCCCCTATACCTCTTGCCGCTTATCCTGTTCTTGATATTCTCCTTGACATCGACGCTGATGACGACGTCGATTTATTTGACGACGAGCCAATGGAGGATGATGTGGAGGGCGAGGCCCTTATAGCTGACGGTGGTCTTTTGCTGCTCGCAGATGCTCCTGCTGAGGAGTCACCTGCTCATTCACCCGTCCCAGACTCTTTCGAGTCTGTGGCCTCTGCACCGTCGCACACTCAGGGTGCGCAGCACTATTCTCATGATTCAGATCCCGATAGGGCATCATCTGCTGCCCCTGCCCCGAGCTTCGCCTTCGATCACGACATTGATGAGGGTTCTGACCATGTCTTTCCGCTTGGGTTTGACCCAGACCAGAAGATTGAGTTTATACACCTGGATCAGCCCATGGAGGATCCGGTTGACCCAGTTGACCCTGTTGACCCTGCGTTTGCTGACCACGCAGACTTTGAGATGGAGTTCGATGACCCAGAGCCTGCCGTCGCCCCCGAGCCGGTAGCCGGTCCTGACCCTGTGTCTGAGCATGACCTTATTCATGCTGACATACCCATTATTGACCCTGTGATTGCTGATCTACCCGTTGATGATCACCCTGTTGATGCTCCACTATTGGAGGGTGACATGTTGTTGCTGCTGCTCAGGCTGATGCCCCTCTCATCGCTGATGTACCCGCTGACCCTATTGTTGCACCCCTTCCTGACCCTGTGCCTGCGCAGTTCGATCGTGCACTTTTTGAGGCCCATGTTGACCCACGAGATGCGCACACCCAGAATGGGTGGATTGATGCTGATGATGAGCTCCCACCTTTTCCCCCACATACCACCGATGCATGTCACATGGATTTCCCTTTTTCGTTCGCTTAGTACACACCTCCAGCACGACCTGGAGAGGGTTCCTCGACTCATCCCTTTGGTCATGTGCCGACACCTGTCCCAGTTATACCACAGTTTTCTTCTGTTGTTCCCCCTGTTCCACCATTTTCTGTGCCACCTTTTGCTCTAGCTAGTGAGCCATTTCTTTGGACGTCACCACCTATCATGCCACCGTCCGATCTCTACCATCCTTTTCATATGGGGTATTCTATTGAGGACATTCTTATGTCATTTGTTGTCCAGCAGGAGGCACTCACGCGGCGCATACAGGAGCTCGAGAGAGCACAACCACCGCCATGCCAGTGTCAGGGTCAGACTCACCCTGCTATTTCGCAGCCCCCTCGACCGTTGTTACGTGACTCTGCTGCACGCCTTTGGGCACTAGAGTAGCAGATTGCTTCCTTGTTGCGTTCTCAGAGAGCCATGGAGGAGGATTGGCTCCATTTGCGTCGTTTGTTCTATTCCCATTTTCCCCCTCCTCCACCGCCATCAGTGTAGGGCTATCTTGTACAGCACGGGTGGACTTTGGTGAGAAGATGGCGATTGCTCTGACTGCACAGCTTTTTGGAGACTGCACACTGATCCTGACTTTTGTTGTTATGTATATGGGATGTATTGACACTGATTTGATATTTTTGGACTGGGGTGATGTAGCCCTTAGTCGCTGATGTTGTATGTTACAGTTATGTACTTGTACACTTTACCATATGGTCTCGATTTATGGAAATGCAATCGCAGTATTCTCATCATATGTGATGTTTTGATTGATTATTTATGTTTTATAACATGGGATGTTGTGTGATTGATATAACATGGGATGTTGTGTGATTGATATAATTGTAACATGGGATGTTATGCGATTGGTCTATCTATAACATGAGATGTTATGTACTATTACTATCATTATATACGTACACTTTACTATGACCTAACCTACGTGAAACTTCTTTTAGAAGATGCCACCAAGACGCGAAATGCGCATGCCCACCTCGGAGGCAGAACTTCAAGAGATAATTGCTGCAGCTATAGCACAGCACGAGGCCCTACGCTCCGAACCTAGCAGAGGTACCTCAGAAAATAACGGTTATCCCTACTGGCACTTCCTCAACTACATGCCTCCGAAGTTCGACGGCACTGGAGGTGCCATAGCTTTTGTGAAATGGATTGAAAGTATGGATTCCATCTTTCGAATGAGTAGTTGTACGCCAGAACAACAAGTCCCATACGTTTCTGAGTTGTTTCAAGATGGAGCTCGACTATGGTGGAACCTTCAGGTTCAAATAAAGGGCGAAACCGCAGCATATGCATTATCATGGGATGAACTGAAGGGAATGATGCATAAGAAGTATTGCTCCCAAGCAGAAACCCAGAAGTTGGAAGGGGAATTCCAGAGCCTGATGATGGAAGGTCTAAAAATGTTGGGATACATGCAAAGACTTCATGACTTGGCACGAGTTATTCCATACTTCGCGGAACCAGAAATGAGGAAATTGGGACAGTTCATTTGGGAGCTGGCACCACAAGTCTTGAGCTTGATGACAGCATCTACGCCACCAACAACTATTGCTGCAAGCAAGATGGGTTTGGCACTCGTTACAGAAGCAATTAGACTAGAAAAACTTGCAAACCCCGACAAGAAGAAGGAAACTCCAGGGGAGACATCCGAGAAGAACAAAAGAAAGCTCAGTGAATTTCAAGGAGGTAATCGGGCAAATAACAAGAACAATGCCAAAAAGGAAAGGGGGTACAGGGGTAAACTACCTAAGTGCGAAGAATGCCCGCGCCATCATATCGGGGCATGCAAAAATGGAAAGTGTGATAACTGTGGCAGGGTGGAACACTACAAGGAGGAGTGTTACCGCCGGAAGAAACGTGGAAATCAAGGTCAAGATGGTAGTGGAGAACACGAAGTAAACAACGACCACAGTAACTATCAGGACGGAAGTGGAGATATGGGGCACCTTGGGAAGGATTGCCCAAGGGAGGTTAACCAAGACCATGAAGGAGCATCCAACACCGGAGCTAGTGAAGCATGCCAGGATACAGATATGGTCGCTGGTACGTTCTTTATCAACCCAAAATTTTGCATCCACGTTATTTGATAACAGTGTCGACCATAGCCTCGCATCTCATGAATTTAGGAATATACTTAGTGTAGTAGAAAGTAAGTTAGACGACCCACTCTTAATGAGGCTGGTTAATAAACGACCTCGACGTAGTAACTAGGATGAACCCGCGGTCGAGCAACCAAGCGGAGAATCGTTATCCGCATCCCGGAGTCGAGCGACGAAGCAAGATACGCCTCTACGAACTACAAATTACTTGAAGGCATGGAGGATGTTGCGTAGAGAATATGTTGTTTCTTGGCCCATGTCGGGGACAGGAGGAGCCGAAGAACTAAGCATGAAGATCTTCTTATTACAAGGAATGCCCTAAGGTCTTCCCCCAGGATTTGCCAGAATGTTCTCTCCCACGGCTAATCCCGTTCACGTCAGATAAATTCCCGACGTCGCACCTGCAAACAATACCCCTCAACGACTTACATCTTCGGGAATGCAAGGATTGACAGTGAAGTTTCAGAAGTTGATGGAGAAGGAAGATAACAGACCAAAAATCCCCTATTGGGTAACCCTATATCTGCTCGCCAAAAAGAAGGATGATGATTTTCAAGTAAACGTCAGCTACCAGGAGCGAACGAGCTAACCCACCAGAGTCAGTGACTCTTGCTAAAAATTTGCGGATCTCTTACACAACTGACTATGATGACCCAACTACTACTACACGGCTGATCGACGATCGAACATCGTTAGCGGAGAAATTCAGGGAATATGCCAGGATGAAATTGTGGGACAATGATTGTGCTTAGACATAAACAAAATGCTGCTTCCTACACAATGTATAAAACAGATCCACACGAGATGCGGAATCCGGAGAAACTAGAAGCCCTACATCTAGGAACCATATATGTCAACTCAATCAAACATCATTAACTTGACCAACGTGTCATTGCAATTAACGAAACCGAAAGTACTTAAATTTTCTTCCGTTGAAATCTTCACTTTCACTTCTAACGAGTAGATAATTGCATTTCTACTCCCCTCAAGTAGTTGCATCACGTTGTTTTCCTTCGCTGAGAGCGAACACACGCTTGCTTCGTATACTTGGTCACTTCTCTCTTTTGGTAGAAGCGCATCGTTTCATCACCTGAAAACTTATGTATAACCCATGCACCGTTTGCTACGCGTGCGGTTTCATTTCGAATAAACGCTCCATTAAAGTTCAGATATTACGTTGCCAAAGCTAATTACTAGTTTGTGATTCGAATGACCTACATTTTTGTCATTGTTGACTCTTTTGTTATCAAGTCAACACACTTTTTGAAACCACCTTCTTTCAAGTTACATGTTTGCTATCATGCCAAGATATGTACGTGTATTGTTGGGTTACGTTGAAACTAAGTTCAACTGCTTGAACTTATCCAGTTCACATGTTTGATTTGAGACGCCATATGATGTATTGAGAGCATCATATTCTAATACTTTGACTTAGATTCTTTTGTTTCGAGACATAGTAGACTTTTTTGTTCTATGGCTCCAATAAATCGTTGATAGATTTTGATACCTTGCAGTGATGCTTTCACAGAATTGAAGCTTGCGCTTATCTGACTACTCACTTCGTACACGGATTTAATTGATTATTTGACAACTTGCCCTAAATCCGTTTTGATTATCACAATTTAATCACTCTCAACACACTTGCGTGCTGAGTCAAAGGTACATAAATTCATATCATGGTGTACCTCCTAACGATTCTTTCGTTATCAATCAAACGCCTTGCAGTACTTAGTTTCATCTTCCGGCTTGTTTCGGTACACCTTCATCTGGTCTCAAACTCGGTGAATTTGTTCAGTCACCGCTATTATGGAATCATGTCGTTGCGATACCTTGTGGTGGCATTACAAACTTGCAGCTTGTGCTAATCATAGTCAACCGTTTACACCAAACTGCATATCTTCTCGTTTGACCTGCCATTTAAACATTTCCGATGCAACTACAAATCAAAGCAAGAATACACCAGATTCGTTGTATTCATTCGGTGTATTCTCGCAGTTCAAAATGTTCAATGCACTGAACCTTGCCACTCGTCTACTTGGGAGTTGACAGATCAATTTACCATTTCATTTGAGTTGTTGATTTTTGAATTCATATAGCGGGCGCTCTGTTTCGTGAAAACTCGCTTGGATACTGCGATCGATCATTTGAGGATCTTATTAGTTGAACCTCCTCTCTTGTGGACCCCCTGCTAGCTGGTTTACACTAGGCTATACGTCAAGTACGTTTTGTACCTCTGACACCAACCGCTATGAGCACACACTTTTTAACCCTAGGGTACGGGTTGTTATATATTCTTGGACTCACCAAGTGTGAGTAAGGTTTGATTCGGTTTAATAATTATCTACCTTGATGTTAATTATATGCATACATGTGTGACGTAACCATAAGGAGTTAAGGTAGTACAAATTTCGAGGACGAAATTTCTTTAACGGGGGGAGAATGTGACAACCCTCACCAAACCAGGTATCCATACGAATTAATTAGTATTTAATTACTGCTCAATTACTGTGCTTGCTTACAGTGGTAAATAAACTTCTACATGATTTCTGAAATATGTATAACCATGCCTCATACTCTAATTGCCGTTACCCTATTATTTACATGCAGAACTTTAGTGACAACCTTGATGCACAAAAGCACAGTTGCACAATGAACGGATAACCCATTTAACATGCTGGTATAGCCAGCATCAGGCAGACACTGCCTCTAAGGCCTGTATGAGCCAGAGATAGTTTACTACACTAGTAGAGAGTGTAGGGATAAGAGGGTTGTAGAACTGCGTCACTAGGTGATAATTATAGTGACCGGATGTGCCTAAAACGTACTTTAAGTACAAAATTCAGCACTTTAACAAAAAAATTCAGCATTTAGCTAACTAATAAAGTGCCAAAACATGAGGAAAATATTACTAGACACTTTCCAAAGTGTCGGGAATAAGTTGTGTCACTAAAAATGATATTAACGACACTTTAAATAATTATTTAGCGCTTTAACGGACTAGTATCTAACCGAACAATCGGACTTAACCCGGGACATAAAATTATTGACAATGACTGTTAGTGCATAAATGTTTATCGCCTTCGTCAATCCGAGTCGTAGCGAGAAACCGAGAAATCAAGTCTTACTGTAATATTTAGATAGAATTAGTAAGGTGGCATTTTGGTAATTAATGAGAAATCTCATTAATTCCAAGGCCTATAAATAGGAGCCTTAGATTTAATGTTTAAGACTTTTGGCTCCATTTGTGATTTTGGTGATTCAAGTTTAGAGAGAGAAAGTCTAGAGAGAGAAAGTCTCTCTACACGTGATTTTTGCTTGTACACGTCATCTTCATCAATAAAATCACGGTTCTAGTACGTTATTGTGTGTTCGGTCACGCACGTTCACGGATTCCGCACGTCGAACGTTCATTACGCAATCAAACGGCGTCAAACCGGTCCTACAAGTGGTATCAGAGCTAGGAGCTCGATTGCATGATCAAACGCATTGATTCGTACCAGATTTCACCCATTTCAGATCTGAATTGCATCATATCTTCATCTTCTACTCCTTCTTTCACGTTTTTTTTCTGAAAATCGTCAAATTGAAAGGGTTTTTACGGTCCAAAGTGTCTGAATTTTTGATATGTTGTGCGAAAACATCTGATTTACAACCCTACCAAGTTTCAGATTCAAAATCCTAGCCGATTAGGAGAAATTCGAGTTTTTAGGTCCGAAGTTCGTTTAAATCAGCGAGAGTCCGTTTGAAATTGACTCATTCCATTTGAACAAGCACCATTCCGTTTGAAAATAGCCTATTTCGTTTGAAATTGGCCTCTGTCGTTTGAAATTGGTAACCATGTCTTTTGAACGATACCATTCCGTTTGAAAAGACCAAACTATCGTTTGAAATTGACACATTCCGTTTGAAATTGGTTCCCGTTTGTCCTGACCGTTTGAAGGTGTGACCGTTTGAGAGTGTGACTGTTTGAAATTGGTTCAGTTGATCACGTGATTAAAGTTGGACAGTTCAATCAAAGTGTTTGCACTGCTCGATTTCATAAATGTGAATGTGATTGTGTTGGCTCAAGATAAAGGTTGTCGGTTCATGTATTTGCACTGCTCGAGGATTACATGTGAAAACAAATCGGTGTACATGTGACTAAAGTGAACGGCTAAATCACATTTTCATATTGATCAGATCATACATTGAGCGGCCCTATAGAATTAGAAAGATATTAAAAGTTGTCGACCTCTAGTGATCAATCCATGTGCTGAATTTTGAGGCCCAATCAAAGTAGATCATTAATTCAAATAAAGTTAGGCGGCCCAATGAGAAAAAGTTGAACATCACAATTGTCGGCCATTAATTCAAGTGAAACAAGTTGTACATTTTTTTTAAAAAAAATTATCTGCCATTTCTTTTTGAGGCCCAATCATCATACACCGCCCCATTATAACGTGACGGCCTAATCAAAAATTAAAACAAGTAAAGTCTTCGGTCACTTTTAAGATACATTGAATCAGTTTTATTCGGTCCAATCAGCATTGAGTGTGCATGTGGGTTTGAAACCCAATGATTGTTTTCAGCCCAATCATTACAAATGTCAGTATTGCATGTTATCTCGGCCCAATCAGCTGATATATACATATGATCCAATATTTGGTCGGCCCAATCTATGTCTTGCATGATATCATCTGTTTTAGAGGTCAAATTGAAAAAAATCATTTGAACGGCCCAATCATAGATTTTAGCAACTATAGCTGTCGGCCCAACATACAAGATATTATAAGTGTGCATGTGATTTAATCTTTTGGCCCAACAAGTCATATTTTGATATTAGCGGCCCTATAACATTTGAAGTTTGAAACTTGATTTGTAAATCAGTTTGAACCAAGTGTTGTCTCAAACAAAATAACATATTTCTTGATCGGCCCAAGTTATAAGTCTGTCCACACCAAATTCAATTCACATCAGTATTCAGCTCAAGCCCAAGTTTCATCATCGTTAATGGCCCAATCATTTGTTAGTTGTCAGCCCAGTTGAAAGTGTTCTATATCAAGTTTAATCGGCTCAATTGAATTCATATCTTTTTGGCAAAGTTCATTCATTCAGCGATCTCACGTCATCAACATTGAAACAAGTCCACAAATCATCGACAACGAGTCTTAGATTGATTTTATCAAGCGTACACTGTTACGTATTCAGTCTGTTTAAACTGATTTTTTGTTTGTTTGTTTGCAGGTGATCCGAGGTATTTGTCAAGCATCAGATACACGCACGAACGAATTCTTCACGCGATCCATTGTTACCGATTTGTTGTCACTAAATCGGATATCTATCTGATTCAGTGGATTGACACAGTGATTGAATTGATTTCAGTTTGTGATTCGAAAATCTATTGTTGAAAATTCTTTGAATAACTAAACATGGATTGTGAGTCGTATCGTATTCAGAATCCAGCATATAATGCACAGAAGAAATTTGAGAGTTTTACGGGTATCAAGGGAGAGTCTATAAAAGAATTAATTGACCGATATTGCCATCTAGTTTTGGAAATGGGGAGATTGAAAATAACCAAGACTAATGAGGAGTGGGTTGACAAGTTGGCAAATGTTTTACCGGGTGATATGTGGAGAACGTATTTGTTAGATTTGAAGAAGATATATTTAAACTTGAATTTGAGCTTGTTTATCGAGAAGATTGAAGAGCAAGAACTTGAACTCCAAAAGATTAGTAATGCAGAAACTGATGAAGCAAAATTCAAATCTAAGGAAATTGTTCAGGAAGAAGAGCAGGTTAAAGACATTTCAGCTATCAAGTTTGAGAAGAAAGCTGAGGATGTAAAGATGACCGAGAAGTGCTCAAAATGTGACAAATTTGAATCAGACAATGTCAAACTGTTAAGTGATTTGGACAGTTTGACATTGGAAAACAAAATTTTGAAAGAAAAAGAAAAAGTTTTTGAAAATGAAAAATAAAAAATGGAAAAAGAATTTGAAAATCAAATAAAAATTCCTGAAGATGGGAGAGATGTGTTTAGCAAAAACAACATCGAAAAGCAAAAAATGAGAAATTCTCATCTTCAGAAGATTATTCAACTTGAAAAAGAAGGAGAAAAAGCTCGAAAGAAAATCAACGAGCTTGAAACGAAATTGAAAGGTTTTGTGACTTCTTCAGAGCATTTGAATATTCCATGTCCGAAACCGATCAACTCTGTTCCAATAAGCGACGATGTCACAAACTTTGACTATGTCAAAGTTGAAGATTGCGATGATAAATCTGATGTTGAAAATGAAAAAATTGAAAAACAAAAATTATTTTTGGAATTAATAGAAAAAATTCAAAAAACTGTTTTGCAATCTACTGAAATAGGTGAATGCTCAAAGCATAAACCTGTTAAGAAGATTGTAGAACAGAAACAAAAAGTTAAGAATTTGAAAATTTTCAAAAATGAAAATAAAAGCTCATCAGATCAATCATCCAATCGCAATCAAAAATCACAAAAATTGAAAAATCAAAACTCAAAAATTATTGGTATTAAGTGGTGCAGGTTTGACCACAGTGCTCAAAAGTCAAATCCAGCAATCAAGAGGAGGAAAGAGTATCACCAAGCCAAACAGTGCTTTGATTTGAGCGTTTGGTGTGAAAATGGTGATTGGTATGATAACAGAATGTGTTACCGTTGCGGCTATCAAGGACACATTGCTGTTAACTGCCAGAATTGGAGCTTTGAATCGAGAAGATGCTATAACTGCACCATCATAGGTCACACTGCCAGAGATTGCCCAATGAGATCAAATGAAAGATCGAGGGATATATCTCAGAAAAGGGTGATAAAGTCAGTCAAAGTCAAAGAAAAGCCCAAGGAACTAAAAGTTTCAGAACAGAAAGTCAAAGAACAGAAAGTTCAAAAACAGAAAGTGAAGCTTTCACAAGGGCAGAAAGACAGACTGAGGAAGAAAAGGAAGAAAGCAAGAGAGTATCTGGAGAGGATTTTGACCTCGGGTTCACCGGACAGATCGAATAAGAGTTCTGATGAATCAACTCCCTCGACTGCAAAGTCAAGCAAGACGAATTCATCAGATACAAATCTGAGGACAAAAGAGGAAAAGAAGAAGGTAAAAGTTGGTGGCAATGAATCTGTTTCTTCGGAAACAAAGGAGCCACATGTTGGCGATGAATTTGTTTCTTCGGAAACAAAGGAGCCACGTTCTAGCGATGATTCTGATTCGTCAACATCAGAGGAGCCACAAGTTGAGCTCAAAAGTGAAAATTCAGTTCCGCCAATGGATGACACAAACTTTCCACCATTACGAACTGAAAATTTTAAACAAAAAGTTGGTAAAGTGAAAATTTCGAACTATTCTGAAAAGTAAGAATTCAATGTCGAAAAGGCTTTTAATAACAAAGTGAAAAATATTTTTGGAAAAATGGTTGAGGGAAAGGTAAGAGGGGTAAAAGAATTTTATGAAGCAAAAAGGAATGATCAAACCCCGAGTGAAATTGAAAAGGTCACACCCAAGGCTAGTCAGGCTTGGGTGCCTGCATTCGTTGCTTAAAATCCTGACTTGCCGGAACTCCCAGGTTGGTAATTGGGGAGTAGGAATCGGCATCTTTCTTGAGAAATTCACTTCGGTGAAATTTCGATCTTCAAAAGATAAATCAAGGACATTAAGTTGTACTTGATTCATCTTTCTTACAAGTGGTAATTTGAAAAACAAGGTGATGAAACCCCGAGTTTATGAATGACACACAAAACTAATTTTCCAGAAAAACCATTTTGATTAAAACAAACTTAAGTGTTTTAAAATCATAATGGGAAAATAGTTTGTTATCAGGGGGAGTTCTGATTGTTTACGCCAAGTGGATGGAGAATTGAAGCAATTGTCATCAAGTTGTCATTTTAGTTTGTACAGTTTGTTTTAAATTTTCCCAGAAAATCAAAATTGAAACACATTTTGATTTTAGGGGGAGAAAAATTTTAAAAAAATTAGAAAATTTGAAAATGTCAAAAACATTGAAAAATCAAAAATGAGTTTTTGTTGCATAAAAGAGGAAATGATAGTACATTAGTGGTCTATCACAACACGCTAAAGATATATAATGTTTAAAAGTGACAAACAATCTTACTACGGATGTGTCGGTAGATTTTTGCACACTTAGTAAATTAAAATGAGATATAAACCTAAATTCAAACTTGCTTAATTCGTGGGTAACTATTCTTGGATATATGGGTAACCCACGGAATCTTGTTTGAAAGATCCCTCTTTCTGAGATACTAGGTCTTTATACTCAGTGATATCTGGGGTATTATTCCGGGACTTCTGCTGTATGAATATACTGACCTAGTCCCCGAATAATACTTTCTGCAAAATGCTTTGAAATATAAGCGCAACCCTCAGCAAGTTGATAAAACAATAAAATTGATAGTCACTGCTGTTGTAACAAAAGATCCTCTAAAGGGGACCCACCGAAAGTCGAAGCCGTCATCTCTCTGCGTATACGTAAGTATCGACCTGAGCTCTCATGGCCCTCGCAATTTACCCCTTAACAGATATCATCTGTGGTATACTCACCTGTAAGACTGAACATTGGGATCTGGATACAGGAGTATATTCAAGTGGAGTGATACACATTTAAGTTCAAGTTTCTAAAACATTAATATCGTATCTCGAATCAATTGAAATTTGTGTGAAAATTTAAAGTGGACCAATATACTGACAATCTAGGTAAATTGTTTAAAACTTGAAATGTTTAAAAGCTTAACGGTGTTGGTGATATGTCTCAAAAACTGATATGATCCTCTTGCACAAACTCACAAAAATATGTTTGTACATATTTCATTTCTGCATTTAATTTCAGCTATTGCATTTATGTTTCATAGTATGAAAAATCCAAAAAGATTTTCGACAACTGATGTTGAAAACTGATATTCAAAATCTTAAAGGCAAAACAAGATGAACAGACAGGTTGGTTAAATGGTTTGAAATGTTTAAAACGATTCTTTAAGTTGAATCAGAATTTGGAATGTTTCAAATTTTGTTAAATTTTAAATGTGAAAGATTCTCAAATGTTTAGTTAATTCATTTAGTTGAATCACAATATTGTTTGTTATAATTGTGTATTTGAGATGTGTAGATTTCTGAATCTGTTGCTACGGAAAGCCAGGCGTCGATCCTTAAAGCACGGAAGCTTGACGAAAGGGGGAGCCTGAAGAAAGAGACTACCAAGAGGGAGAGCAACTGAAGCTCGAAGACAGATCCACGGGGATTCTGTTCGAGAAAGAGAAATACAAGACGCTACGAGATTGACTGCGGCAATATCCAAGGGGGAGATTGTTAGTGCATAAATGTCTATCGCCTTCGTCAATCGAGTCGTAGCGAGAAACCGGGAAATCAAGTCTTACTGTAATATTTAGATAGAATTAGTAAGGTGGCATTTTGGTAATTAATGAGAAATCTTATTAATTCCAAGGCCTATAAATAGGAGCCTTAGATTTAATGTTTAAGACTTTTGGCTCCATTTGTGATTTTGGTGATTCAAGTCTAGAGAGAGAAAGTCTAGAGAGAGAAAGTCTCTCTACACGTGATTTTTGCTTGTACACGTCATCTTCATCAATAAAATCACGGTTCTAGTACGTTATTGTGTGTTCGGTCACGCACGTTCACGGATTCCGCACGTCGAACGTTCGTTACGCAATCGAACGGCGTCAAAACCGGTCTTACAATGACATTGTTTTCTTTTTTTTCTGAGCCAGTTAGGGTCCCCGAATACCCTAACACCCGCTATAATTACTACACACTATTACACTAAAATTAAATCCCTAACTAAACTAATTATAACTTAACTAATTAATTGAAAACTAACCAAATAAGCCCCCCCCTCCCCTCAACGATCGTTCTCCCCATTAGGGGACACACCTCCTTACATTTTAATTATTTTATTTGTTGGCCTAATATCTACACTACATGTAACCAACGGTTAATGGGGAGGATGAGTTATTATATTTACATGCAACATCAAGATTTCACTTACTTTACACACTTAGCAAAATTGCATTCTTTTCCATTCCTTGATACATTCTGCCGAAACCATAGCCACACCCACTACCACTTTTCAAATTTGATCTTGCATTTTATTTACACACAAAGGAAAAGCGTCACGCATAAGGAAGCCCGGTGTTCACGGAATCGCAAGGACCTCACCTCAACGCTTTTAGCCACCCGCTTTTCGACTAGTTTCGTCCCTAGCCTCGAGCTAGTAGTAAGTGACTCTAAACACCCTATTATTTATATCTAAAGTGGTTAATATGAAGTTTGTCGGTTAAAAATCATAAACACTAAAAGTCTAATCTAAAAGTCTAGTAAAAGTGGGGAACAAAGTGGTTAATGGATGAATATTAGTGTAAAACCTTTGAAACTAGTTTTGTTATGATTATTTAGTGTTGTTTTATGCTAGTGTTAGTTCGGATCGTCATCTAACCCGACTAAGTCATGTTCATGGAACATGACCTAGTGTATGTTAAAGTGTGAAAAGTGGTTAGATGAAGAACACTACTACTTATAACCATGAACTTGTGTAAAAACAATTTTTCTTATAAAATGGAGTTCTAAACTAGTAGATCTACGGATCTACAAGTGGTATTTTCAAAGGACCAAGTGTCAAAAGAAATCATATTTTAAAGCCGGATCTTTCCTAAACAAATGTGATTTTTTTGTGAACACATAAGTGCGTAGACACTTGTGTAACAAAGAGTTTTAACAAAGAATTGTATTTTTTTGTAATTTTTGACAAAAGTTGTAAAAATGTATCTTCTTTAAAAACAAGGTTCTCAAAGAAACCAAGTTTATTTATAAAAGATCTACTAAAAATATGGGGAAGTTACTATATATTTTGCACAAACCACAAGTTCATATGTTTTGCGATTTATATCTATTTTGACTAGTTTGATGGTTTTAATATTGTTTATTGTTGATTGAGAAAATTGTTGGTTTGAATTTTAAAAGAAAATGATACGCTTGAAAGCGTGGCCACCTCCAGTTACAGGGGAAAACTCTGGCGAAATTTTTCCAAAAATCTAACACTTGGAAATATTTTATCACAAGTGTTATGGATATTTTTTTTACTTGTTTTCAAAATATAATTTCGTCACGATTTTTATTACAATATAAGCAAGAGTCGGAGGTGGGATTTTCACAAAATAAAACTTGATAAATATATATTTAGCATATATTTTTCATAACAACACTTGTGTAAATTTTTATGATTATTTTGTGAACTATACAAATTTTATTTTTAGGGTAAAAATAATATTACCGAATATTAACGATTTCAAAAATAATACGAACGCCTTCACAATAAATAATAAGTTACAACGGTATTATTAATACCACCCGAACTTTAAACGTAACTTACGCATTTCGGAAAAATACTAGCGAACGCGTATATTGACAAGAGTATTATTTTGGGGAAAAATTATAAGTATTAAAATATAATATTTTTGGGAAAAATATTTATATTTTGGAAGTAAATATTTCTGATTAATAAAATAAAATATATTTTGTTAAGTGAGACTTAATAATATACTACGAAAATTCACGAACGCACATGTATTAAATCCCCCATCCTTGGGAAGGAAAATATTTTGCAAAGTGTAATTACGAAATAGTTGTCTAACTATTTCCCAAAGACATTAAACCTTAAGCTAAGGCACAGCCGTCCGTCTAATAGAAGTTAGTACGTGTAGGTCGTCGCACAGCAGATTGATCAGGAGATTTTCTTGATAGAGACGCACCACTGTGAGTTCATGTCCCCCTTTTCTCTTAACTGTTTTCAGTTTTCTAAACTGCGGGGGTGAAATACATGTTACTATGATTACAAGTACTTTTTACATGGTATGGTTAGCGTAAGGAGGGTTACTACTTAGATCATGTGAGTGGGTAGGCGCAACTTGAGGCCATTAATCCTCATTGTAGGACCGAGGGACAGTAGCGGTAGATCTATCTGGGTGTAGCTAGCCCAGCCCTAAGCCCAGCATAACGGACCTCGGGGTGACTTTGTACCCAACGCCAAATCCGCTAGGTTTGAGTCTTCCTACTTGCACTTCACACATATCAATGGCCTTGCAAACCATTGGTGATCTCTTTTTCCTTATTTGCTACATACCAGGATTTTTATACTTATAAAGGTTTTACTTACTCACTACGCATGAACTTGCTCAACAATTTTTGTTGATTTTTCCAACTTACATGTATTTAAGGTAATTAAGGATCTGGCATGGTATGCTACGTTTTTTTTTTCCATGCTGCATAAGAGAAATAAGGTCATCCAAGTTTAGGGGTCGTGGCTCTTGCCTGGACGAGCCACAGTTCTTAAACTACGTCTGCTTTATGGTTATAAATTCTGAACAATGTTTTTAAGTTATTAGGTTGTAAACTTCTGTTGCATGTGTCAACGCTTCTAGACAATGTTGTGTTACTTATGTTTTAAAATTTAAATCAATGGATGATCTTGCATGGTTTTATTTTCATATAGCTTTGTTATGATTAAGCTACGGTATTAAGAAGTCACACCAAATTAACCACGCTTCCGCAAAGCCAGGGTGTGACACAAACTGCATTTAGTGCTGGAAATCAGTCTACACCAAGCAGTCAAGGATCAGTCAACACTAGTGGGTTCTCAACGGTGAATCCTCCAAGTGTTCAAAGTTCATCTGCTGGAAATGGTCATCTAATTCAGTGCAATGTGGCTTTACATCTTCAAAATGGACAAAATTATTCTGAAGAGATTGTAAAGAATCATATGGGATTATTGGTTAGTGCATTAGAGTCTTATGAAGGATTGATTGCCGGAAGAATTGGTAATCTGATGCTCACAAAGAAAGATTATGACCAAATCGATGCAGAGGAGCTGGAACTGATGGATATTAAATGGGCATTGGCGAGTGTTTTGAGGAGAGCAGAAAAATTTAGATTGATTATAGGAAGAAATGACTTCTTGGATGCAAACCTTTCTAATTTAGGATTTGATAAATCTAAAGTTGTCTGTTTTCGTTGCAGGGAGAAAGGTCATTTTAAAAGAGAATGCAAGAATCAGGAGCCGAGAGGAGCGAAGGAGACGTCTGGGAAAGATGATTATTATAGGAAAACCATCTATCAGCAAATCACTCATCAACCACATCAACAAAAGGAAGCTCAAACGGCACATGGAAGAATGATCGAGGATGCAAACAGGAAAGCTTATTATGGCATTGTTGATCAAGATGATGAGAAAATGGCTGAAGGTTTTAGCTGGGACAAGTTTATTCCAGCTGATTCAAATGTTCAAGCGTTTATTGCACATATTATTCGAAAGCCAGAAATGTTGAAGGAATGGATGGAAGTGTTATCTGATGAAGAGAAAAGTGAAGATGAAGGATCTGTTTCATCTGAAAACAGTTCATCAGAAACAAGTGATAGTGATGAAGAGATGAACAGATAAATCTTGGAAAAACGCATTTATCTTCTAACACTTTTGAATTTTATTTTGCAGAAAAATTGAAGAAACTGAAAGAGAGGAAAGTTGCAAAAGAATTGAAAGAAGTTAAAGTGATTGAGAAGACAGTTGAAGTGGAGAAGATAGTGGAAGTTGAAAAGATAGTTGAAATCGAGAAGATTGTTGAAATCACAAAACCCTGTCTTACTTGTTTAGAGTCTTGTAAAAAATGTATAGAAAAAGATGAGAGGTTTAGTGAATTAGAAAAGTTGAAAGAACAGTTGTTGTTTGATGTAAAGAATTTGAAAAAGTCATATGATGTATTGAACAGACATGTGAATAGTCTGGAGAAGACTAACTCTGAAAGAGAGAAAGCTTTGAAGATGATGAATGCTACCATGATGACAAAGCAGAAAGAGATCAACTTGTACATAGAAGAATGTGCAAAGTGGAAGAAAGAGTTGGATAATGAAGCAGCTGAGAATGAAAGAATCAGAAGATTGCTGCAAAGTTACAAAGGTTATGACTACATAATCGATAGAATTTATCCAACAGTTGAAGGATTTGAAGTGTTTAAAGGTGAAGAACAACGTCAAACAAGAAGAAGGATACTGGTAAGAAACAGGGTGTCTGTTATAATAAGTGTCCGCCTCCGATTTGGGAAGGGTACTCACCTAGAAAACCTAACGAGGAAGAACTAAAACAGGCGGTCAATATTAAGCTAGAATCCGAGATAACTGATGTTTTACCAGACAATATTGATGTCACGTTCACAGCGTCCGACACAGATCATGAGTCCGAACTGATAAAACGAGTGGTCGATCAGGTGTTGGATAAGGATGAGGAGTCAGAGTCAAAGTCCGAGTCCGAAAGTTCGTGTCAGTCAGTCGGGAGTTCAAATTCGTCCGAAAAGAGTTCAAAATCATCGGGAAAACGGGTTTACAGTAAAGAGTTTTTGTTATCAAAATCTATTTTGAATGATGAAAAGTTTGAAGTAATATATACTTTAAATGATTCTGACAAATTATATTTTGATAAAGAATTTCCAATAAGAGGTGTTAAAAATGAATTGATCAAAAAGGTTTTCAAACTTACAGAAATTAATATTTCTGAAATAAAAGATTTAAATCTTAATGGTAAACCTAAACTCTACACCTCAAGAGTACAACAACGTTTAAACAAGAAAAAGGGTTACAATTCTGGTTCTTGTTTTCAAAAGAAACCAAACCAAAATCGTAGCTACAAAAAGAAAGGACTTGGTTTTATTCCACCTGAAAACTATAAAAATGAAAAATTTTCTAAAAATACAAAATTTGTTTCAGGACCATGTGCTGAAGAGGAAAAGAATAGCTCATTCTGGAGACAAACAAATAAAAAATTCCTTGCTGAGAAAAAGAAAAATGAAGTTCAGAGAAAAGAAACCAGAACCTGTTTTAGATGCAATGAAGTTGGACACATTGCATGGAATTGTCCTAAATCAACCAAGACAAAACAGGGAGTTTCTGGAAAACTAAAAGAAGTTTTTGTTGATAAAACCGAACCACCAACTGAAAAATTTAAAATTTTCAAAAATTCAACATTTAAAGTTGGTGAGTGTTCGAAGAGATTTTACAGGAGAAGTGTAAAACTTGACAACCAAAAATGGGTTGTTAAGAAATCTGAGGTAAAATCTGGTGATGAATCTGATTCCACAAAATCAGAGGAGCCACAGTTTGATGAGAGTGATGAAAACTCAGTTCCTTCAATGGATGACGACAACTTTCCACCATTGAGGACTGAGAATTTTAAAAGGAAAGCTGGAAAGTCTGAAATCTCAAATCAGGATTATTATGAAAAGGATAATTTTGATGTTGAAAAAGCATTTAATGGGAAAGTTAAGAAGATTTTCAGAAAAATTTTGATGGCAACGTACACCCCAACAAAATCTGAATTGAAATCACCCAAGGCTGGTCAGGCTTGGGTGGACATTTTCTTTGCTTGAAAAACCTGACTTGCCGGAGATCCCAAGTTTGTAATCGTGGATCAGGAATCGGCATCTTTCATGTTTAATAAGGTTGTTTTTGAAAATACTTGAAATTGTTAAAATTTTACAGGTTGAATGACTACGCCGGAGCTTCCTGGTTGGTAAGTTCGAAGCAGGAATCGGCACTTTGATGGGTAAAATGTAGATGATTCATTCCTACAATTGGTATTGATTGGTTATATCTACAAGTGGTTATTCTTACAAGTGGTTTAGAGGTTGCTTGATTGCAAACAGTGAATTAAGGACATTAAGTTGTATTTGATTTACTACATTGGATAAAACTGACAAGATGATGAACCATATCCCCGTACTTAAACAAGTTGTAAACTTACAAGTGGTAAAAACAAACTCATTTTTCGGAAAATCATTTTGATTAAAACAAACTTAAGTGTTTTGAAATCTAAATGAGAAAATGGTTTGTGAAAGGGGGAGTTCAGATTGTTTATGCCTAGTGAATGGCGAATTGAGGCGATTTGATATCGGTTGTCATGTTTCTGTACAGTTTGTTTTTAATTCTCTTCAAGTGGGTCAAGAGCTTAGATAGTTTTCAAATTTCTTTAATGTGTTTGCATTTTAGGGGGAGTAGAAAATTTCAGAAAATCCAAAAACATTAGAAAATTTGAAAAAGCTAAAAACATGATAAAATTCAAAAATGAGTTTCGTTGTGAAAAGAGGAAATGATAGTACATCAGTGGACTGTCACAACATGCTAAAGAATTGGAAAGTTAAAATGTGATAAACAATCTCACTGCGGATATGCCAGTAGGTTTTTACACATTTAGTAGATTGTAACGAGATATAAACCTAAAAATTCAAACTTGCTTATTCTGTGGGTAACAACATCTTGGATATATAGGTAACCCCTGAAATCATGTTTGAAAGGTCCCTTATTCTGAGATACTAGGTCTTTATGCTCAGTGATATCTGGGGTATTATCCCGGGACTTCTGCTGTATGGAAGTACTGACCTAGTCCCCGGATAATGCTTTCCGCAAATGCTTGAAACATAGCATCGCCCTCAGCAAGCTGATGAAACAATAAAATTGATAGTCGTTGCTGTTGAAACAAAAAGATCCTCTAAAGGGGACACATCGAAAAGTCGAAGCCGTCATCTCTTTGCGTATACGGAAGTATCGACCTGAGCTCTCACGGCCCTCGCATTTAACCCCTGAATAGATATCATCTGTGGTATACTCACCTGTAAGACTGAATATTGGGATCTGGATACGGGAGTATATTCAAGTGATGGGACACACGGATAAGTTTAAGTTCTTAAAACATTAATATCGTATCTCGGAACAGTTGAGCTTTGTGTGAAAATTTAAGTGGACAAATATACTGACAATCTAGGTGAATTGTTTAGAACATAAAATGAAATGAAGCTTAACGGTGTTGGTGACTTGTCTCAAAAACTGATATGATCCTCTTACACGAACTCACAAAAAATATTGTTTGTAAATATTTCTTTACTGCATTACATTTTCTTTATTTCAAAATCCAAAAAGATTTTCAGTGTGTTTTAGCATAAAGTTTAAAAATCCAAAAAGATTTTTGACAACTGATATTGAAATGCTTATTTTCAAAATTCTGAGTGCTAAACATGATGAATATAATTTGAGAGGGAGTTTGTTTTAAAACTGATTATTTTTTATCAAACCTTAAAGTGGTTCATCAGATTGAAAAATCATTGTGTTTGGGTTTTGAAAGAGAGTCTGAGTTAGTGCAAGTTTATATGTTTGAAATATGTATGTGAGAGAAATTTACTTTGAGGTAGAGCTTATGCAGGTCAAGTTGAGCCAGGTTATTCATTTCTGAGATCTGAGCTAGATGAGAGCCAGGTTCCAATACCTGAGGACTCTGATTGGAGATAGCCAGACAACGATCTTGGAACATGAAGAGCCAAGCTGATTGATATTGAGAAGCTGTTAGATGGAAAGCCAGACAACGATCCTAAAGCTGATGATGCTGATGAACTGAAGAAATGCCAGCATATCGCAAGGGGGAGTCTGAAGATGTGCAAGAAAAGATTGAAAGATTGAAGCCCAGAGACAGATCAAGACTGAAGATGCGAAGACTCGACACTTAAGACTCGTCAACATCTGAGGGGGAGTCTGTTAGTGCATACATCTGTCGACTTCGTCTTGTATCGAGTCTTAGTCTTAGAATGTTAGATTAGGGCACATTGTACGAGATTTCCCGACATGTCCGTATGTGGGAAACCACTATGTTCGTATGTGGGAAACTACTATGTTCGTATGTGGGAAACTACTATGTTCGTATGTGGGAAACTACTAGTTCCGCTTATTTGGACATGAGTAGTTCTGCTTATATGGACATGAGTAGTTCCGCTTATATGTACGTGTACATAAAAGCGAAACCACCTACATTATAAATACCACATGAGCGAAATCATTTGTAACGTTCTTAGTTTTCCATACCGAGGTGCTACCGGTGTGAGATTTGGTTGTAAACGCTGTTATATCAATCAAAACTGTGATTTAAGTGAAGATCTAGCTGTTTCTACGTCAGGTACTTGTTTTCCGCACCTGTATCTGATCAAAACTCCTCTGATAGACTCGTTCGGATCAGAATTCAATCCTACATCACCGTTCTCACACTTTTGAGCGTTTTCTCCTGATCCCGTTTCGGGTCGGGATTTGGAGAAAACGGTAGAAAGTGTAAGAACGGTGAGAACGCTTATCGATCGTCCGATTAAAACAATCTATGGACTAGATTGGCGGGGTGGCGTTTTCGTAAATAACATCAATTTTATTACATGGACGCGCCTCATTAAGGGTAAAAGCATCTTTACACCTCTATACCAAAACGCCATATTGATGAATAAAACGCCATTACGGACCAAAACACATCGCTATATAAATAAAAACATCCCAGACATAAAAACACAACCCCAGAACCTGAAACGCCATATTTTCTACTACATACCATTCAACTTACAAACGCCAAAAACCCCAAAACATCAAACACAACTACTCAAAAAACGCCATATTTTCTACTATATACCATTCATCTTAGAAAACGCTAAAACACTCAAACATCTAAGATTCCAAAAAAATCGACGGTTCTTTCAGATACACTATTTCCTCAGTAAAACGCCAAAAATGCCAAATATCATTTCTTGTATATTCAAATATTGTTCTATGCCAAAGTTTCGGAAAATGCATTCTTCCCTGAGGTGCTATGACTCAAATAACATTTTGCTGCATGAGATGGACAAATCATAAACAAAAAGATGTTGGGGTCAGACTTATGTCATTTTCGGTGTTTTGTTCTTGATGAATATTTTAATGGTATGAAAAGACGAATGACACTAATGAGTTGTTTGAAGATACATATTAAAAAAAAAACTCATGTCATTTTGCCTTTCCAAACGGCCACAAAAACACAAGCATGGCTAAGCCAAACCACCAGCGAACATGATTCAATGAAGAAAGAGACTGGTGACAGTGAAGATCTGGAAGATGAATTTTTTTTTATTTTTATTTTTTTAATTTTCTTTTTCTGTTGTTTGCTATGTATTTTTCAACTTAGAATAAAAAAATACATTATCTTAATAAAACGCCAAACAGTCATAATGCATATGAAACGCCATAAATAGAGTAAAAACGCTAAAAACTCCCAAAACTATAATGAAAGTAATTTGCAGAAATATTAACTAATAAAAGCTAAAAATGGAAAAAAACGCCAAAAACTACTTAAACCCATTCAAAAACGCCAAACTTGGGAGATGGAAAGTCTATAACCCTAAAAACTCATAAAAAGCTGAACAAAAACAGTAAAAATACACAGCTGAAAAGACGGCTACTTTATTAATATCATTTATTATAAATAAAATCCCGCCTAAACTACGCACCAAAAACATCCTATAAAGAGAGACTTCTCTGCACAAACAACTTATCACAAAACCAGAAACCAACGCCATATTTCCTAGAAACCATTCACTTTAAAAACACCAAAAAAATACTTAAAAAGGCCACTGATGCAGAACCTCGATTCTGCTATATTGAGTATTGATCTGAATGAAGTTTCACTGAATGGATTCTTCTCTGAGTTAGGTATCTCTATAATCTATTGCTGTATGAGATGGACAAATATTCAAGATAAAGAGACTGATGACACTGATATGACATCATGTCACTTTGTTCTTGATGGATATATTGATGGCATGAAGGGATCAATACATTAGAGCAGGCGTTGATCTCCAACATGTCATCAAACAAGTATATATCCACCCACCATAAAGGATGCCACAAAAAATAAGCATCTTCTAAAGACGGCCGTTATGTAGGAAAATAAGGATCTACAAAAGGCATTCAAAAACAGGTTCAAAACGCCAAAAAGGTTAAAGTAGAAGAGGCTGATGACAGAGAATATTTGAATGATAAATTAGATTATAATTTTTAATTTTTTTTCATTTTCTATTGTTTGTTATGTAATTCTCTGTTGTTTATCATCTAATTCTCTACTATTTTTTAAAAAATTGAGTATAAAACGCCAAAAACTACAAACACCAAAACGCCTGAAAGTTTGAAAACTGTTAGAAGAATGCTAGCAAAATACGAGATTGCTATATAAAACGCCAAAACGTAAACAAAGTATTACTGGAAAAATCAACACTAATTGACAGATGAAAATTGAAAGAAGTAGTAAAATAAAGAGACGATATCATTATTGCCAAACATTATAGATATATTAATGCCACTACATGGAAAATTGAAATTTATTTATCTTTTCAAAACGCCATAATTGTCTGTCACATTATAAGCCTGTATCCTAAATGGCAAAACACTTGATCTAAAAAACAATATAAACGCCAAAATAATACTTAAAACGCCAAAATGTTTACTATAATTCTGATCTAAAACAATAAAAACACCGCATACTTATTAAACGCCAAAAAAATGAAAAGATGAAGTGACACAAGTTAAAAAAAGAAATATGAAAGGACAAAAAAGCCCCCCGCCTTTCTCTAAGCGGCGTGACACGTGTTAGGCCAGGAAGCGTTCTCACCGTTCTCACACTTTTGAGCGTTTTCTCCTGATCCTGTTTATATATCTATACTACTTTAATAAGGATATGTGAAGGACAAGATGGTAATTGAACAAGGTGTTGAAAAAACACTTAATGCACAATGTACAACTGTTAAGGCACAAGAAAACACAAACCCTTTTACCCTTTACAAGGGTATACATCTGCCGTCCAAATGTTTTACTTTCTCACACGGATCAACATCGGGACCGTCCATTTGACTTCACACGGATCACCATATGCTTTCTCTCTCAATGCTCACACATCTCACAAAACAACATCAGATCTTCTTCTCTCTCTCTTCTCTCTCTTTTCTCTCTTCTCGGCGATCTAGGGTTTCATCAGATCTATCACCAGATCCGTTTGAATCTATCACCAGATCCGTTTGATGAGCAGATCTAGGGTTTCATGAGATGTTCTGGCAAGGGATCCACAGATTTGAACAAGGGATCCGTTTTATCTGGCAAGGGATCCACAGATTTGAACAAGGGATCCGTTTGATGTTCTGATAAGTTGCTTTATCTTTAATCTTGATGTAGATTTGTTAGTAGATATCTTACCATGTTCTTTTGTGATTCTTACTTTTCAGGTGAAGCGGTTGACGGATGTTCGAAGGACGAAATCTGAGGTTTACGAAGGATTTTCTCATGTGTTTTGTGATGAATCGACTCAGGTTAGGTTCTAAATGTTGATTTATCTTTAATCTTGATGTAGATTTGTTAGTAGATATCTTACCATGTTCTTTTGTGATTATTACTTTTCAGGTGAAGCGGTTGACGGATGTTCGAAGGACGAAATCTGAGGTTTACGAAGGAGTTTCGCATGTGTTTTGTGATGAATCGACTCAGGTTAGGTTCTAAATGTTGATTTATCTTTAATCTTGATGTAGATTTGTTAGTAGATGCGGTTATTTCAAATTAGGTTGAAAGTCTTGTGATATTTGAATTTGTATTTTTGGTGATGATAGTTAGATTAATTTCAGATATGACATAGTGAAAGGATAAATTGTTTTTGTAGTTTTGATTTTACTTTGTTCTGTTATATTTTGATCTTTTCCTTCATTTTTTGGGACTGATAAGTGTCATGGTTGTGTGATAATTATGATATTTAGGTCATTTAGATATGGAATTGTGAAAAGATAGATTGTTATGTATTTTTGATTTTGGTTTGTTCTGTGGGATGCTCGATGAGCAGATCTAGGGTTTCATGAGATGTATCACAAGCTTTATCTGGCAAGGGATCCACAGATTTGAACAAGGGATCCGTTTGATGTTCTGATAAGTTGCAATGAGTGTTATATATCTTACCATGTTCTTTTGTGATTCTTATCTTTAATCTTGATGTAGATTTGTTAGTAGATGCGGTTATTTCAAATTAGGTTGAAAGTTTTGTGATATTTGAATTTGTATTCTTGGTGATGATAGTTAGATTAATTTCAGATATGACATAGTGAAAGGATAAATTGTTTTTGTAGTTTTGATTTTACTTTGTTCTGTTATATTTTGATCTTTTCCTTCATTTTTGGGACTGATAAGTGTCATGGTTGTGTGATAATTATGATATTTAGGTCATTTAGATATGGAATTGTGAAAAGATAGATTGTTATTATTTTTGATTTTGGTTTGTTCTGTGGGATGCTCGATGAGCAGATCTAGGGTTTCATGAGATGTATCACAAGCTTTATCTGGCAAGGGATCCACAGATTTGAACAAGGGATCCGTTTGATGTTCTGATAAGTTGCAATGAGTGTTATATATCTTACCATGTTCTTTTGTGATTCTTACTTTTCAGGTGAAGCGGTTGACGGATGTTCGAAGGACGAAATCTGAGGTTTACGAAGGATTTTGGCATGTGTTTTGTGATGAATCGACTCAGGTATGTCACTCGCAACTCGCAAGGAAACCTTTTTTTAGGATCTGAATTTAATTAGTTATACCTTTGGTTAACGACTGTCACGATCACTATTATTACAGAACAAGCTCACTCCGATCTTCTGGCTGCCGGAGAAAGTGTATCTGCTTGGAGAGTCTCGGAATTGGCTTTGGCGACGCTGAACGCTGCTTCATTCAAATCGATGGGGGCTTCATATGCAGAATGTTCCCTCACTTAGTGGTCTCATGCTCACTCAAGCAGAGGTAAAGTAAAGTTTATCATCATTCATCAATTTTCTTTTCTTTTTTGTTTATAATAAAGGTTTTTATATTTGCAACTTGACAAAATGTGATTTATATTAAATTTATTTTAAGTTAATAGTGTACTGGTTATAACTAATATCAAATCTTTACTAATACTTGATTTCTTTTTATGATGGTTGACTTTGCGAGAACTAACGGAGCATCAGTGTCAAGAATGGGCTGAGATTCGAATTCAGTCGGTTTTTCGCTCTTTTTTGGTAATTTCTAAGCCTTGAATATTAATTTTTAACATGCTATGCTACTGAGAGAATATAAACTTGACTATATTCTCTGTTTTTTTATCAGAGGTAAAGTAAAGTTTATCATCATTCATCAATTTTCTTTTCTTTTTTGTTTATAATAAAGGTTTTTATATTTGCAACTTGACAAAATGTGATTTATATTAAATTTATTTTAAGTTAATAGTGTACTGGTTATAACTAATATCAAATCTTTACTAATACTTGATTTCTTTTTATGATGGTTGACTTTGCGAGAACTAACGGAGCATTAGTGTCAAGAATGGGCTGAGATTCGAATTCAGTCGGTTTTTCGCTCTTTTTTGGTAATTTCTAAGCCTTGAATATTAATTTTTAACATGCTATGCTACTGAGAGAATATAAACTTGACTATATTCTCTGTTTTTTTGATGTGTTTTGTTATTTTTATGCTTTTTGTTTTTTAACTGATCTTAACCCATTTGACTTATGCTACAGACAAAAAGGGATCAAGATCGGGACCGTCCATTTGACTTCACACGGATCACCATCTGCTTTCTCTCTCAATGCTCACACATCTGACAAAAAGGGATGCCAAAAGCAGGGAAGTACAATCTACAGGAAAAAGCAACACTTTACTTTTGTGTGAAAGACAGCTTGCTTGCTGCAGTCTCTATAATATATCAACACTCTTCCATACACTGTTTGAAAGACAGCACTGCTTCCTTCAGTGTCTATAAATAATCCAGAGATATCTACACTCTACTCACACTTTACAAACTCTCAACTACACTCAACTGAAATTGTAAGTTTATCTCAGTTGAATAATCCTACTTTCAAAACATCAACTTAACAACTTCTATTTACTTCGATTTCAGAATATATCAACTCTTTGCATTCGGATCTTGCGTTGTTTCTCGGCTCTCACATCAAGGTTTTAAAATTTTTGTCGGCTTTTCACATCTCCCTCTTGCATTGTTGTAAGTTCTTTCAAATATGACATAGTGAAAGGATAAATTGTTTTTGTAGTTTTGATTTTACTTTGTTCTGTTATATTTTGATCTTTTCCTTCATTTTTGGGACTGATATGTGTCATGGTTTTGTGATAATTATGATATTTAGGTCATTTTTGGGGATGATAAGTGTTGTAGTTCAATGAAAATTATGATAGTTAGGTCAATTTTAGATATGGAATAGTGAAAAGATAGATTGTTATGTACTTTTTATTTTAGTTTGTTCTGTGGGATGTTTTGATATATTTTTTCATTTTTCGGGATAGTGAAAGGATAAATTGTTTTTGTAGTTTTGATTTTACTTTGTTCTGTTATATTTTGATCTTTTCCTTCATTTTTGGGACTGATATGTGTCATGGTTTTGTGATAATTATGATATTTAGGTCATTTTTGGGGATGATAAATGTTGTAGTTCAATGAAAATTATGATAGTTAGGTCAATTTTAGATATGGAATAGTGAAAAGATAAATTGTTATGTACTTTTTATTTTAGTTTGTTCTGTGGGATGTTTTGATATATTTTTTCATTTTTCGGGATAGTGAAAGGATAAATTGTTTTTGTAGTTTTGATTTTACTTTGTTCTGTTATATTTTGATCTTTTCCTTCATTTTTGGGACTGATATGTGTCATGGTTTTGTGATAATTATGATATGATATTTAGGTCATTTTTGGGGATGATAAGTGTTGTAGTTCAATGAAAATTATGATAGTTAGGTCAATTTTAGATATGGAATAGTGAAAAGATAAATTGTTATGTACTTTTTATTTTAGTTTGTTCTGTGGGATGTTTTGATATATTTTTTCATTTTTCGGGATAGTGAAAGGATAAATTGTTTTTGTAGTTTTGATTTTACTTTGTTCTGTTATATTTTGATCTTTTCCTTCATTTTTGGGACTGATATGTGTCATGGTTTTGTGATAATTATGATATTTAGGTTCATTTACTTTGTTCTGTTATATTTTGATCTTTTCCTTCATCATTGCAGGAATTTTTTTTAAAACAGTACTGTATTCAAAACAAAATAAAACGCCGTATTCACAAAACAATACTCAAATGTTGTCTACAAATATGACAAAGTACGAAGGTGTTGGTACATGTCGCCAAAGAATTCAAACAACGCGGAGTTTACACATCAAATGTTGTCTACCAGGAAGTGTTGCGTGATTAATTAATCGCATCCGTATCAAAACGAAGGTAAGTTAGTAGATTATGTGCCTTATTTGCTTCCTGAAATTACTTTTTAATTACTATTTTAAAGCACCTGTAAGCGTGTAACATTTTGTTATGTGTCGAAATCTGGTACAGGAGAGGAGAAGATACAAGAAAGTCATAAGCGAACGGATGTATTGGTAAAACAGGAAGAGATACAAGAGACTCCCCGCATTTTGTTTTTATTGTTTTGTCTAGCTACTTGACTGTTTTGAACTCTTCTTGTTTTTAATTACATCTACTTCCTTGTTTTGTACTATTCTTGTAGAAGATCACGAATAAGAAAACTAACTTAAGTACTATACGATATATCACGAGACGACAGATAAACTAACGGTAAACGAGTATCCTATTGTAAATCGCCACTCCCGCCGCATCGCGCGGGTAAGTGACTAGTATATATATATATATATATATATATATATATATATATATATATATATATATATATATATATATATATATATATATATATATATATATATATATATAGGGGATGGTTCAAATGAAAACCACTTTTATTGTGAAAACTCGAAAACTAACTAAAAAAGCCTAAAAAAACTTAAAAAAACATACAAAAAAAATTTTTTTTTTTTTTTGTTTTACAATTTTTTTAGAAAAATCGCAACTTTTTATACATGGAAAAAAATTTTCAAAAAAAAAAAAAAAAAAATTTCGGTTGTATTGCACATGTGCACTAATACGGAAAGCCTAAACCACTTAACCCACCCCCCACCGACACCCCCCAAAAACCTAAACCCCCCACCCCCCCCCCCAAAAAAAAAAACCTAAATTCACCCTCCCACCAAAAGCCTAACCCCCCCACCCCCCAAAAACCTAAACCCCCCACCCCCACCCTCCCGAAAACCTAAAACTAAACCCTAAACATAAACCCGAAAAAAACCTAACCCCCCCCCACCCCCACCTCCCAAAAACCTAAACCCCCCTCCCCCCCACACCCAAAAACCTAATCCTAATCCTAAACCTCCAAAAAAACTAACCCTAAAAGCTAAACTAGAATCAAAAAGCTAATTTTAAGCATGTAATGCACATTGTAGTACATGTTATATTGCACATGTGCACTACTATAATAATAGTATTGAAAACAAGACGACACCATAAATCTTTTTTTATGTCATAAAAAATATGCTCGAATATACTTGAATGAAAGATAAGAAAATTTGTGATCTTATGGTGCCATTTTTGTTTTAAAATGATAACGTATGGAGAAATGGGAAATGTTTGAAAAGTTATATATTTTTTGTTCCAATTTTACCCTTCCTTCATTAAAAGTCTTCCCCCCCTCCTTTTTAGTGGGTTTTAGTTAGTTTTCTAGTTTTCACAATAACTAGTGGTTTTCATTTGAACCTTCCCCTATATATATATATATATATATATATATATATCCAGTATTGCATATTTCGCTCGTCGTACTTCCACACGAGCTTTTCCCGTATTTGTCTTGTGACAACCAGAACTTCCAAGGTTAGGGACGTTTTATATTGTGATCCTAATTTCGTTAAACCTAGACGTTTGTATGTGTTGGGCCGCATGCTTACACATGAAACATCAGACTTATGATTGGGCCTAGAGCCTAACTGGACCTTAGGGTTGGGCCGGTTACCTTAGAGTTGGGCAGCCCACTCCTCATGAACTTTGAATGTATATAAGACTAGGATCATGTGATATAGTAAACCCACTATAAATCTTAGTTACCTCTAAGCCCGGTCTCACAAGCCCAAACTAAACCGAGCCCATCTCCTTGGTTATTGTTTGCGTAGAGTTGCATAAGAGGAATTTTATATTTGTAGACCCTAATCCTTTCACCTCTCCCCTACTTGCGATGGAAGCGGACTCACACCCCCCCCCCTCTCGTGACATCATTCTAGCGGATCTAGTTTGCTGGGTTAGTTTTCACACACTTGTTTGGATTAGCGTTCATTGTTCTTGATTATATGTGACTTGGTGTTGATCTGTGACTATATGTGACTTCATGTAAATCGATGATAATTGTATGATTTTGCATGATGATATGAAATCAATTAACCAGTCGGTATGATGTAATGATTTCATTCGGTTTACAGTGACTGTGGTTTTTAGGGTTTGTGATGCACCATAACCACTTGTACACAACCCCCGACGAAATCCCTTATCCGACGAAACAGGGGGGCCGACGAAAACCCTTTTGTCGACGAAATCCTGGGTCGACGAAATCCCAAGTTCGTCGTGACCTTTTCGTCGCAACCCGGTGTCGACGAAATCTCATGTTCGTCATAAAACCCACTTGATAAACTTATCTCGGTTCATTAATATAAGTTGTGTCATTACATGTGATCATTATGAATTGTCGGCGCATTTAGTGATTGTTAGAAGGATTTTATCCAGATTGCATGTGTTAGTATCAAAAGTCTAATAGAACAAGTAGGAAGTCAGTGATATCATTTAGAGTATTGTCGGCTACACTGTGCATGTGCATGGGAAATTGTCAATAGGTATGTGTTTGTGGTATGTATGTTTATGATAAGTATAAATATAACAATGGACACCTGTTGACATATGTAATCATTGCCATGCTACTTATAATTGATGTGTTCCTTGTAATCTTTACTGTTGAGGTTGTGTGATAGCTTTGGGAAGGTAACAAGGGTCAACATGTAATGCGCTTGGGATGTAAACTTATATGCGACTTGTTTGGATGAGATGAGGTACCGATTATATTTGAGTAATTAGAAGTATTGTGTCATTTAATAAGCCAATGATAAGAATTAAACGGACGTATGGGTTTTCATACTAATCAGACCTACATGTTAATTATTTTGATTATACTAAAGAGTATTGGGCCTAGGAACTGGTTACGTGCTATATGTTTACTCGATGATGTTGAGTTAGTATGTAAATTGCCATGATTTGATCTATATGGGTGTCATTTAAATATTAGGGATGTGTGGTAAGTGGTTAACTGTTACAGTACGCATGGTAATATGTGTGTTACATATGCATGGGATTGCGTGATATGTGATTAGAGAGTATGTACGTTAAACGTGCATGGAATATCTAATGTATGTGCATTCAAAACTGATTGTTGTCGGTAACCATGTTAGGACGTCTGTGACCGACTGTTAAACAAGTAACTGGTCTTACCGAGCAAACCAAGGTGAGTTCACACTTTCTACAAGGCATGGGATTCCTAAGGGTTGGGAATGGGTTAAAGAACTAAAACGGAAAACCTACATATCCTCCTTGGGTAGGATATGTACGGCCATCCTCCTTGGGTAGGATGCCACTATAAATCCTGCGTATTCTCCTTGGGTAGAACTACGTACGTTCGTCCTCCTTGGGTAGGACAACAACCTTGAACTTACTAGACAAAACTCTATCATGAAGTCCCTCACTTTATATCGACTTAATCGCCGAGGCCGATGGCGAGTGGGTCATTAGTTAATAGCGCTATTACGTTTGACAACCCTCACACCGTGTCGTTCGAACGGGCGTGTACTAATGGACTAAGGCAAAGGGTCAATGATGATAGACATTGACTTAAGGCACAACTTACTTTCGTTAGTAGTCGATATGGTACGGTCTAGTAATTCACATGGAAAGCCCCCACCAACTATGAATATGTTTGGGAAACAGGGTAAACTGGTTAATCATATTTTCAACTATGGGGTAACCCCCATGGCAAGTAAGCCAACTAAAGACAAACTGTGTTTTCGTAAACAACTTAAAACGAACACTCAACTGTGAACTCGCTCAACTTTGTTGTTGATTCATCGTTACATGCCTTGCAGGTCTTTAGGTGCATATTGACTGGAACTTGCTGTCTGGGAGGCTGGAGTGGTCATGGGTCGAGTTACATGGAAATGTAACACAAGACTAAGGACTTTTACATGTGGTTTATAAACTCTTAAACGAATGAAATATGCTTCCGCTGTAAACTGTGAAATATTGTAACGTTGTAACACTTATTATTAATAAATGAAAGTTTTATTTAAATATACCCATGAGTTCAATGTGATTAGTGGCTAAGATCCTGGTACGTCACACGCCCCATGGGGGTTCCCGCATGTGGTATTTTGGGGGTGTGACATGTCTTATCCTTTCTCCTTCATCCACTAACTCCTCACCAAATGTACGGAGTTCCTGCGCGTTTTCTGTACTCATGGGTGGTGGTGCAGGTATTGGGTCAGGGTACTGTGGTATAGTTTCTCCAAATGGGTACGGGTTGTCTAGTATTTCCTGAACATACTGGTCGTTATCCCAATATGGATCTAGAGGGTTAAGGTTGGTATATTGTGCTATGGAGTTTGGTATGGGTTCCTCCTGGGGATAAATTTCTCGATAATCCCTATGTTCATCTTCCCATGGATCATACGCTAGGGGATTAGGTGTTGGGATTCTATGGATTTCGTTTGGGTCGAATGCGGATATAGGAATTTGATCTCCTTGGTTAGGTTCTATCTCCATTGGTTGGGTTGGGAATAGTGGTAGTGGTTGTGGTGCCAGTATCTGGTCTAGGTTTGAGTCTGCTGCAGTGGTAGCTAGTATGTGAAAGTTGGTCAATCGCCTATTGACTATGTCTTGGGTCTGGGCGTTCATCTCCCTATTAGCTGCTGCTAAAGCCCTTTGTTGCTGTAACTTTCTCATTTGCTTACTACGCTCATGTGCTCCCCGACTGAACCATCCTCTTTTTTTCGTAGGGAATGGTTCTTTGCGTTGCGCCTAAAAGATAAATATCCCCTCTTCGGTATCGGCAGAATACCCTGAAGGAGTATGCTGTGAGGAAGTTCCTTCACTTTTGGGAGAACTAGATAGGTGACGATAGGCGTCAGACGGACCTTGATCACTCATATTGTAAACTAACAAATTGTCAAATAATACAAAACAATAATATACAGATATGCACGTAATCACATAGATTATTTCCTAAATAAAATTTTGGTGTCAGCGGAACACTTCTGTGGCTTAAATCAGTGGCTGTAGCTCTGATACCACCTTCTGTCGCAACCCCCGACCCCTGCCCCGGGAGCGAGCGGCCGCGAACCAGTATCAGTGGTATCGATATTTATTAATTTGGCAGCGGAAATTTACATCAGGACCGTAGTTAGGAAATAGTTTATCAGAGTAAAACACCACATTTTTGTAATAATAAATATATGGGAAAAACCCAAGTTTCTATTACAAATATGTTTATAGGGATAAACCCTAATTTATTGAAATATAACTTCTTCTTTTTTAGGTAACTTTTATAGCCACTTTTCCAAGCCTTCAGTGCTCTCTAGCTGGCTTCTATTTGGCTTTCACATTTTGTTACCTGAAACGCGTTTTAAAAAGTTTTATCAGCAAGAAATACTGGCGAGTAAATCCCAGTTTAATCAAAATAAGTTTTATCATTTTACAGTATTGAGGGCATCCGCAATTACATTTGTTTACATCTACTCAATTACCACCCACAGTACTATCAATCCTGACTTGTGGTCATGCTACTACTCACAGTGTAGTAACAAGTTATGTATACAAAACCCCAACATACCGACAGTAATTATAGAATCACAAATACTCAATCACTGTTAATTATAATTTAAAAACAATTGAGGTTTTGTAAAAACAGTTTGCAAAAAGGGGAATTACTCACTTTGCTATTTTAGATATTTCCTGGTGACTTCCTGGTTATAATCTATTAAATTAAACAATGCACACGCGTTAGTATGATAACCCAATTTACATTAGCTATATCCTCCCCCTGAGACAGAACTCCAACGACTGAGTCGGGCAGAGCCTAGACATGCGTTACGGAGCTCTAGATCAATCGGGCAGAGTAACTAATACGTTACCGGGGGTTATAATACTTACAACGAGGCAGAGCTTCGCTAATTAGTGGGTATAATGCCCGGATATTATTTCTAATATTCAGAAATTGAGAGAGATTTGAGAGTTTTGAACGAGAAACAACTGAAGCTGATAGCCCCTATTTATAGTGTTGATCACCCAGCTTGTCGCGCCCCGCGACAGCCTCAAGGCATGTCCGTCGCAAGCCACGAGGCCCTAGACTAGACTTATAGGCTTGGCGAATCAGCATGTAGGTTCGACATGAAGGGGACACGTGGCATCACAGGGTTACGTCTGGTGTCCAGCTTGTCGCGCCCCGTGAAGCACACAACCAACACGGTCGAGGCCCACGAGCGGCCTTAGAATTTTGTTTTCATTAATTTTATGTAAAAATTAAGGTATTTCGGGGCCGTTTTTCATATACGGGGTGTATTTTAGGACATGTAGGGGTGTTTTAAGGATTTTTAGGAGAGTTGTTATAGTGTATACCTCTGTGCGACATTAATGTCGAAGAGGTAAACACAATAGAGGAATGTTTCATGTTTGACAGGTCACAAAGGGAACAAATCAGAGCATAGATGAGGAGGTCAAAGAAATGGAGGTAATGGCGGCTAGGGAAGGAAGGCCCACTTGGACACATCAAGTGGAAAGTCTACCGGAAAACATTGACATTAAATTAAAGCCATCATTGGAAGAGCCTCCGTTTGTAGAGTTGAAGACGCTACCCAAGCATCTCAAGTATGCTTATGTGGGTGAGGGTAGCACGCTCGCAGTTATTATTGCATCCAACTTGACTGGGGAGAAAGAAGAGAAGTTGATGAAGGTATTGGTCACCCATAGGGCTGCTATTGGGTGGACCATAGCAGACTTGAAGGGAATTAGTCCCTCAGTGGTGATGCACAAGATCATCACAGAAGACGGCATCACTCCTTCTCGCGACGCACAACAGAGATTAAATCCGAACATGCAGGAAGTTTTGAAGTGGTTAGATGCATGTATTATCTACCCCATTTCTGATAGCCAGTGGGTGAGCCCGACACAAACAGTTCTTAAGAAAGCGGGCATTCAATGTGTCACAAACGACGCAGGAGAAGAGGTCACTCGCAATACTTGGGAAAATATACTAGACTAAAAATACTCAAGTATAATGATACCATCCTTGGGAAAATATTCATGAAGGAATTTCAAATGATATAAGTCAAAAATATATTATTTTAGCAAATATTCCATATAATTGACAAATATAATTTAAGTAAAAATATTATTATTTTAACTAATAATTGTACACCTTGGAATTATACAATGTACATCAAAAACATAACTCAAAGGATACTAAGTCTTAACAAAGCAACTAAGACTAAAAGTCGTTACACGACCTAAACGTCTAACAGAACCTGGCACGTGTGTAGGTTGTAGTACAGTATAAGGATACATACTTTGGGTATACAGGAGACAGGACGCAAATCAATGAGTACATGTTCCCCTTTTCTTTTAACTGTTTTCAGTTTTATAACTTAGGGGGTGAAATACATGTTACAATTGTTTACGAATGTTTACAAATGGTATGGTTAGCTAAGGAATGAACTGTTAGATCTTGTGAGTGGTGGGTACAACGCCTAAGACCATTAATCCTCGTATAAGGACCGAGCGACATGAGTGATAGATCTATTTGGCTGTTGCGAGCCCCACCCCTGGGCCGGAAGTGGCCGAAGGTGGTGACCATGTCTTCCAACCGGAAGCCCGGTACAAAATCTACTAGGTTTGAGCCTTCCTGCACCATTGCACACATATTAATGACCTTGCAAATCATTAATTGATCTGTTCATAGACGCTTTCATACCGGTTTACAAAGGCATACTTACAAATGTTTACAAGATTATTCGAACTCATACAGAAACACATGAACTCGCTCAACTTTTGTTGATGTTCTCAAAATTACATGTATTTTAGGAAACAAGATGGATCTTTCAAGTTTAGATCTCATCCCCTTTTGTTTTGTAACATAACCTGAGGGTTTAAGTTGAAACTTAAATGACTTATGTTTGTAACATTTCAAACTTATGAATGGATGAACATCATGTTTTAATCATATAGTTGTTTATTATAATTGAATGCAATGATATTGAGAAAGTCACACATCATACGCTTCTGCAAAAGTCAGGGTGTGACAGTTTGGTATCAGAGCTTCGATTGTTGTGAACTAGGATTCATTCTCGAGTCTAGACTACAATCACTGGGATTCTCTCACGAAAACATTTTCACAAAATATTTTTCATTGCATTTACAAAAAGCGCCACGATCCATGAGTCGAACATTTTTCAAAGGGAAGACGATCCATGAGTCGAACATTTTTCAAAGAATACCCCGACTAATGTGCTAATTGAGGTATAGTTAGTCCATGTGGGATAGACTTGCCAAAGACAAAAATGACCCTGAAAGAACAAACGAGAGTTATATGTGCCATGTTGCATTATTTGCTTGTATATACTAAGTAACATTATTATTCATTAATGTGTATGCATATATATATATAAACGTATGGGATTATTATTGACAGGAATGAAATACCTTGGACTTCGAATCCTATTATTGATCTTGACTCGCACAATGAGACTGTCGACCTCGCTCTTATTGCGAAGCTTGTGGCTGACATAGTTACCAAAAGAGACCCTGAGCTTGCTTTCCGTGGGAGATGGCTATTATTCCCTCTCGAATGCAAAGACGTCTGACTACCACGGTGATGGCGAGGCGGAGGAGGTAACCTTGGACATCAACCTTATCAGTGGGACGAGGTCCCTGGGGCATTTGCGAAACCAGATTGACGACACTCATTCCCAGACAAAGAGAACGAAGCACTCATCTTAAAGGTTTCCCTCCAGCTTCTATTGCTAGGAACTCTCCTTATTCCTACTCTGTCTAAGCATTGTGCCATTTCACGCGTAACAACGACGGACGTTGGCGCATGGACCATCATAAAGGTCCTTTCCATGTTGAAGGTATGAGGACTGTAGTGTCCCCTCTCTGACTGATCGGCTGCTTTGAACGAGAGAAAATTAGGGTGACCGTGCAAGACAATTTATTATTGCGGGGCCCCACGTAATAACAATTTGTAGTGCATAGAAATCCCGATGGACTCTGCGGGTCAAGCAAATGATCACTATCTATTTGGAATTCCTAAGTTATTCAAACCCCCATCTAGTGGGACATTAACCGAGATGGTTACTATAATACTCCACAAGGTAGGAAGTCTGCCTATGCATGCTTTGCACCTAACACTTCTACCTGTAGTACGAGTCGTTTGGGACCCGGTATCTAATCAAGTGAAGATGGTCAACACTCAGAAAAGGTTTTCCTTAACACCTTGAGATTCTTACCGTAAGGAGCCTACGACACCCCAACTAATCCATTGTAGTCACTACGACAGACCCCCAACATTTGATATCCGCTTTACCCCATGGAGGTAGCATGGTGCGAGCTGTAGTGTAACTTATTTATCACACTCTGTTCGGCATTCATGAAGACCGTACCAACCATATTGGGACTCCTGGAGCCCAAGCCAAATCAATGTATGTGTCGCACAGCCCAGTGTGGCAAAGGGGTCCTCCTTATATTGGACAATCGAGAACCATGGTGTATAGGACACATATTATAAGGGCGGAAGTAATCACTCGATATTCTCAACAGATTGTTGTTCCATTTAGGCACATGGAAGACACATGCAAGAAGATTCTACTCGATCTACACCTCAATTAGTATCTCCGCACTCTCTATCCCGTAGTGCACCCCATTGTTAGGGTAGTGCATTCACACCCTGGAAACCGCTTTACGGTTGCTACAAGGTACAATTCGGTCCCGAGGAAGAAGTCATGTACCCTCTCGACCTTACTTCTGTGTTTCCGCTATCACCCCCCCCCCTCCTGCACATAGCAGTAATGCACAACCCCATCCTTGGGAAGAGTGCCCGTTTTTTGTAAAAGTAAAGACTGTGAGAACCGTCACCAAATCAGGTATCCGTACGAATTATTTAATATTTAATTAATGCTTAATTACTGTGCCTGCTTAGAATTGTGGTTAAACTGCTACATGATTTCTGATACATACATATTCATGCATCATACTTTGTTGCTATCGCTCCAATATTTACACAGAACTATAGTGACAAACTTGATGCACAAAAGCACAGTAGCACAAAGAACGGATAACCCAGTAACATGCTGACATAGCCAGCACTAGAAAGATATTGTCTCTAAGGCCAGTATGAGCCGGGAATAGATTATTACACTAGTAGGGAGTGTAGGGAGGTGAGGATTGTAAAACTGCGTCACTAGGTGATAGTTATAGTGACCGGATGTACGTAAAACATGCTCTAACTACAAAATCCTGCACTTTATTACAAAATTCAGCATTTAACTTAACTAGTGAAGTGCAAAAACATGGGAAAATAATACTAGACACTTTCTAAAGTGTCGGGAATTCTTTGTGTCACTAAAAGCACTATTAAAGACACTTTAAATGCTTATTTAGCACTTTAACGGATCAATATCCAACCGAACAACCGGACTTTACCCGGAACATAAAAATATTGTCAATGACATTGTTTATCCTTTTCTGAGCTAGTTAGGGTCCCCGAACACCCTAACACCCGTTATATTACATAACACACTAATAACCTATTTTAATCTATAACTAAACTAACTAACACTTAACTATATCATCAAAATCCAACTATAACCCCCCCCCCCCTAATCCGATCGGTCCCCATGTGGGACACACTCCACAAATTTTTTATTATTATAATCAAAGTTGTCTAGTATAAATATGGCACACTACACCATGGATATTGATAAGAAATGTACTATAAGTAAACCCTTGAGATCACACCTTCATTCACATCAAACAGTTAAACAAAATTGCTCTCTCTCTTCTCTTGCCTTGTAATCGGCCGAACACCATCACCATTACCTCACCATCCTTCAAATCTTGTTCAAGCCATTTTCTTACATACCAAGGTGCTAGAGATCATACAAGAAGACCCGGTGCTTTCAGAATCTCAAGAACCTCGCTACGTTGCTTTTATCCACCTTGTTTTCGCCTTGATTCTTCCCTAGCCACGAGCTAGTAGTAAGTGCTTCTAAACACTCTCTTGTTCATGTTTAAAGTGGTTAATAAGAGATTTAACGGATAAAAATCAAGAACACTCAAGATCAAAACATAAAGTCTTGAAAGGATGATAAATAAGTTGGTTAAAGAGTAACTAGTGGTGTAAATCTTATGAATCTTGTTTAGATGTGGTTATTTTAAGTTGTTAGTTGCTAGTAGTGGAACGGATCGTCATCTAACCATGCTAGATCATGTTCATGGAACATGAACTAGCAATATGTTAAGAATGAAAGTTGCAAGATGATGAATCTTTCCACACATAAACATGAACTTGTGTAAAAGTGATTTTTCTTATGAAATAGAGTTCTAAACTAGTAGATCTAAAGATCTACAAGTGGTTTTTCGGAAGAACCAAGTGTAATATACAAGTCTTGTTAAAAAGTCGGATCTTTCATAAACTAAAGATATTTTAGTGAAAAAGCGAGTGGGTAAACACTTGTGTGACAAAAGGATTTAACAAAAAAAATATTTTCTTAATTTTTGACTAGAAGTTGTAAAGTTACATATTCTTTAAAAATAAAGTTTTTAAGAAACTGATTTCATTTTTAAAGATGGAAAGATCTACTAAATATGTTGGAAAGTTACTACATATTTTTACATAACTTACAAGTTCATGAGTTGCGATTTATACTTGTTTTGACTAGTTTGATGTTTGAATATGGTGTATTGATGATTGGAACATTGTTTGATTGCGTTTTTAAAAGAAAATGATACGCTAGTAAGCGTGGCCACCTCCGGTTACAGAGGAAACTCGCGAAATTTTTCTAGAAAAATAACACTTAGAAATATTTTGTGATAAGTGTTATGAATATATTTTTAACTTGTTTTTCCAAACAAAATTCGCCATAATTTTTTATTACAAAATAACCAAGTGTCGGAGGTGGATTTTCGTAAATAAAACTTGTTAAATACATATTTGGAATATATATTTCATAGTAAAACGCTTGTGTGATTTTATGATTATTTTGTGAACTATGTATATATTATTTTTAGAGTAAAAATAATATAACTTGAAAAATATTATGAAGTTACGACTTCCAAAATAATACCAACGCCCTCACAATAAATATTTAAGTTACACCGGTATTATTATTACCACACGAACTCTAAAATGTAACTTATGCATTTTCGGAAAATACCCTTAAATGTGTATTTTGATAAAGTATTATTTTGGAAATTATATAAAGTAAAATATAATATAAAGTAAAATATAATATTTTTGGGAAAAATATGTATATTTTGGAGATATAATATTTTAGACAAATGAATTAAAATATATTTTATTAAGTGAGACTTAATAATATATTGTGGAATTATAAAAACGCACATGTATTAAAACCCCCATCCTTGGGAAGGAATATAATTACAAAATAATTAAGAAGTGTAAATACGAAATAGTTGTTCAACGTCGAACCCCTTTGATTGTCTTAAAGATGACGATGGTAATGGTAACATGGGGGGTCGAGTGGCTGGTAATCAGGGAGGTACCTCCGTGGGTCGGGTTGAGAAGAAACCTTCGAGGGAAGAGCAGGAATCGGATGAGGAGGAGGTCGAAGAAGTCTACAACGAAACAAGTGCATTTATGACATCGGGTACTCATCCTTTTTCTTCAAAAGCAGGGGCAAGCACCTCTTCTTCCAAGTTCTCGAATGGATAGGCTGTCTGTTTTTCGTCTGAAGGGGCTGCGGTTCTGTGGCCACTTTATTTTTGATGATGGTGGTTGACATTTATGTTTGTGTTTTGCATTGTTTGTCTACTAGATGTCGAGTCATGATGTATAGTAGACTAGGTTTTTGGGGTTTTATAGGTCTTTGGATTTCTTTTGTTTTACATATATGGGGCATGTCCTGTATATGAACTAGTGTGGAACACATCCTCACTACTTGTACTTTATTGCGGTTGCATTTTAATAGAATCACCGGGGTAACCCTTTACCCAAAAACTATTTCCCAAAAACGTTAAACCTTAAGCCAAGGCACGGCCGTCTGTCTAATAGAAGTTAGTACGTGTAGGTCGTCACGCTGCAGGTTGATTGGGATTTACTATTTCGAGACGCACTTCTGTGAGTTCATGTCCCCCTTTTCTCTTAACTGTTTTCAGTTTTTATACTTCGGGGGTGAAATACATGTTACTATGATTACGGATACTTTTTACATGGTATGGTTAGCGTAAGGAGGGTTACTACTTAGATCATGTGAGTGAGTAAGCGGAAACTGGAGGCCATTAATCCTCATTGTAGGACCGAGGGTCATTAGCGGTAGATCTATCTGGGTGTAGCGAGCCCAACTCCAGGCCCAACAGAACGGACCTCGGGGTGACTTTGAGCCCGACACAAAAATCTGCTAGGTTTGAGTCTTCCTACTGCACTTCACACA